>NC_140583.1:693908464-695108464 GCF_964204655.1 Triturus cristatus
CCTTTTCAGGCCATGCAATGTTACCTATGTAGATTGGACTCATGTGACAGATGTGTACAGATGTCTGATTATTTCTGTCTCTCCACCCTGCCCACAGCATCGTCGGGGGACACAGAGGGAGACATGGACACAGACCAGGCGGAGGGACCGAGCACCAGTGCCAGCCGTGACATCGGGTCTGGCACATCGAGTGGTACAGAGGCGGAGGAGAGTGTGGCCGAGGACCTGTCGACTGGCACATCAGACTACGAAGCTGACAGGTCCGGGGACGATGTCTCCGAGTGGGCGGAGGCTGCACCAGCAGCTGACAGCGGAACAACACCTCGCACCGCCCCCTCAGTTTCCACCAGCCGCCTCCCACTTGCTCGTGTCCCTTCCCAGCGTGCCCGGTCACAGCATGTCTCCTTCCTGCCAGGCACCGCACCCCCTGCCCCTGTCTCCACTGCTGCCGCCAATGCAGAGTCTGTGGACATCCAGCGGCAACTGCAGGTTGGTCAGGCTGCGATCCTTAATGTCCTCCATGCCCACGGCAAAACCCTCACCAACATCGAGGCTTTCTTGGAGGGCATTCATTCATCGCAGGCTGACCAACGCAACTTGCTGAGGTCCATCGACTCCACACTGACTGCAGCAGTGGGTCTCCTGCAGCGCGACCTCCCCCCACCTACCCCTGCCCCATCCACACTTCCCACTCCCATGCCTGTCACACGTACACCCAGACGTCGGCATGCACCCACATCAACGGACACGGGCACCACACCAGCAGGGAAGGTCCACCGCACTCCTCCTGACACGCACACACAGGGTGAGGTAGGCACACCCACTGGGTCGGGGGGCAAACGTGTGACACGCAGCCATAGTGGGAGTCCGCATTCCACCCAGTCCACTCCCTCCAAATCCCCTCCCCTCAGCTCTCCTGGCCACATCTCCCCCAAGGACACCTTCATGGCCGCTCTGTCCCTGAGCCCCACAGTTACACCACCACGCAAGCGGTCAAGGAGGTCCCCGGTCAGGGTGGTTGAGTCTCCCCCCCTGTCTCCACCCTCCCCCGGTGGCGCTGCGACCCATCCCTCTGACCCCCCCCCTCCTTGGGGCCTGAGGTCCCTTCGGGTGCAGGGGACTCCCTGGAGGACCTTGCAAAGGTGTGTAGTGCCATCCTGGCCTCCGCCTTTGGCACTGACCCACCCCCTGTGGTGGAGTCCTCCATCCCTGCACCCACAACGCCGCCCCTTTGCCCTGATGTCCCTGCGGTGCCTGTTGCTTCCCCCCCCCCTGATGCCCTCACCAGTGTGGAAGACGATGCCATTTGACTGTGCAGGCAATGTAGGGGACACGCATCCCACTGTGTCCCCCATCCAGCTGAGAATCATTGACTGCCCTATGGGCTTTGTGAAGATTGAACTGCCTGCGATCCACGGACATTGTGCTCATGCTGAATAAAGCTTAATTTTGTTTTCATTATCACACTACTGCTATGCTGGTATTGGTGTTGGTGGGGCTGCTACATGGTTTTGGGTGGTGTGTAAGGGTTTGGGTGTGTGGGATATGTAGTAGTGTACTGCTCATTGGTGGGACCCTGTGATCTGTGTGCCATCACAAGGTGTTGGCTAACTTTCTTTGTTCATGTAAGCAGTTACTGCATGGTGCACTTGTCCCAGGGTGTATTCCTTCCTCTGTGTACCCAGCTTTCTTCCCTGCAGGGTGTTCCCAATGTTTAGCGCAGAGCTGTGTCTACATGAGCTGTGTGTGTGACGGAGCCCTTCTACTTTGGCCATGCATGCAGGGCCATGTCTCCACCTGCGACAATCGTGGCATCCTTGGTGATCACTGTACTTGTGTGTGGAGTCTGTTGACATGAGTTCATGGGGACATGTTCCCTTGTAGCCAGTATGCATGTGGATAATTCTGGCCTCACACACATGTGTTACACCCCTCCTGTCTCAGGGCACTGCTGGGAGTGATGGGCACCCACCCCTCCTGTCTCAGGGCACTGCTGGGAGGACTCTGCACCCACCCCTCCTGTCTCAGGGCACTGCTGGGAGGACTCCACACCCACCCCTCCTGTGTCAGGGCACTGCTGGGAGGACTCCACACCCACCCCTCCTGTCTCAGGGCACTGCTGGGAGGACTCTGCACCCACCCCTCCTGTGTCAGGGCACTGCTGGGAGGACTCCACACCCACCCCTCCTGTCTCAGGGCACTGCTGGGAGTGATAGGCACCCACCCCTCCTGTCTCAGGACACTGCTGGGAGGACTCCACACCCACCCCTCCTGTCTCAGGGCACTGCTGGGAGGACTCCACACCCACCCCTCCTGTCTCAGGGCACTGCTGGGAGGACTCCACACCCACCCCTCCTGTCTCAGGGCACTGCTGGGAGGACTCCACACCCACCCCTCCTGTCTCAGGGCACTGCTGGGAGGACTCCACACCCACCCCTCCTGTCTCAGGGCACTGCTGGGAGGACTCCACACCCACCCCTCCTGTCTCAGGGCACTGCTGGGAGGACTCCACACCCACCCCTCCTGTCTCAGGGCACTGCTGGGAGGACTCTGCACCCACCCCTCCTGTGTCAGGGCACTGCTGGGAGGACTCCACACCCACCCCTCCTGTCTCAGGGCACTGCTGGGAGTGATAGGCACCCACCCCTCCTGTCTCAGGACACTGCTGGGAGGACTCCACACCCACCCCTCCTGTCTCAGGGCACTGCTGGGAGGACTCCACACCCACCCCTCCTGTCTCAGGGCACTGCTGGGAGGACTCCACACCCACCCCTCCTGTCTCAGGGCACTGCTGGGAGGACTCCACACCCACCCCTCCTGTCTCAGGGCACTGCTGGGAGGACTCCACACCCACCCCTCCTGTCTCAGGGCACTGCTGGGTGGACTCTGCACACACACCTCCTGTCTCAGGGCACTGCTGGGAGGACTCCACACCCACCCCTCCTGTCTCAGGGCACTGCTGGGAGGACTCTGCACCCACCCCTCCTGTGTCAGGGCACTGCTGGGAGGACTCCACACCCACCCCTCCTGTCTCAGGGCACTGCTGGGAGGACTCCACACCCACCCCTCCTGTCTCAGGGCACTGCTGGGAGGACTCCACACCCACCCCTCCTGTCTCAGGGCACTGCTGGGTGGACTCTGCACACACACCTCCGATTTCAGGATATGTGCGCTTGGCACATACACGGTGGGGGTACGCACAATGCATTTGAGGTGAGGGTACGAGTCTACTGACACTGGTGTGGTGGGGTACACTCCGTACGTCCGCGGGTGTGGGTACGGGTCGTACTTACACTGTTGGGCTGGGGGGTACGCTCCTTGCATTCGCGGGTGGGGGTACGGGTCGTACTTACACTGTTGGGCTGGGGGGTACGCTCCTTGCATTTGCGGGTGGGGGTACGGGTCGAACTTACACTGTTGGGGTGGGGGTACGCTCCGTACGTCCGCGGGTGGGGGTACGGGTCGTACTGACACTGTTGGCATGGGGGGTACGCTCCTTGCATTCGCGGGTGGGGGTACGGGTCGTACTTACACTGTTGGGCTGGGGGGGTACGCTCCTTGCATTTGCGGGTGGGGGTACGGGTCGAACTTACACTGTTGGGGTGGGGGTACGCTCCGTACGTCCGCGGGTGGGGGTACGGGTCGTACTTACACTGTTGGGCTGGGGGGTACGCTCCTTGCATTCGTGGGTGGGGGTTCGAGTCGTACTTACACTGTTGGCATGGGGGGTACGCTGCATGCATACGCGGGTGAGGGTACGGGTCGAACTTACACTGTTGGGGTGGGGGTACGCTCCATGCATACGCGGGTGGGGGTACGGGTCGTACTTACACTGTTGGGCTGGGGGGTACGCTCCTTGCATTTGCGGGTGGGGGTACGGGTCGTACTTACACTGTTGGGCTGGGGGGTACGCTCCTTGCATTCGTGGGTGGGGGTACGGGTCGTACTTACACTGTTGGGCTGGGGGGTACGCTCCTTGCATTCGCGGGTGGGGGTACGGGTCGTACTTACACTGTTGGGCTGGGGGGTACGCTCCTTGCATTTGCGGGTGGGGGTACGGGTCGTACTTACACTGTTGGGCTGGGGGGTACGCTCCTTGCATTCGTGGGTGGGGGTACGGGTCGTACTTACACTGTTGGGCTGGGGGGTACGCTCCTTGCATTCGCGGGTGGGGGTACGGGTCGTACTTACACTGTTGGGCTGGGGGGTACGCTCCTTGCATTTGCGGGTGGGGGTACGGGTCGTACTTACACTGTTGGGCTGGGGGGTACGCTCCTTGCATTCGTGGGTGGGGGTTCGAGTCGTACTTACACTGTTGGCATGGGGGGTACGCTGCATGCATACGCGGGTGAGGGTATGGGTCGAACTTACACTGTTGGGGTGGGGGTACGCTCCATGCATACGCGGGTGGGGGTACGGGTCGTACTTGCACTGTTGGGCTGGGGGGTACGCTCCTTGCATACGGGGTGGGGGTAGGGTCCGTACATATCCGTCCCCACGCTATGTGATGTTTGTGCGGCCCGTACCCAGGCCTTTGCCACGTGGGTGCGATCCGTCCCGCCATTGTTGGGGTGACGTGTGTGGGCGTGGTCCGACTCGTACCCACGCTCTTCAGGCGTGGGTACGGGACGTACCTGTCTGGTTGTGTTGCCGGTTCGCGTGGTGACGGACTTCCGTTGTGGCGGTCGCTGGCTTATCAGGACACGCCCCCACCCCCTCGTGGTGACCAGGGCATGGGAGTCAGGTATGTCCAGGCCATGTGTGGTGTGTGACTTATGTGGTTGTTTTGTGGCCTGCCCTGGTCGTGCCACCCCCACCCCACCCCACTTTCCCCCCTCCCTTAGTTATTCTGACCTTCTGCGGCGTCTGCGTCGTAACCTGTAGAGGAGGTGTACTGCTATGAGGGCAGGGATGACTCGTAGGTTCGGGTCCATGTCTGTCCGTCGCGTACTGGTCCTCCTTGTTCGCGTCGTCGTCTGTCCGTCGCGTACTGGTGGTCCTTGTTCGCGTCGTCCTGATTTCCCGGCAGTTTTTGGCTGCCGCAAAATATTCACCGTGCGGGGTGACGTCGGTGCGAATCGTGATTCCTGGGTCGTGAATGGCTGGCTGCGAGCGTCCCGACGTCAGGTCGGCGCTTTCCCGGATCGCATTGGTAGGTGTTTTTTGTTCGGTCGGGCTTTTTTACGAATCGTACGGTAATGGTGTACCCGTGCGAATCGTAATTCCTTGTTTGTAAAAATTGTCGACCGGGTACGCGTCGGGCAGAGATTATGCTCCGTCCGACGGTTCGTACCCGGTTTTTGCCGGATCGTGATAGGCACCCAAGTGTTTTTGGTTGTATTTGAATGAAGATGTTGTTTGTAGACAAAATGTTGTTTAGTTGATGTAGTCTCTGAAAGTTAAAGAACATTTATTGTTGTGGTTGGTTTAGTTTTTTAAGTGGGGTGGTATTGCTGTTTGGTATAGACTATATTTTTATTGTAGAAACGTATTTTATTGTTTTACAAATTAACAACTCAAAAAACATTCCCCCGCCTTCACCTGTCCCGGAAGTACCACACATTTATCATCAAGACCAATTATTCAGGAGAATGAACAACCTTTCCACCCAGTTCTCTACCCCCCCCCTCCCCCACCACATGTCAATGTACCCCCGTCCCCTACCCCTCTTACTATGTGCCCCTCCTGCCTAATAAATAAGATGCAGTAGCCTAACCTCTCCCTAAGCAAACAGAGCCTACCCTCATGCCCAGTGGTATAGACTATAGGCGTTAATTTATACAGGTTTTTAAAAATTTTAAAAAGAGAACATGGATTTGTTTAGGGGTTTAGGATGTTTTGGGGTTTGAGTAGGATTTAATTAATATTTTATAAAGTATTTTGATAGTATACTTACTTTTTAGTGAGTCTTTTCTGGCAATCTTCAATATTTTCTTTAGCTGTTTGGAGTAATATCTGTAGTGGAAACATAAAGAGATGGAATATATAAGTTACTTATTTATTTGAGTAAAGATAAATTAGTGTTTTAGTTTAATTTGGCAGTTTAGTTAGAAAAGAATATTTACTTACGTTTTTAGAATAGTAGTAGGATGTAGGTTTCTTCTGTTTAGTAGAGTTTCTTCTTCGTTCAATGCTTTGGTTTAAGGCACAGTAGAAGACTTGTTTTAATTGGTTTATATAGTGGTTTCAAATTGTTTCTTGAATGTTATTGGTTGTTTTCTGTAAGTGGCCTTTCTATTGGATGGTTTGAATTTATTTTAGTTAATTGGTTTCCTTTTATGGAAAATGCTAAGTAAGAGTATATTTAGTTTTAAAGGAGGAGAGTTTTAAATCATTATATATAAAAAGATTGTTTATAATGTGTAGTAATGTTATTTAAATGTGTTCGAAATGCCAATGTGATAATTATTTCAGTGTTTTTTTGTTATGTTGTTAAATATTGAGATCGCTATAAATGTTATGTTTATGTTTAAGTAGAATCTCATTTGAAAATGTATGTTTTGGGAAAATATTGTCTTTATGTTGTTGAAAGTATTGGTTTTATTAGTATTAGAATTGTCGATATATTTTAAAAAAACGATATTATTGATGTCTATATTTTGGTTATCGATATTTGTGACATGTGTCATATTTATTAACTCATGTCGATATTTAGTATTGCGATATTAATGTGTGCGATATTTGTGTGATCGATATAATTGTATTACGATATTGTAGTGTCGATATTAGTGTAGTTTTTTAAATAAGTATACAATGTCGATATTTTTGATGTCGATATATTTGATGCGATATTTGGGTAGTTCGATAATGTGTCAGAGATCCGTCTAGTAATACATACATATATATTTTATATATATACCTGTGTGATGTCCTTTCATTTAGTAATTCAAGAGATTATAAGGTAAAACAAGCTGCTTTACATTCCTCTAAAGACTCAGCCTGAAGGCTGCTCTCTACAGCTACCACTAGGATAGCTTTCTTGAAAAGGTTTTCTTAAACCTATCTACCATAAGAGTCGAATTGTACTGGTGCAAGGTGGCCACTTTAACTAGTGACCAGCATATACAAGGCCAACTTCTCACATTGGTGGGCAGCTTGTGGGATTCCAGCTTGCCATTGTTTTACCAGAAAATCTCTATTTGAATTACTAACTGAAAACCACTAAAGGTACTCAAGGTACATATAAAGTCAAGCTTAGTATCAATAAGTTCTACTGAACTTAGAGCTGTGTGTGAAGGGATAGCACACCCTTGCTACAGCTCAAGCTAGGATCAGTAGGCCACAAACTAGTGTAGGTAGTACAACACTACACAACACTAGAATGTCCTCAAAGGGTGGAGCCAGTGGGTCCACTCAGCTTCAGTATAAGGACATGAGTTTCTTCGACCTGAAAGCCATGTGTGCTCCAAGGCACCTGAAGCTAGCACAGAGTCCTTCCGCACTACACCTGATAGATCTGCTGACAACAGATGATCTTAGATTAGCTCTAGGAGCTAATAGGTCTGAATCAGGGGGTGGGTGTGAGAAGGTGGCCTGATATATGCTGTCCACTAGTTCTAGTGGGCACCTTGTATCAGTCCAAACAACCCCTTATGGTGATAGGTTAAAGACAACCTTATCCTAGTGGTAGCTATGGAGAGCAGCCTTCAGGCTAAGTCTTGAAGGAATGTAAAGCAGCTTGTTTTACCAGTCTATAATCTCTTGAATGATCAAATGAAAAGACAACCACACCAGGTATATATTTAAAATATATGTATTTAAGATAACACACATCCCTCTAGTCTCTTTATGAGACTGGAGTTCGAAGTACTTTAGTTACAAGTGTTTAAGCATCAGTAAAAGCACAAATACACGTTTGGGCCCTAGGGGCGTACCAAACCATATACAAAAAAAGTGGTATAAGAACCACGACTGAAATAGGCAGTATGAATATTGCCTCTAGAATCGCTGGGACCCCAAGGAACCACCCAAGGTAGTGACACAGGGGACCCACGGGAGCCGTATGCAGTGTGGAAACACAACCGCGGGTTCCTATTACTTTCCATGGGGAATGTCGCGGTTGAAATTTTAAAGATTAGGGACACTTCTAATCGAACTAGGACCAAACCCTTTTGGTCATAGACAGTTCTAGGGCTAGCACCCTCGAGAGTACTGGAGTACTTGAGTTACCTCACCCAGGGAAGCCGGGTGCATAGGTGTCTTTTGGTGTCGGGTCGCGTCGTCGATTCCAATGGAAGCCTGCAAAGAACTGCTGCTTCCCTGAAGAGGAGAAGTGTCTGGAGAGATCCAAGATGTGTGTCTTGACTCTTCAGCCACGAGGTCCAGGAGGCATCGACGAAGTCCACGAGTGGGATTCAAGCTGTCCCATAAAGTCTGTCGAGTGCTGCGGTATCGGCGACCAGAAAGGACCCAACAAGCCTTGGCAACGGCAAGTCTCAGGAAATCAGAGAAAGGACTGCGGTGCAGACCAGCAAGGTCTGATGAACTCACCCAGCAAGGGTAAGTAAGAGCAAGTCTGGAGCAACCAGAAAAGCCCAAACAGAAGTGGAGTTGCCTTCGTGGGGACCTGCTAGCCAGCGTGCTAGTGATCGCGAAGGAGCCTCAAGCGGTTGCACTTGGAGCTGGCCCACGGGTCACTCGTGGAGTGGAGGCCAACAATCTTTGGTGCAGGAGGTGCTCAACGCTGGGGCTACTCGGAGCCCAAAGCACAACTTCGAGGATGACCAGGAAGGTGTTGTTGCTGCAAAAGTTCACCGTGTCCAGGGGCCACGGTTCCATGTTACCAACGATAGCCACGGGTCTCAGCTTTGCTGTGGACTCAGGGTAGCCTTGGGGAAGTCTGGAAATCCACCTCTGATGATGCAAAGACTTCGGCGTCTGGCAGGAACTTCAGCAATGCAGACCGGTCAGTTGCTTCTTTGGTGCCTGCCAAGCAGGGGAGTCACTCCTTGACCCCAAGGGAGATTTCTTCCGTCTTCTAGTCGTCATAGAAAGTCGAAGATCCAGGATATATGTTTCAGAGGTTCGTCCAGGGTAATAGAAAGTGCTAGGAACTGGGTTCCTATACTTATACTAATTTTAGGGGACTAACTCTAAGGCCCCACCTATGGGTGGACCTGGGGTGGGGGTGGTTACACCCCTTCCCCTTTGTCCAGTTTCGCGCCAGAGCAGGGGCTGAGTTTCCCTGCAACCGGTTTGAACTGGGCTATGCATGGGGACACATTTTGTGCCCTAGGCAGTGTCTCAAAAGCATACACTGAATGCACCCACCCTGCCCTAATACACATCTGCCTGTCTGGGGAGGTGGTTACACCTCCCCGTGACAGGAAACCTATTGTCCAGGCCTCCCCTGCCGGAGTTTCAGTCAGCAGCAGGAGGCCAGACCCGTGTCTGTGGCAGTGGCATCAATTTATATATTGCACTTAAGAGTATATGGTATGGCTGTATCACAGAACAGCCATAAGGAAGTATTTCCGAATGCTGCAGAGGGGCTCAGCTCATGCTTGGGCATCCTCTCACATAAAACCAAGCACTCTTCGGGATTGTCAAGGCCTGCCATAGGAGTGGCTTATAGGTTGATATGTGTCTGTATAAGGTAGTGATATAGGTAGCCTATACCACAGTAAGGGGTGCAAGCACACCCTTACCCAGGCTGCAGTAGCAGACCTGTGGTGTCATTTTGGAGTGCTTCCCAGGGGTGGCATAATACATGCTGCAGCCCCTGGTAGGCCTCTGAGGTACCTATGCCCTAGGTACATAGTATACCCTATACTAGGGGCTTATAAGGCACTCCAGAATCCAATTAGATATGTACCTAATGTACATGGAAACCATTTTAGAGAGTATGCAGTTAAGATGTGGTCCTGATTAGCAGGGCCACAGCCAGACTAAGGTCGAAAAACAGTGAAACACCAGCAAAAAGTGGGGGTACCCATGTGAAGCAGATCCTACTCTCCTACAGTGGGTCAATTACAGTCTCTGGGTCAGATGATAAAAAATAAGATTACCTGGACTCTGTGGTTGAAGTGCCAGATTCACAAGGATCTGAAAGGGGCAGAGGAATTCTCCCTAAGAGAGCTGACAGAGTGGAAGAGAGGCCTAGGTCCCCTTCAAGGGAATCTGACCACTCATATCACTCTGGCAGATAATCTGTCCAGCAGAGGAACTCATACTTTAATAGAAGAGAGACCTCATCTGAAAGAATGTACAAACTGCTGCAGTATGAGGAAGCAAGATTTGCCCTTAAGGCCAAGCAGTTGGCATTAGACAAAGAGGCCTTTGAGCTCAAGAGTGCTTCTAGAAAAGAGGGGTTAGAACCCCCTGGTGGCAGCAACAGTGTCCCTAGAGTCATGGATTACATTCCAGACCATAGGAACCTGTCCAAGGTTGTTCCTCCCTACCAGAGTGGGGATGATATCCACAAATGGATAACTGCTATGGAAAGGGCCTGTAGAGTACAACAGGTCCCCCAAAAGCATCTATCTTGTGGCTCTCCTTTTCTGATAAAGGTAGAGACAAGCTCCTCACCGTTAGGGAAGAGGATGCTGATGACTATGAAGTCCTGAAGAGTGCATTGATAGATGGGTTTGGCTTAACCACTGAACAGTACAGGTTGAAGTTCAGAGACACCCAGAAAGCACAGAATCAGGACTGGACTGACTTTGTTGATTGTGCAACCAAGGCTCTGGAAGGTTGGCTGGTCGGTAGTAGAGTTAATGATTTTTATGGGATTGTATAATCTTATGATGAGAGAACAGATCCTTAATAATTGCCAAAACCGGTTGTTGCATCAGTACCTGGTGGTCTCTGATCTGACCTCTCCGCAAGAATTGGGAAAGAAGGCAGACAAATGGGTCAGAACCAGGGTGAGGCAGAAAACCCAGAACCAAGGGTTGACACTATGAAGCAGGATCCTAAAGGCTCTGAGAAAGGTGGGGATAAGTCAAAAGACCAGAAGTCTTCACAAGGGTCCCAAAAATCTGCATCTGGTGGGGATTCACAGTCTAACAAGTGAAAAGGCCAAAAGAAGCCCTGGTGCAAATTCTGTAAACAGAAAGGGCCCTGGACTTCTGATTGTAACAAGTCCAAAGACCAAACCACCACCACTCCTGCCCCTAAGGCAACTGTTCCCCCTAGTTCAGCAACTGGTGGAGGTGGTACTCAGAATAAGGGTGTAGTAGGATTGACCCTGGGTTCTGAAGTGGACTCTGGCCTAGTCAGAGTACCCACTCAGGCATTGCTGATTTGTGATGGAGACATTGATATGTCCTTCCTAGTGAGCCCCAGTAATCTGGGCAAATACAAAGAGCAGCCTGTAATACATGGCAAACAGGCTTGAGCATTCAAGGACACAGGTGCTAGTGTCACCATGGTGGCAGAGGATCGAGTGAACCCTGGGCAGATCATCCTGGATGAAAGGTACCAGGTTACCAATGCAAGCAATGTCAGGACCAACCATAGTCTAGCAGTTGTGAATTTCTCCTAGGGAGGAGAAACTGGCCTCAAGAAGGTAGTAGTCAGTGCAGACCTCCCTGTCGAATGTCTATTGGGCAATGATCTGGAGACTTCAGCCTGGTCTGAAGTAGAGTTATGGACTCATGCTGAGATGTTGGGCATACATGCAGAGGTATTTGCTGTGACCAGGTCACAGGCCAAAATTCATAAAACTGAACCAGCTCTGGATCCTGAAACTATGGACCAGATGCTACCCAAGAAGAGGAGCCGTAGGGTTAAGGCAGTGCCTTCCCCTCTGTCTCAGGTCACAGATTCACCTCTTGAGGGAGGTGAAGCAGATCCTGAATAAGGAACTGCCCCAGAGGGACTTGAACCTGATCAGGTTGAGTTCTTGGAGGCAGGGGGACCTTCTAGGGAAGATCTGAGTAAGGAGCAACAGTGCTGCCCCTCTCTTGAACCCCTCAGACAGCAGGCTGCTGCTGAGGCTGCTGGGAGTGCTAGTGGGTCCCATAAAGTTTATTGGGCTTAGGGACTCCTATATTCTGAGGCTAGAGATCCAACCCCTGGAGCCACCAGGAGGTTGGTAATACCTCAGAAGTTTAGGGGGTTCCTCTTGACCCTATCACATGACATCCCTTTAGCAGGACACTTGGGCCAAAACAAGACCCGGGATAGGCTTGTTCCACATTTTCATTGACCACATATGTCAGAGGACACCAAGGAGCTTTGTCGCTCCTGTGTCACTTGCCAAGCCAGTGGCAAATCAGGTGGCACAACAAAGGCCCCCCTGATACCACTACCTGTGGTGGGGGTACCCTTTGAAAGGTTAGGGATTGACATTGTTGGTCTCCTTGACCCTCCAACAGCATCTGGGCACAGGTTTATCCTGGTGGTAGTGGATCGTGCCACCAGGTACCCAGAAGAAATTCCCCTGAGGACCACCACAGCCCCTGTGGTGGCAAGAGCCCTCATTGGCGTTTTCTCCAAAGTGGGTTTCCCAAAGGAGGTTATATCCGACAGAGGTACCAACGTCATGTCAGGGTATCTAAAAGCAATGTGGAAGGAGTGTGGTGTAACTTATAAATTCACTACTCCCTATCACCCACAATGCAATGGGTTAGTTGAACATTTCAACAAAACCCTAAAGGGAATGATTAAAGGCCTGCCAGAAAAGCTTAGGCGAAAATTGGACCTTTTACTTCCCTGCCTTCTGTTTGCATATAGAGAAGTTCCACAGAAGGGGGTTGGCTACAGCCCATTTGAGCCTCTGTTTGGGTATCCTGTAAGAGGTCCATTATGTTTGGTGAAGGAGGGCTGGGAGTTACCTCTCAAACCTCCCAAACAGGATGTGATGGATTATGTACTTGGTCTCTGCTCCAGGATGGCTGAATACATGAAGAAGGCAACCAAAAACCTGGAGACCAGCCAAGAACTACAAAAAACTTGGCATGACCAAAAGGCTGTGCTGACTGTATACCAGCCCGGACAGAAAGTGTGGGTATTGTTGCCTGTGACCCCAGCAGCTCTCCAAGACAAGTGTAGTGGCCCCATACAATTGTTGAGCAAAAGGGAGAAGTCACCTGCCTGGTGAATCTTGGAACTCCCAGGAGCCCTCTTAGGGTGCTCCATGTCAACAGATTGAAACCATATGTTGACAGGGCTGACATGGGCTTGCTCATGGCAACTGATGAGGAACAGGAGGAGGAGAGTGACCCTCTCCCTGACCTGCTCTCACAAAACCTTGATGATGGGTCAGTAGATGGTGTTGCTTTGGCAAGCAGCCTCACTGATCATCAGGAAACTGAGTGCAGACAAGTGTTGAAACAGTTTAGACATATGTTTAGCCTGACCCCTAGTCAGACTTCCTATTGCACCCATGAGGTGGACAATGGAGATGGTCTGCCTGTCAAGAGTAAAATCTACAGGCAACCTGACCATGGCAGGGACTGTATCAGGACTGAAGTCCAGAAAATGTTGGAGTTAGGTGTAATTGAGCCTTCAGATAGCCCTTGGGCTAGTCCAGTAGTCCTAGTACCCACACCTCATACCCAGGGTGGTAAGAAAGAAATGAGGTTTTGTGTAGACTACAGAGGCCTCAATGCAGTCACCAAGACTGATGACTATCCCATACCAAGTGCAGATGAGCTAATTGATAGTTTGGCATCAGCCACGTATCTTAGTACATTTGGCCTAACAACTGGCTACTGGCAAATCAGGTTAGCTGAGGATGCCAAGGTCAAAACAGCCTTTTCAACCCCTGGTGGGCACTACCACTTTGTGGCGATGCCCTTTGGTTTGAAAAATGCACCAGCCACTTTTCAGAGGTTGGTGAACAAAGTTCTGACAGGGATGGAAACTTATTGCTCAGCTTATCTAGATGATATTGCTGTCTTTAGTTCCTCCTGGCAGGATCACCTGGTCCACCTCAGAAATGTTTTGGAGGCCCGGCAAAAAGCAGGCCTCACTATCAGGTCCACTAAGTGCTAGATAGGGCAAAGTCAGTTTGTGTACCTGGGCCACCTTGTAGGTGGAGACCAGGTTCAACCTTTACAGAGCAAAATCCAAACCATCATGGAATGGGTAGCTCCAACCACCCAGACATAGGTGAGAGCCTTTTTAGGCCTGACTGGGTACTATAGGAGAATTGTTAAGGGATATGGATCTATAGTGACCCCCTTAAAAGACTCAACTGGTCAAGGTTAGTTTAGTGGCTATAGTCTGGCTGGGTCCCTGCTAATCAGGGCCCCAGCCTCTCTGTTCTCTCTACACAACTTGGAGTGCATATTAGATGCACTAGTGAATGGATACTGTGGTACCTTATGAGCCCCTTGTATATGGTACCTTAGGTACCAAGGGCATAGGTACTTCACAGGTCTACCAGGGACTGAAGCATGTATCATGCCACCCCTGGGAAGCAGACTAAATTTGACACCACAGGCCTGCTACTGCAGCCTGGGTGGGATAGTGTTAACACTCCTCACTGAGATATAGATACCCTATATCTCTACCTGCACACACATCTAAACCTATCAGTCACCCCAAAGGCAGGCCCTATCAATCCTGAGGGCAGGGTGCTTGGTTTCCATGTGAGGGGGTGCCTCTGCCTGAGCAGGGCCCCTCTGCAGCTGTCAGAGTCTATTCCCTGTGGCTGTTTGTGGATGCGGTTAAACCATATACTCTTAAGTGCATTATAACGTCGCGGTTAATGCTAACTGGGATGGCTGCATCAAAACATGTTGTGTTTGGTGTCAAATGCTTTGGAATCATACCCCCACACCAGTAACTGGTGTGGGAGTATGATCCCACCCTTCTAGAGGGATAGACATGTACCTACTGTGGAAACACGGTAGAATCCTGAAGAGCCCTGGCATCACAAAATGGATGCCAAGAGCACAGACACTGGGCTGCCCTCCTGCTGCTGACCGAAACTCACAGTGGAGGAGGCCCAACAATAGGCATCCTGTCACAGGGAGGTGTAACCACCTCCTAGACAGGATTAAGTGTATTGGGGCTAGGTAGGTGCACTCCTAGAGTGCTTTGAAGTCCTGCACTGGGGGAGCAGTAGGCTCCTCTGTGCATATGCCAGCTCAAACCGGTTCAGGGGCTACCTGCCCCTGCTTTGGCACGAAACTGGACAAAGGGAAGTGGGTGTAACGACCCACTCCCCTGACCCTCCCATAGGAGGGGTAATAGAGCTAGTCCCTCCCTTCCTTCTAGTATAATTTAGGGAACCCTTGCCATTGCAAACTAGATATCCCTGGATGACGTTCTGAAGAAGAATCCTGGCCCTTCGACGTTCCACTACCTTTAGAAGACTGAAGAATCTCCCTTGGAGTCAAGGAGTGACTCCCCTGCTTGGCAGGCACCAAAACTTTGAATCAACGGTCGCAAACTTTCCCGCTCCCGCCAGAGTCCGAATTCACTGCAGCCCCAGAAGTGGATTTCCTGACTTCTCCAAGGCCATCGTGAGTCCCGAGCGAAGCTGAGGCAAGTGGACCCCACGAGTGACGAGGAACAGCAATACCCGGGTACCGTGCACTATTGTCGAGTGCAACCCCTTTACGACGTTCTATGAACTTGTGCATTGGACCACGTGTGGTCCAAGCCTCCAGCAGGATTTCTTCCGAAGTACAGAGGACTACCTTGTCCCGTGTGACCGTGAGCCAAAGGGCTCCCCTGGTTGCTCCAGGCCTGCCCTGACTTACCCTTGCTGGGTGAGTCTCTCAGACCTTGCTGGTCTGCACCGCTGACTTTTTACACTTAACACAAGACTTGCTGTTACCAAGGCTTGTTGGCTCCAATCCAAGTGCCGACACTGCAGTAAGCTGCAGACTTTGTGGGACACGCTGAATCCAGCTCCTGGTCATCGTCGACGCCTCCTGGACCTCGTGGCTGAAGAGTCAAGGCACCCCTGATCACCTGAAATCACCCAACGACTCGGGCATCCATCTTCCTGGGCCCAGGTCACTGGCAAGTGACTTTGAACACTGTCTCCTCTGCTTTCAGGTCTTCTTTCTTCTGAATCCAGCCTTGGATTCCACTGGACACTTCTTCTGTCTTCACAAGCAGCAAGTCTTCTTTGGCTCCCATTGAAAACGACGCCACGACCCGACACCAAAAGACACCTATACACCCGGCTTCCCTGGGTGAGGCAACTCGTGCACTGCGGTGCTCCTGTGTGTGTTGGCTCTAGAACTACTTACCCTGTAAGTGACTTGCTTGTTGACTCTCCTGAAGTATCCTAAAACTTTAAAATTCCAACCGCGATGTGCTCCATTAAATTCTATTGGGATTCGCGGCTGTGTTCTCACACTGCAGGCGTCTCCCATGGGTCCTTTACTTACCTGCCTTGGGTGGATTAGTGAGGCCCCAGCGCTTCTGAAGGCCCTAGGCCTTGTCTCTTCTCAAGTCTATATTCCTAAACCTCTTTTTTAGCATATGGTCTGGTACGCCCCTAGGGCCCCAGCCATATTTGTGCTTAACTTGTTGTGAAACGTTGATTTGTGCATATGTTCCTGACGTCTAATCTCATACACAGATTAGTAGAGGGTTTCTAGTAATAAATACATATATATTTTATATATATACCTTTGTGGTGTCCTTTCATTTAGTAATTCAAGAGATTATAAGGTAAAACAAGCTGCTTTACATTCCTCTAAAGACTTAGCCTGAAGGCTGCTCTCCACAGCTACCACTAGGATAGATTTCTTTAAAAGGTTGTCTTAAACCTATCTACCATAAGAGTCGACTTGTACTGGTGCAAGGTGGCCACTTTAACTAGTAACCAGCGTATACCAGGCCAACTTCTCACAGGGTGCTGTCGGGGTAGCCTCAGACGTCGCCAGTGGAGGACAGATGGCCGAGGGTCCGTAGCGGGGATTCCCCGGCCTTGGATAACATCAAGCCAGATATATGCCTATTTACGGAAACTTGGCTAAACGATGAAAATACTTCTTCGTTAGCAATGGCCTTCCCGGGAGAATGTTCTGTCATATGTTTGGACAGAGTTGGGAAGAGGGGTGGAGGTTTGGCTATTGCAATACGCCCCCCTTATCATGTTACAACTTACAATCTTGGATAGGGTGTCCTCCCCCTCTATTGAGCTATTGATTTTCCGAGTGCAGCAAGCTCATACCATCGAATTGACACAGCTCTCTCTGAAAGATTGTCCCCTTTTATATTGCAAGCAACAACATTTTTATTGGTTGGGGATTTCAACCACCATTTGGAAGTTCTATCCAATGATGATTCAGCAAGTTTGCTTGCAAGTATGGAATCATTTGAGCTCCTTTCTCGAGTTACTAGCTCTACCCATCGAGCCGGACATATTTTAGATACTATTTTTTCCAATATACCAGACTTAAGAGAAGATGCCCCGTTGGAAGTAGATTGGACAGACCATCTCGCACTACGCTTCCACTGGACTGCGCTGAGGCCGCTTGAATGACCTAAGCAGCGCATGGAATCACGCAGGGCTTGGAAAAGAGTAACTGCCTCCTCTTTTAGCTGTAGTTACTCTCTTCCATCATTTGCCGAAATTGATTGCAATTTAGCCTTAGAGAGAGTTGAAGCCTCTATTATTGAGGCTCTTGATGTGATTGCACCTGTTAAATTGATAAGAACTTCGGCTAGAGCAGACCCTGCGCCATGGTATACTGCAGCATTAAAAAAGGAGAAGGCCAGTTTTAGATGATTAGAAAGAAGATGGAGAAAATCTAAAGCAGTAGCCGACAAAGATAGTTATCGCGAAGCCCATAGAACTTATCTAAATAACTGTAATAAGGCTAGGAGAGCTCACCTAGGTACCCGGATTATGGAGGCTAAGGACTCCTCACGGGAGCTCTTTAACATTTTGAGAGAATTCACTTGCCCGCGGGCAAATGATTAGCTCCCACCAGCTACGCAGGAGTTTTGTAATGCGTTAGCGTTCCATTTCACCGACAAAATTGATATGATATATCGTGCTTTTGAGAATTAAAAACATTTAAATGAGAGTCTGGGCCCTAGGCTAGCTCTTTGTTCACCTAGCCTAGATGACTTTCCCATCATTACGGGTTCTCAGGTGGGGATCATTCCTGGATCCATTGCCACCTAGGGTCATGAAGGAACTGTCTCCCATTCTTGCAGACACTCTGGCAGTCATCTGTAACATGTTGTTAGCGACAGCTACCTTCCCGAGTAAATGGAAGGTATCTTGTGTTAAGCCGCTGCTTAAAAAGGTATCAGCTGACCCTACAGAGGTTCAAAATTATAGACCTATTTCTCTTCTTCCAGGTTGGTCTAAAATCATGGAATCTATTATAAATCATGATCTTTCCAACTACTTAGAAGAGAATAGGATATTAGATCCTACTCAGTCAGGGTTTCGCACATCGCATAGTACTGAGGCTGCTTTGCTCGAAGTCACGGACACGATTAGGTTGCTGCTCGATGGAGATTCTCCAGTCATGCTGGTGCTGCTGGACCTGTCGGCAGCCTTCGACACCATCTCCCACAATATACTGTTAAGGAGATTGCGGGAGGTGGGTGTCGGTGGCTTAGCCTTTAAATGGTTTCAGAGCTACTTATCTGATAGATCCCAATCCGTTCAACTGGGATCTTACGTGTAATCTCCGGTAGTGGTGGACAAGAGGCTGCCACAGGGCTCTATATTGAGCCCCACATTATTCAATCTATATGTGGCCCCTCTAGCCACAATTATCAGGAATTGAGGCTTTGAGGCCATATCATACGCCGATGATACGCAGCTGATTGTAAACATCGGTAATGACCCCGCCGAAACGAAAGTTAAGTTTGCAACCTGTATGATTAACATCGCAGACTGGATGAGGAGACAACTCCTCCAAGACCGAGATTCTTCTGTTTGGCAAAGGTGCGGATCTATGGACTCCAGACTGGTGGCCATCGGAACTGGGTGCGGCCCCCATCCCTAGAAGTTGGGCGAAGAACTTAGGGATCAGCCTAGATAACCAGCTCTCAATGGAGATACAAGTAAAAACTATGGCTTCCTCTTGTTTTGGGACCATGCGGATGTTGAGGAAGATCTTCCCATGGATCCCGCTGAGAGCTAGAAAGACCCTTATCCAGGCACTGCTAATGAGTCGCCTGGATTATGGCAATTCCCTACTGATAGGAATTAGGGAGGATCTTCTTTCCAAATTGCAGGTGGTGCAAAATACTGCCGCCTGCCTCGCTCTTGATTAACCAGCGTGAACTCCCTTTCTGCCGCTTATACGCCAACTGCATTGGCTTCCAGTAAGGAAACGGGCCACGTTTAAAATGCTGTGTTTGGTTTTTAGGTCAATGCATGGACTGGGGCCGGTTTATCTTACTGATAAACTTAAATGGTATCAACCCACAAGGCAGTTCAGATCCAGTAATCGTAAAACACTGTGTGGTCATAGAATTAGGAAGGTAAAGATGGGGGGTCGTTCCTTTTCGTACCTGGCCCCCATGTTGTGGAACAGCCTTCCTGATCCAATACGCCAATGTTCGAATCTGGCTCAATTTAAAAAATTGCTCAAAGCATGGCTCTTTTAAGGCTCTTCCCCCTCCGACCGCTAACCTCTTTTTTCCAGCGCCGAGAGATCCCCTTGGGGATGATTCGTGCGTGATATAAGTGACCTAAATAAATAAAATAAATAAATTGTTTACTTTTCACCCGCCGCTCTGTGTGCCTTTATGTGTGCATCATTCTCGGAGGGGAGGCGCCCGGGGGAGCAGAGACCGAGAGACCGCTTCCCAGCAGAGTCACAGGGAGGGGAGAGTGAGGGAGCAGGAAGTGATCGAGGGAAGGTAACGGGGGAAAAGATACTGACACAGAGGGAGATGTGCAGCTGTGACGCAAGATGAAAGGGGGACATCGGTACCGGGAGAGAAGAAAAGTTCGACGAGGAGAGGGGCTCAGTCGGAGACAGGGGCGGGCACACTGGCTAGCACGGGTCTGAATATGAGAGGAAAAAGCAGGTGAGGCACTCAAACGAGGAGGAATAGAGTGAGGTGGAGGCTGTGAGACTAACAGCAGAGTCTGATGGGCACGGGGCGGTCGGAGAATACGGAGTAGTGACAGTCACAGCACGAGGACATGTGGGCGACAGGGTATACTCGGCAGGGGACAGGTGAGACAGGCTGTGATTGGAGATTGGTGGGGACGAGACAGCCATGCTGAAGAGGGTCCATCGAGGGAGAGGTGACTGCCTACCTTAAGAGGTGGGGATGGCGGAAGAGGGTAGAATGTGTGTATTTGTCTTTGCAGTTTATTTGTGCAGTTTTATACAGGGCATAGGAGCTCTTTACGTAAGTAGTGAGAGGTAACAAAAATACGAATAACAAACATTGTATTTTTCTAAGGAATTCCAATAAACCTGTTTTCAGACAACGACATGATGATCACCAGGGTGGAGAATGGTACAAAGAAAGACGGAGGAGTGGGAAAGGAGAAAAGTCACAAAGAATATTTTGTTTTATCATTCTTGGAAAAGGAGAAAAACTGAGGGTAAACACATTCACAAGAGCAATATTTAGGAGATGGATAAATATCTACAAAAAATGGTGCCTTGTTAAGAGGAAAGCGAGACAGTGGAAGATTTCAAATGCATTTCTTCAGAGTAGAGGGTTACAGAGAAGATGAACAAGCACGAGTGCTTGAAAAGAGCTGACCGATTTGTACCGGTCATCTCCTAGAGCAGCGCATGCGCGCTGCGCTAGGCTCAACCTAAACAATGTGCTAGAGAGTAAACTATATGGAAATAAAACAAATTAGAACCAGTGTTTACCAGTATTGAACCCACTTTCCATCTCTGAATAGGTCCAAAGCTCCGAAGGCTTCAATTTCCTTACAAAACAACATGAACACATCCTCTGAAGGACTACACCACTACAAGGCTGGCAAAAAGAGGCATTTCCTCTACAATGAGGCACACAGTCGATGTGACGAGACGTTGAAGCGCATGTGCAGGCGTCGAGTTGGTCTTTCGAGACAATGCAGTGTATTTTGTTATATCTTTATTAATAAATTGATTTATATTTTTTCATAAATACGTTGTCCATATTGTCAGCCTTGCGTATACGGTTATATTTCCCTTACATGAATGATGTGGGCTTGAACGAGTGAGATTTAGGTGTACTTTGGTATATATAGTTCATACTGTTATGAGTCCTGAAGTAAAGTCCAAAGGATATCTCTTTTATGATAAAGTTGTATAGTACCGTATTCCTTTGGTGTAAAGGGATCTCTTTCATTTTTTGATAATCACACAAGACAATGCAACATAATCGATGCTTTCTGTCTGATGATGTGCTCTAGCCGATGTGTTAAGCACAAATAGTCACGCAGGTGTCAGCAGTTTCTTAGACGCCGCAAAATCAAAGGCCACATTGTGGGCAAGTACGTGCGCAGATGTCAGCAGTTCTTGATGCCAGCATGTCAGATTTCCAACACAGTCGTGGATCGAGAGCAGTTCCGAACGCTCGTGGTCTATCGCGTGTAATGAAGGCACGCTCCACAGTTGAGCAGGGTCTCACAGGGGGCACGTTTTCCTGGTGCCTGACAACAGTGATTTCCATATGCACAGCAGACTTTGTCTTTTTGGGCCCAAGTGACAACTTTTACATCTTCCATTCAAATGTTTTTCATCCTATAAGAGTTACTCAGGCTGTCCTCAGTTATACTCCCCTCCCCTCTAAGCTTCCACCAGGCCCTGCTGTTGTACAGTTTTCTCAAGGCAAGATGCTAGTCTGCTCGAACTATCACTGACAAGGTGAGAAAAGCCAGCTGTAGGCCGGCATACCAAAGTAAAGAGAAGCAAAACCAAAAAGAACAAGCATTGGCGAAGGCAATTGGCCTAGCCAATGCGAAATATAATGGCTTTGTTAATGCTTTTTCAGGCATGAAGTTGCACAGCAGAAACCACGCTGCAAAGAAAACATTAGGGCTATGAGGCAGTCAACACTGGCCATGTCAAAGAGCTATTTTTTAAATTACGCCATGCTGCACAGCAGCCCGCGCTGCTGTGCAGCATGTCTATGAAACATTGACAAAGCGAATAGTTCTTGATAGGCTCGGGTCTGTCCGATGCCACATAACCAGCACAGAGGTTATGTGGCATCGGAGTTTTGTGTTTTCTTATGCAAATACAATGAGCGTTTAATGCCAGCAGCCCCACTGTGCAGCATGCTTGAGTGACAGAGGTGAAGGAGGCGGGCCTTCACAGCCCCTTCAATCCCTCAGACTTTATCTTAGATTCTGTGAGAACTGAGGTAGTGATGTTCAACTGTCTGTGTTCTTTACCAGAGAGCAGTAAGGAGGAAAAGACTGGGGAGAAGAGAGCACCACGGTTTCAAGAAGGGGAGAACTGTAGACCCTTGCATGCTCTTTAAATGTCTTAGATGCTGAAAAGATGTGTCTCCTGCAGGATCTGATATAATTCTGTCATCTTTTGTTTAAATGCATGTATATTTTTTTTTCACTGAACATACCAACCAAAGTTTAAAGTAACGTTATAGTGAACCCTGTACACTCACACATTTCTCATTCTGCACTGAATACACATCAATCACTATGCATTAAGGCACTTTCACCCTACACTCACACACTTATCAACCTTCATTCACGCACCACTCACCCTGCACAGAGAGCACTCACCGCATTCTCCCCGCATTCATACACTGCTCCCACACCTCTTATTATTAATCCTATAGGAGAAACCTAATGCATTTACCAATGCTTGTATTATGAATATTGGCTTCAGGTTTACCATCTGGTTATCTGGATTACTATTGGACACAATAATAAGCTGAAACTTCGCCGGGAGAAAGACTCAGACCACCCCCTCAGAGACTAAATATGGGGAAACTTGAATACCCCAGAAAAAGTCTCCCGTAATTTGGGATTAACGGATTGAAGGGATCATTACACCATGCCAGATACCTGTCTCCTAGGCCTTACCCCCAAACTAAGGGGCATATTATCAAGCATGGCGTTAAAATTATCGCCGCTTTAGCAGCAGAAAACTGCAGCTAAAGCTGCGATAATGGACTTGATAATATGCCGTAGAGAATTCCAATAGAAGCCCATGTTGACACCAGAGCATGGGCTTCTATTGGAATTATCAAAGGCGTATTATCAAGCCCATTATCGCCGCTAAAGTGGCGATAATTTTAACTCCGTTTCTTGATGAAATATTATCAAGGTCGGCGTTAAAATTATCGCCGCTTTAGCGGCAGGAAACTGCCGCTAAAGTGGCGATAATGGGCTTGATAATATGCCCTTTTGAATTCCCATAGAAGCCCAGGTTCACACCAGAACCTGGGCTTCTATGGGAATTCACAAGGGTATATTATCAAGCCCATTATCGCCGCTTTAGCGGCAGTTTCCTGCCGCTAAAGTGGCGATAATGTTATAGCCGTTCCTTGATAATATGGCCCTAAGCATAATAAAGCTAGGGCAAAAGTTGCTGGCTTATAACTAACCCTAGCAAAGAGGGCGATAACGATGGGCTGGAAATCCGCTGCAGTCCCACACATCAGACAATGGGAAGCAGCAGTTAAAAAATGGTAGTCAGTTAAAGCACAACATTAGACAAAGAAGAAGGCTGTGATCTCCGCTAATACCCTATTAGCAGGAAATGGGAAGAGATGTATAAAGCCCTATCCGAGGACATGAAAGATGACACAAAGCCCCCGTGAAGAATGAAGCATCTATTCTTCTATCCTGTTGGTGAATCAAAAGAAGTGGCCCAAATTAGTAGGCCATATGACAACTACAGCCACAAAAATCCCCGCTTAACATGCATCCCTCCTCAAACCGCTCCATTATGAACAACAAACCCCACTGACCATCTCCTTAACTCATACATTACCGCGCATATTCCGGATTCATCCCCGCTTGATCTGTCAGGGAAGTATTAACTCATTAGGGTATTGTTAAAATAAGTTAATGAATTGTGCTATCTAGAAAATGGCACTTCGTCTCAAGTACAATATAAATTTAATACAATACCCCACATCATCAGCACATACAGCATTAACTGTGAAATACGACAAGCATGCAAGATCTGTATTACATCAAGTGCAATGCCTGTAAACAATCTATCATGTTGTTAACTATTGATATCACTAGCTGAAATTTGATATACAATTAAATTGTGAGTAGGTAAAGTTCTTAATTTACGACGAAATGTCAATAAAAACATATTTTAAAAAAGAAACAGCCTAGACATGTATATACACATCAAAAACAATCTTATCTTCAAATCTTCTCAACATGTATGTACTTCCACAAGAAGAAAGACACAGGTGCCGATCACGATCCGGTAAAAACCGGGTACGAACCGTCGGACGGAGCATATTCTCCGTCCGACGCGTACCCGGTCGTCAAAACTTACAAACATGGAATTACGATTCGCACGGAAACTCCATTTCCGTACGAATCGTACAAAACCCCGACCGACAAAAATAAACATACAAATGCGATCCGGGAAAGCGCCGACGTGACGTCGGGACGCACGCAGCCTGCCATTCACGAACCAGGAATTACGATTCGCACCGACGTCATCCCGCACGGTGAATATTTTCCGACTGCCAAAAACTGCCGGGAAATCAGGACGACGCGAACAAGGAGTACCTGCACGCGACGGACAGACATGGACCCGAACCTACGTGTCATCCCGGCCCTCATAGCAGTCGACCTCCTCTACAGGTTCGGACGCAGACGCCGCAGAAGGTCAGAACAACAAAGGGAGGGGGAGAGGGGGGGGGCAGGACCAGGGGCAGGCCACAAAACCCCCACCAAAGTCACACAGCACACATGCCCTGGACATACCTGACCCCCAGGCCCTGGTCACTACGAGGGGGTGGGGGCGTGTCCAGCAAAGCCAGCGTCCGCCATAACGAAAGTGCTGGACGACGCGAACCGGCAACACAACAATACAGGTACGTCCCGTACCCACGCCTTAAGAGCGTGGGTACGAGTCGTACCCCGCCCACACCTACGTCACCCCAACAATGGCGGGAAGGCTGTACCCACGTGGCAAAGGCCTGGGTACGGCCCGCACAAGCATCACATAGCGTGGGGACGGATATGTACGGACCCTACCCCCACCCCCCTATGCATGGAGCGTACCCCCACCCCAACAGTGTAAGTACGACCCTCACCCTCACCCGTGGACGTATGGTGCGTACCCCCACCCCAACAGTGTAAGTACGACCCGTACCCTCACCCGCGGACGTATGGTGCGTACCCCCACCCCAACAGTGTAAGTACAACCCGTACCCTCACCCGCGGACGTATGGTGCGTACCCCCACCCCAACAGTGTAAGTACGACCCGTACCCTCACCCGCAGACGTATGGTGCGTACCCCCACCCCAACAGTGTAAGTACGACCCGTACCCTCACCCGCGGACGTATGGTGCGTACCCCCGTCCCAACAGTGTAAGTACGACCCGTACCCTCACCCGCATACGTACGGTGCGTATCCCCACCCCAACAGTGTAAGTACGACCCGTACCCTCACCCGCGGACGTATGGAGCGTACTCCCACCCCAACAGTGTAAGTACGACCCGCACCCTCACCCGCGGACGTATGGTGCGTACCCCCACCCCAACAGTGTAAGTACAACCCGTACCCTCACCCATGGACGTATGGTGCGTACCCCCACCCCAACAGTGTAAGTACGACCCGTACCCTCACCCGCGGACGTATGGAGCGTACCCCCACCCCAACAGTGTAAGTACGACCCGTACCCTCACCCGCGGACGTATGGTGCGTAGCCTCACCCCAACAGTGTAAGTACGACCCGTACCCTCACCCGCCGACGTATGGTGCGTACCCCCACCCCAACAGTGTAGGTACGACCCGTACCCTCACCCGCGGACGTATGGAGCGTACCCCCACCCCAACAGTGTAAGTATGACCCGTACCCTCACCCGCGGACGTATGGTGCGTACCCCCACCCCAACAGTGTAAGTACGACCCGTACCCTCACCCGCGGACGTATGGTGCGTACCGCCACCCCAACAGTGTAAGTATGACCCGTACCCTCATCCGCGGACGTATGGTGCGTACCCCCACCCCAACAGTGTAAGTACGACCTGTACCCTCACCCGCGGACGTATGGAGCGTACCCCCACCCCAACAGTGTAAGTACGACCCGTACCCTCACCCGCGGACGTATGGAGCGTACCCCCACCCCAACAGTGTAAGTACGACCCGTACCCCCACCTCGTATGCATGGAGAAAACCCACACACGTGTATGTTCTAAGCGTACATATTGTTAACTAGGAGGGGTGTGTGCAGAGTCCTCCCAGCAGTGCCCAGAGACAGGAGGGGTGTGTGCCTATCACTCCCAACAGTGCCCAGAGACAGGAGGGGTGTGTGCCTATCACTCCCAGCAGTGCCCAGAGACAGGAGGGGTGGGTGCAGAGTCCTCCCAGCAGTGCCCAGAGACAGGAGGGGTGTGTGCCTATCACTCCCAGCAGTGCCCAGAGACAGGAGGGGTGGCTGCAGAGTCCCCCCAGCAGTGCCCAGAGACAGGAGGGGTGTGTGCCTATCACTCCCAGCAGTGCCCAGAGACAGGAGGGGTGTGTGCAGAGTCCTCCCAGCAGTGCCCAGAGACAGGAGGGGTGGGTGCAGAGTCCTCCCAGCAGTGCCCAGTGACAGGAGGGGTGTGTGCCTATCACTCCCAGCAGTGCCCAGAGACAGGAGGGGTGGGTGCAGAGTCCTCCCAGCAGTGCCCAGAGACAGGAGGGGTGTGTGCCTAACACTCCCAGCAGTGCCCAGAGACAGGAGGGGTGTGTGCAGAGTCCTCCCAGCAGTGCCCAGAGACAGGAGGGGTGGGTGCAGAGTCCTCCCAGCAGTGTCCAGAGACAGGAGGGGTGTGTGCCTATCACTCCCAGCAGTGCCCAGAGACAGGAGGGGTGTGTGCCTATCACTCCAAGCAGTGCCCAGAGACAGGAGGGGTGTGTGCCTATCACTCCCAGCAGTGCCCAGAGACAGGAGGGGGGTGTGCCTAACACTCCCAGCAGTGCCCATGGAACGCAAAGGGTGGCGTAGCCACAGATACCATGTCCACAAATGTCAGTCAGGTGCACAAAGACCCTGCAGTACATGTACCACATGTGTGGGAGGCTGGGAGTATACGCATGCATAGCGCCGAAAAGAAAACATGTCCACATGAAGTCATGTCAATAGTCCACATACACAAGTACAATGACTACCAAGGATGCCACGAATGATGCAGGTGGAGACATCGCTCAGCATGCATGTGCAAAAGTTGAAGGAGTCCGTCACACACCCAGCTAATGTACACACAGCTCAGCGCTCAATATTGGGAACACCCTGCAGGGAAGATGTCAGGGTACACAGAGGAAGGAATACACCTTGGGACAATTTCACCATGCAGTAACTGCTTACATGAACAGAGAAACCTAGCCAACACCGTGTGATGGCACACAGATACCAGGGTCCCCCCTATGACCAGCACACTACTACATTTCCCACACACCCAACACATGATTAACACCCAAACTCATGTAGCAGCCCCACCAACAGCAACATCAGAAAAGCTGTAGTGTTCAAAGGAAACAAAAATGGCTTTAATCAGCATGATCTTAAATAGTGTGTTCGTAGAAAGTTCAATATTTACAAAGCCCATAGGGCAGTCCATGAGTCACAGCTGGACGCGGGACACAGTGGGACGCGTGTCCCCTAGCTTGCCTGCACAGTCAGACTCCTTCGTCTTCCACAGCGGGGAGGGCATCATGTTGGGGGGAAGGACCAGGCACTGCAGGGACAGGAGGGCGAAGGGTAGGCGTCATGGGTGCAGGGATGGAGGACTCCACCACAGGGGGTGGGGCAGGGCCAAAGGCGGAGGCCAGGATCTCGCTGCACACCTTAGCAAGGTCCTCCAGCGTCTCCCCTGCACCCGAAGGAACCACAGGCCCCAAGGAGGGGGGGGGGGCGGAGGGATGGGTCGCAGCGCCACTGGGGGAGGGTGTGGACAGGGGGGGACTCAACCACCCTGACCGGGGACTCCCTTGACCGCTTGCGGGGTGGTGTCACAGTGGGGCTCAGGGACAGAGCGGCCATGAAGGAGTCCTTGCCTGATATGTGGCCAGGAGAGCTGAGGGGAGGGGATTTGGAGGGAGTGGATTGGGTGGAATGTGGACTCCCACTCTGGCTGCGTGTCTTACGTTTGCCCCCCTCACCCTGTGTGTGCGTGCCAGGAGGTGTGCGTATGACCTTCCCTGCTGGTGTGGTGCCTGTGTCTGCTGTGGTGTGTGCATGCGTACGTCTGGGTGTACGTGGGACAGGCATGGGAGTGGGAAGTGTGGATGGGGCAGGGGTAGGGGGTGGGACGTAGCACTGCAGGAGACCCACTGCTGCAGTCAGTGTCGAGTCTATGGACCTCAGCAACTGGCGTTGGTCAGCCTGCGACGAAAAAATGCCCACCAAGTATGCCTCCATGTTGTGCAGCACTTGGCTGTGGCCATGGAGGACATTAAGGATCGCAGCCTGACCAACCTGCAACTGCCGCTGGATGTCCACAGACTCGGCATTGGCGGCAGCAGTGGAGACAGGGGCAGGGGGTGCGGTGCCTGGCAGGAAGGAGACATGTGGTGACCGTGGACGTTGGGAAGGGACACGAGCAGGTGGGAGGCGGCTGATGGCAATGGAGGGGGTGGGGTGCGATGTTGTTCCGCTGTCAGCTGCTGGTGCAGCCTCCGCCCACTCGGAGAGGTCATCCTCGGACCCGTCGGCTTCATATTCGGTGGTGCCAGTGGACAGGTCCTCGGCCTCACTCTCCTCCGCCTCTGTACCACTCAATGTGCCAGCCACGATGTCAACGCTGGCACTGGCACTGGTGCTCGGTCCCTCCGCTCCGTCTGTGCTCATGTCTCCCTCCGTGTCCCCCGACGATGCTGTGGGCAAGGTGAACAGACAGGAATTAATCACACACCTGTATACATATGTCACATGAGTCCAATCTACATAGGTCACAGTGCATAGCTTGCAAAGAAAGATCAGTAACATCTACAAAACAAGGTACAGATGTAGGGCATGCAACACACAGTTGGTTGACCCACCATGCCACAGAAAATCCATGGAGAGCATGACACAATAGCAAATGACATGAAATGGAGTTTGACATAGGAGCCAGGCCCTGGGGACAATCCAGCACTGCATCTGCACCACACAGCGTTGCCGACAATAGGGATGAGGAGGGACCAAATCCATGACCTTGAGGCACATGCTGCATAGTTAAAACTGAAAACATGCCCAACATGACTGGCTCACTGCACCTTGAGTGTATGTCCAGACAAACATCACACACTGGCCAGACCTAGCAAGGAGAATTCTGGTTTTGACATGTAGGCTTGGCCCGCACCAACCACCCCCTACATGAGACAATTTGTTGATACACAGGTGGCACTTACATCTCTTAGTCTGGGTGAAATACATAGGGGATGCATAAATGCAAGATTTAACGCCAAATACCCAAGGTGCGCCTGTCCACATAATCATGTACAAATGGCCATCATCAGATGATTGTAACAAGACACACAGGCACTGGCCACTGTGACTATGAACAAGGAAAATCAGGTCAGGCCGTACAGTGGACACTTGTACTACATTTCACGTCAATATACATGGTGCCAGGGGACAATGGCACAGAGCACAACCTATGCTGTAGACACTGAGAGTGTCCACGTTTTGTGATGACACACATGACACCTAGGAAAATATGCCCCAGGGGACAGTAGTGGCAACACAACTCCATGGTCCTGAATGGGAATGACTGCAACACACGCCACCATCCCTGCACTATGCATATCACACACTCATGCACATCATGTCACAGGCCACAACATAGGACATGCGTGCTGTAAGGCATGACACTTGAGAGACTAATTCCCATGTCTGGACTCAGCATCAGTGCCAACTGACATGGAACCCACAAGTACTGAACTGGACAGGGCACAGCCAAGGCCCCAAAACCTGTTACACACCACCCCCACACATGATGCTACAGGCATAGTTCACGTGGAGAAAGCGCCAGCCTACATTACCTTGTGAAGGAGTGACTACACACAGACCAGGGAACACATTTCAAGGAGGGGAAGGGAGGCAGGAGAGCGCAGCTATACTGTGGGTAACTGGATCTGCACAGCACCTTTAAACCCTGGCAGTGTATCCATGCAACTGTGCACTTACAAATGCTGGTGAAACACAACAAGCACACATGTACCTACCCCCTTCCTGCTGCTGCTTCTCCTGTAAGCGCCTCTCCAAGTCTGGGAATACCACCGGCAGCACACGCTTGTGGATGTGGGTCAGTCGGCGGCGCCCGCGGTTCTTATGGCTCTCAGGTGAGTCCCCCAGCAGGACCCGTGCGATCCTCCGCGTCCAGCACCGGATATCCTGCCAGCGTTTCCTCACCTGGGACAGGCGCCGCTTCCGACCATCCGCACTCCTCACGGCACTGACGGCGGTCAGCCATATCTGCTCCTTGGCAGAGGCGCCTACCTGTGAGGATGAACAAGTGACACTACATCAATACACCTGGCACATGTCACAGGGACACATATTAGAACACATCTGCTGTTTACAACAAGGCATAGTATGCATCCAACGCATTGCACCTTTGTCATAGGGACATGATCCTCTGTGGTAGGGCAAAAGCAGTACGTGCCATTGAAAGGACACAGGTGGAATGAGGGCAACTACACAATCAATGATCCAGGCTCACACTGTGCATCACAAGCTACACCAGGATAATGTGCAGCACCTCTAAGCAGTCACATGCCACAGGCCACTGACGCTACCGCAGCAGAGTACACAGATACACACAGGCACAGGACATTCACCTGCCATTGCCAAATGCAGCGACATACCTCACTCTGCACATGTACCACTAGACTGGGGGGGGGCTCACAGGTGTGGGGCTGGCTCGGCACGTCAGACACACAGCACTGCTCCCTGCTCACATCACATGGCCAGGGTATATCCATCCCTCATGCAGCTGGGGTGCTCCACTCCACATATGCACCCACCCACATGACAGGGGACTTACACACACACCGATGTCCAGGGTACGAACACATCATGTGGACACTGTCAGCACAGGTACACAGAACTAACACACATCTGTGGGTACAGTCACCTGTCACACTGGTGTGAGCACAGAGTCACATGAAGACTGTAGAGGCTACATTCCCAGGAGGACGAGACAGGCAGAATGTGGCATGCAGCATGCAGTGATTGTCACAGTACACACAATTCAAGTGAGGACGGCAGACATGCACCACAGCATGCACTGGCTGGGAGACATCAGGCATTCCCCCCCCCGGGACCCCCCCTACAGTACATAGCATGTGTGCCACACCTGGACACAATGCCAGAAGTCACACTCACAAAAAAGGGACACAGTCTGTGCTGGTAGACTCTGCACTCACCTGATACCCTGGTCGGCCATACAGCATGGGGTACTGTGGGAGGATCACATCCAGCAAAGCCAGGTTCTCCTCCAGGGTGAAGGGCTGTGACCTCTCCACAGACCTTGACATGGTTCCAGGGACTCAGTAGCAGCAGCTGGATCGTGGAATACAAAGATGTGCAGGCAAGTGCTCCCTCATGGGACCTGGCTGCCTTATATCTGCCTTGCTGGCCTGTTTCATGCACAGCAGTACAGAGTGATTGGTCACTCACATTTGCATCCTATGTTTCCTCCAATCCCTTCAAACCTAGCACAGTCAGTGGGTTCTTTTTTTTTTTTTTTTTTTAAAGAAACCTTTATTGGACTTCAAGGGGTTACAAACATGGGCCTACAACCCTTTGGGCCGGCCGCTAAGTAGCATGAGACGTATCATTCACCGTTATACAGATTGGTCAATCCGGGGGGCCCGTCAGTCCATCATCGCACCCAATGAAGGCAGAAGCAACAGTTGAGTGACAATATTAGATACGGTTTCAGTTTTCAATTTAAAATTAAGAAACATTACACACAAACAAGGCAATAGACATTGTGAATAGCAGGACGCGCTCCCCGGGGTAGGGAACCAATGATCAGCGGCAGAGAAGGGAGGGGGGCACGGGAGCAGAGGAAAAAGCAAACTGTAACACACTCGTAACTGAACAGACGAGGAATGCTCGGCTAGGGGGACGAAGAGGCATCCAGTACATCAGCCAGGGGAGGGGCACAGATGTCTCCGCGATAAGCGTTCCACACCCCAGTCCATTTCCGCGAGTCAGTGGGTTCTTATTGTGTTTTTTTCTTCAGCATGATGTCAACCCCACAAACACATTGCAATAAAGTAGATTCATTCCAACTGACTTCTGCTGTGCACCTTCCAGAACAAATTCAAACTTTAAACTTGGTCTCCATGACAACCAGCATGCATGTAGGCCTTTATACTTGTCCCTCATGTGTCCCCTATGTAATTTTGAGCTTCACACACAGGTACGGTGCGTTCCGGGGCCCTGGGGCACCCCAAATGCATAGCAACGGCCCGTACAGGCGTGTGTACGCTCCGTACCACTATGGGTGTGCTCACGTATGCGTACCCATAGTGATAGTGAGCATACAGGCGTGTGTACGGTCCGTATCACTATGGGTACGCATACGCGAGTACACCCATAGTGATAGTGAACGTACGCACACGTGTACGGTCCGTACCACTATGGGTGTTCTCGCGTATGCGTACTCATGGTGGTACGGAGCGTACACACGCCTGTACGCTCACTATCACTATGAGTACGCATACGCGAGAACACCCATAGTGATAGTGAACGTACGCACGCGTGTACGGTCCGTACCACTATGGGTGTGCTCGCGTATGCGTACCCATAGTGATAGTGAGCGTACACACGCCTGTACGCTCACCATCACTATGGGTACACATACGGCAGCACTCCCATAGTGATATGGGAACGTACACAGGCCCTCTTAGCAAAAGTATGGTGGTTTTCACACATCACAGTGGTGACAGGCAGCACACAGGAAGGTATAGGGCTGACATACTTGTCCATGGATGGACATCAAGGCATTGTCTGGCCAGTACTACATGTGTGGGGCACAGGTGTGAAAGGCTGTGATGTGGCACATTACTCCTGAGTCGAGAAGGCACCAGATGTATGATGAGATGTGTACACATGTAATGTGTGACGGTGCAATGTGTGCCAGGCATGCCCTTGACTCCTTTGACATGTGTGCATGTCGTACTGCACACTTGGGATGAGTGTCACTGGCATGGCACGGACACCAACACACGGAAGTGTCCCCTGAGGCCCGGTACAGGGGTTACCACACCTGACATGTCACTACCCACGGTGCACGATGTGACTATGTCATGTATGTGTGGGGGATTCGCATTAGCTTGATGTTGGAGCTCCCTCAAAAGCTGCAGCTGTTGCAGCAACCAACATGTGTCTGTGTGTAGATTGACATTGCACACTGTTCCGCACACCATGCCACATGTGGTATCGGATGTGAGGTTCGTATTTATGCATGGGACACGGAGTAGCGTAACAAGGACATGTCTGCATCCTCTCTATGAATGTGTGGTGAGTCATCACATGTACACCTTAATGGCACGGTGTGTGGGCTGTCCTAGTGTAATGTCATGTGACCTTTGGCTCTAGTGTTCCGCTACCAGTCTCTGAAATCGACATCTTACTTCTGCTGATGTGTGGATGTATGTCACTCCTGTCTTGCGTCTGGCTGTTCACTTACACTGGGACACAGCTAATCCCATGCCATGGCATGTGGAGGTTCACAATCTCCGTGTGTAGCTGGGTCTTGGTAGGAGTGTCACCTGGCAGCCATACGTATCCAGGGCATGTGGCACATACCTGACTCCGTATGTAGCATATGTGTATAGACAGATTAACATGTGCTCAGTACAAATAAATTGTTGTTGTGGTGCACTCACTCTTCCTTGTCACTTCCAAATTACTGCAAAGCGCCGCCTCTTCCCCGACCAATTCCGGACTTGGCTGCCATGCGGGAGAATGACTGTATCCGGTGCTACCGCTTCCCCCAACGGTTGATTCTGGAGTTGACGGCGAGACTGGCACCACACCTGCAACCGCTGCACAGATATCCTACGGCACTGACACCCAAGCTGAAGGTAATGGCAGCCCTACATTTTCTAGCCACGGGTACCTTTCAAAATACCATAGCTCATGTTGGTGGCATGTCCCAGAGCATGTTCTCCCGTGTGCTGCATGATTTCTTAGAGGCCATGTTGATTCACCTGGATGACTTCATCCATTTCCCAACCCCTGAAATGTTGACTGGGGTCAAGCGTGGATTCTATGCCCTGGGAGGGATGCCCCATGTCATTGGGTCCATAGATGGGACACATGTGGCTTTGGTACCACCACAGGCACAGGAGGTAGCGTACAGGAATCGCAAGCACTACCACTCCATCAATACCCTTGTGGTGTGTCTGTGCAACATGGTGATTTCACATGTCTGTGCTCGTTTTCCAGGATCAGCACACGATGCCTACATCATGAGGCGTAGCAGGGTGCCTGAAATGATGACGCAGCTGCGCAACGAACGAGCATGTGTTGTTGGTGGGTACAGTCTGTCTGTCCTGTATTTTGCGTAGACTTCCAGCACGACCGCTTCTCCTGTCCTACTTATGTCCATGTGCTTTCCATGTAGGGGACGCTGGCTATCCCAACATGCCATGGCTGATCACACCTCTCCGCAACCCCATCACGCCGGCCCAGCTCCGCTACAACACCGCCCAGGGCTTGGCAATGGGGCTAGTGATGTGGAGGATGTGGAGCCGGACTCGGCTCATACGCGACTTCTTTGCTTAGTGGTGAGTACCAGTGTCTGAGTGTGCACGCATTGGTCCCGTGTGGCATGTGTTGCGATGTGTGTCTCCATCTGCATTTATGGCACGTGAGTCAGAGGTGTGTGTGGATGTGTCACTGGAGTGATGGTGCCAGTGATGAGTGTATTTCCCCAGTCATAATTGTGACCTAGCATGTTGTCATCCATACATGTGTCGAGTACATGCACATGCAAGTGGCTGTGCTTTTTGTGGCTGACTTCTTGTGTGTCTCTCTTCCACAGGTACTTGCGCATGCCGTCTGCTGCTTGCATTGTTGTGGCACTGCATTCCTCATGGACACGTCATTGTGTGCTGACTCAGCGTTACACGCACGGACAAGTTTGGAAGTCTCCTTAGGGTAAGGGATGCATCAGGGGTGTATTGGGTGTGGCAGTAGTTCACGATGTATGCACACTGCCCCTGTCGATGTTTGTTTCCTCTGCAGACATGTTGCATCACCATGGTACACATGACATGCAGATGGGTACACCTGAATAGATGGTCAGACTTGTTGACAGTCATCAGTGATGGGATTGTGGAATGTGATGATGGCATCAATGTGTGTAACACTGCTCTCGGACACATACGGTTTGCATTGGCTTGACATGGTGTGGGACTTCCACATCAGCGGATCAATGGTGTATAGCAGGCTCTCCGTGAGCAGCAGGGGGTGTTTAGCTGTTAGCCGACACTTGTGTGCCAGTTCCATGGATATCACGCATTTGTGGTGCAGAAGGGGGGTGCCAGTGTTGGACCCACATGTTACTCCACATGACCCGTTCATGTGTACTCCGACTTGCCTCTGCAATCCCAAATACATGACTAATAAAGGTGTCTCTATGCCTCCAAGGTGACTCTTCTCTGTCAATGCTGGTGTGTTGCCACGGTGCATCCGGCATGTCTGGCATGGTTTTCCGTGATAGCGGCTATGTGTAGAGTAGCAAGATGCAAGCTGTTTGTGTGGGATTAGACCGTGTATTGTGCATGATGTCTATGACTGTGTGGGTATTGTGACATGTGCCATCCCCATGCATCCAACGTTGGCCAGGCCACCATTCTCTGCATCCACCTGACTCAAGCTTCCAGGACATGGTTCTGCCACCTGTCTACACATACCTGGGTGCCCCCCAGGACACTCGACATGATCCCTGACCTCTGCGCATGACTGTTGCTGTACTCAATATGTCTGTCGGCACGGTTGTGCGGCCACCCCCTCAGCTGGTTGGGCCCATCACGGGTGTGTATGGTGCTCCATGTCTGTCTTGCCTAATACACTGTGACCCGTGAGTCCTGTGCCAGACTCAGGCCCCAGGGTGTGGATGGTTGAAGTCAAATGAGAACTCAGGCATGTTTAGACTTTACAAGACACATGTAAGGTAATAATGCAACCAGCAGGCATATTCTCTTCATGGTGTGACTTTTTATTTTAGTGGGGGGGGGGTTTGACATGAGGGGCTTTCCGGGTGTGTGGAATCCAAAGTTCACTAGGGGAGTTGGTGTCCTTGCCATTAGAAATCCTCAGAGTCCATGCCACAGTCTTTGTCAACATTGGTCAGACAGTGACCAGCAAGGCCATGTGGCAGAGAATGTCTTTTGATGGTGTGCTGCTGTTGCTCCAGTGGGCCAGGTGCCAGGCCAGGTGTCCTGGGAGATGGTGCTGTAGCGCCGACCCTCACGGTCTTTTACGTGGACGACCCGCCCTCCTGCGGGGACCCTCAGAAGCAGGGCATGACGATGTTTGGGATGCTCCATCGGATGTTTCCTCCTCCTCCTCCTGATCCCTCCCTGTGGGTGGTGATGTTCTACGCCTTCTGGCACAGGGAGGGTTGCCCATGTTGTCGGCCATCCGACGGAGTGTACTGTGAATTCCCGTGAACACCGTCACAAGCTCAGCCTGTCTGTCCTCCATTCTCCGTTGGTGTTGCAGTAGACAGGCATGTTGCTCCGCATGTTGCTGGGCCTGCTGGGTCTTGATCCCCTCGAGGATGGACACAACCTGGGCCATGCCCGTGGTGTCCTGCCGGTATGTGTCCAGGATGTTTCGGACATGGGAATATACCGGTTCCCCAGCCAACTGGTCAGGCTGGCGCCTCCGCCGTCCTCCACTCCCACCACCCCTGCCCACTTGCACCTGGCCTGCCCTTGTGGGCACATCGGGTCTCCAGGACCCCTGAGGGGTGGCATTGGCGTTGTCACCTGCCTCCTCCTGGGTGCCCGGGACACCGTGTCCCTCCTGGCCAGCCTGGCTGCTTTGTGATGGTGGGGCAGGGATCCTGGGTGTCTCCTGGGATGTGGCAGGAGTGGGGGTGGTGGTTGGCCCCGTTGTACCTGACGTAGGTGCTGCAGGTCATTGGACACCAGAGGGGCCAGGTTGGTCGGGGTCGGGTTGGTCCACAGAGTGGTGAGAGTCATCGCTGCCGATGGCTCCTTCGTCCCGGCCAAGCCGGGTCCTGTGAGTCTTCCCCCCCCAGTGTTGGGGGGTGATCCACGACGTTGACCTGTGTGTGAGAGAGACAATGTTAATTTTGTTCCATGCAACATCCATGTTTTATTAGTTTCAAAGTTGGAACATTTCCTCTGGGAATTTGGATATGTCTTGCATTCCACTGACAGTGCACTTGTGCATGGGTATGTCCCTTGGGCACAGCTTTGGCGACTTTACCTATGTGTGGCACAGTCTTACTTGCTGCGTCAAGTGTGACTGCAGTCAGCAGTGGAGTGGGCAGGTGTGGCGAGCCGTGCATTGGCGCCTTCCGTGTAGCACTGTACGTGGGCACATGAAGTTGTTCCACACACTTATATGATGCAGGTAGCTGTCGTTGTGCTCGTGCACAGGTTGTGACATGGCCCTGTGTTTTGCCATGGAGGAGAGGGGGGGTGCTGGCACTGGCCACCCTTGTCTACATGCACGCAGTCCACCTGCTGACGAGCAGACATTCCCACACACCACAAGGCTGATTTGCTCTCCCTGTGTCTCCCTCCATCTCTGTCCCCCTCTCCCTCCCTCTGTGTGTCGGCCTCCTCCCTCTGTCCATCTCCCTGTGTCTCCCTCCCTCTCTGTCCCCCTCTCCCTCCCTCTGTGTCGGCCTCCTCCCTCTGTCCGTCTTCCTGTGTCTCCCTCCCTCTCTGTCCCCCTCTCCCTCCCTCTGTGTGTCAGCCTCCTCCCTCTGTCCGTCTCCCTGTGTCTCCCTCCCTCTCTGTCCCCCTCTCCCTCCCTCTGTGTGTCAGCCTCCTCCCTCTGTCCGTCTCCCTGTGTCTCCCTCCCTCTCTGTCCCCCTCTCCCTCCCTCTGTGTGTCACCCTCCGTGACCTCAGCCCAGCTTACTGTGCACACACTGTTAGCAGATCTTTGAATGGCCCTTGGATTGTTGATGTGAGTTTGTTTCTGATCTCCAGGCACCCATTGGGTGTAGTGTCTGTGTCTGCACTGCTGCTGTGGGGGTGTGTGCTGCCACTCTTTCACAGTGTTGGCTGTTCATTAGCTGCTGTCATGTGCAAGAACGTGCCGTCACCCCCATGTGTTGATGCAAGGCGTCCGCCATTTGCTGGCAAGTCATTCCTGTGTTGGGACACACTGTTTGTCTGGCTGTGACCTAGGCCATATGGGCAGGGGGCATTGTTGTCTGCTTCTGAGTTGCACTATGTGATTTTTGGGGCCCACCCTCCCGCCATCCGGCTTACCGTGTCATGTGTTGGTGTCTTCTGTGGCCTGTGACTTGACATTGTCCAGCTGGGTGCATGGGGCATGGTGGCGCCAGTGGCATGTGCGTGTTCATGGAGTGTGGTTGAGTCATGCGATAGCTTGGGGTGGTTGCGTGCCTGTTTGTGAGTTTGGTTGTGGATGATGTTCCCCCCATGTGAGGTGAGTTGTTTGTGTACTCACCCGGGTCTCGGAGTCCTTCTAATCCATCCACTGCCTCCACCGGCAGTATGGCCATCACCCTCTCCTCCCAGGGATGGTAGTGTACGGGTCTGCGGGACGGCCCTCCTCCAGTGACGTTGGCCTGGTTGTGTTCATCCGTCATCTTGGCTCGGACCCTCCTCCGCAGATCGTACCACCTGGCTTGGCATTCCTGCTTGTTCCTTCTGGTGTCCGCAACAGCATTCACAGCATCGACGATGGTCTGCCACATGGCTGTTTTTGCTGAAGTGCTGGTCTGTCTGACCAATGTTCCAAAGAGGTGTGGCTCGACTCTGAGGATTTCATCGACAAGGACCTCCAACTCTCAGCTAGTGAACTTTGGATTCTTGTTAGTGGGCATGGTGAGGGGTGTGGGTGTGGATGGTGGGGGGGGTGTGTGTGGATGGTTGTGGGTGTGTGGGTGTGGTTGTGCAGGTGTGTGTGTGAATGTGATGAGGGGGTGTTTGTGAAGGTGTGTGTGTGAAGGTGTGCAAGTGTAAGGTGTGGTAAAGATTCTAGTATGGTGCTGTAGGTTGTCTGTGGGGTCTGGCAGCAGTGAGTCTGTTGCAAAGGCTCATGGTTTGTGTGTGTGGGCCCTTTTTATTGGTCCATTGGTGGGTGTGGCTGTGTTTGAACTTTGGGTGGGTGTGTTATAAGGAGTGGTTGTGTTTTGGGCCTCTGTTTGTTTTTGGCAGTTGCAGGTCAGTGAATGTGTTGTTTTAGTGGTTGTTGGACATGTTTTGTGGCTTTGTGCCATTCGAATGGTGTATTCTTGTGTCGTTTTGGTTTGTCCTGGTTGTGTACGTGTGTTTTTTGCGTGTGTACGGTGTGTACATGGGCCATTTTGTTGTACTGTGCTGTCCTTGTGTGTGGCTTGGTACGACTCGTACATGCGGTTGTGATGTTGGGGCCTGGGGTGCGCTCCGTACTTAGAATGTTGTGGTGGGGGTACGCTCCATGCATACGCGGGTGGGGGTACGACTCTAACGTACACGGGTGTAGATACACGGGGGTACGACACGAACGTAGAGGGGGGGTAGGACACGTACACGGGTGTACATACACGGGGGGTACGACACGTACACGGGGGTACAACACGTACACGGGTGTACATACACGGGGGTACGACACATACACGGGTGTACATACACGGGGGTAGGACACGTACACGGGTGTACATACAGGGGGGGTATGACACGTACACGGGTGTACATACACGGGGGGTACGACACGTACACGGGTGTACATACATGGGGGTACAACACGTACACAGGTGTACATACACGGGGGGTAGGACACGTACACGGGTGTACATACACGGGGGGTAGGACACGTACATGGGTGTACATACAGGGGGGTACGACACGTACACGGGTGTACATACACGGGGGGTACGACACGTACATGGGTGTACATACACGGGGGGTACGACACGTACACGGGTGTACATACACGGGGTAGGACACGTACAGGGGTGTACATACAGGGGGGTATGACACGTACACGGGTGTACATACAGGGGGGGTACGACACGTACACGGGTGTACATACCCGGGGGGGGTACGACACGTACACGGTGTACATACACGGGGGGATACGACACGTACATGGGTGTACATACACGGGGTAGGACATGTACACGGTGTACATACAGGGGGGGTACGACACGTACACGGATGTACATACGCGGGGGGGTACGACACGTACACGGGTGTACATACACGGGGGTAGGACACGCACACGGGTGTACATACAGGGGGGTACGACACGTACACGGGTGTACATACACAGGGGGATACGACATGTACACGGGTGTACATACACGGGGGGTACGACACGTACATGGGCATACATACACGGGGGTACGACACGTACATGGGTGTACATACACGGGGGGTACGACACGTACACGGGTGTACATACACGGGGGTAGGACACGCACACGGGTGTACATACAGGGGGGTACGACACGTACACGGGTGTACATACACAGGGGGATACGACATGTACACGGGTGTACATACACGGGGGGTACGACACGTACATGGGCATACATACACGGGGGTACGACACGTACACGGGTGTACATACACGGGGGTACGACACGTACACGGGTGTACATACACGGGGGGTACGATACGTACACGGGTGTATATACAGGGGGGGGTACGACACGTACACGGGTGTACATACAGGGGGGGTACGACACGTACACGGGTGTACATACACGGGGGTACGACACGTACACGGCTGTCCATACCCGGGGGGACGACACGAACGTACATGGGTGTAAATACGGGGGGGGTACAACACGAATGTACACGGGGGGTACGACACGTACACGGGTGTACATACACGGGTGTGGGTGTACATACACGGGGGTACGACTCGAACGTACGGGGGCTGGGGGGAGTGTTGGGCGTGTATGCGGGCACATGTCTCCATGGTTGCTATGGGAGTTCGGTGCGGACGGTGTTTTTTCCATACGGTTGTAACATCGAACGCACGGGATGGATCGTGATTCCGCGGTTGGACTTCACTTTTCACATTTGCACGGTAAATCGTCCGAGGACGTGTCGGACACATTTTCCGACCCGAGGACGTGTGGGGAATTATTCCGAATGCGATTCGTATGGTCTTTTTCCCATGCGAATCGTAATTGGCAGTTTGTACGGCACTTGTACGATTCGTACGGTAAAAAGACCGGATACGAGTCATACGGGGAAAATTTTTACCGGATCGTGATCGGCACCACAGTGTCAGACATTTCCTTATAGTCCTGCTCAGACCTGGTTTCCATTACAAGAGCTGTAAGTTACCTCATAATACCTTCCAGTGAGTATCTTGTCAATAGGATTGCCACCGTCCTGTGTTTTACTTGTACGGACGTTTTTTACAGTTTGAATCTAGTTCTGGTTATCACTGATTACCGGAATTATAGTGGCCAGTAATTTTTCTCGAGAGCAGCCAGCACAACAAGCTTCATATGAATCCCATATGGTCTCTCCTACCCAGTGGCGTAGCGTGGGTTGCCAGGGCCCAGGGCAAGGCAAGTATCCTTCCACTTTTCTTTTAAAATGTTGCCCCCCCCCAAGAAAACACCTAAGAATTTTGCTCCCCGGACTACTGACCCTCTGGCTCCACTCCCACTCTACACCACTGCTCCTACCAGCGACAGCTTCTGGTGACACATTGGCTAAAGAAGTCCAACTGAGCCAGCCTATTTATTTTCACTTCCTTAACTGGGGTGCCAGCTCTGCTTTTGGTGGTGAAAGGGGGTAGCAGCTGCTCTGTAAAATTCATTCATAGGCTCCATCCTCTCTAGCCCCGGAAAATTTTCATTGCCCATTTGGAATCCATGGCTAGAGCCTAGGAATAAATACAAAGGTCAAGATGTAACTTTCTTTTACAAATTACCTCGTCTGATGCAAAGTCTTACACGAAAAGCAGTGAGCAGACTTAGGGGCTAATTTATGAGAGGCCTGCATGGCCTGTAGTGGCCTCATAAATCATATTTTAGGTAACGCAGCGCAAATCGCAATGTCATCTTACTCTTTGCTTCGGAGGCGTTCCATGGGCATTGCAGTGGGTTTTCCCATCCAACACCCATGGAATTTGACACTGCCTCAGATTTACAAAGTGTGTAAACCTGGTGAAGCGTCAAATCCGTACGCCTCCCAAGGTGAGACATAATGAGGAGAAATGTGTTAATTTCTCCTTGTGTTTTCCTCTTTCCATGTGCTACAGAATCAGGACACATAGAAAGAGATAAATGCATCGTAGGATCCTGCCTGTAATGGAGGCACCCTTGCACCATAGTGCAAGGGTGCCAACGTTGGCGCTAGGCTGCCAAAATGGTGCCAGCGCCGGCAGAAAGAATAGGGATGCACCATGATGCTTAAAAACTGTGGGGCAGATCTATCTTGGAGATGCGCCACTTTTACGCCGCCGTTGCGTCACTTATGTGACGCAGCGGCGGTGTAAACCCTGCGCCACGTTGCGCCATATTTACATCGTGACGCATCTATGGAGATGCGTCACGATGTAAAGCCCTGCGCCACGTAAAACCTGCGTCAGGTTTCACGTGGGCGTGTCGACAGAGGGGGGGGCGTTCCGTCGCAGGAACGCCCCTGAAAAGTGACTCAGTCAAATCTATAAGATTTGACTGAGTCACTTTCCTAATGCTGATGCGCCAAAACCCTGCGCCTGCTTGAAGCAGGCGTAAGGCTTGACGCACCATGTTAGGGATAGGGTAGGTTGGAAAAGTGCTGGAGTTGCGTCGCGCTTGCGACGCAACTGAAGCACTGCGCCAACCTTACGCCATTGGATGCGTCACGCATCTGTTTATTCATGCTCCATGATGCGCCGCATTGTAAATGCGGCGCATCATGTGTGGCGCAAGGGTAAACTTGCGTGACGCATCATTCCTGGCGCATCCTTGCTGATTTGCAGGGATGCGCCAGGAAACATAAATCTGCCCCTGTGTCCTTTAATTTGGACTGTGCTGCCCTATGCCAAAATGCCATAAATGAGGTCCTCAGTTTTACCGCCATCAAATAGCTGGAGGGGAGGGACAATAAAATCCCTACAGCGGTGCCTGACACGCACCGCCACCACTGTAGGGATTATGGCTGCCTCCAATGCACCGACGGGCTCCTCGAGCCCGTCGATTTGTGGCATTCAGGCTATGCGACCTCCATCCTTCTGCCCACCATTATTATATGGCGTGCTAAAAGCATGCACACGATGGTGGTTTCACCGTCATTGTAATCGGCCCCAAAGTCATCCTTAAGGGCTAGCAAATATTTAGGGTTTCATAGCCAGTGGGTGAATCATTGAACAGTTTGTTATACTTAGAAGTAAGGACTGGTTTATTTTCTTTACAGCAAAGATGGCAACTCTATAATGCTCCCTCTTTCCATTGCTTATGTTTTCCTGCTTCCAGTGTCTTCATGTCCCCACTGTCAGTGTCTCTCGATCTTCAGGGTTAGGTACCTTTTCCCTGTGTCACTGTCTTTGCATCCTAATGAAAAGACACACAAATTATGGACGGAATGCGGAACAAATCAAACTTTTACCCCCAGTCAAGGGATCTGGTTTAAATCAATTGTTCTTTTGCTCACCATGCCACCCCAGTTTAGACCCAGCCATCTGCAAATCAGTCTTGACCGTGTTCCTTATGGAAACAGTCCAGCCCGAACTGCCAGACAAGATTCTTGGTAGACCAGAAAAAAGCATCCTGGGACCGGTTTCGGTATATCAGCCTGCATCAGCCAGGCTAGCTTGAATCTAGTGGTACAGTGAGCGAGGGACCCACGTCTGGGCATACCCGGACATTTAGGGCAAGAAAGCAAAAGATATCAAAAAGAGCCCAGGTGAGTACTGCTTGACTTTCTGTAAATTATAAACTTCCTTTCAGGACACATTGAAGTCAGTACCACAGCTTCCGGTATAAAAAAATAGCATCTTTTAAAAACAGATTAAAAGGACATTATATTCAAAATATGACAAACATTCAACCTAAGGATCAAGATCAAGATTATGTACAGCAGTGTGAATTAGCATGTCCCTGAATGTATGCTCAGTTATTTTTCTATATTGGTTCTTTGGTTTCCAATTTAACTATCCATGTTGACTCAGCTCTACTGAACATTAGTTCTCTGTTACCACCTCTCTTACACGGGGGAATTATATCAATGGCATAAAAACTCAATAAATCTCTGTTAATACCGTGGTATTCCTGGAAATGTCTAGCCAGAGAATAAGAATATGACGTTACAATGCATACCATTACAACGCAGTTTTTACAACGAAACTACCACTACAACGCACATGTTTACAACGCAAGCCATTACAACGCACGTTGATAGACATACACATAATTAACCATTACGCTGCCAACCATTACAACGCATACCAATATATCGAATAACATTACAATGGATAATAATCATCCCATATAAACGTACACGTATAATAATTAGCAAAAAAATATATTAATAATTAAACAATAATGCCCCAAAGTTTATAAAAATATTTTAACATATACATAAACCTTAACAATAAAAACAAGCATATACATCCAAAACATTAAAACATAAAGGGGCAGATTTACAAGCCTGTTGCGCCACTTTTGCATCATTTTTTACATAGGAAAAATGACCCAAAAGTGGCGTAAGGGGCTTTTAAATCTGCCACAAAGTCTTTCTACTATTTCCACGAAAACATCCTAGTCACTATCGAAAATAGAAAAAAATGTGTCCTTCCACTAGTTCCACTACATCTGCCTAACCTCCATCTACCTAAAATGGCTGCCAATATCAACAGAAATGTTAAAAACAACATTTTATACACAACTTAAAAAATACACATTCTGTCAGGTTCTGCATCACACTGAAAAATAGATTTCAACACGTATTTTCATTTATATTTTCATTTACCCCTAACAAACATATAAATTAAGCCAGCACCCATTTTGTGCTCAGTGGTGCATTTACCTCCTTGGATACCACATGCATCTATAGTAGCAGTAGAAACCTGACAGCTGGGACAGCAGACACTGCCATCTATTGACAAAAGTAAGTGTAAGTCTTAAACGAAGCACATTTAGATAAAAAAGAATAAACGAAAAAGCCTAAAAATCTTTTTACATTTTTTTATATATTCGCAGAACTTGAAAAATACATCCAACCATACAATACCTGTATTCTGACAAAAGTAAGTCTCTTTAAAATAATTATCAAATAACCCGAATTTTGTTTTCTAAATTACAAATTAAATGATTTTTAAAACTCATTGACAGAATTTGACCATACTCAAACAATTAACAACATTGTAAGGAATTTCACTGAAAATTTATATTGTAAGTACATTGTAAAGTATTTGTATTAAATGATAAAAACGTATGCAGTTAAATATATGAAAATTAATGTACTAACTACACTGCCTGCTTACCTAAGGAAACATGCTAGTCAGTAGTAGGGGACACAATAATTATTCAAACTCAACTGGGTGCATACCACAGGAAAGGTGCTGGTCACTGGTGGAGGCCAAAGAAACTATTATAACTCTGCGGGCTGCTTACCTCAGGGAAGGTGTTGGTCACTTCTGTAGGCCAAAATAACATATCTAACTCTGCAGGATGCTTGCCTCAGGGAAGGTGCTGGTCACTGGTGGGGGGCACAATTACTAATCTAAATACACAGGATGCTTACCTCAGGGAAGGTGCTGGTTATTGGTGGAGGACAAAATCAACAATCTAACTCTGCAGGGTGCTTACCTCAGGGAAGGTGCTGGTTAGTGGTGGAGGGCAAAATGAATCATCTAACTCCGCAGGATGCTTGCCTCAGGGAAGGTGCTGGTCCCTTGTGGGGTGCAAAATTACTATTCTAACTCTGCAGGGTGCTTACCTCACGGAAGATACTGCTTAGTCTTTCTCGCCCAAAGTGTGCCGGGTATGCCCCAACGTGGGTTCCAGGCTCACTGTGACACTGGATTCAAGCTATTCTGGCTAATGATGGGTGAAAGCCCGAAACAGGTCCTAGGATGCTTGTTTCCGATCCATGGATATCTTGGCATGGCAGTTCTAGTTGGACTGTTCCCATGAGGCACAGGGTCAAGACTGATATGCATATGGCCAGGTCTAAACTGGGGTGGCATGGTGAGCAAAAAAATGATGGATTTAACCCAGATCTCTTGATTGGGGGTGAATGTTTTGATTTGTTCTGTAATCCGTCCATCAATTTTTTGTCTTTTACTTTCTTGCCATAAGTGTGCCGGGTATGCCCAGAAGTGGGTCCCGGGCTCACTGTACCTTTGGATTCAAGCTACTCTGGCTGATGAGGGGTGAAACCCCAAACCTCGTTCTAGGATGCTTGTATTCCGATCCATGGATATCTTGGCATGGCAGTTCGGGTTGGACTGTTCCCATAAGGCAGAGGGTCAAGACTAATTTGCATATGGCCAGGTCTAAACTAGGGTGGCATGGTGAGCAAAAGAATGAAGGATTTAACCCAGATCTCTTGACTGTGAGTGAATGTTTTGATTTGTTCTGCATTCCGCCCATCAATTGTTTGTCTTTTGCTTTCTCGCCCTAAGTGCGCCGGGTATGCCCAGACGTGGGTCCCGGCTCACTGTGCCACTTGATTCAAGCTATTCTGGCTGATGAGGGGTGAAACTCCAAAAGTGGTCCTAGGATCCTTGTTTCTGGTACAGGCATGACTTGATATGGCAGTTCGGGCTGACTGAGTTGCATATGGCCAGGCCTGAACTGGGGTGGCATGGTGGGCAAAAGAATGATGGATTTAACCCAGATCTCTTGACTGGGGTCAATATTTTGGGGGAGAGATGGACCGCCACGGTCCTGACATGTGGATGTAATCCCACTGCCTGTCAGACCTCCCTGTGGTCTCTGAATGGCGGCAGTGCCTGTCAGGCACCGCCGTAGGGATTACAATATCCTTTTTCTCCGGTCATTCTGTGGTGGTCAAACCACCGCAAAACAGCTGGCGGAAACAGATTTGGGGGCCCAAAGTGAGCCCCCCTAACTCTAGGGCCTGGGATATGGGCTCTTGGGGGCACCTATAGTGCCCCCCTATATATCCCTGTACCACGTGGCAGGCACCGCATGGTACAGGGATATGTGAACACCCTATTTTTGTATTGTGGTGGGGGCTGCTGACAGCAACCGTGCCGCAATACAAAATATAGGGAATGCGACCGCTGTGGTGGCGGTCGCATCAGAATACAGTATGTGGGACTGCCGCCTTGTAGGCGGGTGGTTCCAAATATGAAACGATGGCAGACAGACTGAAGTCCGCCATCGTAATCAGCCCCTATCTACCTTGTGATTTGTTCCTCCTGACTGTGTGGATGAATACTACACATCATTTACTGAATCAGACTGTTTTACTACAAATGAAGACAGATTGGGCGCCATACTATATTACTTTAAGGACACTTGAAGTGGCATCTAAGCAGGTCGGGTCGCAGAAGGAATCAAAGGTTTCCTGTAAGGTGGTGGAACTGTTACACGACCTGCTTAGAAAGAGAAGCAAAGACCAATAATGCCATAGAGGGATGGCACAACTCCTTCAATGAATCAATTGGAACACCACAGCAAACTTTTATTATTTTTGGGGACATTTTGAAGAAGGAGCAAAGTTTCCAAGAAATGAGAATAACACAATCATAGAGTGGTAGTCTGAACCCACAAATTTCAAAAAGAACAAACGAAATATCTGAGAGACTATTGGGACAAATTCAATAGTTTTCTATCTAACTACCTCTCTCCTTACAATAAAGTATGCCACGTACAATCTCTATTAAATAAAGTTTGTCTTACCTGACCGCAGCTCGTCCTTGCTTCTGATCTGGACCGTGACGTTCCACCGGCTGTAGAAAGAAATTCTCTACTGCGTATGGCATTTGTATTCAGTAAAAGGAAAAAGAGGACAATTTAACCCAATCTAACCGATGGCAAAATGTGGGGAAAATGTAAAAAAATATGTTTAAAAATTGTTAATGTACTCCTTTAATAAACTTTATAATTTTCAAAATTAATATATATTTGTACATGTTTATATGTTTGTAGAAAAAAAAATCTAAGTCAGATGTTTATATTTTTTTAAATTAAAATATATTTTTAAGAAATACTTTTAAATGCCCCATTTATTTACTCATTCAAATTATATTTAAATGTCTTTGGTGTGTACATATTACTCTTTTAAGCCATGTTTTAAACATTAAACTATATGTTAACATACCACAATATTAATGTTAAATCCTAATTTTTAAATTACAAAAACGAATTTTCTTTTTTTAAATAAAAATAAATTACTAAAGAAGTATTACAATTATTACCTAAGTACTGATACACTCCCCCACCCAAAAACTCTATTTCCCTGCCATCCCATGCCCGAGAAAGGGTGTGACACCCTCTAAATTCTTTTACAAATTTATTTGTAGGTTACTTAAAACTTAATATTAAGGGTAATATAAATGAATATCCGGGTATTAAAATTAGTGCCTGAGTATCAATAGACTCCTCGTCCAAAGCCCCTATTTCCCTGGCATCCTGTACCAGAGAAACTGTGTCACACCCTCACAAATTGTATTTACCATTATTTTTAAATCAAATAAAAAATAACATTATGGATAATATGAAGTAATGTCTGGGCATTAAAATTAAGACCCAAGTACTAATTCATCCCCCACCCCACCCAAAACCTATTTTCTTGACATTCTGTGCCAGCGAAAGGGTGTCACACCTTCTCAATTTTTTTTATGTATTTAAAAATTGCTCATAAACTAATACTAAGTGTAATACAAATTAACACCTGGATGTTAAAATTAATACCCAAGTATTAATACACTTTACCCCCCAAAACCCCTATTTCCTGGCATCCTGTGTCAGAAAAAAGGTGACATCACCCTCTCAAATATTATTTAAATTTATTTTTAATTTACTAAAAACATAATATTATGGTAATATAAATCAATGCAAACACAAGGAGATGGTGGACGGAGCGCTGGAACTTTTCAGACACTCAACCCCAGTTACAGATCTGGGTTGAATCCATCATCATTCTTTAGCTCACTTCGCCACCCCAGTTCAGACCCAGCCATATGCAAATCAGTCTTGACCCTGTGCCTCATGGGAACAGTTCAGACCGAACTGCCAAGCCAGGTATTCCCTGATCCGGAAACAAGCATCCTGGGACCGGTTTCAGGGTAACACCCCTCATCAGCCAGGCTAGCTTGAATCCGGGGACAAAGTGAGCAAGGTACCCACGTCTGGGCATACCCTGCCAACTTAGGGTGAACAAAGCAAGCACAAGGAGATGATTGATGGAGCTCTGAAACTTTTCAGACACTCCCATCTGGGATTGAATCTGTGACTGGGAGCGTGTGTCTGAAAAGTTTCAGGGTCTGTCCATCATCTCCTTGTGTTTGCAATCTAAATGAATACCTGGTTATATAAATTAAATACATGCATATTAATACACTCCCCCGCCCAAAACCCGCATTATTCTGTCATTCTGTGGCAGAGAAAGGATTTCACACCCTCTCAAATGTTTTTTTAATTTATTTTAAAATCACCTAAAAATTAGATATTAAGGGTAGCAAAAATAAATGCCTGTGGATTAAAATGAATATCTGAGAATTAATACACTCCGCCACCCAAAATCCCGATTTCCCTGGCATCCCGTGCCAGAGAAAAAGTGTCACACCCTCTCAAATCTTATTTAAATGTATTTTAATATTACGTAAAAATGTATATCAAGGGTAATATAAATTAACAGCTGGGTATTAAAATTAATATGCGAGTATTAATACACCACCCCACCCAAAACCCCTATTTCCCTGGCATCCCGTGCCAGAGAAAAGGTGTCTCATCCTCTCAAATTGTATTGATATATATTTTAAAATTACTTCCAAAATGAATATTAGGATTAATATAAATTAATAACCAGATATTAAAATTAATACCAAAGTATTAATGCACTCCCCCACCCAAAACCCCTATTTCCATGGTATCTCGTGCCAGAGAAAAGATGTCACACCCTCTCAAATATTATTTAAATTTAATTAAAATTTATAAATTACTTAAAAATTAAATTAAATTAACAAAGTGCTAAAACGAAAGTGTTAAAACATAAACATAAAGTACTTACCTACACACTTACCATAATTCATGATGTAATAGCATGCGTTATAATGGCAAATGCGTTGTAATGTCATGCGATGTATTAGCATGCATTGCAATGGCACATTCATTGTAATGGCTGCATTGTAAATGCATTACGCTGTAATGCATTACGTTGTAAGGGATGTTTCCCAGAGAATAAAGACAATCCATCTACTGTATAGCACTCATGTGTTCCAATACTCTTTTCATTACATTGTGAATAGTACTGCCCACATATTGTTTCCCACATGAGCATCACAAGGCATATATTACATTATCCAAAGTACAGGTCAAAAATATATTGAAAACCTTTCTCTCTCCAATTGCTATCACAAATTCCTTTCTATGGTCATAACCTACAAACCTTACAGTTTCTACACCTTGCAAATCCTCTCCTCTGTAATGTGTCCTCTGCAGGTCTCCTCACTATAAAAGTACTGCTTAGTTTATTCACTAAAGAGGAACTCTTTACAAATGTAATTTTTGTACCACACCCGTCTGTAGTGCTAGAGGCACTCTTGTGGTCTGACACCCTGTGATGAACTTTGACTACCATTATTTTAATTGACTTTGGTGTGTTATTTTATCCTAGCCTGAATGTAGGACGTCCTGCATATACCTTGTTCCTCTTAAAGGTTTTTTATTGTAATATTGCAGTCTGTCATTGGAAGCTGTCATGGGGTAGAACAGCCTTGCCAAGAACAAAACTTGTGGGATGTGCATTTGAAAGCATGAGAGAGAGGGAGAGAGAGAGAGAGAGAGAGGTGTGGAATGTACTTTTTGGTCTCAAAGTGCAGTGTTATGAGCAGTGGTGCACACATGTGCATTGTGTTGTACATTGAGAGATGAAGTATGTGGTGCACAGATGTGCATTATGTCGGACTTTGGCAAGAATTATGAAGTTATTACTAATGGCTTTGACATGGCCTCATTTCATCCTGAATTCTGACTCTGTCTGGCTTGAGCTTTTTCTGCGCACACAGACACGCTTGACAGTTGTTTGGGTTAACCACGTTCAAGGATTGTTTTGTAAGAGATTGTTTAATGTACCCTGGAAGGCTTTCGTGAGCTTCATCAAGATACAGGCTGGAACATGTAAGAATGTAAAGGGAATGTGGGAACTTCTTCCTGCCGTGGAATGCTTGCCTGGAAGCTGGCCAGTTCCAGGAAGTTTCCTTGTACAGGGAGAAAGACTTTCGAACCTTCTAGTGCGTGTTTGAGATTATGAAGCTGAGGGTTGTTGATTTAGAAACTGGGATTTTGGAATCCGAATGGGGACAGACGCATCTACTTCGGTACAGTGGAACCCTGGTTGCTGAGTCTTCTATCCCCAGCTGTTGAATTCCCCTATCAGGAGTGGCCTAAGATGAAGTGTTTGCACCAGGTGAAGTGTTGAGTTTTGATTATTGCCATTGTGATGTGTGGCCAGTGGCTTTGATCATTTGAGGTGTTTTCTTTGTGATATGTAAATGAGTCAGAGTGCACGTCCAAAGTAATAATGTGATGTATCTAGTCTATATATCTCCTACAAGGTGCCAGTATATTTGCTTGAGTCTTATCTCATATTATTTGCTGCTTGTTTATTCATTAGTATTATTCAGGAATTTAATTCTTGCATAAAAATAAATAAAAAAAATTATATATAATTATATATATATATATATATATATATATATATATATATATATATATATATATATAAGCACGCAGTATTCCTCAGTTTTGCGCAAACAAGAATACACGAACTCCTCTTCGTCGGTGAGCACTCTTTATTTCAAAAAGCATAAGAGTCTCCCTTCTGTCATGACGCGTTTCGCCACCGGAGTGATATATATATCCACTCCGTAGCAGGTACCGCGCACAGCTCAGACACGGGCAGTGTCTGGTGTGATGCAATAATACCGCCGCCAACCCCCGAGCATGCCGTAGCCAGGACAGTGCTAAATTGTCGGACAGCCCGTGTTCGTTCCTCAAGACGAGCTGGTCATGGCAAGCGCCTGTCACACACAAAATAATTACACCAAAAAGAGCGAGGTGAGCAAGTGCTGCTCCTGATTAAATATTCACGAGTGCGCAGTGCAGGTATGTCCAATTACAATCTGTTGCACTGAGCACGAATAATGCCACCCCTTCTAGTATGTAACAAATAGTTATGAATGCATTGCAGTACCCTTACCTAAAAGCCGTCGGAGAAGTACTCCATGGGCTAAGACCATGGGGTGCCCGCACCTTACCGGGCTAGAGGGTGAGAAAACACATAAGGCACAAGAGGAGAGCGCATCAGTTTTTTAGAAGTTAACTCGATCATGCTGACCGGCAAATAGCGGACTTACTGTTTCAAGTAGCAGAGATTTTACTCACCCAGTGACTCAGGTGCCGGCTCGTATCACACCTACCCCGTCCTCACGTCTACACGAATGCTGAGAGGGATCGGCGGGGATCATTCTCTTATAGTGAGTTGATTGGGAAGGCAGGCGGTCCCTACATCCGGTATGCATAGTCATGCCAGATCGTGGTGTGTCTATGTGCGGGGTGGTGCACATGCGCTTTAATCGTCCAGTGGCGTGTGAGGGATTGCGCATGTGTGCTAAAGTAGTGTTTTCAAATTGGAGTAACCGATCAAAAGTGGATCACGCTAGTTGAGCGGAAGAGGGATGCTCGGTATTCAGTGTCCGGTGAGAAGGGGGAGGCGCAGCCAAGGCTTACTGAGTGCCATGAAAACAGTTTCAGATTAAGACAGTTTCTGATTAAAACCCCATAGTGGCGAGATTACTATGAACCCAGTGTTGGTGTAAACACCATTGTAGTGTATGGTTCCACATCATCACGTAGCCGTAGGGCCTGATGGTCACCTAGTGGGACAGTGTTGGTATAGTGTTGTGCTCCGCACTGGCGACACCCTCATGAATAGAGGCAGCCATGTAAATGTACGAACCCCAACCATATAAGGAGTGCAATACCTAAGTATGTTGCATAGCGGGTGGGACCATAGGACAGGAGAAGCGAGAGATGCATGGGTAGGGGTCACAGTTCACTCCATGGTATCTCATCGTTCAAGCCATGGGGGTCAGTATGGAGCAGGTGGGGTGACTGATCCTCTTGATTTATTTAAAATGTATTTTCACGTGCGCGGATCCTATGGGACCATGGAGGCGCGAAACATGTGGACCGTCTAAGTTACCCAGGCACATTACGACTCGCAAGGTAACACATAACCTAAGGGTTTTTTAGTCTGGCAAGGGGATTGCCACATTAAAACACTTTTTTTGGTACCCCTTAGTCAATTTTAGATCACTGCACGCACGCATTCACTATTTCCTTAGGACAAACTCCCCCTGCACACTCGCATGCACCAAACGGCAGTTCACAGAAGATCTCCGACAAAGTGACCCTCCGGGGGACCCTTAGGGCATTGCAGCGCCGGCCCGATGAGGAGCAACTGCCCAATGATGAAGCGTGACATTCTTCGGGGTGAGTGAGGGCAACAAGGAACAAGATTTGTTCTTCCTTTTCACAATAGAGTCCTAGACCTAGGTTACCTATTTCTTTCTCTTTCTTCTTTTTTTATTTCTTCCTTTCAAGGGAGTGAGTGACACTCTGCACCCCTCCCTAGGAACACTGCCCCACTGTTTTTTATTGTAGATTCAACCACTAGAGCATGGGCACTGGACCTTGAAGCAGCTCCTGGTCCCCCCTCTATGTTTTGACATGACCACAAGAATGTGCCATATCTACTAGGATATTGTGCATTTCTGCTAACTCTCTCTCTCTTCGTTACAAACTAATGGCTTCCAACTGCCAACGCAGAGATCCTTACACCATGGCTTTTTCCTCTTTCTACGTTTGCTGCAGAATGCAGCACTTTATAAGGAGGAAAAATGAGGAAAAATACACATATTTCTCCTCATTACACCATGGTGCAAGGGGGCTCCTGTTGCGAATCAGTATTGACACATTTCTACACAATAACAACCCTCTGAGGCTTTTTCCTCTTTTTACCTTGTAACACCTTCCCTGAGAAGCCATAGCATTTTCACACATTCCCAGGTTTACTGTTCTTAGTAAATTTTAGAATTCACCAAAAACCATGGGTGGATGTGTGGTAACACCCATGCTCCACCCACGAAATGCCTTACCATGGCAGAGTAATGCAAGGAAGCAATTTGCGGTACCTTCCGATACTCCAGATTCACTATGCCTCGCAAAGCCACACAAGGTGGCTCTGTGTGGCACAGTAAATCTCACTTGAGGGCTTACGTTGCCCTTTACATCTCTTTTTGTGGCGCAATGATGATGCAAGCCCTTAGTACATCTCGGCCAAGTTCCTCTACATATTGGGATGAATGTAATACATCAATGAGTATGTGTAGTCAGCTATCTTTTGATAAAATATCTCCTTGAATGCTCTTCATTAAAATCGTATTTAAGTGATGTACTCATGTATGTATATTCCACCATATACCATTCCAGGTACAGTGCCAGACTGGGAGGTTTTTTAATGAAAGAAAGTTAGCCCACAAATGGTATTCATCCCCAACTTTCCCTAAAAACCTCCTCCTATTTAGGAGCCAATCCTCCTTCTCCTTCGACATTTACTACTGAAACGCACACCTACGAGTGCAGAAAAGTGGAATAGATCTCAACACAGAGAAATATAGGAGAGGTGGATGCAGAGGTCTCCTCCCGTAGGTTTGTGAATAGTTTTGTTTATACGTTTGTAGTACTAGTGTAGGACTACTTTATGAACTACAAATTGAAGTTTGCAGATAGCCTCCAATGTTATTAAGCTATTTGGGCTGGTAATGCAACAACTGGCTACTCTAGTCTAGAAATAAGATTCTTTCCAATTTATTTTCAATGATTATATGTTTTGCACCTTTCAGACCTGTTTTATTGGAATAAATGAACTTTTTGAAGCCTTTGATGCTTTTCTGGAATATCCTTCCTTAGAGTATAAAATATGGCTAGCAGTTGCAACCCGCACTGCTTTGAACACTTTCAAGGAACACCTTGCTTACCAGGTATGACACTGCTGTGTTAAAGTATTACTATGTGGTTAATTATCAATCTGTTGAAGAAAGCATGATGTACATGGCAAGTTTATTTTCCCCAAATGTCGAATTCTGGCCATTTTATTATCAACTACGATAACGTTAAAAAAAAGTTAGAGGCATATTTACAAGCCCCTTTTGCCACCAGAATGTCACTTTCACAGCATTGTAGTGGCGATAGGGGCTTTGCCTTATTTACAAGGCAGCGTTAAGCCACTCAACGTGGCTTAACGCTGCCCTGTAAATAAGGCACCCTTTCATGCTATACTTAGGACCTGATTACGATGTCGGTCAGAAACTAAACCTCCTGACTCCTTGTCATAATTGGTTCGACCTACTCACGGTCGGAGGTTCCGACCGACTGATTATGATGCTTCCGAACACCATTCGGACAGTCTCCCATTGACTTCAATGGGAGCCTGTGTTCTGACGGACAACACAGGCTCCAATTTGAACAAGCATTTGCAATGCAATAGGTCTCGCATTTTCCAGAGTTTGAGCTATTGGCATTGTAAATGACAATGCCTTTTATTTATGTGTTGTTTTGAAATGAATAAAAGGCACAGTCATTTACAATGGCAATAGCTTGAACTCTCTCAAATGCGAGGTATTTTGCATTTCAAATGCATTCTGTGCAAGTGCCAGCCCTCTGAGTGAGTACGACAAGCCACTGTTAACAGTTAGGAAGATTTATCAGCAGCATGGATGGCGCTCATGAAGGTTGTTTGGGTTACTGCATTTCTCACCAGCTGTCTTAGTGAAAAGAGTGTGTAATGCGCTTAACAGGACACTGCCTCAGTGCACGGAATGTCAAAAATATTGCCGGAACCTTCAGAAGGCTAGAATATCATAAGCACCGACTGCGTTTTACTATGATTGTGCAGAGAAACGGAGAAAGGCTTTGCAGAGGGGGATTGAATGAGGCTTTGCACAGGTTACTGAGGGGATGTCGGTATAACATTTGAAGATCACTGCTATACACTGATGAGGAAGATCTACCCGAAATAAGAGTATTTCTGTTACAAAGATATGCTGGTGTGTGATCGTATTTAAGACTACTATTACAAATAGCTTTAAGTTTGGAGAATGAAGATTATCACCTTACAAATTTTAACATTTGAAAGGACAATCACTCAACTTTTGCGCTTCTTTGCATTTTAATTGTAGGAAGAACTAGAAGCTGGGAATCAGAAACACTTGAACATTAAAAGGTTTCGCATTCCCGTATATTCAAAAACTGATCAAGTTCTAGTTTGAGCTAGATACCATGATAGTACAGCGACTGCCACACCGTAATGCTGCGGCTGTTCTTTCACGGGAGGTAAGGAAGAGCACTCGAGATAAAAGAGGGGTATAGAAAACCTTCAGCATTAAAAACGAAACTATGTTTAGTCAAATAATTCGAGAGGCAGCAAGCTAAGTGATCGCGATCAAACATCAAAGCGGCCTTGTGGGTGAGAAAGTGAAAGTAATCTCGGTAAAACGCGGCGCGCGCGCGCCCGCGCACATGCACTGTAGCTCTAGGCTGGCCTGGTAGCACTTTTTGGAGCCCTCTCAATAAGTCTCGCCAGACCAGCGCATGCGCTGGGTCAGGCGAGACCTAAAAAGGGGTGGTTTCGGAAAACCTTGCACATTGTGGCGGGCACCCCATGGTGCCTGTCAAACTGTGCATGGTTCTACAGGGGGGTCTCTTGGGTACCCCCAGGGCCCCCAAGCGGAGGCCTCAGGATATAGGAGGGGCCTGCTAGGGATGCCCATAAAGTCAGTTTATGACAGCCTTTTCGTGTCGGACGGTCCGAGTCTGAAAGTCTATCCGAATCCGACATCATAATACGTCGGTCGGAAATGCGGTCCATAGAGCTGTACGATTCGGCTTCGACAAAACTCTGAGTTTATGAATGCCTGTCAGGACCGGTTCGGAATGACCGAACCGTTACCTTTCCGACTGACCAATTACGATGGGTTCTGTCACAGTTTAGGAAAATCCGAATTCCGTTTAGAGCCTTTCCGACCGACATTGTAATCAGGCGCTTAGCGTGAAAGGTGAGAGCAAGGGATGTTGCGGTGGGTGCTACACCCATTGATTTTGATGCTACCTCATATTTACAAGGGTGACGTACATATGGGGCAGCATCAAAATTAAGATCAGGGAAAACCTGGTCTAACCCTGGCGCAACAAGGAGAAATTTTTAATTTCTCCTCATTTGTGCTGTTTGCATGTTTGCTGCATTGTGCCCATTGATTGTTTATGTGCAGGAGGGTGTCCCTTCCTACACATAAACAATCAATTAAAAAAAAGACGTTTTGCAACTTCTATCTGTGCTGCATTAAGCGGCACACATCGAAGTTACAAAACGCCATTTAAAGATTGTTTATGTGAAGGAAGGAATCATACCCTGGAAAGCAGTCACCCTTGCACTATGGTGCACTATGGTGGAAGGGGGCCTGCATTGGCGCTAGGCAGCTAAATTTAGCACCAGCGCAGGAGGAATACAGGGCTGCACCATATTGTTGTAAATATGGTGCAGCCCTGAGTTTCATAAGTGGCGAAGCACGGTGTTAAGCATTATGCCAAGAAGGTTAATGCTGAGCTCCGTCACTTCTATTGTAAATATGCCCCTCAGTTCAAATCAAATATTTTATTGTTTCAGCTATTAACCTTACAAATGAAACATAAAAAATAGGTAGTTGACAATACCAATTTTGCTGCATTGAAAAAACATTAATTCTAGTACAATAATTTTTGATCCCAAGAATACCTGAATGAGCGTCTGCTTACCTTTAATTGCAATAACATCAAGTTTATTAGGTAAACGTCCATAAACCCAAATGAGTATAAAAATACATAATATAAAAGATCATGGGCCAGATGTACAAAACGTTTCTCAGCTCGCAAACAGCCCGATTCGCAGAATCAGGCATTTTGTGTCTGTAAATAAGAGCATTTTTAAAAGTACAAAACCCCATTTGCGAGTCGGTAACCTATTAATGACTCACACAATAGGGTTTGCATGTCGCTAATAGGAAGGGGTGTGCCAAAGGTGTCCCTTCCTAGTCGCAGTGCTTAAATTGAGCCAGTGGTTCCGGTGCGCAGCACCTGCACTTAATTATCAACACAGGTGCTTTTCGTAAATCAAGGCCTTTTCATGGCGGTGATGCAGACATGGAAATGTTGGTGGGGATTCACTTTAGGGGCCTGTTGCGGGCCCCTGGGGGGAGGGGGGCTGCACTTGGGGGGTACCTATTGTACCTCCCTACATTGCCATGCACAAGGTGGCAGGCACCGCGCGGTGCCTGCCAGTTTGTGCATGGCAATGAACAACATGCCATTTGACCATTGCGGTGGGTGCTGCTTATAGCAGCACCTGCCGCAATGTTAGAAATGCGGAATGCGACCGCAATGTGGCGGTCGCATCCTAATTAGCGGTGCGGGGCCGCCGCACGTATGGCGGCCGGTCCCAGCTCCGCGAGGGTGGCCGGCGGACTAAAGTCCACCCGCCATCCTACTGATCCCCTTAGTATGTATTTGACTTATGTTTAATTTTGGGCAGAGTTGTAATGTTTAGTGCAGATCAGAACTCTGGAAAAATATGTTAAATGTGTTTAACCAGTGAGTTCTACCAATGCTTTACCAATTCACCATCTATTCATGCACATATGGAATGTATGAATAATAATTTTGCTCAAGTTGTAGTGGTGCTTGTAGAGGGCTCGCATCACTTCTCCATAAAGGACTTTGGAATACCTGTTAATGCACTAGTCATTTTTTTTTCACGTGTTTCGTTATTGTTGTAATGCAGGGGTGTAACACCGGACCCCGCAAGCTCCAGGGGGGACCTCAGCACTACATTTCGGCCAGGGAGCTCCTGATAGGGTCTGGAGGGGGCCCCTCCACGTACCTTGCAGCGGGGCCCCCTCAATTATTGTTACGCCACTGTTATAATGGTTACTAACTCCAAAATGTAACTAGTTTTTTTTTTATCTCTGAACTATAACAAACTATTGTGAACACTGACGTTTTTAAATAACTATTTTAATCTTGCTGTGTAATGTACGTGAATGTAATGTTATGGTCGAGTGACCGCACAAATTTTAATGAATGCATTTGCACTTTATACAAAGGAGACTGCCATTTTGCACAGTAATTTTCGATTGGTGACGGTTTGATGACTAGGAATTATATGGTAATTGTTGTTTTAGGAATTCTATCGCCCGCTGTCATAGCCCCAGCCCCTAGTGTCATCTTTTAATTGTATTTCTTTTAAACAATTACAGGCTTGTTCCATCTTAAATTGAAATGTATGATGTTTACTCTGAATGTTTGTCTCTTTTATGGTATTTTAACCAAATAAAGAGTTTGATTGATTGATAGTTATTATTTTTGTCAAGTGTTTCATTATGTTTAAGCCATAAACATCAATAGAAATAAAGTGCAGGTAGAAAAAAAAGAGCAATGATACTCGATATTTGTAATATGGATATTGAGAGCCATCGTAGCCTAAAAAAAGCTTCCAAAGTCAAGTCGAGGGGGTACCAAGGGTACAAAATCAAGCCATCAAATTATGTTTAACCCTACTGAGACAAGCTAACATGAATGCAGCCCTGAAATTACCTTACTGGTTACGGGTAGACACGAGGAATCAACCTGACAGCTGTCTACATCTTTTACAGTCATACTGGGACAAAGTACCTTCAAAGGCTAACGGCCCCTATGAACACCCTACATGCCTTCAATTGAATCAAACCCTATTGGTCAGGATTTTAGACTGAAGGGCTTAGTTTGTAAAAAAATGAGTGCCTGTGCCCAAAGCTCTGCTCAGAAGCCTGTGGCTAGTTCTATCAGGGAAACATCCTTTACCACGAAGGCATTACAACGCGGAACATTTACTACGCTTCACTTACCCCGTAGACGTCTTCACCGCGCGTTCTTCTTCAACGATCGTCTTTACCACGCAAGTCTTCTTCCATCTTCATCGTCTTCTACGTTGCTACGTCCTGCATGTACGTCATTTGTGTAGTCCTTTTTTCCTGTCTTAGGTGTTTTTTCAGCTTGTTTCAGTGGTTGGTGGAAGTAAAGGCTGCTGGTGCAAGGCTTGTAGGTGGCAGGTTAGTAAACTAAACTTTATTTATTTAAAAATTAAAATTAAGCTAAATTTAAAAAAAAATTATTTTTAAATTAAAGTAATTTGTTTAAAATAAATGTTTTTTTTTCTATGTTATGTACATACTTTCTCAATTTGAAGTAAAACTCTTTACAGAAAATGAATTTCAGACACACTTATGTTGACACACTTATGTTTTAGAATTAAACGTTGATGGTATGTTGATGGTTTTTACTAAATATGGTTAAGGTTATGTTTATTAGGTTGAAGTTATTTATATGTTGGATGTTTAGGTTGTAATTAATTGAATTTAAATATTTGGGCATTTAATATTTATTTAAATACCTTGAAATTGTTATTGTTAAGGCTGTTTATTAGGTTGATTTTCATTATGGATGAATTACGTGTTTTTTATTATTATTGTTACGATTAGGATGTTTGATTAAATTTTTGAGGAAATGGTGAAATCATTTAAAAATAAAAAGTCCAAAGTATTAATTTAAATTAAAGAAGTCATTGTTTTTATTTAACAAGCAGTAATAATTTTTTAAAGAATATAGTACGCTATCCTTTAGGTGCGTTATCTTTTAGGAGCGATATGCTTGGGATACAGGGGTATTGGGTGGGGTAGTGTTTTTAATACCCAGGTATTTTTTCCTTGTGGGGAAAAAAAATCCCTGAGTATTAAATGTAATTAATGAGTCTCTAATTCTTATTTATGAGAAAAACTTTGAAGAATACTTACCATAAAATTACTACGCTAATTTTTAGGAGCAGGATGCCTGGGATACAGGGGTATTGGGTGGGGTAGTGTTTTTAATACCCAAGTATTTTTTTAGAGTGGGAAAATAATTCCTTAGTATTAAATTGTACGTGTGAATTCCTTATTTATGTGAAATAATTCGAAGAATACTTACCATAAAATTACTACGCTAATTATTAGGATCGGTATGCTTGGGATACAGGAGTATTGGGTGGGGTAGTGTTTTTAATACCAAGGTATTTTTTCCTTGTGGGGAAAAATAAATCCCTGAGTATTAAATCTAATTATTGAGTCTCTAATTCTTATTTATGAGAAAAACTTTGAAGAATACTTACCATAAAATTACTACGCTAATATGCCTGGGATACAGGGGTATTGGGTGGGGTAGTGTTTTTAATACCCAGGTATTTTTTTATAGCGGGGGAAAATCCCTGAGTATTAAATTTAATGTAAGTATCTATTCCATAATTATGAGAAATATCTTGAATACTTACCATAATTTATTTTAATTTAATTGTGGGTTTATATAGCGCTAGAATCGACTCCCGGAGGAGTATCTCTGCGCTTCGACCGCTGGGGAACCCGTCCTGGCTCACCCTGAGAGATGGTCCCTAATGGGTATCTCCAAGGTGCGACCAAGCATCCCTGGCGGTCTGGGGGGGCCGTTGTGAAGATGAGGCAAGCTAATGCCCAGAGTTGCCGATTGTGGTCCCTGACTAGAGTAGGCACCGAAGCGAGAATTATCGAGTCCGCTGACCCTGGTCCAAGACCCTGCCGCGTCGGGAATTGAACCCTGGTCCCGGGCCGTCCTCTGCTTACGGGTCTGCCGCCTCTAACCAGTGAGCCACACTTCTCCGCATAAAATAACTATGCTAACTTTTAGGAGCGGGATGCCTGGGATACAGGGGTATTGGGTGGGGTAGTGTTTTTAATACCCAAGTATTTTTTTAGAGTGGGAAAAGAATTCCTTAGTATTAAATTGTACGTGTGAATTCCTTATTTATGTGAAATACTTCGAAGAATTCTTACCATGAAATTATTACGCTAACTTTAAGGGGCGGGATGCTTGGGATACAGGGGTATTGGGTTAGGGTAGTATTTTTAATACCCAGGTATCCCTGAGTATTACATTGTAAGTGTCTATTCCTTGTTTATGAGAAAAACTTTGAAGAATACTTACCATACAACTACATCACTAATTTTCAGGAGCGGGATGCCTGGGATACAGGGGTATTGGGTGGGGTAGTGTTTTTAATACCCAGGTATTTTTTCCTTGTGGGGGAAAAAAATCCCTGAGTATTAAACGTAAATGTAAGTGTCTATTCCTTTTTTTAAGAGAAAAACATTCAAGAATACTCACCATGAAATTACTGCGCTGACTTTTAGGAGCAGGATGCTTGGGATACAGGGGTATTGGGTATGGTTGTGTTTTTAATACCCAGGTATTTTTTTCACATGGAGTTAAAAAATACAAGTGTTTTACATTTTTTGGGGAAAATGAACGTAAAAAAAAAGATCAATGCAATTGTTAATAACCTAATAGACAATTTATATCTTTTTAAAACATATGTCACTATGAATCTAAAAAATAAAAAAAAATAAAGCAAATAAATTAAGCCATTTTTTCAGTTAAAATATTTACTTATTGAGTAAATAATTTTCAAGAAATTTTTCCAAACAAGTTATCAGTTAATTTTAAATGAAGCACAAATACATTTGTAATCTCAAACTTAAAAACATATTAATTTTTTAGAAATGTTCAAGTCGCACATTGTTTTACATTTTTTTTGCAGTTGGTGGTGCCTCTCAAAATTGAATGGCATGACGACAGGGTGCAGTTAGGATTTGATCTTAATGTGGGAGCTACATTTACTGTAAGGAAAGATGTTTGATAATAATTCAAATAGTGTGGTGAGCTAGATTTTTTATTTCTATTTATTACACTTTGATCCCCATGCAAGTTGCCGTAACATGCACTCTTTTACACAAAACATTTCTGGCTAATAAACTGTTAAGTTAATAAAAGCAATCTTAGACAAAATCATACACATTTTTGTTAAACTATACCTTGCCTAACTTTGTAAATAGTCTAAAATATGAAAATGTGATAATTTTTGGGAAAAAAAAGTATTAAACCACAACTGATGTACAGTCAGTTCTAAAAAAAGATTAGCAAGTTGGCAAGATAGTGAATCTTTTTTTTGGGGGATGTAATTGGGTAAATTTTGTAAAAATGCCAATTAAATCTTTTGGAAGTTTAGTAAAACAGGCGATCAATTCACATGGTTGAAAAGGTAGCTAGAAATGAAGAATATAAGCAATACTTTCAAGGTAGTCAGACGTGCCCATTAAAGGAAATAGTTGCAATTTTGATTGGAGTCTTTCACTCATTTCTTTGCTACGTCGTGTCACTCGAGCATTTAGAGTACCTGAAAGTGACTGAGCCATCCTCATTTCTTGGAAACTTTGTTATTTTTTTAAAATTTCCAAGAAATGATAAAAGTTTGGATGACTCCTACCAATTGATTTATTAAATGAGTTATGCCATCCTTCGATGGAATTGTTTGTCTTTGCACCTCCCTCTAAGCAAGTTAAGTAGCAATTCCACCACTCAATGGGGAACCTTGGCTTCCTCCTGCAACCTGACCTGCTAAGATTACCAATCCAGGTTCCCTCAAAATAATTTAAGATGGGTGCCAATTTCTCTTCATTTGCTATAAAATAATCTGAATGAACAATTGCAGTGTAGAAGTCATCTACAAAATCAGGAGGAACAAAACACAAAGCTGTAAGTTTTTTAAGTTCATATTGTAGTTTGCTGTCTGACACATAATCCTCTGCTAAGGATGTTTTCTGTATTTTTCTCCAATACGCCTGGGAAAAGTGAAAAAAACATCCTTCAATTTGGGTTTCTGGATATAATTTAATAATATTATTTATCATTTGTATCTCAAACTCAATAATTACTTTCCTAGGACTTTTGTTGAGAGTTTTGGTTTTTATAAATGATAAAAACTCAGTGTAAGTGTAAGTTTGTCTGTCAGGCAGCAATCCAAATACTAAGGGGACAGTTGTGCTGCTAATATTGCCATGAATAGTATAAATTTGGTTAGAAGGATGGGGTGTGGACTTAAAAGTGCCATCCATCATCCAAATTTCAGTATTTTCAAGGGTGGCCAAATTACGTGTTGTAGAGAAGATTAGAAGACGTTTTTGTGGATTATTATTATCATGTAAAAGAAAAGTTTCATTAGTAAAAGTCACAGTCAGTTCTAGGGGGATGCTAATATCGGAGAAGGTTTGTGGTCTTATTGCGTGTGGATTGATGGCCTGTTTTGTTCTTTGGATCATGTGCCTTAGATTGAGGGCATATTACTGGCAACATGCATGGGGATGTTTTGTGCAACTTCCCGTAAAACTGAGCCGCAGGGTTCATTGGAGGTGGCAGCCAAAAATGTAATCTGCTGTAGATTTTCCCTTACTTCAATCTCCATTGCAGAGGCAGAGTGGTTATGCTCTGTGGACCTCTCCACTATGTCTCCCAGAGTAACCGCTCTGCCTTTGCAATGTGATGAGAAATATTCTACGCACCTCCAATGACTCCTGGGCTCAGTTAAACGATCCTTACAGTAAATGTAGCCACCAAATTTCAATAACCTGTTACCCCGCTTTGATTGTACGTAACTTGCTTGGTGACTTGAATTTTCAGTTGATGATCCTGTAAATAAAGGGTGATAAATGAGTATACATTTTTTTAATATACAGGTACTTTCTTTTATAGAAGATTTGTGGTACCTAAATTTAACTGCAAAAAAAAGATTATTTTAAATTTCAAATGGATGCAAGATTAAGTTAAAACAACTGATTTAAAACTGATAACGGACACTATATTATAACTGTTTCCACTCATATCCATTAACACACATGCATTTTAACGCATGCTTTGTTACCACTAATAGTCTTTACCACGTATACATTTACTAAGAGATACGTAGTATCTTTTTGAAGGAAAAATTTAAAAAGTGGGGGTTAGGGGGGTCTCCCCCCCACCAAAAAAATAATAATTAAACAGATAAATAAAAATCTGTTTCAGTTGCGATGTGGAGGTAATTTGAAATGAAAAGACACTTACACTTTATTACATGTGACGCAGGGAAGGGGTATTACATTAAAAAAAGCGAGCTGGAGAGGGGAGGGCGCATGTATTTGGAATATTGTCTTTGGGGACATAGCTCTGCCCCTGCAGTGCGGTGTTAACTGTTAAACTACTGAAAAAATGTCATATGTGGAAAACGGTTATGCAATGGTGTCTTATCCGAGCCTACATGGGCAGGCATCGGAGATTACCTTTATCAAAAATATGCCTTTATCAAGTATGACTTATCAACAAAAAGCGTTGTAGAGATATGCGAGGAAAAGGCATTTTCATGGTAAAGTTTATGTATGGTAATAGATTTCACGTTGCAACGCATGCGTGGTTTAGGTATAATTAAAAAAGGGGGGTTGTACTCTCTTTTCTAATCTGATTGGATTTCTATGTGTATGTTATAGAGGTAGCTGCAATGACAAGTTTAACAAAAAGGTTAAAATAGTTAATTTAAAATAGTAGGATAAAATGCAAATTTTAAAAAATTTATTTTTAAAGTTACTTTAACTATCTGATAATTTTTTATTAATAATTTAAAAACGTTTAATTTTTTATAAACGGATTATGATGGTTCCTATAATAGAGGTTTTAAAAAAATAAAAAATAAATAAAAAGGTTGTTTCAATTCTACCTGCTGATCCGTTTATTTATTTTTTCTTGCAACTGATGTTTCAAGATGAACTTCCTTTTCTTAATTATGGATCAATGAAAATCGCTCAATTCTCAATTCAATTCTCAAAGAGATATCTGGTAAGAAAAATAAAGAGATAGCATATTTTTTAAATTCTAATTTAGATATATTTCATTTCTTTGACGAATCTTAATTAGAAAAGTTACTACATGTTGACCAACACCTTCCATAAGGTAAGTACCCGGCTGAGTAACAATAAAAAAAAAATCTGGCCCCCAGTCACTGACCAATAACTTCCCTGACGTAAGTAGCCGGTGGAGTAAGACTAGTTAATCTGGCCCCCAGACACTGACCAACACCCTACCTGAGGTAAGCACCCTGTGGAGTAAGACTAGTTAATCCCGCCCCCAGACACTGACAAACACCCTCCATGAGGTAAGTACGCAGCGGAGTAGCAATAAAAAAATCTGGCCCCCAGACACTGACCAACACCCTACCTGAGGTAAGCACCCAGTGGAGTAAGACTAGTTAATCTCGCCCCCAGACACTGACAAACACCGTCCATGAGGTAAGTACGCAGCGGAGTAGCAATAAAAAAATCTGGCCCCCAGGCACTGACCAACACCCTCCCTGAGGTAAGTAACTGGTGGAGTAACAATAAAAATATTCTGGCCCACAGACACTGTCCAAAACCTACCTTGAGAAAAGTACCCGGCGGTGTAACAATAAAAATAACTGGCCCTCAGACACTGACTAACACCTTCCCTGAGGTAAGTAGCCGGCACAGTAAGACTAGTTAATCTGGCCCCCAGACACTGACCAACACCCTACCTGAGGTAAGTACCCAGCGGAGTAACAATAAAAAAAAAAGGCCCACAGACACTGACCAACACCTTCCCTGAGGTGAGTAGCTGGCGTAGTAAGAGCATTTAATCAGGAATAGAAAAACAAGCTCACAGAAAAAAAGAGTTAGATTGTTCCGTTAGTAGTAGTTTTAACAAATATTTAAGGCAAATTAAAATGTTGTTTCATTTGTACCTGAAGATTCAATGTTTTGTTCTTTCATGCAAATGAAGCTTTATGCAGATCTTCCTTCTACCAGTTTATGGATAATGGTAATGGTTCTCAATGAGATATCTGGTTAGTAAAACAAACACATAGCATATTTTTAAATTTTAATTTAGATAAATTTCATTTCTTTGATCTAACATATTTAGAAAAGTTACTATATGTTGACCAACACCTTCCCCGTGGTAAGTACCCGGCGGAGTAGGGGACGCTAGGTGGCGCGCTAGCGAATGGTCGCCTTCGTGTAAGGCTCCCGCAGTCCGGCGACATTTATCCTGACAGATCTCCTTAATTGGCGACCCAGAAGGCTGAAACCCCACCAATTGCGTCCTTGAGGGGTCCGGCGTGGACTGTCCAAGTCCGGTCCCGCTCGCTACTACCGCGAGGGAGATAGGCGCCTCGGAACTTCCGGCGCCTGCTGCGGCTGGAGGACGGGTACCGGCCCGCTGGGAGACATCTGCTACGTGAGGCCGAGGCTGCGCTGCCTGCCGTGGGCCGCTGCCGGCTAAAAGGGGCGCGAAGCAGAGATCGGCTGCCGAAGCAGCGGAAGAGGCCGGAGCGGGCCCCCCCCCCCGGAATCGCAGACCGGAGGCCTTGTCCCCCCCCCCCCTCCCGCCCCACCGGAGCGGCGGGGGAGCCGCGGACGCTGGCGACGGGGCCGGGCAGGCCGTGAGGGGCCCTACTGCGACCTACCCCTAAGGCAGAGCTGCGGAGGCTGACAGGGAGCACGAGATTGGTGTCCGGGAGGGGCTCGCAGGGTGGACCTGGCCGCCGTATTTGATCGGGCTGGCCCATCGACGAGGAGGCGCTGCGCGCTGAGACAGGGGGCCTGCAGGACGGGTCCCCCCGACTGACACTGCACGCCAGCGGTCTATTGGTGCTGGGGGAGCGGCAGCAGAGGCGGCCCATATCCCCCCCCCTTGGGAGCGACAACCGCACCAGCAGAAGACGGCGGCCGGACCGGCCTAGGCGGGGGCGCTTTTGTCAGCGAGAGCAAGACGAGGGGTCATCCCTACCCCTCTCACGAGTCCTCTGAACAACGTGCGCCCAGGCTCGCTGCGGAGGGGCCTGTGAACGGGCCGAAGGAGCGGCCTGACCTGCCAGCAGATCGCGATGGGCAAGCCGGACGCGCGACAGCCCAAGCTGTCTTTCGACACCAGTAAGAAAGCGACCAAATCATCGGAGGTGGTGCAGGCCCCGGCTGCGGTGAGTGGAGCTGCGGTGGATTCCTCGGCTGCCTCGTCGGACATGCGGGAGATGCTGCGCGAGATGCGCCAGGGATTCGCGACGATTGCAGACAAAGTGGACAGGATCTCTTCGAGAATGGACGCTGTGGTGCATAAGCTGGATGCGCATGAAGAAAGGATAAAGGGTGCGGAACAACGGATCTCAGACGCGGAGGACACGGTCACGCAGCACACCTCACAGCTTACCAGGATGGATAACTTATTGCGTATCATAGCGTCCAAGAACGAGGATTTGGAGGCGAGAAGTCGGCGCAATAACGTTCGCATCCTAGGGATACCGGAGACGACCAACGTAGGCAAAATGGAGGAATATGTGGAACGGATGCTCCGCACAGCGATTGGCACTGACGTGTTCTCCCCTCATTTTATTGTGGAGCGAGCGCACCGCTCCCTGGCCCCCAGACCGAAACCAGGGGCGACTCCAAGGCCCATCATTGCCCGGTTACTAAACTACCGAGATCGGGACGCAGCCCTGCGAGCGGCGAGGAGCACCCGGTCTCTCTCGTATGAGGGCAACGCGTTCACATTGTTTCCGGATTTCACGCCAATGGTCCAGGAGGAGCGCAGAAAATTTATGGCGGTGAAAGCTAAGCTGCGGACATTGCAACTGGACTATGCACTGCTCTACCCGGCGAAACTACGGATCACGTACCAGGGCCGTCAGCGGTTCTTCACTAATCCGCAGCAGGTGGAGGACTTCCTCAAACACTACAAACGCTCCCGCAACTCGGGGGCAGAGGTGGACGATGAGCAGGAACGGCGGCCCGGAGAGGGACCGGACGGCGAACTGTAAGTAGTGCGGATGAACATTCACCACTATCCCCCTGGGGTTGAATAAGTACACTGCTGCCGCAATCGGAGACGGCACACCTTTGGACTGGGGCTCGGCGGCCCTCCCCGGGGCTGCGGGGCGTGAGGACATTGGGGGGACCATGGAAGGACTGTAAATGTTTGCTCTAGCACGAGCTATTTGGGGATAATACTGAAAGTGATTACGCCTTACGTTGTGGATTGCGGGGAGGTGGGGATAACATGCTGGGGTTGCCAAAGTTTCTAATGCCGGACACCCCCTCTCGGACCTCGTGCTCGGCTGCCACATTGGTGGGCGACCGGGGAGAATGAGGGGGAAGTAGTGAAGCCACCTAGGCGAACTCCCCGAAGGGAAATACCCGAGAACTTATGGGGAGCTCTGGGGATTTTTTTCGCCCATATTCGAGGGGTGGTCGGGGGAGGGACGGGGAGGGAACATGGCTGGCAGATTGGGGTTTGCTTCAGTGGGTGGGGGGTGAGGAGGGGGGGTGGTTGGGAAGAGGGGAGTTCGGAGTTTCGGGTTGGGGGAGGGAGCGTTGGGGATGGCGGGTTTATGTTGTTTGTGGAGAGTACTTGAGATGGAGAGATTGAAGTTGACTGTGCTACAGCCTCTCTTGGAGCTCCTGCCGTTGCTGCGGAGGTGTGATCGGCTGGCCGCAGGACTGTATGGGAAGGTGAGAGACTGGGAGATGGGATGCCGCTGGGGAAACGGGGATGGGCCGAATGATGACTGAGACGCCCAGGAGAGAACGGATTACGGTGCTGTCGTGGAATGTCCGGGGCCTAAACGACGCTAGAAAATGCAGGAAGGTGTTGGCGTACCTAGACCAGCACCATGTACAGATAGCATTGTTACAGGAGACACATCTTGCCCCCCGAGCGCACTATGCGCTGGCTGGTAGATGGGCGGGGGTACGCAGTTTTTCGTCCTACTCAGGGTATGCTAGGGGGGTGGCGATATGGATCAAGAGGACTGTGCCGTTTGTGAAGCTTGGTGAGCGTGTGGATGCGGAGGGTAGATATGTGCTGCTTTGGGGGAGGCTGGGCACTGACACCATCACGATCGTGAACTGCTACGGCCCCAATGTTGACTCGCCAGGGTTTTTCACGCACCTGTGGGGACAGATGCTCCACATAGGCTCTATGCATGTCTTATGGGGAGGTGATTTTAATGTGGCTCTGTCCCCTGGCTTGGACAGGTCGGATAGTGGTGTTCACTACAATAAGAAAGCGAGGGAGGCGCTGGCGGGTATCTTGGAGGAAGGCCACTTCATAGACAGCTGGCGCTTCGTACACGGTGGATTGCGGGAGGGTACGCATTTCACGGCTTTTGCCAACTCCTGGGCTAGACTGGATTATTGTTTCTTGTCTCGGGGCATAGCGGTGGATCTGGGGAAGGTTGTGCATCTACCAAGGACATACTCAGATCATTGCCCGGTACTGGCCCAGATAGCGCTTCCGGGATATGGTGTAGCGCCCGCAAGATGGCGGCTGCAGCCCACGGCCCTTATGGACCCGCTATTTCAAACTGAGCTGGGGGAGGAAATTGCGGAGTTCTTTCCCCGCAATAAAGACTCGGTAGACAGCGTAGAAAGCATTTGGGAGGCATTCAAAGTGACGGTTCGTGGCTACTACATGGCGAAAAGCTTTGGAGTCTTGAAAAACTTACGACAAACGCTCGCGAAACTGGAAGGGGAACTTAAAGGGTTGGAGTCTAGGATGAGTCAGGGACAGAGGGGCCCCCTCCAAGCAGAATTTAGGGAACGTCTTACGCAGTACGAAAAAGAGGCGGAAAGGGAGGCCCGGTTCTGTGGCAAATATTGGCAGGCTCGCAGGTATTGCGAAGGGGAGCGGCCTGGGCGCGCGCTGGCGGAACTCACTCGGCCGCCGCGCTACAACACCCACATACTGGAGCTGTGCACGTCGGAGGGGGGTACTAGTCGAGATACCCATGGAATCTTGGAGCAATTCACTGCACACTACAAGGATCTATATACCGCGCGCAGTGTTGGCGAGGTAGACTTCGGGGGGTTTCTCGACGATATCGCCCTGTGCTGGTTGAGTGATGACCACCGACGGTTCCTAGGGGCACCGTTCGAATTAGACGAAATTAGGGAAGCCATTATGTCTCTTAGCAACGGAAAGGCGTCGGGCCTGGATGGGCTCCCGGCGGAATTCTATAAAAGCTACGTGGATATTATGGCCCCCGTGCTTAAGGAGGTCTACGAGGAATCTTTGGAAGTAGGAAAATTGCCTGGCTCCATGAGAGAGGTGTTGATCACCTCGTTGTTGAAGCCGGGCAAGGACCCTGCCGACTGCGGTGCGTACAGGCCACTATCGCTGTTAAATTGCGATGCTAAAATACTGGCGAAGGTACTCGCTAACAGATTATCGCTCCTAATGCCCGCAATAGCCCTCCCGGACCAATCCGGGTTTATCCCGGGGCGTTCCACGGCCAATAACTTGCGCACTCTTTTCTCCCTAATGCATACCATTGCGCCGGAGTTGCCGGTGGCAGCCGTATTCCTCGACGCTACCAAAGCATTCGACTCCGTAGAGTGGAATTACCTATTTGCTATCCTATATCGAATGGGGTTTCCGAAAATCTTTGTTGCTTGGGTGCGCTTGCTGTATACGGACCCGAGAGCGAGGGTCTTAATCAACGGTGAAATGTCGCGCCCGATCTCCCTGACCAGAGGTACGCGCCAGGGGTGCCCATTGTCCCCGCTGTTATTCGCTATTGCGATCGAACCACTGGCCTGCCGGATTCGACAATTGCACAAGCCGAGCGCTTTCAAATGCGTCCAACGTCAGATAGACGTGTCATTATATGCTGATGATTTGACACTGTATGTGGTGGACCCGGAGATGCATCTTCACCCATTGCTCCGGGAATTCTTGGTATTCGGTCGGATTTCCGGGGTACAAATTAATTGGCAGAAATCGCAGTTCTTTCCCCTGACCCCTGCAGTACGTCGCTTCCCGCTGGAGTACCCACTCGATTGGTGCGATACCGATTTGCGGTATTTGGGGATACAGATCTCTCAGACTCGGGAAGAGACTGTGCGACTCAATTATGGCACGGCGGTAGCAAAATTGACGGAGGATGTGACGAGATGGATTTCCCTGCCGTTCACCATGGCTGGGAGAGCCTCACTCATTAAAATGGTAGTGCTGCCCCGGTTTTTATATTTCTTTCAGAATATCCCTTACTATCCGGGCGCTTTTTTCTTCCGTACACTCCGAACGGAACTGATACGGTTGTTCTGGGCTGGAAAACAGCCGAGATTAGCATGGTCTGTTATTACTCAGCCTTATGAGAAAGGGGGGTTTGATGTCCCTGATTTTCTGGCATACTACATGAGTGCTCAGGCCCAATTTGCGTACCACTGGTTTGCGCCCACGCCCTTTATGCCGCAGCTGGCAGTGGAGGACTGGATAGTTCGGCCGCTGCCACTGAAGGGCATTATCTTCGGCCCGGTTGGAGCGCTCGACACTCCGGCGGCGACGATCACAAGCACGATAGACGCATGGCAGCGGATTCTCCGCAAAGTCGCGCTCCCCCTCTTATATGCACCTAGACTGCCCCTAGCTTATCACCCGGAGCTCTCCCTGTTGCGGGAGAAGGGGTTCCAGGAGATGTGCGCTGGATTGGGGATTAGGACATGGGGGGATCTCTTCCTGGACGGGCGGTTTAAAACGCGAGAGCAGTGGTTTCAGGAGGCTCAGCATACCCCGCTGGAGATCTTTTATTATCTTCGTCTACGGCAGGGGCTGCGGGCTATTCTCCCACGCTTCCCAGAGGAGCCTGAGGTGGTAGGGCCTCTACAACTGGCGCTCACATCTGCAGATGGCAAACATCTGGTCTCCCGCCTCTACCGCAGTATTCGAGAGCATGGTGGCGACGGGGGCGGCAAAGCGCTCCGGCTGTGGAGCGCAGATCTCGGAAGGGTCATAACGGAGAACCAATGGGCCTACTGCTGCGGGATGACCTCGCAGATAGCGGCCAGCTGCAGGCTACGGCTGATTCATTATAAATTCCTGCAGCGCATGTATTATACGCCTGCGAGGAAGCTGCGGTTTCGTTTGGCGGAGGATGACAGATGTGAGCGATGTCGCATGGAGGGGGCGGACTTCTTGCATCTGGCCTGGCTCTGTCCGATGGTGGCGGAATACTGGTCACAAGTCCACGGGGCGCTGACGACCATGATTGGAGACGCGGTTGAATGTGATCCGCTTATGATGCTGCTGGGTTACACCGTGAAAATACCCAAGGCGCATCGGAAGTTTGGGGACATCGCCCTGTTGATGGCGAAACGGAGAGTCGCTTGTCGGTGGGGGAGGGGCCGGGCCCCGAAGTTTAAGGAGTGGATTGCTGACTTATTGCACTGTCAGGAACAGAACCTAGTCTATGCGGAAACACAACCAATGCGTAGTAGAGCCAAGGATATTTGGGACCCGCTCAGAGCATACTTAGGGGCAGAGGACACTACCGGGCCGGACGGAACTCAGGGGGCGGGCGGAGGCGCGACTGGGGACTGATGAGGGTGGGGGGCGGTCGTATGATCTGGATTCGATGGACTGATGCGCCAGGGAGTGTGGCAACCGCCGCGGGAGTGGGTTATGCTTGTGAGGACAGGCCATGTGGCCATGGATGGAAGGCGCTGCTGTGGAGATGGCTTGGAGTGCTGGCCAGTATGGAGATGCCCTAGACATAGTGGGGGGGCGGCCCCCCCCACGCTGTCGGGACAGAGGGTATGCTAGTTTGCTGGTCCGGCTGGTATGGGAGGTAGAGCAGATGGTGGTGATGGTGGATACATGGCGAGCGGAGAGGCCCTTCCCTGCGCCTCCTCGCAAGGGCCGTCGGAGCAGAAGATGCGGAAGAATCTAAAGCCGCAGGGCGTACTCACTTAGGCTCGGGGGAGGGCTCTGTTGCACCTCTAGCATACCTGTGACGATGGGGCCTGCTGGGGGCCACTGGACTACTGCTCCGATATCTCTGTGAGGGACTATGCCAACTCTGTATAGAATGGACATGCGAGCTGCTCGATCGGCATACCATGGTGGACATACGCTCGGGGTGCACGGAATCTGACGGGGGGTGGAAGAAAAGGGACTATTCCTCGCCACCGGGCCTCCGGGCTGTCGGATATGTGGCTGTGTATCATACAGATTATAGCAAGGATTGTGATGGACAGTGGCCGGCCCGAGGGGTTGTAGGCGTGAGGCTGTATTGTAGATGTACTCTCTCAAATAAAGGTTTTGAAAAAAGTACCCGGCGGAGTAACAATTAAAAAATAACTGGCCCACAGACACTGACCAAAACCTTCCCTGAGGTAAGTAGCTGGTAGAGTAAGACTACTTTATATGGCCCCCAGACACTAACCAACGTCGTACCTGAGGTATGTACCCGGCGGAGTAACAATAAAAAAAAACTGGCCCACAGACACTGACCAACTTCCCTGACATAAGTAGCTGGCAGAGTAACAATAAAAAAAAATTACTGACCAACAACTTCCCTGACATAAGTAGCCGGCGGAGTAACAACAAAAAAAACCTGGCCCACAGACACTGACCAACAGCTTCCCTGACTTAAGTAGCTGGCAGAGTAACAAAAAAAAAAATAATGGCCAACAGACACTGACCAACAACTTCCATGACGTAAGTAGCTGGCAGAGTAACAATAAAAAAAAATACTGACCAACAGACACTGACCAACAACTTCCCTGACGTAAGTAGCTGGCGGAGTAACAAAAAAAAAATAATGGCCAACAGACACTGACCAACAGCTTCCCTGACTTAAGTAGCTGGCGGAGTAACAAAAAAAAAAACAATGGCCCACAGACACTGACCAACAACTTCCCTGACGTAAGTAGCTGGCAGAGTAACAATAAAAAAAAATACTGACCAACAACTTCCCTGACGTATACTCTTACTCAGAGAAAATATTTCAAGGAAACTGACATTTTAAAACATACCTACTTTTTGTTTCAAGTTAATGACCAGATGAACTTGTCACTCCACACAGATAATTTCTGAAAAGTATAATTATAAAAATTAATTTTGGTAAAACTTTAAAGTTAATTTTAAATGCTTGGATAGCAATGATTGTTTATTTAAACGTGTACTTACTTTAGACACTAGATGGCAGTGTCGGTCAAAATTAGAGTCTGCTTTCTCGAGTCGCACACAACAGTCTGAACTCTCTAGATGGCTGCAAACTAATGAACTTAAAATGGTGGACGGCCTTTTATATATATTTTTAGAGGGCCAACGATAATTTTAAATAAAATAAGTAATAAAAACCACTTTAAAAATCATTTAAGTACGTGACTAAAAGTGTCATTTAAAATTATTATTCAAATTTAAGAAGTGACCTTCTTTGAAAAGATTTAGCGCCATCTTGCTTGGGGACCGGTGGAGGGTCATTGAAAGTGACAAAAGACAAACACTTTAAAAATAACCACATCATATTTTTCAGCCAATAAATGTCATTGTGATGTTTTGTTAGTCATACGTGCTGTAGCAATTTGCATATTGAATGCGTGGTAGGATATTTCGTAGAGAAAAGCTGCGTGGTAATGCCACTTGCGAAGTAAAATTCACGTGGTAATGACATGCATGCTACTTCAATGCGAGGTAAGATCATATATTTGTTCTATCAAATGTAATTTTGCCCAATACCAAGGCTACGAAGTCTTGAATTCCTCAAGCCTCTTTAATTCATTACCAGACACTGCCTGCGCCTTTCTCTTCCTCTAGCTATTACCTGATTTTTCCATTTGAGCCGTTTTTCCGTCCTTCCCTTCCTCCTTCTTTCCCTTGCGTGATGTTTGTTCTCTTGCCCTCGAGCAATATGTAATGAAGAAAAATAAGTGTTGGTCCCCTAAAATGCCTGCCGGTGAGCCGCACTGGCAAAAACCCTCTCAAATTAAGCACTGCCAGACTGTTAAAAATCTCTGAACCCAAGCGAAGAGCAGAGCTCTAGGACTTGCATTTCAGAAGGGGCTTGACAACTGTTCCTTGTTGCATATAAATAAATCGTCACACGCCGGGAGTATTGACTGAAGAATGCGAACTGTGACCACCATTTGACCCATTGGACACCCTTTTCGCCCCAGATTATAGACCATGGATAATCTTCTGTGCTCTAAAATAACCAAAAGACGAGTGTAGTGCTCTATAAAAAAAAGTCAACTAAGAGATAAATAAATGCAGTTCCATCTCTCAAGAATTTGAAGAGCGCTCTTGGAAGGCAGGAATCGGAATCGCAATCGCATGGAATATGCTTATCTGTCTCAGACGCATCTGATCAAACCTCATTGGGTCTACCTTGGTTTTGGAAGGTAACAGACTCCGAGCTCTTGTCGCATTCCAGCATGGCCACAAGCATGAGCACCGTTTTAATATGACTATATACTTTCTCTATGGTAATTCCTGTTCTGGATCAAGCCTTTCATTGATGTACCAGTGCACTGCAACCACCCTGGAGTGTTCCTGGCGCTGGATTCTTTGCTCCTGCTCCAGTGCAAATGCAATTACTATCAAATAACACACCTTAGGTCTCAATACTAAACTTTTGCCATCTTGTGTCTATTGCATCTAAATGGCAGAAAGGAAAGAAAGTATTATCCCAACTGAGAGAGTGACTCCAATGCTCTGAAGATATTAAAGTTGCAAGCTATAATGCATCAATCCGACAGAGACTTTTAGCGGAAAATTCCTTACCTTAGAATTATCCCCAGGCATCAGACTGGATCTGGAAATATTTTGTGAGTAGTACCCCAGTGCGCCAGTAGGTGACGTCATTCGGTTACTCATGGCATCGGCATCCTCCTCGACAGAAGTGACCCCCAGCCCCTCTTTGACTGACCTTTTTTCAACTATTCTCAAAGTGTTTTTCTACACTTATCTCTTGGTGTGTCATGGATGTCCAAGAGGAAAGCTGGATTCAAGCCCTGAGGTGCCTGTTACCGGCAAATGTCGTAGATGGACCCGCACCTCTTCTGACTCTGGTGCCTTGAGGTCGACCACAACATCAAGACCAGCACAGACTGTTGCGTCATGCATCCCAAGGCCTTGATGGAGTGATCCCTCAAGCTCCTTCCCACTTGACGTGCGATGCCAAGACGATCTTGATCCAGCTCAAGAGGAAGGTCATGGGGTATGTCACAGAGCCATATATCTTCATCGCAGTTGAAGTCGTCTTACCCCGCCCAGTAAGTTCCACAAAATCAAAAAGAGCAAGAAGACAAGGAGGTCTTTGACTTCACCCCCATCCGTTAAAGTTATCTGACGAGATGAGGGAGTGTCGTCACTCAAGGCCTGACTCTGCAGTTGAGTCTACACCTGGGCTGTCTCTGTGCCTCCTCGAGTTTCCTGGAGACGGAGCAATCCCGCTTAACTCTGAGAATTCTATGAGTCAATGCCCTCATATTTGGGTGGCCTGTCCTCGCTGGTGTGCCATAGGGCCTGTGGTTTGAGAGGACTCCCGCGCTGACTGGAGTAATTCACTCCAGAACAGAGCCTGAGCCCTAAACTTGTGGGCTAGAACTTGGGGAAGATTGAGAGGGGTCACTGGACCCTAGAGATTACCAGTCCCTAGACCTGAAAATGGACTTGTGTGAGGAATTGACGGATGCCAGTGGAGTGAATATCTCCTAGAAAATGGCCTGGTCTCTCCTCCCACCATGGCTACAGGGGAGGTAACACATTTGCTATACTGGTGGGGATGGCGGCTGAGGTCCTCAACCTTCAGTTGCCCTCCGTGGCTGTTAAGACTAATGTCTTGATGGAGGTGCTTTAACCAGGAGTCACCCCTTCTCCTATTTAATGAAGCCATTATGGATGTCCTGCTTGGGGTCTGGTCCACGCCCTTCACAGGGGCTCCTGTGGGCAGGACAGTTGCCCACTGACGTCGTCCCCCCCAAGAGACCGATCTTTCCTCACCCAACATCCTACCCCGGAGAGCTTGGTGGTCCAAGCCCTGGCACATTTCCTACCGCCCCACTGGACAGGGAATCCAAAAGTCTGGACACCTCGGGAAAGAAAATGTTTTCTTCCGACTGCCTGGCACTGCGGTCTGCAAACACTGCATGACTTATTGGGCCTTACTCCTATTCCTCTTCAAGTTTGGTTGTGCAGGAGCTGCCTTTGGTCTCGGAGGAGGCCCGGGCCATACTCTTCCAAGTATGGCTGATGCCAGAGATGCAGCTACGTTCACAGTCAGATGTGCGCTGGACACGACAGCGACATAAATTGGGGACCCCAGCTCAGGGCAACTGTGAATTCATTATCCAGCTAATTTACACCCTCAATGACTTTGGTTGTATCATTGACAACCCTCTTCTTTGGCCAGCCTACATATGGGCTCAACATTAGAGCCAACAGTTTCATTCTTTCCATACACAACGTGGCAGGCACCGCGCGGTGCCTGCCACTTTGTGCATGGACATACAGGGGGCTACCATAGGTACCCCCAAGGGCACCCCCTCACCCCACGGGGGCCCGCAACAGGCTCCCAAAGCAAGTCCCCGCCAGCCATTCCATGGCGGCGATGGCCTTGAAATCCCTTTCCCAACATCATAATATGGATGGCGGTGCCTGCTAGCCACCACCACCATATGAGCCCCAACTCCGCCTGGCCGGCAATCGCAATGATTGCCGACTGGCGGAAAAGCGGAAGACGGACTTTCCGTCTGCCGTGATACCCACCCCCATCATAATATGGTGGTGGGTAATTCACGTTACAATGGCGTGACAGTCGCCAAGGCTAGCACGGTGGTGGCGATCATTACGCCATCGTAACCACTCCCAGAATTACTAGTGGTCCAACCAAGTCTTCTACCCACAATCAATGTTGTTACACAGTAGCCAGTCTGCAGAACCATTCAAGTACCATGTGCTGATGGGTGCTTTTGTTTACTGCAATGGCCTGTGCGGAGAGTCTAAAAGCAGCAACCTGTGATCGCACCACCTGGGAGCAGCCTAAAAAGGACAATGCAATTAAAGTGGGAAAAAACTGTGGCAATCTTTACTTCACAGTAAGGGTCACATGCTGAATAAAGACAAAGGGCAGTGCAGCAAGGCTGAGCCTATGCACTTTGAAAGGTTAGCATGATTGTTGAATCAAACCTGAATAAAATAGGTATTTTCTTGAGGTTTCTTCATCTCTCTGGCATTGGACAGCCTTGGGTGGCTCAAAAAGGAAACTAAGTAAACAAACTGGTTATTTTCTAACTCTAGACAGCGTGAGAGTTGTCGTGAAAGGTTAATGAGGAGGCTCCTTTAAAGGGGAGGGCCCTGGTCCAGAACCCACTTTGTCCATCCCCTAAAACATTTCTGGAAAAACAAAAGTTGATGGACAGAATGCAGAACAATGTCATACATTCACCCCAGTACAGAGATCGGGGCCTAAATCCATCGTTTTTCTGCTCACCATGCCATTCCAGTTTGAACCCAGCCATATGCAAATCAGTCTTGACCCTGTGCCTCATGGGAACAGCCCAGCCCGAACTGCCAAGCCAGGTCCTCCCTGGACTGAAAACAAGCATCCTAGGACCGATTTCGGGGATTCACCCCTCTTCAGCCAGGATAGCTTGATTCCAGTGGCATGGAGAGCACGGGACCCACGTCTGGGCATACTCGTCCCACTCGGGGTGACAAATACAATAATAACGTTAATGGACAGAATGCAGAACAATGTCATACATTCACCCCAGTACAGAGATCTGGGTCTAAATCCATCGTTTTTTTGCTCACCATGCCATTCCAGTTTGAACCCAGCCATATGTAAATCAGTCTTGACCCTGTGCCTCAGGGGAACAGTCCAGCCCGAACTGCCAAGCCAGGTCCTCCCTGGACTGCAAACAAGCATCCTAGGACTGGTTTCGGGGTTTCACCCCTCTTCAGCAAGGATAACTTGATTCCAGTGGCATGGAGAGCACTGGACCCTCGTCTGGGCATACTCGTCCCACTCGGGGTGACAAATGCAAAAACAACAGTTAATGGACAGAATGCAGAACAATGTCATACATTCACCCCAGTACAGAGATCTGGGCCTAAATCCATCGCTTTTTTGCTCACCATGCCATTCCAGTTTGAACCCAGTCAAATGCAAATCAGTCTTAACCCTGTGCCTCATGGGAACAGTCCAGCCCGAACTGCCAAGCCAGGTCCTCCCTGGGTTGGAAACAAGCATCCTAGGTCTGGTTTCGGGGTTTCTCCTCTCTTCAGCCAGGATAGCTTGATTCCAGTGGCATGGAGAGCACTGGACCCACGTCTGGGCATACTCGTCCCACTCGGGGTGGCAAATGCAAAAACAACAGCTGATGGACAGAATGCAGAACAATGTCATACATTCACCCCAGTACAGAGATCTGGGCCTAAATCCATCATTTTTTGCTCACCATGCCATTCCAGTTTGAACCCAGCCATATGCAAATCAGTCTGGATCCTGTGCCTCATGGGAACAGTCTAGCCTGAACTGCCAAGCCAGGTCTTCCCTGGACTGGAAACAAGCATCCTAGGACCGGTTTCGGGGTTTCACCCCTCTTCAGCCAGGATAGCTTGATTCCAACGGCATTGAGAGCACGGGACCCACGTCTGGGCATACCCGTCCCACTCGGGGTGATATATGCAAAAACAATAGTTGATGGACAGGATGCAGAACAATGTCATACATCCACACCAGTACAGAGATCTGGGCCTAAATCCATCATTTTTTGCTCACCATGCCATTCCAGTTTGAACCCAGCCATATGCAAATCAGTCTGGATCCTGTGCCTCATGGGAACAGTCTAGCCTGAACTGCCAAGCCAGGTCTTCCCTGGACTGGAAACAAGCATCCTAGGACCGGTTTCGGGGTTTCACCCCTCTTCAGCCAGGATAGCTTGATTCCAACGGCATTGAGAGCACGGGACCCACGTCTGGGCATACCCGTCCCACTCGGGGTGATATATGCAAAAACAACAGTTGATGGACAGGATGCAGAACAATGTCATACATCCACACCAGTACAGAGATCTGGGCCTAATTCCATCAGTTTTTTTGCTCGCCATGACATTCCAGTTTGAACCCAGCCATAGGCAAACAGTCTTGACTAACCCTGGGCGTAGTTCGCGTAGTGGCGCTACGCGAAGCTACGCGAAGATGTTCTTGCACTACGTGACCTACGCGTAGCTTCGCGAGTGTGCGTAGTTGCTTGGGGCGTCCGTTCGCGATGCCCTTTTCTTGTTCGGGAGCGCGGTGTGCATGTTCGGGGAGCTGTTTGCATGCTCGGGGGATAATATCTCGTGATCTTACCCATGCATCGCCAATGGGCGCGGCCATCTTGTTTTTCAATTGTCCCACCCACTCGCGATGCCTTATTACCTGTTCCGGGTCACGTATAGCGTGTTTGCGATGCACATGCCGTGTTCGGGAGCGCATTTTACTTGTTTGCGACGATTATTGCATGTTCGCGAGAAATATTGCACGAACTTACCCACACGGTCGCGAATGGGCGCGGCCATCTTGTTTTTCACTCTATGCTATGGTTCTGGTCCTACTTTTCTATCCTCCCTTAATCTTTGGAATCATTAGTTTATTACACAGTTTTTCTGACTTTTTTTTAGTTTTCATCTATCTCCCTCTGTCCCTAAGTTTATATTTTGCATTTTATTTCTACTTTTACTGTGTTTTTAAAAACTTTTATTACTTCTTTCTTACTTCTTCCCCCTAACTTTCTTTTTTCCCTTCTAACTTTTCTTTTCCGCCTCCCACCCACCCCAGAACCATGGCCAAGGGCACTGCCACCAGTGGCTCAGAGTCAAAGGGCAAGGGTCCTGCGCCCAAGAGCCGCCTGCTATGTGGCAGAATGCGTCCTGCAGGGGTGCAGGCCCGGCAACTTTTTGGTGAGGCGGAGGTGGCCGCCCTTGTTTTTTTCATCCAGCGCCACCTCCCCTTGACCTTGGCAGCAGGCGGCAGGCCCAGCTCCAGGTACGCTTCCCAGGAGCGTCACCGTCGGTGGGCGAAGGTGCACAGGGCAGTTTTTCGGTGCTCAGGGGTCCGGCGTACCCATAACCAGCTTGCCCACCGGTGGTCTGACATTCTGGACCGGGAGCAGGACCTGTTGGACCTGCTAGGTGTCGAGGTCGTTGGGCTTGGTGAGTAACTTAGTATAAGTATTGTTGTGTATACATTTTTAACGAATAACAAGATTACTGCTACAAACGTTGCTGTTAAATTATGTTTCAAAATCTTCTGTGATTGTATGACCCATGTGCTCGGCGCTACTCTTACTTGTTTGCAACTTTGCGCTAGCTTGGGTTGATTAATGTAAGAATTTATTTTAGAGAACTGAAGTTAGGTAATGCTATTGCTAGAGAGACTCTAGTCCTTCCATTGTCCTCATGTGAAATAGTCGTGGATGGATACTAGGTTTAGTTAGTATTAGTTAATAATTGTTTTACGGTCTGCGTGACGCCTCCTCTGTCACTGAGTGCTGCTTACCCATAGTCCTCCATAGAACCTTTTGTAGGTTTATTTAGTGAGTGGTAGGCTTAGCAGGGTCAGTTGGTAGCAGAACAAGATCAGATGCAACCAACCCACAATTTGGTGTATGCACAAATTTATGCATGTGTCCTCCATCTCATCTATGCATTTTATGGCTAATAAAAATGGAAATGCAGACTTAGTGAACAATTGGCCCATCTGGAATAAGTGGTCTAGGTCAGGTGATACTTAGGCTTCGTTAGTATTTAGAATCAGAATGATTATGGAACACTGGAGTGTTCATAAATAACTAAGTAGACGATCCGTGAATCAAGTAAGCAGCCCAGTAGTCGATCCATTTGATTAGATAGGTCAATTTTATTACAATTGTTGTTTCCTAAAATGTTTTTTGACTTTTTTTTCCAAATGATTTATTTGTTTCACAGAATTCCTTAATGTTTGTCTCTTTCTTTATTATATCTTACATGAACATCAGCACCACCCAGGGGCAAGAAGACAGGGTCCGAGTCAGCGGGACAACAGCAACCAGGAGAGGACCGCTCCTCTACCGAGGCTCCTGCTGCTCCCCCCAGTAAGTCCTCCAGTGGTTAATATTAACAATTATATTTCCCTAACTTTTACTGCATCTTTTTTTTCTGAACTATTAATTATGGTTCCACTTTCTAATTCTGTTTTTTACAAACGCTTCTTTGACCTTGACTATCTGTTTCCAAATTCTGGTGATCCCTGCCTCTAAGTTCCTTCTAACTGCCTCTGCTATGACTCTCTGTACTACTACTACTACTATTAGTCTCTCTGTAGCTAAGCTTGCCCAGTTGGCCACTCTTTATTGAAGGTTTTCTTTGGAATAAAACTCAGATTGACCAATAGCTCTAGCCACTGTGTCCTGACCTTTGGGTTGTCCTCTTCTAGTCTTCTTAATCTTGAGGCTTTGACAATTCTCACCAACAAAATGCCCAACCAGATATTTGACTAGTATTTTGGATCGGATAGTACATACTACTACTGTTGTAGTGATTCTGCAGAGCCACATACAGAAATATGCACAAGAAAATAGGATGTTGGTGATAGGAGGTTGGACCTTACTCACACCTCAGTCAGAAGAACCCACAATCACGTGACCGACTAGCTATAGTGTCTCGCATTAGGTCCCACTCCCGAGTCCCGACCCCCACACGAAGAAGATACACAATGATGATGAGACAGACAACCCAGAACATAATAACACCCTTTTGCTCACTCACTTGTGTAAGTCCACCCACCACACCAAATACCACAGATTCTATGTGTAAGTTCAAAATGTTTATTTTCAAATAACTAACAAGCTCAGTCTGTACGACTCGTTATATGAAATTTTACTACAGCCAGTGTCATCACCAAAAAGCATAAGATTAAAACAGTAAACATTTACAAGTACAGGACAAGAACAAGACAAAAGATATGAGTGAATTCTGGAAGACCCCTCGCCGTAGAACATAGAAATACTGGTTACATCATGCATCATAAGCTCTGCAAATCTGTGAGTTGTAGAAGGGAATCTTCCGCCTATTATGAGAAAAATGCTGCGCGTCAGATAGTATACTGCAATAATGCAAGCATTTCGCAGTCATGGCAAAAAGTGTAACATTGTACATGTGATGGCTAAGCAATACGGACTAACTGAACCCCATAACAAAGTGACTTGTTTTTCGACCTCTTCACTTGTACGCAACCGTCATGTGGCCTCAAATGCGTCTACTGCACAATAAGCTGCGAGGTATAATTAAATATGCACAAAAAGACTAAGAGTAGTAGACATGATGAATCTAAAAGGTTTACATGGCTCAGGCTAACTTTCCAAAGAGTAGAGTAGGACTAGATGACCCTAGGGACCATATAACACTACTAGTGTCTGTCTACTGACTGTACTGCTCTAGTACCCGATTTGGACTAGTAGTGATGATGTATGTTGTATTAACTTTTTTTCCAATCTTCCTAGTGAACACTAATAAAAAAGGGGGAGGTTTCCAGGCATCTAAAAATGTGTAATGTTTTTTCTAGGCATACTACCAGTACCAACCACCAGTACCGGCGGGGCCAGCGGCGATGGTGATGCGGTCATTCCGGAGGGGGCGGGAGACCACGCGCCACCTGCAGGAGCTCCAGGGGGGGAGCCAGCAGCAGTGGCGGGCGGTGGTAAGTTATATTCATTACTTCTTGACATTACTACTAGATGGAAGTGTGTTCACTTCACTCACTGTACTGTGAGACTTATTAAGTTGTAGTTAACATTATACAACAGTTGAAGAAGACACCCTTTACTTAGCATTTAGCAGCGTGAGTTAAGTAACCAATGGCCTCTTCTATCTGACTCCAACTCAGCTGTGAAGGTTTTATGGAGAAGACTAAAACTCAGATCAGATGACCTTGATGGATGTGTTGAACAAAGAGGGAAAGAAGGGTGGAAGGACGGGCGAGATGTAATATGACTGGCAGAGAAGGATATGTTGGAAACATGCATAGGTGGGTGATAGGAATCAGATCAGATGCATGGGTTGTTGAAGGATGGGTGGAAGATGAAAGAGGATGCCTGCCTTGGTGGGCGAAACAGTATGGGTGGATACTAGATAGCAAGAATCATCAGCGGTGTTTGGTTCAAACTCAAAGCCAAGGTAAGCAAGGAAGGAGCAGACGCATGGGTGGTTGTTGGTGAAAACAACTAAGGTTTGCTAAGAGATATATAAAAAAGAATGATAGACATTTACTTTAATGGATGTATGCCTGGATGTACTATCATCAATAGACAGCAAAGGTGGAGACTGTCACTGGAGAGTCTTACTTTGAAGAAAATGTAAAAGAAACTGCGCCAGAGAAGCAAAGCGGAGGGGAATATAAGTCGGTTTTTCAGATTAACAGTTGACTCACAGTAGTTTGCTAGCACATCTTATATATATATTATCAAGCGCCTTCCTCCGACTCCGAGGACCACTCCTTACCTATGTTAATGTATTATCGATTGTGTCATCCAGCCTGCAAAGGGTGGCCTATCTGTTGGTTTCACAGTCAATGAAAGCAAAGTACCCTATGCAGTAGCGGTCGGTGGTGGGAGTGCTGGCGGACGGTGACGTGAGGAGGGGCAGGGTGGGTGGGAAGTAAACTATGTATTACGGCCAAATACAGGTAAGTAAACATAAAAATAAATAAAACGATTTTCATTGTGCGCACTGCACCGCCAAATGCGATGCAGTGCGTGCAACGAAATTTGTTTTATTTATTTATATGTATTGTTTAATTACCTGTGATTGTCCTTAATCTATAGTTTACTACCCACACCCTGCACCTCCCCACGTCACCGCCCGGTAGCACTCCCACCACCGACCGCTACTGACCTGATGTCGTGTTACCATCTATAATATAAGCAATGATCATTGGATCCGATAAATAATCTGCCTTTTTGTAGTACCCAGGGCAGGGTGAAAGTGAAATTGAGCAATTGCCCTCATGTAACAGAGAGAGTATGGCCAGTGCCACCCGTAATACAAAAATATGAGCTTCCCCACCTGCATACAGTAGCAAATAAAACTAACGTGATTCTGCATCATGTGACTCATATCTGTTTCTCTTGGGTGCAAGCTTAGCTGACTGAGCTGGCATGCCGGCTACAACAAGGCTATGTAATTTCGCTAAACTAGAGTTAAGAAGAACAAGACGACTGGTGTGTACTGGAGTACATAGTGCTAGTATAATGCCGGAAACTCCCACAAATGTTAGAGTCTGAGGAAGTAGGAGGATAGATACTTGCCACAAATCTTATGTACTGTGCTTGCTAGTGATACTGTGCCACTATGTGTTGAATGAATTTTGTGTTACTGTTTTGCTAAGAGTATTGGTTACAACAATGTCCTTTTTCTTTCTTGATATAGATGCTCCTTCCCAACCAAAAACTACGAGGAAGGAGTTGGCAGCCAGGGCCCGGTGCCGTAAACTGGAGGCCATTTGCGAGGAATATCGGCGGCTGGTGGCTCAGGCAGAGGAGGAGGAGGAGGCGGCTGCAGCTGCAGCCTCCTCCAATGCCCCGGGCCCCAGTCAGGCCCCGCCTCTAGTTTTACGGCACCTTGGTCAGGCTGATGGCCCGCTTGGAGGAGCACCTAGAGGAACGGGTGAAGATCCTGGTTGACAAACACCTGAAAGCCCGCCGAATTTAGGACCTTGTCGATTTGCCCCTTTTATAATTCCTTTTGTTGGTGGGTGGGTTTTGGGCGTTGGGTTTTTTTCTGGACATTTGGGACATTCACTTTTGGTTGGGGTTAGGGAGGGGGGTGGGTCTGGTCAGAGTGGGATAGTTTATTTTTGTTAGGGTATTAAATTATATATTATTTACTTAAACATACGATGTTCATGTTTTGTGGGTGGGTTACTGTTTTACAAATTTACGTCACATGGTTTGTTACTTTGTTTCCTTTCTGCTGCATTCCCGCAGCCAGTGTTTGATTTAAAAGATCTGTCGATTTTGTAACACACAAACAGATAGATGCGGTACCCCTCACTGAGTTATTTTATTGGTCAGACTAGTACTGTGAGTCTCTCCTCCTAGTCCATTATACCTCCCACCAAACATATCTTACCTGTGATTGATGATGATGAAGTTCGGCACAGTGATGGCTGCATGGTTGGTTTCCCAAGTGAATGGAGAAGATGCCATGGTTTTGATGGTAGTAGGAGACAGTCACTTGCCTGAGAGAGACTGTGGGAGGAGTAGTAGAACAAAGTAAAGTACAGCATGGGTGGGCAAGCAGAAGAAGATCCTTGCCCTGCCTTGAAATTCAATTAGTGTTGCTTTCACCACATCTGCCCCAGCAAGCGTGTGATCAATTGTTGATGTACATTTAATGTAGTCACATCACACCTCAATATAAATCACACAGCCCGGGGAAAGAGGGTTAGGGATTGATGAATGGATGGGAAGGGGGGTTTGGGGAAAGGTTTGACAAAGAATAACAGAGAGTATGCATGGACGCAACAAAAGTAAAACACAATCTTGGAAGACGACCATGATCCATTATCCAAGAAATCTATAAAGGGAGAAAAAGGAAATGCATGCATGATAATGAAGAGAACTTGATGGTTAATGAATTGTACTTACTAACTACTACTACACAATTAGACAGTACAGGGCAGAAATTATTGATATGAAATTTGCCTTGCCTATCTGCCCTCATAGCGAACCAAATTACATGCTGTACCGGGCTTAATTTTATTTTTACAGCTAGCAAAGAAAATGAGAAAATAGTAGTAGGAATCAATTACCAAACAAACCACAACACACAGTCGTGATGATTGAACAGAAAAAAGGAATCAAATAAATTAAAAGACGAATGATGAATGATACTAAAGTTACTGTATTATCCTTGTCCAATTGTGGAGTTGCATCATTCTCGTCATTCATCTTGGTCCTCCCTTCCATGGACACTCTGCACATCAATCTTGGGTACCACTGCCTGCCTGATGTGGATTGATAAGGTAAGTGTGAGTTGTTTCTCCCACTATAGCACAGGGTAAAGGCCGGTCAGTAAGTGTAGATGGAAAAACAAAAGGGGTATTGAAAAATAACTGAATTAACAAAAATAAACTCAATTACAGTGGAGTGCAAGAAGAGAAGACAAGACTCTTGAGAGAACACTTTCAGACTGAGGCGGCTTGGATACATTGTGTCTACTCTACAGCATTAAGCTACAACAACAACAGGACAGGAGCCAGCACAGAACAGGCCAACCACGGCTCAGGCCAGGCCCGGCACCCAACCCCCATTTACCTTAAATTTTGACAGAGACAGACAAAAAGCATATGCAGCAACCTAGCTTTTTCCAAATCAAGTGACTAAATCAATGCGCCATTGTCCCTCATACCACTACACTCCACTCCAGTCCACACCACCACACGGACATGTGATGTAGCTTAGGTCTGATGTGGTTCTTGTTGAAGTATTGTGTTTACCTTTTATGCCAGTCCATGAAACGCATTTATTCACTCAATTATCTCCGATCCAACTGACTGACTGTGTGCAAAGATAGTATGGTCAGCATCATGATGACCGTGTGGTTTGTGTTCTCCAACACCAACTCAGTCTGTAGTGACTCTGATTAAGTTTATAATATATTCCATATTACAAAATTGCTACGGATATTGGCCTGCACCTGCAGTAGTAGGAGTACAATGTGGATATTAAACAGCAAGGAAACATTGACTGTCAATTGAGTCACTTTTACTTTGTAGATAAACTAGTATAGTTCGAATTCATGCACATTCACTCGTAGTCAGCAAGCATCCAATGCAATGAATGCCATCATTCATAATAATTATTACCTGTCTTGCTCTTCACTTTGGCTGTCAGATCAGATGCCTAGCCTTCAGACAGTGATGAGTTTCGGCTCGGAAACAAAACGGAAGATAGCTGTAGTCATGTTTCACTTCTTATGAAGGGACTGTTAGTGGCAACATGTATTGTACTATTCTCCATCTACATCCAATGTCTGGCTTGCTTGAAATGTATTTAGGGAGAGTAAGGAAGATGGAGCAGGACTCTGAGGAGTGGACGTGCAACTCCAATAGGGAAATAAAAAAAGGAAACGGTGTTGATGGATTTGTTGTGATTAGATTTGAACCAGAAAAACAGGTACACACACAAATAAAGGAAGGAAGAACAATTTAAATGCCTAGTTGTCAGGGAAGAGGAGCTCGTCCTCAAACTCTGGTGGTTCGGACAGAAGTACGTCATGTAACCCACTACTTATGTCATCGAAGTCGCTCTCCTCTTCCTGCTGTGATTCATATATTTTGTACTCCGGTGGTATAAAGTGCTGATTCCTTTTGATCATGGTTAACCTCTCCATGCTTTTTGGCGAGAGACTGGTCCTTTTCACAGTAACAATGGCACCAGCAGCACTGAAAACACGCTCTGAAGAGACACTTGCAACAGGGCAGGCCACATACTTTATCGACAGCCTGCTGAGCACTGGCCATTGGCTTCTTTTCCCATACCAATACACCAATGGGCTTTGCTCCATGAGAACCTCTGTTGTGTCATCCAGATAGGCCTGAACCATCCGCTCAATGTTCAGGGGTGCTCCGATTTGCTTGGCCTATTTTGCCTTTGCATCAGTAATGGACGTACAAAACCCTTTCCGTAGAAACCAATCACCTGCCGTTTTTTAAAATGTGGCTGATGATCCTGTTGGTGCTGTTGTTGATGTTATTGCTAGTAGTGTTGGTAACTGCTGGGAGGCTAACGCACTGCTCTCGGGCTCTGAAGTAGAACTTGAATCTGGGTGCCCTGTAGTACTTTTTCTGGCCTGGGGTGGCGGGCCTCTAATTAAGAGACGTTTGTTTTCAAAGTCAGTGGCTTCCTCAGCTATCAAAGTTTTGTACTTGGCAACATCCACTTCTGAAAAAGGAATTACTTCATTACTGATCAGCAATAATTTGTAACGTGAATCCTAAATTGAGGCAGTAATATAATGTTGATGTGACACAATGTTATTTTGAATCCTTGTATTTTCAGATAAGCGAACGGCTAAGGTGCCCGCTAAATAATATGCGTCTACTTTGTCATCCACACCTGCGTACATTTCTGACACCTCCTTCAGCTCTTGCTCTAGCATGTACAACAATGGGATAGCTTGGCCTATAGTACAGTCCTCCCTGCTGACTTCACGTGTGAAGACCTCAAAAGGAAGTAGCATCTTTGTCAGGCATTTAACGAGGTCCCATTGGGCCATCTCAACGGTCATGCCTTTCACAATAGGATCTCCTGACCTTTTCATGACATAAGCATTGAGTGGTATGTACTGCTCAAACAGACGCTCAAGCATGTAATAAGTTGAGTTCCAACGTGTTGGCACCTCCTGGATGAGTGCTTTGACTGGCATTTTATGCTCACGTTGAATGACCCTCAGCTGCTTCCGGGCTTTAAAAGAATGGTTGAGATGTGTGCATAATTTTCTGCAGGTGGTCAGTAAGTTGCTGACTTTGCTTTCATTTTTTAGAAAGTCTTGAACAACAATGTTAATGCAGTGTGCCAAACACGGGACCCTGAAATAGCCACCATCTTTCATGGCCCTAACTACCTTACTGCCATTGTCCGTGGCAACAAAACCAATGTTTAGCCCTCTTAGTCGCAGCCACTCAAACACCTTGCTGTTAAACTCATCGAAAATGTTTGCAGCAGTATGAGATGTCTCCATAGCAAACATGGCTACAGTTGCATGTTTGCGAGTGTCATTAAAAATCTCAGCAGTGTCAACAACACCTCCAAATATATTATCTTTAACACCCAAAAAAGAGACCCAGTGTGCAGTGATGCACATGTAATCAGTGGCTTGACAACTGGTCCACATGTCTGTTGTCAGGTGGATACTCTGAACAGCACTCTGTTTTAAGGCTTTTCCAAGCAATTCCAGCACATCGTGATGTAGTGCTGGAACAGCAACTCTAGCGAAATAGTAGCAGCTGGGAACCTTCCATTTTGGGCATATGGTTGTCACAAATTCCAGAAAACCCACCCCTTCAACAAAAGAAAAAGGGAGAAGGTCCAGTGCTAACATTTTAGCTAGCTTCTTATTGTACAAACATGCTATTGGGTGGTTGTGTTCGTACTGCCCCTCCGCCCTAGTAAACATGCTAAGAATGGTAGGCTGCGTGGTATTCCTTCCTGGTATGCTCAGTACTCCTTGGTGTCTCAGGCTGACTCTTACTCTTGTGCCACTGAGATGTTGCTGAGGATGTGGGCGTTAACACTGCAGTGCAGTGCTGGGGACAGGGCTACTTTGTGTACCACTACCACAGAGAATGTCTCCCTCTTCTTCTTCCTGTTCCACCGTGAGTGGACCTTCTACTCGTTTATCCCCACCAACAGCAATGGTTCCAGTTTTTATGGGACGAAGGTGCTCCTCCCACTGGATTGCATGGTGTTTTTTCAGATGGGTCATTTGGCCTCCGGTACCATAGTTTGTACCAAGCTTACCACGACTAACAGAAGTATAACAAATGGAGCATATAGCAATGTTCTCCTCCTTTTCGCTAACCGTAAAGAAGTTCCACACTGGGGAGCTTAACTTTTGTCTTCTGCTAGAGGTGCCACTTCCAATGCCAGATGAACTGGAGGGTGTGCATTGAATTTGACTCTGTGCAGTACCACTACCTACTTCTGCTGAGGTGGTGCTTGTGCTGGATGTAGGACGCTGCCGGCCCTTTGCTAATGTAAATATGGAAGCTGGAGGTCGTGTTAGTGTTACCTGTGTTGGAGGTATGCGTGCTACATTCCTCGCAGCCATTTTGGATAGTGTAAAAATGTTGGTCTCCATCTCCTCTGGGCCGGGAGTGATGTTCGTGATGACTGGCTCATCATCATCATCATTCTGCTCTTCTACATCAACCTCCATAAGGGTAAGGCTTTCTGGAACCTTCCTTTTCCCATGCCTGCTCTTGTGACGTGTCTCCCTCTCAGACTCAGTTTGTGGCTTCCAAGTGGCATCTAGATCATCAGAAGGGGAGCTTGGCAAAGAACTTGATGTACTAACCCTCCTTTTCCTTGCTGGGGATTTTGAAGACAATGGAACTTCTGAAGGAGTGGCTTCCTCTTCTTCCTCTGCATGAGGCTCAATTTCCTGAACTGCCCCTACTTCGGGAGGAACAACAGCTACTATTGCGGGCGGTGGTTGCGGCTGTTGTTGTTGACCACTTATCTGCTGTGTTCCCTCCTGCGTTGATTGTGTACTACTTTGAGATAGCGATAAGTTTAGTTCAGGCTCAGCATCACTGCTTTCCACCATTAGGCTGGCTACCTCTTCCACACTCATCTGCTTGGGCCTGGGTTGGTGGGTTGGGCCCACTGATGCGGAGGTGCTGCCCCCCGCTTGGCTCCCGGACACCGCTGCTGCAAGCGTCATTTTTGGTTTCCCAAAAAAGGTTTTGGGCGGCACACCAGCCTTAAGTGTCACTTCCTTCTTCTGTTCCTTCTTCTCAATGGCAACTTTCTTGGTACTGGAGGACCTGCTACCTGCTTTCTTTGGGGGCATCTTCTTCAGATGTCAACAGCCCTCAGTTGCACAAGTTGCAGAGATGGCTGGTCAGATCACTCACACGTCACGTTGTGTACTGCAGCAGGACGTCGGTCTGGCACCACAACCGGCGATGATGACACACCTCCTCCGTCTTTTGTGCACCTAAAAGCAAAGAAGCCAGAAGAACATCAGTCAAAAGATAGTACAATCAAACTAATATAATATATAACTTCTTAGTGTGTGGTGGGTGGTCACAATTATTACATTTTGTTTAGTCAGTGAACAACAACAGTGTAGCCATTTATGAGACTGACAACAAGGCCGGGGCTCCTGGTGTACTACTGTACTGTGTACACTCAGGAAGAATAAGAATAGCAAAGAACAAAAACATAAATGTAGTGTAGCCTGTTTGCCCTAAATAAAACTTTGTGGATCACATGAGATGGATACAGCATCAGGGAGCAACAACATTGAACATATACACTTAAAAAAGCATTTATTTACAACACCCAAAAAGTGAAATATACCCCAGAAAAAAAGTAAAGCCCACATTTTGCAATTCAATCCAAAGCCATACATGATGTTGAAATTCAACGCACAACACAAAAACAGTTGTTTAACTTCCATGCACCCGTGATGATTGATGAGTAGTACCCCTGGGCCTACTGGCAGACTAGGCCACAAACTTGGAGGCCTATGGAAAAAGCACAGTGGCTGGTCCCACAACATGGCCAGGCCACTCACAAAAACAAGAAAAGGTCAGGAATACAAGACAGACAATGCAGGCCTATGGTAAAAGCACAATGCCTGCCTTCACAAAATGGCCGCCACCCACATGCTCAGGCCACCCACCACAATAATTACAAAAAAGTGAATACAAAGGACAGGAACCGGAAGTTGGAGTCTCTGTGGAACTTACTTCCTCTTCTAAAAAATGTTTTAAATAAATAAAAATGACTCCGTGCTCCAAAACTACAGCAAAATGACAACCTGAGGAGTTTTTTTAGCAAAATGCACAAAATCAGCGTTTTCGAGAAGGTTTTATGTTGTTCGCGAGATATTGTTTGCCAGATTGCAAATTCTGCGTGTTCGGCATCGCGGACTGTACAAAAAGTCGTTATCACGTGCGCGAACACGCATATTGAGAGCGCGAAAATGACAAAAACTGTAAGTCCGCATTGTCGCGCTGTGCAGAGTTGCCAAAAGTACGCTAGCTGAATTCCTAGGCTTACTTACTGGCTGAAAAGCCCTATTTATTTGACACACACCCAAAAACTGCAATTCCACCACAAAAACCACATTTGCAATCCAATCCAAAGCCATCCATGGTGTTAAAATTCAACAGACAACACAAACAGTTTTTATGCACCCATTATTTGATGATGACTACCTCTGGGCCTACTGGCAGACTAGGCCACAAGCTTGGAACAGAATGGCAAAAGCAAGCACACTGCTTGGAATGGATGGCTCCAAAAAATAGCCGCTAGCCACCCACAACAACAAGAAATGGAAGACAGACAATGTAATAAGCCTGGGCGTCGTGCTCCGCTCCGCCCACGGAGTGCACGTAGCGCTGCCTGCTTCGCGGTTTACGAAGTAGGCGTAGCAGGCAGCGCTACGCACACGCCCGCGCATTTCTCGCAATAAATGCACATGCGCGGGCGTCCGCGCATGCGCATTTGTGTGAAGAAGTTGCTGTCAAGCAGGAAGAGGGAGCCCCGGGACGCCGCACCGCAGGTAAGGTATTTTAATTACTTTTAAAATTCTTTAAATTATTTTTAAATGAGGGCGGGCGGGAGGTGGGCGGCGTGCAGTGGGGCTACGCGGAGTGCGTGAGTGTGCGTAGATTTTGCCACACTACGCGCTGCTCCACGTAGCCCCACTACGCCCACTATGCCCAGGGTTACAATGTAAGCCTATGCCAAAAGCACACTGCCTATCTTCACAAAATGGCCGCCACACACATGGCCAGGACACAACAACAAGAAGCATAAGCCAAGGGGAACAAAGAAAAGACATGCAGGCCTTTATGGAAAAAGAAGCACACTACTAAACTACTACCACAAAATTTCCACAAGCCACATGGGCACTCACAGTCACAACAGACCATGGAAAACAATAAACTCAAGCAGGCCTATGTATGACCGGACAAAGGAGGCCTGCTAAACAACACAGCTTTAATACAAACATGAAAATCAACAGGGCCACGAAAGGATTGGAAAGAAGTTACACATCAAGCACACACACACATCCAACAAAGGTATTTAACACACACACACACAAACAGTGAAATACACCACAGCCACATTTAGCATTTCAATCCTATGCCATCCATGCCCTACATGATGTTTAAATTCAACAGACACCACAGAAACATGGACCCATGGGTGCCCTACTGGCTGAAATTGCAAAGAAAAACAACTAGGCCCCTATTGAAAGTACAGGCCACCCACAACAATATTTTTTTAAAACAATGAAAATCCCAGAAAAATGTAGGTACAAACAAGCTTACCAAGACAGCCACCGGAAGTCAGCTTGCATGTCCAAATGACGTGTTCGCATTCGCACACTCTCGCGGGATCGGGCGGCCATATTACAAATCTCGTGGCGCACGCGAATGGACAGAAAGGCGAGTTGGCGAATGCAGAATCATGGTAAGATGTTACAGCGCGCACGAGAATGAATATTGAGTGCGCGAGGAAGCAAAACAACTACGCTACGCTGTAGATTGCGTAGCAATCTGCAACTTCGCGCTCTACGCGAATTGCGAAGTTACCTAAACTTTGCAACCTCTGCGAGCGAAGCGTGGTTCACCGCCCACGCTTAGTCTTGACCCTGTGCCTCATGGGAACAGTCCAGCCCGAACTGCCAAGCCACGTCCTCCCTGGACTGGAAACAATTATCCTAGGACTGGTTTAGGGGTTTCACCCCTCTTCAGCCAGGATAGCTTGATTCCACTGACATGGAGAGCACGGGACCCACATCTGGGCATACCCGTCCCACTCGGGGTGACAAATGCAAAAACAACAGTTGATGGACAGAATGCAGAACAATGTCATACATTCACACCAGTACAGAGATCTGGGCCTAAATCCATAGTGTTTTTGCTCACCATGCCATTCCAGTTTGAACCCAGTCATATGCAAATCAGTCTTGACCCTGTGCCTCATGGGAACAGTCCTGCCTGAACTGTCAGGCCAAGTCCTCCCTGGACTGGAAACAAGCATCCTAGGACCGGTTTCGGGTTTTCACCCCTCTTCAGCCAGGCTACCTTGATTCCAGTGGCATGGAGGGCACGGGACCCACGTATGAGCATACCCGTCCCACTCTGGGTGACAAATGCAAAAACAACAGTTGATGGACAGAATGCAGAACAATGTCATACATTCACCCCAGTACAGACATCTGGGCCTAAATCCATCGTTTTTTTGCTCACCATGCCATTCCAGTTTGAACCCAGCCATATGCACATCAGTCTTGAACCTGTGCCTCATGGGATCAGTCCAGCCCGAACTGCCAAGCCAGGTCCTCCCTGGACTGGAAACAAGCATCCTAGGACTGGTTTCGGGGTTTCACCTCTCTTCAGCCAGAATAGCTTGATTCCAGTGACATGGAGAGCACTCTCTGGAACATGACCGACTCTCTAGACAGAGCGGTTCCTTCATCTGGGGCCATACGGCTCCACTCCTGGCTGAGGTCACCTGGCTTTTCGGGAGATGTCAAAGCTTCACTTATGCAGAGGCCCGTTGTTGGTTCCTGTCTCTTTGGAGACAAGGCGGACTCAGGGCTGGATCGCTTTCAGAACAGCAGAGTTACAGCCTGGTACTTTGGCCTTTCCATGGCCCTCCATCAACTCCAGTCCTTTGTCTCATTTCATGGCCACCGAAGGGGCTTCCAGCTGCTTCTCTACCTGCCCAGCCCAAATGGACTTCCAGCCACTCCTCTTTCCCTGCATGGCCAAGGGTGCATCATCCCTGTCAGACTCCCCATTAGCCCCCCATGGCAGCTGAAGCATCCAAGCCTCTTTAGTTTGCCCTCGGACTATCATGGGCAACCAATGAGCGGTAGGCTATACCATCACCTGTGCCACTGGTGGTCAAAATCTGACCGCTGGGGTCTCCAATTTGTCCAAAGGTTCTATTACTTCCCCGATGTGACTACTCCTTCATCCATGCCACCCTCTGGGTGGCTGAGAACCATCTATCTTTCCTCCGCCGGGAAGTAGCAGCTCTCTTGGCCAAGGGAACTGTAGAGCAGGTGCCATCATCAGAAGTAGGTTGTTGTTGTTATTCCCGTTACTTTCTGGTGCCCAAGAAGGATGGAGACCATCATCCTGCTCTCAATTCCTTCCTGAAAAAGGAGAAATTCAGACTGCTCTCGCTTGCACAGGTCTTGTCTGCCCTGGGGTGCACCGACAGAATATCGAGTTTAAAATGTTGACAAACACAAATATCGAGTTTTAAATATCGTGATACAGAAATATTGACAGGAAGAATATCATGGTCAAGAATATCGACTTGCAGGTAAGAAATATTGTATTTGTAAATATCGAAGTTGTTAATATCGTTTGCAAAACTATAGTTGTTTAAAATATTGATGTTTTAATTAGAGTTATGTATTTTAGTATGTATTTTAAAAGTATGTGATCTATTTTTTTGTATAAGAATTTGTTTCGTTTTTTAATATATGTGTTAACTTTTTAGTAGTCGCTAATTTTATCTTAATTATATTTTGCATTTTTAAGTTCTGTACCGGGTTGTGGGTTTATAGGGGAATAGGGTGGGAGGTTATTTAATTGTGATAAATTAATGATTATTTTTTATGTAGTAGTATTTATTTAATTTAGATTTTATAATGGTAATTGTGTGAATGAATGTTATGTTAACTGTATCACTTTTTTAGTACCGGGCTGTGGGTTTATTTGGGAATTGGGTGGGAAGTAATTTATTTATAATAAATTAATTATATATTTTATGTATTAGTATTTATTTAATTTAGATGTTATAGTCTTAATTAATGTACTATTAATTAATAATTAATAAAAAATTAATTGGCTGATAATTATTATTAATTAATTGGCAAATATGTTATTTGTGTCATTTTGTAAGAGTGTGTTGTGGGTTTGTAGGGGAATAGGGCGGGTAGTAATTTAATTATGATAAATGTATTATTATTTTGTATTTATTATTATTTATATTTTATAGTGTTAACCTCTTCAGTGCCCATGACGAGATAGTCTCGTCATGGAGCACGGTCGCGCTGTGCCCATGACGACACTATCTCGTCATGAACCCCACCCACTAATAAAACGCCCGGCACAGGAGGGAGAAAGGGCGTGGCACAGAAGGGGTTAATTGTGGGAGTTATTTTTACTATTAAATATTTATTAATTGGTTGTTGATTATTAGTAATTAATTAATTTCTAATTAATTATGTTAAATGTGTCGTTTTTCTTAGGAGTGGGCTGTGGGGCTTATAGGAAAATAGGGTGGGAAGTCATTTATTCATAATTAATTAATAATTCTCTGTTAATTAATGCTACTTAATTAATTAAACTTAAAATATGGCAATTGTGTAATACATTTTTGATGTAAGTTGTGGGGTTTATAGAGGGTATTCCTTGGGCAACTATTCTTAGGTAAGCATTCTTCCGCCAGAAGTCTCTTTTAGATTAACCAGTTACTTGCCTTCTGTAATGCCTTATCTGGTAGAGACCCTGCCTAGATATACATTTCTTACCAACCCACCAATCCTTCCCACGTTGCAAACAGATTTCTAGGGTCAATGCTGTTCCCCTTTCAGGGCCCTAGTTTTCCCACCGGGGCCAGTGTTTTTGTGGCTCCAGCACGCTGGGGTGGCACCTATAGAGGCACCACGCATGTCACTTCAGGCGTGGACAACACCAACCATGCCATTTGGAGCCGATCGAATTCACCTACCGGAGTGCAGGGCTTCTGCGCACCCCTCAAAAAATCCAGATCTAGTCTGACACCTGGGGAAAATTCTAAGGTAATGAATCTGCAGCTAGATAGAGTCTCTACAACATAAGGTGTTAATGAAGGTAAATATATTGTTTTATTAACATTAGTACTTGGGGACTGATTACGATGGTGCAACGATCTCCACTGCCGTGCTGGCGGTGGCGACCGTCATGCCATCGTAACGTGAATTACGCACCACCATATTACGATGGTGATGGGTATCGCGGCAGACTTAAAGTCCGTCCGCCGCTTTTCGGCCGGTCGGCAATCATTACGATTGCCAGCCGGGCGGAGCTAGGGCTTAAATATGGTGGCTGTGCCTAGCAGGCACCGCCATCCATATTAGGATCTTGAGATCACAGAGCCTTTCCATGGCGGGGATTTGCTTTGGGGGCCCGTTGCGGCCTCTCAGGGGAGTGGTGCACTTGGGGGTACCTATGGTACCCCACTACATGTCCATGCACAAGGTGGCAGGCACCTCGCTGTGTCTGCCACATTGCAGCCAGCAGCACCTGCCGCAATGTTAAAATGCCAGATGCGACAGCCGCAGTGGCGGCCGCATCATGATCATGGGTGAGGGACCGCCGCATGGCAGGCAGGCGGTCCCGTTCACGCTAGTATGGCGGGCGGACTCAGGTCCGCCCACCATCCTAATAGGCCCCTTGGTGTTTATTTATAATTGTTTGAAAAAGTTCAGATGGCACCACTCACCCACATCGCATGACGGTATGACCTCAACATCATCTCCTACGCCGACGACACCCAGCTGATCCTCTCCCTCACCAAGGACCCCCACACCGCCAAAACCAACCTCCGCGAAGGAATGAAGGCTGTCGCCGACTGGATGAGGAACAGCCGACTGAAGCTGAACTCGGACAAGACGAGGTCCTCATCCTCGGATCCACCCCCTCGGCCTGGGACGACTCCTGGTGGCCGACTGCACTAGGAACACCCCCAACACCCACCAACCATGCACGCAACCTAGGGGTCATCCTCGACTCTACCCTCTCCATGACGAAGCAGGTCAACGCCATCTCCTCCTCCTGCTTCAACACCCTCCGCATGCTTCGCAGGATCTTCAAGTGGATCCCCACCGAAACAAGAAGGACGGTCACCCAGGCCCTCGTCAGCAGTAGACTGGACTACGGAAACACACTCTACGCAGGAGCCCCGGCCAAACTCCTGAAACGGCTTCATCGCATCCAGAACGCCTGCGCACGCCTGATCCCCGACATCCCTCACTGCAGCCACATCACACCTCACCTGAGAGACCTGCACTGGCTCCCTGTCAACAAGAGGATAACCTTCAGATTCCTCACTCACACACATAAGGCACTCCACAACACCGGACCAACGTACCTCAACAGCCGACTCAGCCTCTACACCCCCACCCGACAGCTCCGCTCTGCAGACCGCGCCCTTGCCACCATCTCCCCCATCTGAAGAGTGACCGCCGGCAGCAGATCATTCTCCCACCTCACCGCCAAGACATGGAACACCCTCCCCATCCGCCTACGGCAGAACGAAGACCTTCACCTTCAGAAGACTTCTCAAGACCTGGCTCTTCGAACAGTAGCAGCTTCCCCCCCCCTAGCACCTTGAGACCCTCGCAGGTATGTAGTGCGCTTTACAAATGCCATGATTGATTGATTGATTGATTGATTGATTGATTGATTGATCCATAGACATAAGAAACCCTAGAAAGTGCCACGTCACGCTGGTAAAAGCTTTCTCAAAGAAGACACCTATCAATGGTTTGTAGATTTCTTGCGTGATGTTGAAAAGACAAGCAACTGTGTCAGTGTGCTTATTTCTGCACCTCTTGGAAATAAATGTTTGCTGTTCAAGTGAAACGAATGCTTATAGTAGAGGAGTGTCCGGATTCTGCCATACAGCCACTGGATGTCACTCATGAAGGCCATTTACGAACCTGCCTTTACATCAATATTGTTCAATATATGCATCAACAATTATACTTAGTTTCGCTTCACTTTTAAGTCCAGGTTTCATTTCATTTCATAAAAACTTTAGCACCCAATTTGATAGAATAAAAACAGAAAATTAACACAGATTAAAATTTGACATAGAAAGAGCAGTAATCCAGTTCTAGTAATACCATTCCAGCATTTGGCCAAATTGGGTCCGGGGAGGTACATTGTTGGAGACAGTCATACAATTCCTACAATTTAATTCTGTTGCGCCATCTTTTTTAAGATGGCCTTACGAGTGCACCACATGGTGAATAGGAACCGTGAAATGGAGAAAACAATATGCATTTGTGTATCAAGTTTCAAAAGCCTATACACTTTGCTACAGGGCCAGGACCCCACGTTCCTACAGAGTTGGAGTAACCAGCATGACCTAGCCCTCCTATAGCCCTTACAAAAAAATAATACATGGAGTTCTGTTTCGTCAGAGATGTTACATGCTGGACATCACCTGCTGATAGCTCCCTCCCATTTTCTAGTGAAAGAGCGCAGCAGGAGGACTCCATGTCTAAATTGTAAATAAAGCTTTTTGGCAAGGAGTGGCTGGATGTCGTCCAACACCGTTTCTAGGCTGTACCTGTTTTTTGCTGCCAGGAAGTACGCCGTTAGTCATCCCATGGCTGACCCACATTCAAGCTCATTGAGCTTATGCTGCCTATAGCTCTCTACCAGGGTCTTTCTAGAGGTCATTTGGGAGGTTTCTTCAGCTGAACTCCATAAATTACCCCTACCCAAACCCTAACATGTGCTCTTAATGTGAACCAGCCACGGTATCTTCCCTGAACCTCGGAGACCCATCACATCAATCAATTCGTCCATATATGCAGCCAATTCTGGAGTGCTCCAGAGGCGGCGCCAATAGAGAAGGGGTCTGAGAGTAACCTCATCCGCGATGGGTCTGTCCCTGAGATCCAGGCGGAGCGGTGTTAGGGGTGTGCTGGTGGGGAGGCCCATAAGATGTCTAATGAAAGAATTCTCTGTGCGAACTAGCAATCCTGGAGCGCAGTGTCCCCATAGTTCTGCTCCATAAAGTGCAGCACTCCTGGCCTGGACTTTATAAATTTCCACCACTGGGCTGACCAGTTTTTCAGTGCAAATCCTACATAATTTTAAGATGCCCCCAGCTGTTTGGTTTAGTTTCAGCCCTGCTTTGTCAATTTGGGCGCCCCAACTCATTTTTTCTGTTACTGTAATTCCCAAGTACTCAAAGATGGTTACCCTTTCCAGGGGTTTACCATCCAAGCACGGATTGGGGCAGGTGGAGTTACTTACATTAAAGGCCATGTACTTTGTTTTTTGCAGGTTAATCTCCAGTCCCCGATTCTTACAGAAGGCGCTAAAGTTGTCAGGGGTCCTCTGAATTCCCAAAGGGGATTTAGCGAGCAATAGCGTATCATCTGCAAACATCAGGGCTGGGATTTTGCGCTGCGCCAGCCTAGGGATGTCGATGTTCTTCCCTGCAATCAATGAGTCTATTAGGCCATTCATGAAAAGGGAGAAAAGTGTGGGTGCAAGAACGCAGCCCTTGCGGACACCTCTCTCTACGGGCAGGGGGGCTGTGAGCTCGCCGTTTTTGCCATGTCTAATTCTAGCAAAATTATCCTCATGTAGGCGTTTTAGCTGCTGGCACAGATACTCTGGCACTCCCATATCAGTTAAAATTGCCCATAGTTTCTCCCTTGGTACCAGGTTGAAAGCAGATTTTAGGTCTAAAAAAAAGCAGATTTTAGGTCTACCCCCTACAAGCCGGGTTCAGAGCTCTGGCTCTGAACCCGGCTTGTAGGGGGTAAGAAAATTGTGTTCCTCCATCCAAGCTTGGAGACGCCCCAATAAAACTCCGGCAAATATTTTCTGGCAAACATCTATGAGGCTAATCGGGCGATAGCTTGCAGGCAAAAGCTGGGAATCCTTTTTGTAGATCGGGATTATTTCTGCCCTTGCCCAAGTGGTGGGCATTGTCATACCTTGTAATATGGCATTGAACAAAATGGTCAGGTAGGGGGCCCAAATGGTGGGTTCAGTACGAAAGAGGTCGCCAGGATTCTTGTCCAATCCTGCCGGTTTGGCAGGTGTTATTTTTCCTAGAGCATCAGTGACTTCTCTCACCGAGATTGGGGGGGCATTGTCGAGAGTTAGGCCCGGGTGCAGTGGCTCCTCTGTGGCTCCTCCGCCACACTCGCTTCCCCTTCCGTAGCCTTTGTATAAATGGTTTCAAAATGGGTCTTCCATACTCCTTCATCTATGTTGGGTTCAATGGCCAGTCTACCGGCCTGTGAACCGGTGTTTCTGATGTTCCAGAAGGACCTATGGTCGTGTGAAGTGAGTACATTCCTAGCATCCTCCCATTTTTGGGCTTCCCAAGATGTTTTAGCTTTGGCCGTGGCATCCTTGTATGATGCTCTTGCTTCTTTAATCATATCCCTATCACTGGACTTAATGGCAGCGATCAGGTCAGATTTGGCTGCTCGACAACTAGCATGAAACCATTGGTGCTTGGGTTTTTTGAGCATCCTAGACTTGTTAGTTTGATAAAAGAAGGCCGTCAGAGTGGCAACCAAATCTTGATGATTTTAAAAAATCCTTGGGAGGGGATTGTAGGCTCCTTTGTTCTCTACTGCTTGGATTGTGCTGAGAGGTATGGGATTACTTGATGGTAAAGCGTGGCTAGTTTGTCTTGGGATAGGGAGAATTCACCCCAGCGGACTCTCCTTCCTCCATTGGTCTGGATGAGATTTTGGGCTGGTGCTGACAACTTATCAGACGCCCTTTTGCCACATGGCAGTGCTATTTCTAGGATTAGAGTATCGTGGTTGCTATTCTGGCGTGGACTCATTTTAAAATCTATCACCATGTGCCAAGACTTAAAGTCTAGCATAATATAATCAATAATTGAGGTGTGTCCCAGCCTGTTATAAGTGTGTTTCCCCGGACTATCGGATATGGTGCATCCATTGCATGCTCTCAGTGAGAAATTTAATTTTAAGGTGCATATCTGGAGTACTAGCGGGGTCCAGGCCCTCACGGGGAGAATAGTAGGCTCTGGGATGGACCAAAATTGGTCCTCCTTGTCCAGTGTGCCTGAGGCCAGACCGTTCAGGGGCTCGAATTGGCAATTAAAATCGCCACCGATGATTACCCCCCAGTTTGAAGGGATGGTTGGGAGAAGTGTGTTTAGTTGGTCGAGAGTAATAGACTCTTGACCACGGGGTGTTGGTCGCGAATATATGTTTATTAAGAGAATACTTAACCTTGTCTGAAAAGTTAAAAGGACACAAAGAATGTCTGGTGAGGAACTCTCTATTTGTTTTGCCTCACAACCCAGGTGAACTCCAACCAAAGTGGACAACCCCCCTGACGGTCTCCCTCTCCACGCATGGGTCGCTGGGATACTAAAAACCGCATAACCTGATGTAATTGGTTCTTCCCTAGCCCATGTCTCTTGGAACATGCAGATCTCGTGATGTTCAATGAAGAGTTCCCAGTCCGGGGTTTCCAATTTGGAAGGAAGTCCCGCTATGGTCCAAGAAAGTAATTTTACACTTGGGGGGTGTACTAAATTTACCTGTGAGGGGAGTTCGATGACATTGCTCACTAAAGAGCTCTCCTTTAATCCAGGAAAACTTGAGCTGGGTTTCAAAGTATGGGTGCTTTTGGTTACTAGTGGAGAGGCAACTTCCCAAAGTGGTGATTTAGCTATTAAAGTGTCCTTATACAGTGTGTAATTATTCTGTGTGCCTGTGGTGTCTGCTATCAATTTACCCTCAGGTGAACTATGTTTTCCCACTTCGTTGACCTGAGCCGTGGCCGTAGGCTGGGTCAGGACGTCTCTCCATTGATCGATCCCCTTTGGCTGGGCAGTGCGCACTTTAAACTGCATTAAATCTTTGATTTGGGGTTGTGCCTTCCAGAGTCAATCCACTGCCTCAAGGGGACTGAAGCTATTGGTTTCTTGGATATTAAAGTACAGTGGGGACGATTGTGCCTGCACAAATGGGGAGAATTAGTTGTTCTGTTGCCTTTCCCTCCACATGTGATTGTGTCCTCTAGGTTTTAATGTTGATCTAAGAGGGAATCTACAAGCGCCATGTTTCTAAAGTTTATCACAACACATTCACCAGATATATCTTTCGGCCTCCATCCTACCCAACCCACCCTGTGAATCATGAGAATTTCCTCTATGCCTCTGTAGGGGAACTGTTTGTGGTTAACTAGCCAGTGTAGGCATTTATTCCTTAAATCAAAGTAGGATTAACTGGACCCTTTTTTTAGTTCTGGGACTCCAGCTAGGATGACTACATAGGGGGATGAGGCCGGGGGGGAGATTGATGCACGGGAGGGCAGTCTCTACCTCGTGGGGTCACTCCTGTGCCACGCTCTTCTGCCTGGCCCTCTCTCCAGTAGGATTGGTCACAGGGGGCCTTGCTACCCCTGCGTCGCTGGCTTTACCCCAGTGTACCCCCTGACCTTGAGTACTACTTCCTTTCCCCAACCCCAAGCTACTAGGTTGCTTTCCCACCTTCTCCTGAGTGGGGTGTGGTACCTTGTTGGGGGGAGCATGTTGGCCTTTAAGGGCTCAGGGCTGGGGTTTGTGGGAACTATTACATTGGCTAATTCCTTTTCCCTCAAAAACATCTCAGTCCTGTCCACCCAACGTTCTACCAGTTTGGCGAGGCTGACAACCCGATCCCACAGGTTTTTTAGTTCATCCCTCACAATTGTCCTAACTTGGACCTGCATGTCCACCATCACGTCCATTACCCAGGGTGGCTGTTCTAGGCCTCCTTTGGGTGACGATCTTTGGTCGTCCGCCCTTGCAGCGCTCGGTGTCTCAGGGGTTGGGGTTTTACGTTTGGGCCCCCTAGATGCAGTGGTTGTGGGTTTCCCTTTGTGAGAAGTTGGCCTGATATATGCTGTCCACTAGTTATAGTGGGCACCTTGTATCAGTCCAAACAACCCCTTATGGTGATAGGTTAAAGACAACCTTTATTGAAAGCCATCCTAGTGGTAGCTATGGAGAGCAGCCTTCAGGCTAAGTCTTCAAGGAATGTAAAGCAGCTTGTTTTACCAGTCTATAATCTCTTGAATGACCAAATGAAAGAGTACCACACCGGGTATATATATAAAGGATATGTATTTATTTCTAAACACACCCCCCTCGTCTCTTTATGAGGCTAGAGTTCGAAGTACATAAGTTTCAAGTCAGTTATCAACAGTAAAAGAACAAATACACGTTTGGGCCGTGGGGGCGTACCAAACAATATACCAATAAAGTGGTATAAGAACCACGACTGAACTAGACACAAGGCCTAGAGCCTGTAGAAGTGCTTGAACCACAAGGAACCACCTGAAGTAGTGACACAGGGGACCCACGGGTACGCGTGCAGTGTGAGAACACAGACGCGCATCGCCGTTAACTTCTATGGGAAAAGTCGCGGTTGGAAATTAAGAGTTTAAGGACACTTAGAGGACGACTGCAAGCAAACCCTTTTGGACTTAGAGGTGTCTAGGGCCAACACCCACAGGAGCACCAGAGTACGCGTGTTACCTCACCCAGGGAAGCTGGATGCATAGGTGTCAAATGGTGTCGGGTCGCGGCATTGTTTTCAATGGAAGCTGCTTAGGAAGTGCTGCTGCCGTGAAGTGGAGAAGTGTACGAAGAGATACAAGCCTGAATCGAAGATGGAAGGAGCCTGAAAGCAGAGGGGACAGAGTCTGGGTCACTTACCAGTGACCAGGGGCACAATAGTCCAATGCCCACAGATGTCGGGTGCTTCAGGTGAGTTGACTGGTGTCTTGACTCTTCAGCCACGAGGTCCAGGAGGCATCGACGGCAACCAGGAGCTGGATTCGAGCTGTCCCACAAAGTTTGTTGAGTGCTGCGGTATTGGTGACCAGATTGGACCCAACAAGCCTTGGCAACGGCAAGTCTCAGGAAATTAGAAAAAGGACTGCGGTGCAGACCAGCAAGGTCTGATGGACTCACCCAGCAAGGGTAAGAAAGAGCAAGTCTGGAACAATCATAAAAGCCTAATTAGAAGAGGAGTTGCCTTCATGGTGACCCACTAGCCAGCGGGCTAGCGATCGCAAAGGAGCCTCAAGCGGTCGCACTGGAAACTGGCCCACGGGTCACTCGTGGAGTGGAGGCCAGAGATCTTCAGTGCAGGAGGTGCTCAAGGCTGGGGCTGCTCGGAGCCTAAAGCATAACTTCAAGGAAGAACAGTAAGATGATGGATCAGCAAAAGATTACAGTGTCCAGGGGTGACGGTTCCACGTCACCCACGATAGCCACGGGCCTCAGCTTTGCTGTGGACTCAGGGTAGCCACGGGAAGTCTGGAAATCTACCTCTGGTGATGCAACGACTTCGGCGTCCGGCGGGAGCTTCAGCGATGCAGACTGGTCAGTTGCTTCTTTGGTGCCTGCCAAGCAGGGGAGTCAGTCCTTGACCCCAAGGGAGATTTCTTCAGTCTTCTTGTCGAAACAGAATGTTGAAGGTCCAGGATATATGTTGCAGAGTTTCGTCCAGGGTAATCCAAAGTCTCAAGGACTGGGTTCCTATACTTATACTAAGATAGGGGTTTGGACATACTCTAGGGACCCACCTATGGGAGGGTTTGGAAAGAGGGGTGGTTACACCCATTTCCTTTGTCCAGTTTCATGCCAGAGCAGGGGCAGGTAGCCCCTGCAACCGATTTGAACTGGACCATGCACAGGGACACCAAGTGTGCCCCAGTGCAGGACTTCTAAGCATCAGAGAGTGCTCCCGCCCAGCCCCAATACACATCTGCCTGTCTTGGGAGGTGGTTACACCTCCCTGGGACAGGAAACCTATTGTCCAGGCCTCCCCTGCAGGAGTTTCGGTCAGCAGCAGGAGGCCAGACCCGTGTCTGTGGCAGTGGCATCCATTTTGTGATGCCAGGGCTGTAGAAAGTCTGTACCGGGTATACCAGCGTAAACATGTCTCTCCCTCTGGAAGGGTGGAATGCTACCCCCACTGCCAGAACTGGCGGTGGGGGTAGTATTCCAAAGCGTTTGACACCAAACACGACATGTTTCCGTGCAGCCAGTCCAAAGTTAGCATTTACCACGAGGTTATAATGCACTTAAGAGTATCTGGTCAGGCTGCACCACAAACAGCATCAGAGGAGGTACTCCGAATGCTGTAGAGGGGTTCTGCCCATGCAGGGGCACCCTCTCACATAAAAAACAAGCACTCTGCCTTCAGGATTGTCAAGGCCTGCCATAGGAGTGACTTATAGGTTTTATATGTGTGTGGCAGTGGTAGTGATATAGGTAGCCTATACCACAATAAGGGGTGCATGCACCACCTTACCCAGGCTGCAGTAGCAGACCTGTGGTGTCATTTTTGAGTGCTTCCCTGGGGTGGTATAATACATGCTTTAGCCCCTGGTAGGCCTCTGAGGTACCTATGCCCTAGGTACATAGTATACCATCTATTAGGGGCTTATAAGGCACTCCAGAATCCAACTAGAAATGTACCTATTGTACATGGAAACTGTTTTAAATAGGAAGCAGCTAGGCTGGGGTCCTGATTAGCAGGGCCACAGCCAGACTAAGGTCAAATAACAGTGAAACACCAGCAAAAAGTGGGGGGTACCCATGTGAAGCAATTCCTACTCTCCTACACCCTTTTTTAGTACGGGCACCCCCTGGGTGTAGTTCATTCCCCCTGTTCACCGCATGGGTTCTTGGGACACTGTTTGTGTGTTCCTGGTCGGTGGACAAGGGCGATCTTGTTATGTCGAGGGGGCTGGGGGGAGCGGCTAGGTCTGGTGTAATGGACAATCGTCTTTCTGTTAATTCGATCTAAGTTGCCACTACACCGATGGCTCTCTGCAACATCTGGTCTATTAACGTTTGCTGGATGGAAGAGGCCAGTTGCACTGTTGCACCATTAGGTTTCCCCACTGCTGTTCTTCTCCCCATTTTGCAAAGAGGTCAAAATAATACCCGTTAATAATGTGTGCCAGCGGCCTAGAATCACTGATCTTAGTAGACGTTTTTTGTAGGGTCCATTCTCCAAGGATTAATCAGTCTCTCCTTGGGGAGCTTGGAGGGGTGGCCCAGCCCAGCCTCTTCCGGCCACTGACGGGCAAGGACGGGCCCGACCTTGGCCCGGGCTGTGCCCGAGGGCGGCCCGCGCGCGTCCTCCGCCGTGGAGTGTGAGGCTGCTCCTTGTAGAGCAGTGATAGCTCCTCCCCCTCACCTGTTGCAGATGTAGCAATGGGAGCGGAGATGATGTTAGCTCCTGTTGCACCCTGGGACTTGTGGTCCCACCAGGGTAGATGGTGACCCCAAGGGATGCTGTGGGGTGTGCTTTTAGCTGGGAATCATCCGTGGCCCTGGGCTTATGCTCCCGCCAGGGTGTTTGAGCCAGAAAAACAAAAGGCAATGAGCAACAAGTCCCCCTTTCTTGTTTGCGCGTCCCCAGTTTCACTTTCCTGATACATTATGGTACTTGTAGCTGTCTCTGTCTTCAGACCCTTTCTAGATCACATCCTGGTGGTGGTTTCCTTTTCACTAGATTTGATCCTGGATCCTACGGGTATTCTGACCCCTTTCTATTTGCATTCTGGACCCTTCTCTCTGTTTGTGCTGATCCAAACTCCATTCCATGCTTTCCCCTTCCTTTCTTGTGTCTCCTGGCCTTACCTTCTCAAAGTAACAGTTCAGCTTTCCTTTCATTGGTGGTTACTGGTGGTTACTGGTTGATTCCATGCACATGGTTAAGTCGTTATCCCTGGCTTTCTCCCTGCACTTGTCCTCCCCTGAGCCTCCAGGTATTTCAGCCCTGTGAGCCCAGAGTGCAGTGGCAAACTGACTTCTCTTGAGCCTCCTTGTGCTCTGTTGTGTTCCTGTTGCTTTTATTACAAGCTTGTTCTTTGCTTCTGTTTTCCTTATGCCCTGTACCAATTTTCCTGTTTTGGGCTATTTTGTAGTATATGTTTCTGTCACTTGTTTTCCTGCATCTCTTTTCCTGTGTTAGCCATTGATCATCGTCTCCTGTCTGCGCTCTTCTTGATCCTCGTTGTTATGTGCAGACTCCTTGCCTTGTGTTTTATGTTCCTGTTCTTCCGCATATTTCTGCCTTGCCTTGGTTGAGTGTGCATCTTTTCTAGCCTTGTTTTCAATATTTAAGCTCAGTGTATTCCAGCCCAGTTCCTGACCCTGATTCCAGTCCTGCTTTTCCATCAGCCCCATTTCTATTTTGGTGTTCCTTGTTTTGTTTCCTGTTCTGCCTTATTGATATATTTTATTACTGATTTTCTTAGCTTCCAAGCGTGCATGTAAGACTCAAAGGTGTGTGCCTTTGGCACAAAGGACCTCCCTGCGCTCCTTCTCCATATGAGCTGCTGGGTGTCTCTCAGAACTCTGTCTGATTAATGTGCTCCGTGCTTATTTATAAAACATTTTAATCTCATAGATAGATTATTTGCGAGGAGCAGACACACTATCACTTATGATAGTGTTCTGTCATTTCCAATGCTAGCCCTTGTACTTGTGTTTTATCTGAAGGCTTCAGTTTACCTATTCCCTGTCTGTTCCAACCTGTTTTACTCCTCTTCTGTCCTGTTTCACTTCCAGCCATCTGAAAGAAACACGTTAGTTAGATTCCTCACCTTAGAATATCCCCAGGCGTCAGACTGGATCCGGAAGATTTTTCGTCAGCAATACCCCTTGCGCGTCGCTAGGCTTCGTCTGCGGCTCCGCGTCCGTCGTCGGCGTCGTGCGCCGGAATGACGTCGTCGGAGTACTTAGACGCCGCCCTCGCGCGCTGACGTCAGTTCTTCTTTTTTCCGCGCCAGTAAGCGCAGATCCGGGAGAGCTACCCCTTTAGTCATTTTTTGACTAACTTTTTCGATCCTTTTTGATCTTGTCTCGACTTCGGTGCTGGTAGGATGCCTGGTTTTAAAGCGTGTGCTGACTGTAGCCGCTTGATGTCGGTTACGGACCATCACCGCCGGTGCCTTTACTGCTTGGGCCTCGACCACGACGCGGAGTTGTGTTCGGACTGCAAGGCCCTGACCTCGAAGGCTAGACGGGAGCGGTCCCGTAAGCTTCTCGAGATTCGCCACTCGGCTCCGCGCCCCTCTCGATCCCGGTCCAGGAGGAGGTCCAAGGATCGGTCGCGGAGCCGCAGCCGACGTCATCATCGGTCGTCGGGATCCAAGTCTTCGGGTAAGTCGAAGCACTCCAAGAAGTCCAAGAGGCGACACCGCTCTTCGGACTCCCCTCGCCGGTCGCGCGACCCGGCCGAGGGTCAGGGTGGTTCCACCCCCGCGGCTCCGGCGGAGCCGCAGGCGCCGCGCAAGTCCCCATACCCACCGGTCCCTGGGACTGACGCGACGCCGGCGGAAGTCAGTGCCTTCCTCTCGGCCATGAGGAGCCTGGCTATGCCGTCGACGCCCGCTGGCGCGCCTTCGGGCCCCGCGGACCCGACTGGGCTACCTTGCCTGCCGGCGGCTCCGGCCCCGGCGCCGTTGACGGCTCCGGCCTCGACGCTGCAAGCGCCCGAGGGACCCGTTCCCGAGTCCCCGCCGACGCCGGTCGACCTCGTCACGCTTCCTCCGCCGGCGTCGACACCGGTACCACCTCCGACGCCGACTCCGCTCGATGTCGAGCCCCAGTTCAGCCCCGCTCCGGGCCCGGCGCCGCTACGGCGTCGATGGACGCCGCGTTCGGCGCCGCTGGAGACACATTTTGTCTATCGCCCGGCTCCGATCCTTCCTCCTGTCTACCAGGAATCGGATGATGGGGACAACTGGGAGGGATCCGAGGATCCTATGGCCGCTCAGGCTCAAATGTCACAGGACTGGGCAGATGAACTGGGGGAGGCCAGTGGCCTGGATACCTCTCCGGACACTGGATTCGTCTCTCCTCCGACTGTGGCTTCGGAGGAGGGTGCTGCTTTCTCTGTGGTGCTGCGCAAGGCGGCCGCAGCCCTTGGGCTCGAGCTGCCTGCCGTAGCTGTGAGGACTAACGTCCTCACTGAGGTGCTTCAGTCTGCAGCAAGCTCCACTGAGCCTCTGCTGCAATTCAATGAGGCCCTCATTGACGTTCTGCAGGGCACCTGGTCCAAGCCCTCCACAGTTCCTCCTGTGGACAGGAACGTCGCCAGGCGCCACCGCCCTGCTCCGGGCGACCCCAGTTTTCTGTCCCAACACCCTACCCCCGAGAGCCTGGTTATCCAGGCCTCTACCTCCCAATCTTCCTTCCCGACCGCTCCGCCGGACCGGGATTCCAAGAGACTGGAACAGTTTGGCAAGAAGCTGTTCTCCTCCCTTAGTTTGGGCCTGCGGTCTTTGAACACCGCCTGTCTCTTGGACCCTTATTCCCACTCTCTGTGGGATGCGGTGGCGGACGTGCTGCCCCTGTGTCCGGAGGAGGTCCAGACACGACTTACCCAGGCTCTGGCCGATGGGAGGGATGCAGCGCGACATGCTATCCGATGTGGGCTTGACACTACGGACTCGCTGGGTAGGGCAATTTCTACCACAGTGGCGCTTAGACGTCACGCCTGGCTGCGGTCCACGTCATTTTCGGGCGATGTCCAGAGCACTCTCATGGACATGCCCTTTGATGTCACTCGCCTTTTTGGCGAGAAAGCGGACAGTGCGCTGAATCGCTTTAAGGACTCCCGGGCTACGGCCAAGTCCTTGGGCCTCTCAGCCCCACGGTCGCAAACTTCCACCTTTCGCCCCTTTCGTGGCCAAGGAAGGGGTGCCTCCTCACGTACGCCTAGCCACCAGCCTCAGAACCAACCTGCGCGCGGTCGCGGACGTGGTTTCCGCCGAGGCGGTTCTGGAGGACGACGCGGTCAGCCCACATCCACCCCGGCAGCATCCGCCTCAAAGCCTTCCTAGTCCGAGCTTTCAGGCCCATTCCACACCAATGGGCGGCAGAGTTCGCCATCACCTGCTCCACTGGTGGTCCATCACATCGGACAGGTGGGTGCTGCAAATCGTCTGAAGGGGCTACTCCCTCCCCTTCGAGACGACCCCTCCAGCCATGCCACCGCAGCACCACAGTATCTCGGGGGATCATTTGAATCTTCTCCACGAGGAAGTTTCGGCCCTCTTGGCCAAGGGGGCCGTCGAGCGCGTTCCGAGCCCAGAAGTAGGTCGTGGTTGTTATTCCCACTACTTTCTGGTTCCCAAGAAGGGCAAAGGGGGCCGGAACGTCAATGCCGGAAGGAGAGTTTCAAGATGTTAACTTTGGCTCAGGTTCTAGCTGCCCTCGACCCTGGAGACTGGATGGTAGCGTTGGACTTGCAGGACGCACATCCCCGTCCTGCCGGCCCACCGGCATTACCTGCGGTTCACGGTGGGTCAAGAGCACTTTCAGTTTACCGTGCTCCCCTTCGGCCTCACCAGTGCCCCTCGGGTGTTCACGAAAGTGATGGCGGTGGTCGCAGCTCATCTGCGCAGATCAGGGGTTCCAGTCTTCCCCTATCTCGACGACTGGTTGCTGAAGGCGGGCTCGCCCCAGGCAGTCGTCTCCCAGCTCCAGACTACGGCGGATCTCCTGCATTTGCTGGGGTTTTCCATCAACGTGCCGAAGTCACACCTGAGTCCCTCTCAGAAGCTCCTCTTCATCGGAGCGGTTCTCGATTCGGTGCAGTTCCGGGTCTATCCACCGGAACAGCGGGTCCGGGATATTCAGGCCCTGATTCCTATCTTTCGGCCTCTATCCTGGATTTCGGTCAGGCTAGTGTTGCGGCTTCTGGGGCTGATGGCCTCCTGCATCCTACTAGTGCATCACGCCAGATGGCGCATGCGGGCTCTGCAGTGGGACCTGAAGTTTCAGTGGGCCCAGCATCACGGCAACCTGTCCGACCATGTCTTGATCTCGGAGGGCACTGCACAGCAGTTGCAGTGGTGGCTCACGGACCGCGATTGGATCATGGGCAGAAGCCTCTCCCTTCCCCAACCGGAGCATGTCGTAGTGACGGATGCGTCCATCCTGGGATGGGGTGGCCATATGGGAGAGGCGGAGATCAGAGGCCTCTGGTCTCCGGCGGAGTCTCGTCTCCACATCAACCTGTTGGAGTTGAGAGCGATCCGGCTTGCACTGAAAGCCTTCCTTCCCTCTGTCAGGGGAAGTGTCGTGCAGGTGTTCACGGACAACACCACCGCCATGTGGTATTGCAACAAACAGGGCGGGGTGGGGTCGCGGACCCTTTGTCAGGAGGCTCTGCGCCTCTGGACGTGGCTGGAACACCAGGGCGTCACCCTAGTGGTTCAACATCTGGCGGGCTCTCTGAACGCCAGAGCAGACGAACTCAGCCGCCGGTGCATGATGGATCACGAATGGCGTCTGAACTCCGAAGTGGCGCAAGGTCTCTTTCAGCAGTGGGGAGAGCCTTGGTTAGATCTATTCGCCACCGAAGAGAACGCGCAATGTCAGCAGTTCTACGCGTTGGAATTTCCAAGGCGGCACTCGCTCGGTGACGCTTTTCGTCACGAGTGGAGTTGCGGTCTGTTGTACGCCTTTCCGCCTATACCACTTCTGCCCAGAGTGCTGAAGAAGATCAGGCACGACCGGGCCCAAGTCATCTTGGTGGCTCCGGATTGGGCACGAAGGTACTGGTATCCCGAGCTACTCAGTATGTTGACCGATCCTCCGATATGTCTGCCCCTTCGGGAGGATCTTCTGTCGCAGCCGCAGGGGACGGTCCTCCACCCGAACCTGTCCAGCCTCCACCTCCATGCGTGGAGATTGAGCGGCGGCAGTTGATGCCATTTGACTTGCCTCCTGAAGTCTGTGATATCATTCTGGCAGCCAGGCGTCCCTCCACAAAGACGGTATACGCCTGCCGGTGGAACAAATTTGTGGCATGGTGCACAGCAAAGGCTGTGGATCCCCTTTCCGCCCCTCTTTCTGAGGTTCTACTGTTTCTTCTTTCTTTGGCCCGGCAGGGCTCTGCCCTGGGCACCCTGAAAGGTTATCTTGCCTCCATCTCTGCCTTCTTGCGGCTTCCTGATCAGCCTTCTCTTTTCAAGTCCCCTGTACTTACAAGCTTTCTAAAGGGCATTACTCACACGTTCCCTCCTGTCCCTTTTGTAATGCCTCAGTGGGACTTGAATCTTGTTCTCACATTTCTAATGTGCGCTCCCTTTGAGCCTCTTCATAATTTTCCTCTTCGTCTGCTGACGCTTAAGACTGCTTTTCTGGTAGCCATCACCTCGGCTAGACGAGTGAGTGAGCTCCAGGCTTTATCTTCAAAGCCTCCTTTTCTCTCTGTTCATCCGGACAAGGTTGTCCTTCGGCCTCGTCCCTCCTTTCTTCCGAAAGTGGTGACTCCATTTAATCTTGGGCAGTCTGTCACCTTGCCCACCTTCTTTCCGCCTCCGCATCCTTCCAAAGAGGAAGAGAGGCTCCACCGTCTGGACCCAAAACGTGCGCTCTCCTTTTATTTGGACCGCACAAAGCAGTTCCGGGTGGACGACCAACTTTTCGTTGGATACGTGGGTGCTAAGAAGGGGAAAGCTGTGCACAAACGGACCATCTCTCGGTGGGTCGTTTTGTGCATCAAAATTTGTTATTCCTTGGCAAAAAAGGACCCTCCTGTTGGGCTGCGCGCCCATTCCACTCGGGCCACAGCGGCTACTACTGCTTTGGGACGGGGTGTCCCTTTGCAGGACATCTGTCAGGCGGCGACGTGGGCTTCGCTACACACGTTTGCCAGGCATTATTGCCTTGACAGCCAAGTCCGGAGGGATGGCTTCTTTGGCCGTTCTGTCCTCCGGGACTTTCTGGTGTGATCTTGGTTCGCAGACCCACCACCGGGGATGGTATTGCTTGGGTATCTATTCTAAGGTGAGGAATCTAACTAACGTGTTTCTTTCAGATGAACAAGTTACTTACCTTCGGTAACGATGTATCTGTAAGAAACATTAGTTAGTTAGATTCCTCACCGACCCACCCATCCTCCCCGTTCTGCGAACTGACATCTAGGGTTAAGGTTATCCTTTTCAGGCCCCTAGATCTTATTTTTGGCACCAGTGTCGGTCTTTGCATGGCTCTGCATTCCTGGCGCGGAAAGCTATGTACAAGAACTGATGTCAGCGCGCGAGGGCGGCATCTAAGTACTCCGACGACGTCATTCCGGCGCACGACGCAGACGACGGACGCGGACCGCAGACGACGCCTAGCGACGCGCAAGGGGTATTGCTGACGAAAAATCTTCCGGATCCAGTCTGACGCCTGGGGATATTCTAAGGTGAGGAATCTAACTAACTAATGTTTCTTACAGATACATCGTTACCGAAGGTAAGTAACTTGTTCTTCAGGTACTTTCACGTTTATATTACAATGCAGCTATCCAGTCTTGACCCAGTCTCATCCAGCAGTCCCCTAACAGATCGCCTTGCCAGACCCCTGATAAGGAGTAAGTTGATTAGCGAAGATTTTAAAGTATATTTGGCTAGCCTTGTGCAGCACAGACATAGGGCTAAATTAGCTACTGAGGGGTTTATCGTTTCCTTCTTTGCAAAGGCGCAGATATTGGCCTAATGTCATAATGTCCAAATCTCTTCCTGTGTGGAATGGTGGCATTGATAACCTTCAAAAGTAGTGGATTAACAACCTTGCAAAAGCTTCTGTACACTTGTGTTGCACGGCACCCCTATCAGTTTCTACAGATCAACAGCTTCAGGGTTTGATGTAAAATATCCTACAGTGGCAAGCACACATTTATACTCTGCAGAATGAAAATGCTGCTATACAGCAAATCTGAAACAGACATTCACCCCTTGACCCTTCTAGTGCCTATCCATGGACCGAACATTCAATAGGGATCCTCAGAAAGCGAGATGATTCCTGGATGCCATCTTGGTTCAGTTTATCCTTCATCCACTCCAGTTTTAACCAGTTTGTGCCAAGACAGGTTAGTTTATCAGTACCCTTCCGTGCTTAACAATATCTTGGGCTACACCCTCGTGAACACTGATTATTTATGCCTGGATGATTGCTACCTTCTTGGCAATGTTTGCTTGCATTTTTGTTCAACTTGTTTCTGAGGCTAAACACAGAAACACTTCGAAGGCTTTAACATACGTTACCTGGCTCAGACAAATAACCACAGAAACTGTTTGATTAAGTACCCAGATATCTCTTTTCAGAAAAGATATTCGAAATTAAATCACAAATGAATTTGCATGTATGCCTCATCTTGCTTCCTTGACTGAATTGACTCATTTATTTATAAATATAGAACATAGGAGTCATAAACGACCCGGAAAGAAAAAGGGGGACCATCTTGATTCGTTACAACTAGCCAACCAAAGTCACTGACTTTCCTTCTGCTTTGCCAGAAGCCCCTATGGACGTAGGAACCACCAAAGAAGCCTATACGTTGAAGAATGCTCCTCTAAACGTGGCTTAGGTATTGTCTTTATCTTTACAAGTAAGGACATAGCATTCCTTCATTTTCTGCAAGACCTGTGCAAACAATCAGGGAACATGTTGGATGAAACTATGTCAATGTTACTGTTGCTTTTACAATATTGTTTTTTAGTGTGTCTATTCAGATAGATTCTGGGCACTGTCTGCAAGTGCCAATGCTTTTGAACAAAAGCGATACTGCCACTTATAATCAGGATTGGGTGAAACAACAGGTCATACCTGCTATCAGCAAAAAAAAAGCTGACTTGCAACAAGCAGTGGATGGTACAATGGTGACTTCAAATCTCGTAGTTATTCAAATAAAGGGCCCGATTAGGATGGCGGGTGGACTTGGGTCTGCCCACCACCCTATCAGGGATTGGGACCACCCGACAGGCTGTCGGCAGTCCGGCAATAGACATTACGATGCAACCGCCTCCACGGTGGTCGCAATGCCTATATTTTGCATTGCGCAAAAGAGGGACTCTGTACATATCCCTGCACTACGTGGCAGGCACCATTTGGTGCCCTTGTACTTGTGTTTTCCCTGAAGGCTTCAGTTTACCTATTCCCTGCCTGTTCCAACCTGTTTCCCTCCTCTTCTGTCCTGTTTCACTTCCAGCCTTCAGGTACTTTCACGTTTATATTACAATGCAGCTATCCAGTCTTGACCCAGTCTCACCCAGCAGTCCCCTAACAGATCGCCTTGCCAGACCCCTGATAAGGAGTAAGTTGATTAGCGAAGATTTTAAAGTATATTTGGCTAGCCTAGTGCAGAGGGTTTATCGTTTCCTTCTTTGCAAAGGCGCAGATATTGGCCTAATGTCATAATGTCCAAACCTCTTCCTGTGTGGAATGGTGGCATTGATAACCTTCAAAAGTAGTGGATTAACAACCTTGCAAAAGCTTCTGTACACTTGTGTTGCACGGCACCCCTATCAGTTTCTACAGATCAACAGCTTCAGGGTTTGATGTAAAATATCCTACAGCGGCAAGCACACATTTATACTCTGCAGAATGAAAATGCTGCTATACAGCAAATCTGAAACAGACATTCACCCCTTGACCCTTCTAGTGCCTATCCATGGACCGAACATTCAATAGGGATCCTCAGAAAGCGAGATGATTCATGGATGCCATCTTGGTTCAGTATATGTTTATCCTTCATCCACTCCAGTTTTAACCAGTTTGTGCCAAGACAGGTTAGTTTATCAGTACCCTTCCGTGCTTAACAATATCTTGGGCTACACCCTCGTGAACACTGATTATTTATGCCTGGATGATTGCTACCTTCTTGGCAATGTTTGCTTGCATTTTTGTTCAACTTGATTCTGAGGCTATTGGAACAGAAACACTTCGAAGGCCGTAACATACGTTAACTGGCTCAGACAAATAACCACAGAAACTGTTTGATTAAGTACCCAGATATCTCTTTTCAGAAAAGATATTCGAAATTAAATCACAAATGAATTTGCATGTATGCCTCATCTTGCTTCCTTGACTGAATTGACTCATTTATTTATAAATATAGAACATAGGAGTCATAAACGACCCGGAAAGAAAAATGGGGACCATCTTGATTCGTTACAACTAGCCAACCAAAGTCACTGACTTTCCTTCTGCTTTGCCAGAAGCCCCTATGGACGTAGGAACCACCAAAGAAGCCTATACGTTGAAGAATGCTCCTCTAAACGTGGCTTAGGTATTGTCTTTATCTTTACAAGTAAGGACATAGCATTCCTTCATTTTCTGCAAGACCTGTGCAAACAATCAGGGAACATGTTGGATGAAACTATGTCAATGTTACTGTTGCTTTTACAATATTGGTTTTTAGAGTGCCTATTCAGATAGATTCTGGGCACTGTCTGCAAGTGCCAATGCTTCTGAACAAAAGCGATACTGCCACTTATAATCAGGATTGGGTGAAACAACAGGTCATACCTGCTATCAGCAAAAAAAGAGCTGACTTGCAACAAGCAGTGGATGGTACAATGGTGACTTCAAATCTCGTAGTTATACAAATAAAGGGCCCGATTAGGATGGCGGGTGGACTTGGGTCTGCCCACCACCCTATCAGGGATTGGGACCACCCGACAGGCTGTCGGCAGTCCGGCAGTAGGCATTACGATGCAACCGCCTCCACGGTGGTCGCAATGCCTATATTTTGCATTGCGCAAAAGAGGGACTCTGTACATATCCCTGCACTACGTGGCAGGCACCATTTGGTGCCTGCCACATGGTGTAGGGATTTGGAGGTGGGCACCATAGGTGCCCCCCCTGGTCTCGTGTCTGGGAGATAGGGGTAAAGGGAGGCCCACTAGGGGCCCCCAATGTCACTTTCCGCCAGCCTTTTCATGGCGGGTTCTCTGCGATGAAAGGTCCGGCGGAAAGGAAAATCGTAATGCCTACTGCGGTGCCTGGTAGGCACTGCAGCCACTGTAGATATTACAGACTGTCCGCCAGTCGTATTAGTGTTGGGCAGTCTTTCTGTCTCCTAACCATCCGCCCTCCATCCTAATGGCGGGAGGTATTCTTTACTGCGATGGCGGTGGAACTGCCATCGGCGGGCTGTCAGTGGCGGTCCCTCCGTCATCGTAATCAGGCACCCAGTCATCCTTTGATTTGTTGAGATTGCCTTAGCTCCCACGCCAAAAGCCACATGATAATTGGATATCCAGGACCATAGTTGTGAGTTCCACCTTCAGCCATGAGCATTGTCGGTCGTGACCTGATTATTGGTACTTACGTGAGTTTCATGAAGAATAAAATGACATCTATTTCTGGGCATTAACCTAATGAGGTCATTTGAATTGTAAACATGATAGCTAAGAAGATGAAATAATCTTGTGTCTAATATTTCAACAGGAGAGTTGTAACAAATCTGGGCACTTGTGCGGAAAGAACATTTAAAAGCTGCATATTACCCTGTACACAATGCTCTTGTGAGGTACATACAGTTGCAACCGGTATCTTTATTGTGTTTCCTTTCTGGTTCCTCAATGTTGAATCTAAATGCAGTGACAAGTTTTGAACCAGATAACCAGTCTGTTGGAGCTATGCAAGATGAAAAAGAACTCTAGGAATATTTACTGACCTGTTCCAAAAACCCTGATCAGTCATGTGTACGTGCGTATGTATAAAAGAGTGTTTTTAATGGATGCTTCTCCCTGTAGATTCCTTAACTGAATCCCCTCACATACAACGGATAAAATCCAGATCTGTTTTCTACAATAGCTGTTTACCAGTGCCTGGTCGCATCGAGCAAGGTCATGAGTGGAGCTGCAACCCCACCTAAAATGACATCAGTGTATATGCGTGAGGCAGTTAGTTTGACACTTGCTTAGTTTTTCTAGTCAAAGATTTGACTACTTCTCCCAATAAGTCCTCTGGCTTCCCGTTGTGTAAATCTATCAATCTTACATGACTAATCCACAGATCCACTGCCTCTGGTGCCTTGGTAATTCTCAAAACACGTTGTTGTGTGATTCATATATACTAATGAACTCCAAGGCCTTTAGAGACAGAATAGTGAAAGTGATGATGGCTCCTCTCGTCGAGAAATCTAAATCGAAATTTCCTTCCAGTTTGAGGATTCTGTCCAGGTCTCAGCCTAGGAGACATTTACTTCAGCCCTGCAAAAAAACAAAAGAAAAAGCAGTGTTTCTCGTTTTAATACAAAAAGCACAGGAGTCAGAGGTAGGAGGAGGTAAAGAGGAGGTAGGTGAGAGATAGAAGAGGACGAGATAGAGAAAGAGAAAGTGGAGAATGCATGAGAGAGCAGGTAAAAGAGATGATGAGAGAGGCAGGACAGAACAGTGGGAGGTTAGTGTTCAATTAGAGAAAGGTGAGCATAGAGGCAGCAGATGCAAGACCGATGAAATACTGGGCAGAGAGCAAAATGAGAGGTGAAGTAAGGATGTGAGAGATGGGTCGAGACAACAAGAGAGCAAAAAAGAGAAAGAAAAGAGGTGTGAAGAGAGGCCCTTTTGCAGGAGCACCCCCAATTTTTGCCCAAACCTTTTTATGTTGAGCTTACAGCACTTGCGCTGTGGCATTCTATCATATGTACTTGTGGGATCTGATTCCTCCCACGCTTTTGTCAGTGCTTAATTTGTAAAATATGAAGTGCAGGTGCTCAAGTGTTTGTCGGAGGCCACACCGACTTTTCTCCTGCTCCGCCCACTTCATCCACTGGCTCCACCCACTCAATTCAGAATCAAAATGGCTCGACGTAGGACTCTGAAGCAAAGCGAGTCCTGTGAGTCTCTGGTTTTGTTGCAGGCCACACTACAGAAATATTTTTTCTACGTAGAAAAATAGAGTACATTTTCACCAAAACCTTGGCCTAAAAATTACAAGCATCGCTCAAAGGTGTTGAACAATCACAGACATGTGACGCCCTGTTTAGGAGCATAATCAGCTCAAAACGTATGATTCAGACAATCTCGATGTACACATGGGTGCAATGTCTGATATTTATGTTTCTAATCTCTCTTCATTGCTTGATTTTGCTCGCTAGAAAGTGTCAGACACATTCATAGTCATTGAAATATCACTAATATTACACTGAATTGACTGAAATTATGAAAATGGCCCTTATAGCAATCTGAAACCTTGGCAGCTATGCGGCAGGCGGGTGTCAGTGTCACTGGGTGAAGGGTGCACTGCACTTCAGGGAGAACAGATTAGGACTTCACTACCTGGCAAATGAAACTCTCCAATGAGAGCCCTGCTGCCAAGAGAACACTTCCTCCCAGGCCTGGCTGTTCCCTATTTACTCATCCAACCTCTGCCTGCGAGGGAACCAAGCTGCTTCCTGCACCAGAGATTATATCCTGCTACCAATGTCTATACTTGCTGTTAAAGGCCCCATACCCGAGTTAAAAGCCCAATTCACAGGCCTATAAGGGATAGAGGGCGACCCTTTAATAAGTGGTATTGACATACACAGGTTAATAAAGCTGTTAGAGCATTTTGCCCCCAATGGTAATATGATATTCTAAAGTCACTGGAGCTAAAAGTCTTCCAAGGCAGTGAAAGCAGGCACCTCAATCCGTCGGTCTATAGTATAGGCCCCAGGCAGGCATGCATAGGTAAATGCAGAGAACAAATTATTCGGCTGTGGCCGGCCAGTGCCTGTCGGTTGATGCCAAACTACACTCACCTGCTAAAGCCCCCAGGACCCTGCTATTATACGGAAACCTAAAGTAATGCCTCCAGGTGGCTCCATGCAAATGAGAGAAACCTTTTTACTTTGTGCACTCTCTCTACGCAACCGCATGGAGATATCAGCGCAGGGCAAAGGAGCAGGCAGGGGCCACATTGTGTGCCTCATGTGAGGTGGCACACTGATGGTGGCGTGTGGCTACCACTTGAAAGGGAAGAAAAGGAGGTACCGTTGATGCCCCAGTCATTCCTCTCCAGGCAGGTGCAGTAACAGTTCATGTTGCCATTGCATTGTGAAAAGTGGAACAGCTACTTTAGCCAGCTCGCCCTTTTTTCACTAATGTGCTGCCTCCATAGCAGGTGTGAGGTCACGGCTGCCTGTGGAGAGGGTCAGTGGCGGAGCATTAACTGTGCACTGACCAAGTCTGCATCTGGCGCACCCACTTACCGATGCCGGGCTTGTTCACTGGAATATTGGGCTGCAGTTTAAGTCCCATCTGTTTCTAAGTTTATCAGATGCTGATACTCTTTTATCACTCCGTTCTGGTCTGATGCTCTTGCCACGTAGAAAACCTGCTCTCACTGGCCATGATGCTCTGAGTCCAGCCCCACTCTACCTCTTTGAGCCACAATTGTGCATTTTCAGGTTCAATGCTAAATGAGTGCTCGCAGAGGTAACTCTTGTCAGTACTAGTACTAGTCCCTTTAGTCCAACTATAGTCAGTATTAAGCTACTGCTTACTCACGTAGATGATGGGACTGTCACGATGCAATCTGCATGGAGCTTTCTATTCACATGAAATGTTAGCACACCTCCCGTTTATACCACCAGCTCAAAACAACTGAGCAAAAACTGAGCAACAGTATAATGAGCAGCTAGTGTTGTTCGAATTATAAAAAGTGCAGGCAGAGGTCAGGAACATGGAATTAAACACGTGATCAGAAGTATAAACACACAGTGTGTGAAATGGTCACGTTTACGTGTGCTTTTCAAAAACTGAATTCTGTCCCTATTCAATATATGAATTTAAACGTAATTCGAAAACTCTTAACTGGAATATTAGAGCAATACATGGTTTAAGTTTGCTCGAGTTAGGAATAGGATAACAGGCGTGCATACAAAAAAATGAATGCATACATTAACTGGTGCTCATGAAAAGCACTCCAATACCTAGTGGATAATTTCCGATGTTGTAGATTAAGACGCAGGTGCCGAGCACCGGAAGCCACCGGCTCAAACTAAAAACTGAATATAGGCGATGTTATTAGGCATCCGTGTGGGCTCATGAAGAGGATGAAGAAAATACAGACTAGGGACAGAGAGAACCGATTTGAGGCACACATCAATTAGGGTCGGTCAGTCAGCATTCTTGAAAGTCTTTCATACTCAGAGTTGGAGATATATTTACCAGCTGCCATTAAACTACTCTGACTATTGCTGCCTCCCCCCTTAAAAAAAAGCCTCAAATCATGGCTTTCATCTGGGATGTTGGGCGCTTCCAGCTTGGCAGTCTTGCAAGTGCGGGGCTGAGAGCAGGCAACGGATGGCAGAAATGTGACTGCGCATACTGCCTGCGCGGTGTTACAATGGTAATGGGCTATTTATAGTACTTATGCCCGCATCCGATCGAATTGGCCTTTCCGACTAGGCCATCACAGCACGGCACAAAAAACTGAAACTGCTGTTGCACCCACAAGAATTGCTTCAATAATATGTAAAGTGGGGGCCACTCGGCCCTCACGCCCACATGGCGGTGCGGCGCCCCCGCTCCCCCGGCCTTTCGGTGTTGGAGAGCGTGTCGCGGGGCGATGACGCGCGCGGCGCGCCCCCAACACCGATTGGTTGAGGCCGCCCCCGTGAACCCGGAAGCAGCCATTCGGCTTCCGGGGCAGAGGGGGCGGGACGATCGGGGTGCGGGCCCCCAGGACGATGTGCAGCCCCCTTTATAAGGCGCGGGGAGCGGGGGGGCGCCCTCTTGCTCCTGGCTCGCTCCCCGTGTCTTCCGTGTGCCCCAATCTCGGGGCGGATTAATTATTTATTTTGTTCCTCTCCAGGCAAAGCGGATCGGCGTGAACCCAGGTCGAGGATCGACTTTTAATCTTCACGGAGATCGGCAGCTTTGCGGCATTGACGGCGGAGGACACACAGCGAACACGCGTGATCAACGGGGAGTGAACCGAGGGAGCAGAGAGGTTCCATAAATCAGTGGAGATCGAGCCCGTTGATCTACACGGAGCGCTGCAGGTGCCATTCAGGACTGGGGGGAGCGCATCGAGTGTTTCCACCGACCGGTAAGGTGTGGGAGCTGGGTCGGGTCGAGCGGCGAGATAGGCTGGAGCCAAGAGATTTTAACGGTGATTAATTGAATTGGTGTCTGCTTGGTTTGTGCAGGTTGCGAAGCAGGATACAGCAGGGCAGCCACTGGAGGGGAGACTAAATAGTAAATGCGTGATTTCTAATTTGTTTGAAGTGGTTTTTTAGGTGTTTTCTCCCGATCAGTGCTCATATTATATTGGTGTCTGCTTGGTGAGTGCAGGTTGCGAAGCAGGGCACAGCAGGGCAGCCACTGGAGGGGAGACTAAATAGTAAATGCTTGATTTGAAGTGGGTTTTTAAGTGTTTTTCTCCCGACCAGTGCTCATATCATTTTCTCAGGAAGGTCCATTGCAGGGCTGCTGGTGTTGGGCAGTTAACCCAGTTTTGAAGTAATTAATGACATTACTGTGAATTGCGGGTCTGGAGAAGGGGTTTTGTTGATCGCTACGAGTCTATTCCAGCTACAGGGATTGATTGTGCAAAGTGTTTTGTCCAGGCTAGTAATATTTGTTTTTCGTAGGAAGCTTGACTCTGGTGCTGCTTTCCGGTGGCGGACAACAGATCACGGCAGAACACAGCAACGGGCTGAGGACACACGGGTCTTCGGTGGTAAGGGGAGTGAGGCGGGCCAGCATTTCATTGCTTCTGGAGGGCCGCGGGGCTTGAGACCTTCCTACAAGGGGTTGGCGCTCGCCCACACGCTAAGACTAGCTTGGTGTGTTTTGCGGTCACAGTTGCATGGTGCTTACGGCCATCTTCACATCCTCCATCTGAAAAAGGTACAATCGCTGGTGTTTGGCTAGGACTAGTTTGCATTACGATTGTGGAAATATGCCGGGTGCACGAGTTAATAGGAGTTCCCGCATGGAGCAAATGATGCAGGCTATGATGCGCAGGATGACGGCGATTGATAGGCGGTTGGGTAAAGTGGATGAGTTGGGTAGGAATGTGGCAGAGATTAATCAGAGGTTGGACGGGCCGCCGGGTCCACAAGGCAGGCCAAAAAGGATAGTCAACCCACCACTGCCTAGAGGGGAGTTTGTCACCCCTCCTAAGAGGGGCAAGTCTAAGAGAACTGCGCGCGCAACGCCCAAACATACAACTGACGGGGAGGGTTTGCCAGGGGGAGTGCCTAAGGATGCCCCCGTTATGCCCCCGTTGGCACCGGCGGGGCCAGCCCCCGTTATTCCTGCTTTGCCGGTCGCCCCTGTCGTGGTCATTCCCCCTGCCACCCCTGTGAGCATTGCCCCCGTGGGGGTTCCAACCCCCCCGAACAATGTTGTCCCGGTGGAATTGGCATCACAGATAACCGCTGTTTTGCCCTGGTTGCAGTTGGGGGGGGTATTGCCATCATCTCAGGATCATTCAGCCGAAGCATTGAAACTGGTTGAGATGATTAAGTTGGCCAGGGCGGGGGAAGGGGCGAAGAAGGATGGGGCGACGTCGCAAGGTATTGACAATGGTAAGGAGGTGGCTTTGCCATTACTTAAAGATGGTGCTATACCGTCAAGGAAGGAGAACTTGGGGCAACATGTGTCTCAGGCTGTGAAGGAGATGATCTGGGCGGGCAAATATGTCAACATTTTCTCCTTGCTGCTCGATAATAGGGAACTGGAATACGCCAAGTCACAAAAGGAATGGATGTTGCCCAGTGAATGGAGAACAGAGTTGGTTAAGTTCAGGGTTGAGGAGACATTTGTTAACTGGATGAGGGCCTTTTCCGTGTTTAGTGCCATTACAGCTGAAAGGTCGCCCAATTTACAAGCCGAAAGGGCCTGCTACCAGAGCAGGATTGCCATGTGGAGCGAGACACAAGTGGGGAATGGGTGGAAAGAGTATGACATTTCATTCAGGAAGGCTAAGGAATTCAATCCTTCTCTAGCGTGGGATGTGGTGGATTCCTTGTCATGGTACAACCAGATATCTGGGGGGGCAGCTGCGATGGGGGCAACCACTTCGCAGAAAATATACCCGGCCAAGCCGCAACAGCCCTTTCGGCATGCGCAAGGAGGTGAGGTTCCAGGAAAGGGCAAGGGCTGGGGGGAGAAAAAGGGCGTATGTTGGGATTTCAACAAACGGTCCTGCACTAGGGCAGCGGGCACATGTAAGTTCAAGCATGCCTGTTCCTTGTGCGGGCACCCCTCACACCCAGAGACTTCCTGCAGATTTAAGGGTGGCAACCAGGGTTCCAGGGGGAGAAGGGAACCTGAATAGGCTAGAGGAGGGTTTAGTATCGCACACTCCCATTGATGTCATGGCAATGATTCCCTGGCTGAACAGATACCCGGATCACGCAGCGGCTAAATTACTTCAGGAGGGATTTTCTTGGGGTTTCAGGATACCGGCGGGAGGGTACACAGGTAAGACTGAGTGCAGGAACCAACTGTCTGTAAAGCATAACCCAGGGGTAGTGGCTGCAAAAATTGAAAAAGAATTACGCCTGGGTAGGCTAGCAGGACCTTTTGACGAGGTGCCAGTGCCCAACTTTGTTTGTTCCCCACTTGGTGTGGTCCCTAAGAAAGAGAAAGGCGAATATAGACTCATTCATAATCTCTCAGCCCCAAGGGGGGCATCCTTGAATGATGCCATAGATGAGAATGTCTGCAGCGTAAAATATGCCTCTTTTGATCACGCGGTAGTGTTGCTTAGGGGCCTTGGTCCAGGGGCATTTATGGCCAAGTCTGACATAGAGTCTGCATTTCGTCTTCTCCCTGTGCATCAGGGGGATCACCACCTTTTGGGGTTCAAGTTTGATGGGAAGTACTACATGGACAAATGCATGCCCATGGGTTGTTTGATCTCATGTGCCTATTTTGAGACGTTCAGTTCCTTCTTGGAATGGGTAATGAGGCAGGCAACCGGGCATCAGCAGGTCATGCATTACCTGGATGACTTTCTCTTCCTGGGTGCGGCTGGGTCTCAGAAGTGTGCACGGGCATTGGAGGAATTTTGCGTACTCATGCGGGCTTTTGGGGTCCCGCTGGCGCCGGGGAAGACAGTGGGGCCAGCTACTTGCTTAGAATTTCTGGGCATTGAAATAGACTCTGTGGAGGGTTGTTTCAGGCTCCCAAAGGAAAAGGTATGTAAATTCAAGGCGGCATTACGCGAATGCCTGGCCAAAGAGAAGGTCTCGTTGCAACAGCTTCAGGAAACAGTGGGCCAGTTGAATTTCACGTTGAGGGTGATACCAATGGCTCGCCCCTTTTCTCGCTCAATTGCGCAGGCTATGAGGGGCCTGCGAGAGAAACACCACCGCACTAGACTATCGCTTGAGGTACGCCAGGACATGCGGATATGGATGGCATTCCTGGAGGACTTCAACGGCAGGGTTGTGTGGTCCGGCCCCCCCATTACTTCAGCAGAGTTAGGTTTATGGACTGACGCTGCTGGGAGTGTTGGGTTTGGTGCCATCCTTGGAAACAAGTGGGTCACCCACAGGTGGCCGGACGAATGGGTGTACAGTGAGTTGACAACCAACATTGGTTTTCTGGAGCTGTTCCCCATTTGGGTTGCATTAATGGTCTGGCCTGACATCCTGCGTAACAAATCTGTAATATTCTGGTCAGACAACATGACGGTGGTGGAGTGCATCAATCAGCAAGCGGCACGCTGTAAGTTCATACTCCGCCTCTTGAAGGAGATTGTGTTGAGATGCTTGCGATTGAATGTTGTATTTAGGGCAAAACATGTCCCAGGTGTCCTTAATAATGCAGCTGATGCACTCTCTCGCCAAAAAATGCAGGTATTCAGGGAACATCTTCCAACAGCAGAGCCTACACCGACTCACTTCCCGTCAGCACTCTGGCAGATTGGTGCCCCAAATTACCGGACCTCGTGGCTGCTAGCTTAGCTCCCAAGACAAGGACAGCTTATGAAGGGGCGTTTGGTTCATATTGCACGTTCTTGGGGCGTGACTGGGAATCCAAATGGGCTTTGGAAAATAGCTTTACGGATTATCTGGGTAGTTTGCATCACGAGGGTTGCTCAGTGGCCACAGCGAACAGGCATAGGGCAGCTGTCTCCTTTTACGCACAGGCGAAGGGGGTGAAAGATCCGACTAACAACTTTGCGGTGCGGAAGGGTCTGAGGGGTTGGCGCCGCTTACAGGGCAGCACGGCTGACACTAGGAAACCAATAGGTTTGGAGAGGATGACCGTATTACTGCCTGCATTGCATGCCGTCTGTAGCTCGGGCTGGGAGATACAATTGTTTAAGGCAGCGTTTACGTTAGCCTTTTATGGGGCGTTGCGGCTGAGTGAGTTGGTGGCAGCCTCTAAGGCAGATAGGCAGGGGGGTATCCAATTCCTGAGCACAACGATTCAGGGAGACACATTGTGGGTGACGATTAGGAGATCGAAAACTGATCAGGAGTCCCGGGGGGAGACTGTGGTACTGCACAGGGTAAGGGCCAATCCTTGCTGCCCGGTACACCACGTGGAGACTTTCATCAAGCAGCGAGGTGCACTGTTGGGTGGGCCGCTCCTATTACACGCGGACGGCACCCCTTTAACCAAATATCAGTTCAGAAGAGTCATGGAGTTGACTATTGCCAGGGTGGGCCTTGACCCGAAGGAATTTGGCACACACTCCTTTAGGATAGGTGCAGCCACCGAGGCAGTCGCAAGGGGTTTACATGTGAACAGTGTTAGAAGAATTGGGAGATGGTCACCCAATTCCAATTGCTACAAACGGTATGTGCGGGTACACATGTTGTAAAGTACCTAGGGTATTACTGACATCAGGTTTTTCTTTTCTGGTTTTGCAGTTCCTTCGCTCTGTGACGCAGGCGGAGAGCTTGCTTCGGGTCATCATCAGGATTCATCGGCGACTCATCAAGGTGTGAACAGTCAGGCACACAGGACGCGGTCAGGCAGGGTTTGGATTGTTGGTCATTCTTATGTCAATCGTGCTAAAAATGTCTTTTTTGCAGGCAAGGGTAGAAGGGAGCTAGAGCACGAAGGTTGGTCCATCTCTTTCTTTGGGAGGGGGGGTCTCTGCCTCAGTCAGTTTAGGGGATTCTTCGCTGAGTTGGTCGCCCAACATACAGCCCCTCCGGCGGTGGTGATTCTTCATCTGGGGGGGAATGACCTGGCTAGATTGGGTAGGAGGGTCCTCCTGGAAGAGATCATTTCAGCAGCGGGTTGGGTAAGGAGGGTGTGCCCTGACTGCACTGTAGTCTGGTCTCAGCTGATACCGCGTCTGCAGTGGCGTGGGGGTGAATCTGTCAGGGCATTGAATCACTCGGTAAAGAGGATCAATACCAAGTTAGAAAAACTTTTCCGAACCTCTCACTTACAGACCATCCCACATGGGGCTATTTGGGGGAAGGATTTGTACTTACAGGATGGGGTTCATTTGACTGAGGCAGGGAATAGAATATGGTGTAATAATATCCTAGCTTGGTTGAAGGGCTCTCTGAGGTAAGGATGACCTTGAGGCAGGAGTTGTGGGGGGGGCCAGATCGTCGGGAAACAATGCTGGCCTGTGGCGGTAAGGTCATGATCGGTGAGCAGCAATTTAAGGTCCTAAGGGGGGCGTCACCATCCACGGAGGGGGCGGCCCAGGGGGAGGGGCCACTGGTCCCTCCTAGAACTTCAGGGGCAGGAATATCCGCTAGCTGCTAAAAATGCGGGGGAGGGAGTCATGCTTTCCTTAGGCTGGTAGCCACCCCGCACATACACCATGACGTCAGCATATGACGCAAAGTGTAAGGGCCCTCCTTGTTGGTTAAATGGAGTTCACGATGCCGACGGGGTAGGCGGTCCCCTGTCGCGCATGCGCACCTCTGGGTAAGGGCGTGGTTAGTAGGACTTGACACCGGTTAGCGACCTTGCCGTCCGGCCAGATATGTTAGAATGCAAAATTCAGGCAGGATGTTAGATTCGGATAGGAAACACGCTGTATTAGACGTTTGTTAAGGTTAGCCTTTGATATTTGTCTACGATTCTGTAAATCTAATGTCATGAATTTTGCTTATTCTTGCATAACTGATGTAATGTTGATATTCATCCTTTTATTGTTTTGTATAATAAATACGGCCGGGAGGTCCCTGACCCCCTGCCTTCCAAAGATAATTTGCTTATGACAATTCTTCAAGGTGGTGTGGAAAGCTGGGAGGGGAGGGTAGCCAGTCACGGACCATGTGTAAAGTGGGGGCCACTCGGCCCTCACGCCCACATGGCGGTGCGGCGCCCCCCCTCCCCCGGCCTTTCGGTGTTGGGGGTGTGTCGCGGGGCGATGACGCGCGCGGCGCGCCCCCAACACCGATTGGTTGAGGCCGCCCCCGTGAACCCGGAAGCAGCCATTCGGCTTCCGGGGCAGAGGGGGCGGGACGATCGGGGTGCGGCCCCCAGGACGATGTGCAGCCCCCTTTATAAGGCGCGGGGAGCGGGGGGGGCGCCCTCTTGCTCCTGGCTCGCTCCCCGTGTCTTCCGTGTGCCCCAATCTCGGGGCGGATTAATTATTTCCCCACCCACCAGCCCTAAAAAAACAAGCTACTAAACAATGCTAGCCAGGGGTGTTAGTAAGTTTGACATAGGCCTTTTTCCCGTTGAAAGGTAGGATTGGTTGTGGTTAGTTAGGAAGGTTGTCTGCACTAGGCCTTTTTTCCCGTTATACAGGTGTGATTATGTTATTAAACAAGGTTGTGGGTACCTAGGCCTTTTTCCCGTTTTATAGCTGTGATTATGTGTCATTAAAAAGGTAATATTGTGTGCACTTAGGCCTTTTTTCCCATTAGCACAGCATGCTTCGTATCTATATTGTTGGTTTTAGTGTAGTGTAGTTGTCCTTTAGCGAGTTCTTTTTCTAGGTTCATCCTCGTATTTATTAGGGTTGGTCAAGCGGTAAGGTCATGATCGGTGAGCAGCAATTTAAGGTCCTAAGGGGGGCGTCACCATCCACGGAGGGGGCGGCCCAGGGGGAGGGGCCACTGGTCCCTCCTAGAACTTCAGGGGCAGGAATATCCGCTAGCTGCTAAAAATGCGGGGAAGGGAGTCACGCTTTCCTTAGGCTGGTAGCCACCCCGCACATACACCATGACGTCAGCATATGACGCAAAGTGTAAGGGCCCTCCTTGTTGGTTAAATGGAGTTCACGATGCCGACGGGGTAGGCGGTCCCCTGTCGCGCATGCGCACCTCTGGGTAAGGGCGTGGTTAGTAGGACTTGACACCGGTTAGCGACCTTGCCGTCCGGCCAGATATGTTAGAATGCAAAATTCAGGCAGGATGTTAGATTCGGATAGGAAACACGCTGTATTAGACGTTTGTTAAGGTTAGCCTTTGATATTTGTCTACGATTCTGTAAATCTAATGTCATGAATTTTGCTTATTCTTGCATAACTGATGTAATGTTGATATTCATCCTTTTATTGTTTTGTATAATAAATACGGCCGGGGGGTCCCTGACCCCCCGCCTTCCAAAGATAATTTGCTTATGACAATTCTTCAAGGTGGTGTGGAAAGCTGGGAGGGGAGGGTAGCCAGTCACGGACCATGTGTAAAGTGGGGGCCACTCGGCCCTCACGCCCACATGGCGGTGCGGCGCCCCCCCTCCCCCGGCCTTTCGGTGTTGGGGGTGTGTCGCGGGGCGATGACGCGCGCGGCGCGCCCCCAACACCGATTGGTTGAGGCCGCCCCCGTGAACCCGGAAGCAGCCATTCGGCTTCCGGGGCAGAGGGGGCGGGACGATCGGGGTGCGGGCCCCCAGGACGATGTGCAGCCCCCTTTATAAGGCGCGGGGAGCGGGGGGGGCGCCCTCTTGCTCCTGGCTCGCTCCCCGTGTCTTCCGTGAGCCCCAATCTCGGGGCGGATTAATTATTTCCCCACCCACCAGCCCTAAAAAAACAAGCTACTAAACAATGCTAGCCAGGGGTGTTAGTAAGTTTGACATAGGCCTTTTTCCCGTTGAAAGGTAGGATTGGTTGTGGTTAGTTAGGAAGGTTGTCTGCACTAGGCCTTTTTTCCCGTTATACAGGTGTGATTATGTTATTAAACAAGGTTGTGGGTACCTAGGCCTTTTTCCCGTTTTATAGCTGTGATTATGTGTCATTAAAAAGGTAATATTGTGTGTACTTAGGCCTTTTTTCCCATTAGCACAGCATGCTTCGTATCTATATTGTTGGTTTTAGTGTAGTGTAGTTGTCCTTTAGCGAGTTCTTTTTCTAGGTTCATCCTCGTATTTATTAGAGTTGGTCAAGCGGTAAGGTCATGATCGGTGAGCAGCAATTTAAGGTCCTAAGGGGGGCGTCACCATCCACGGAGGGGGCGGCCCAGGGGGAGGGGCCACTGGTCCCTCCTAGAACTTCAGGGGCAGGAATATCCGCTAGCTGCTAAAAATGCGGGGGAGGGAGTCACGCTTTCCTTAGGCTGGTAGCCACCCCGCACATACACCATGACGTCAGCATATGACGCAAAGTGTAAGGGCCCTCCTTGTTGGTTAAATGGAGTTCACGATGCCGACGGGGTAGGCGGTCCCCTGTCGCGCATGCGCACCTCTGGGTAAGGGCGTGGTTAGTAGGACTTGACACCGGTTAGCGACCTTGCCGTCCGGCCAGATATGTTAGAATGCAAAATTCAGGCAGGATGTTAGATTCGGATAGGAAACACGCTGTATTAGACGTTTGTTAAGGTTAGCCTTTGATATTTGTCTACGATTCTGTAAATCTAATGTCATGAATTTTTCTTATTCTTGCATAACTGATGTAATGTTGATATTCATCCTTTTATTGTTTTGTATAATAAATACGGCCGGGGGGTCCCTGACCCCCCGCCTTCCAAAGATAATTTGCTTATGACAATTCTTCAAGGTGGTGTGGAAAGCTGGGAGGGGAGGGTAGCCAGTCACGGACCATGTAGTTCCGTTGTGTGCGCTAGGGCGATTACTAACACATTCTCGTGGGGTGGGGTGGACAGTGGACTCCGTTTGTCTGTTATTTATTTTGGAGCAGCAATGAGGGAGATTCTTCTTTTTTTGCTAAGATTTTGTGATGATCCAAATCATCCATTCCGATTGCAGTACAACATAAACTAGCGCCAGTAAATAATGTTTGTGGTTTGTGCACCGGCGCAAGATAAGAAGTTCGACAGCCGCTGCCCCCACCTCCTCGAGCCAAGTACACAGACGCTGGGGCAGTGCCACACCAAGAGGCGCGTTTGGCGGCCCAAGCTACGCCACAGGATGGGGGTACAGAGTAATGACGATGCGTGGCTACTACTGTTGTTTAATTTACTTTATAATACTGCTAAATTTAGTAGTACTTACAGTTACAGTGGTGGGCTGGGGCACACTGCCTTAGAGCCAGTTTATTTACCGATTTAAGCTGGCCTGCCTGGGCCTGGAGCTACACTGGCTGCCCTCAACGTCCTTGTGCTGCGGCCGCTGCCTAGAATGATGATGACTCGGTGCGGTGTGCCGGGGCGTGGCAATTCTGAATAAAATCTGCGCACGCTGCCGCACAGCCCCTACCCCCGAACAACCAAATCCAGCCCAATGCCCCAATCTCAATGTCCCGCCCACCGACACAACAGTACACTAAACTAAGGGCCACGGCTCGGCGGCTGTCAATGCCATCATATTTGATTTTTTAATCTTCTGTTCTGTCACTTGGCCGAATCAATGGCTCAGCTCTCTGGCTCTCACAGCCGCCGCAACACTCATCTTCATCGGTACTCGGGAGCAGAGTTGGGGCTCTCGAGTCGGACTCGGGAGCAATCAAAAACAACACTGCGCCGAGTCAGTACTGGAGTGAGTTTAGCTTTATAATATATGAGTTATTAACTTATTATATATAATACTTGTATTACAAATACTGCGTGCAGCCAGCAGACTCGTAGACCCGACCCTGATAATTAAGTGCCGGTGCTAAGCACCGGAAAGCACTGGCACAAATTAAGCACTGGCTTTTGTATTAGCTTTCGTGTGTTTTGTGTAAGAATAAGAGCCAGCAAATGGCTAATGATGGGTGTATGTCCTATTTTTTTTTAAAGTTCACTCCCATGGAGTATTGCCTTGGGAGCAAACAGCGACACGCACAGTGACAGCTGTGAGGCAGGATGCACGCTTTGCTCTGGCAGTGTGTTTTTTAACTTCCTGCCCCATTAGCTCCACCTCCTCCCTGGCCTCTCTCCCGCCTGTCACTTTCCGCCCTTGTTGCTCTACGAGAGGAGAGGAAAGCGAAAGTAAGTGGCCCAGAAATATAAAATTATTTGCCCAGGATCACACAATATAATTTGAAGGTTGGGGTTAAAGTCTAAATCACCAGGTGCCACAGCTAACAATGAGGCTGCCCTTGCTTACTGGGCAGTTTTGTGGTGGAAGGTGTGCAGATTAGGACGTGTCCCATCGAGCTGCCTGCCTCCTTCACAGCCTTTATTATTTTTCCTGACGGGGGCTGCCAAGATGGGTCTAGGGTCTCTGCTCCGCCTCCGTGGTGTCACCGAGGCCGATGCACACAGATGAGAGGGGGCATCATACACCAAGTGACTAGGTTCATAGTTCACTCATGGGCATCGACGGTACTGGGGTGCCTAGATACAATAGACGCCTCACGGGCACCCCACACCAAGAATGTAGTGGTGGTGATGCATGCTTGGTGGCAGGTAAGGACGTCCGTGCGATTGCCCCATCCTAGCTGCACATTCCGCGATTGCATCGCTTGTATGTAATGCTGCGACAGGCATCCTGACTAACTGCTGCCATTACATAAGGGCCAGCCGCCAGCCTCCGAGCCGTGCCTGAGGCTGCCACATTACTGAACAGCAACCAGCTGAAGGCGCTACACACAGGAGTCACGGAGGCACCATCGAGTACCACAGGGACTTACCCATGGCACATATGGGACCAACCCACGGTACCACAAGGCTGCCTAAGGGTACCTGACACTGCAGGGACACACACTGGGTGCATGGGGTCTTACATAAGGCACATAAGGGACAAACAACGGGCACCTCAAGTTCGCCCACTAGGTATCACCTGTCACTTCAGGGCCCGGCGGTGTTCACCACAAGGCCACCCACTGGATATAAAGCGACCCTACACCTCAGGGACACTGGCCAAGGACCATGGGGTCTTACATATGGCACATAACGTACCAACATCGGGCACCATAACGTCATCCACTGAGTACCACAGGGCTCTGCACTGGCCACCAAACATCATGTACTTGGCACCTCAGGGCAACGCATCGATCACCACAAGGCCTTCCAGTCATGGGGCAGACTGGCCTATTGTCTGAACCCTACAAAATTCGAGTAAGGTTAGTGGGTCAGTGAATTCAGTCTCTTTACAAACTCCTCTTCAATTAAAAAAAAAAGTGTTACCATTGAAGAGGAACAAAAAGAAATTCAAGATGGCCGCTAAGAAGTGGATCACAGTGCAGCGCTCTAGTGTTCCAACTGTGAAAATAGGTTTGGAATGTTCGAAGGAGTCTCCTTTGGAACCTCGCACTTCACCTGAGATTCCTGAGGAGAAGGACCCTTTCCCTGCTCGCTGTGCGAAAGTTAGTCAGGGTAGTACGTCATGTGTCTCTCCTACGTTTTAGTTCCATCGCGCTCGAGTTGTGGATTCTGGAGATTAGTGTCTCAGCTCTGAATATCAAGTAAGGTTTCCTTGTTCCTTAAAAAGACCTGAGAGAGTCTGCGCTTCCTCTCAGAGTCCGATACTAGAGTGTGCGCAGTGATTGTGGTACGTGTCTTTGTCCTGTGTTCTGATGTTGAGTGTGCACATTAGATTTGGTGTGCCTTTGAATTCAGTGTTACTATACTAAACATCCGCATTGAGTCTAGGTTGCGTTACACCAGTGTTAAACACAGTGTTTGTGCCGTTAATGTTGAACGAATCTCCGCCCAGTGTCTCAATTTGGAGAATGCGAGTGGCATATCTGAAAAGGCGTCAGGTGACGGTTAGCTCCTACTTGAAGAGAAGTGAATATTGAAAACACACATGACAAGAGATACAACTGTTATTTCCAGAGTCAGCACAGGTTGATTTTAGAGGTCTCCCCTCGCAAGATTCCCTACTGTATTTAGGGAGCGTGTAGAGTTAGAGCTCCTCTATTCTTTCACTCACAACACATTTCTAAAGTTTAGTTACCACTTACCTGATTAGCAAATAGAAGTCCTGGTTGCTCCTTGAGGTTCCTTAGTCCCTTCAGTGAATCGTAGAGTTCTATAGAATAAAAAGAAGAGCACAGATAAAATCAGTTCTTTTATCACCTCAGTCGAGATAGTAAGATCTTACAAAATCATAAAGGAAAGTCAGTCCTCACATCTATATCATATATACAGAGAATAAAAGAAGAGAGGCAATAGTCAAGTCAAATCTGGGTATGTAAGAAAATTAAATGTATGTTAAAGCGGATATTAAATGTTAACAAGAAATGAAGTATAGTTTAAAAGTAAGTTGTTATGTATCTTTTCACTTGCAGTTCTTTGCTCATTTTATAAGTACACCGAAAGATAAAGACGCAGAGAGTTGAGAAGTGCAAGAAGAAAGGAAGGAGAACTAGGAGGAAGACTTTGCTGTCTCTTCTCTGTCCCCATCCCCTTTCCCCCCTTTGAGTTTTCCTGTCACTCAAGTTAAAATTGACAACAGGGAAAGTTGGAGAGGGGCATAGGGTTCTAGCGTCGTTTTGCTCCTTTGCAATTAGTGGTGAGCCCTTACAGAGTGAAGTGCCCGCGTAAAATTAACACCCGAGCAGAATGGCTGAGGGTCTAGATCTTAAAAGATTAGGGGAAATATTAGAAGGAATTCAAAAGGAATTAATTGCAGTAAGAGATGGGAATAGAGATTTGAGGCAAGATAAAAAACCTGTAGAAGTGAAACAGCTGATTTAGCAGTAAAGATGAATAGTCTTGTACCAGGACCCAGTTTTTAAATACCCACATCCCGTGAAGAAGGTTCCAGTGACACAACTAGCTCACAACCTAAGGTCACTACCCAGGTTATACATTCTTTATCTCCAGTAATACCATTATCTCCCCCTGAGCATTTTAATGGAGACCCCCAGATGGCCCAAATATTTCTGACGCAATGCACCTTACATTTTATGTGCCGACCAGCAGTTTTCCCGGATGCACAATGACGAGTAGCCTTCATACTATCATATCTCAGTGGGGACGCCGCATCATAGTCAATGCCGTTAGTCTCCAGAAACAATCCGATTTTTTATAATTTAGAGGAATGCAAGAGAGAATTTCTTCAGATATTTGATCAGAGAAGGGCCTCACAAGCAACAGACAATGAGCACTTGGAGTTGAGACAAGATAACTGAGATTTAAGAGCGTATTTGGCTCAGTTTAACGAACTTGCCGTAGAAACGGATTGGCCACAAATTAAAAGAGCTGCAGTTTTTTTTCGGGGTCTGAAGGACGAACTAAAAGATGCTCTAGCACAGGTGCCCAACAGGCCTACTGGAATCTCAGCTTTGATAGATCTAGTCCTAGAAATAGATTTTCGTCAAAGTGAAAGGCGAGGAGAGAAGAAACACGATTTTCGTTCCAGCATACCAAGGTTTGATCCGGTTAAGACAGAAATTTCTAAGTCCAGTGACGGCCAACATGGAGTTGAGCCTATGCAAATTGGAACAATTCGAGGGCTACTATCGAAAGAGGAGAAAGAAAAACGAAGACAGAACAAATTATGTCTCTACTATGGCAACAGTGGTTCTTTTGTCTGAAATTGTCCAAAGAAACCCAAACAATTCCAGAAGGAAAACTCGCAGCACCATCAGTAACCGGAGTTGGACTGATGGATGCTGATTCGAACACAACTCCCAAAAATCATCTTTTGGCTAATACACTACAAGCCTCCTCTCGTCATCTCGTAATGTCTAAGTCACTTAAGTTTAGAGAAAAAAATTTGAAGAACATTTCCGTGATAGTGGACTCTGGGGCAACAGGGAACTTTTGTGACCTAAGATTCGCAGAAAAGGTTGTGTTGAAGTCTCTTAAATAAGAGAAAAGTGAGGCAGTCCGAGCAGTGGACGGAACTAACCTTTCATCAGGACCAATAGTAAGTCACACGGAGTCTGTAGAGTTGGAATCCACTGAGGGTCATTGTGAGCCCCCTCATTATGAGTGAGTGAGGTGTGGTGCAGCAGCCAGGGCAGCTGACTTTGAAGCACAGGGCTCACAGTTCAATCCCTGGCTGCGGCGGCAGCTCAGCTCAGCACCATGAGACTCTGGGCAATAGCTCACTTAATTACCACTACAGCCCCCAGCGCCTTGAGACCCGTAAGGGTGAGTAGTTGGCACTTTACAAATACGGATTTACATTTACATTCTGCAATTTCATTTGATTGATGCCCCACAATTCCAACTGATATTGGGATTACCTTGGTTTACTGAGCATAATCCCACTATTGATTGGAGTGCTCGAACAATCGTCATGGACTCAGAATTTTGCAAAGAAAATTGCTATCGGAATGGAGAATCAAGGTGTCAGCTATTCCCTGCAACTCTCTTACATGTAGGAGGGTCCACAGTGTGTGTTATTCACACCATAGAAATACCTCCAGAGAATGAAGAATATCAGGATGTCTTTAGTGAAATAAAAGCGGGGAAACTTCCGCCACACAGAGCATACGATTGTAAAATAGAGTTAGAACCAAGCGCAAATTTGCCCTGTAGCAGGATATACGCCCTGACAGTAAGAGAGTTACTGGCAATAAAAGACGCCTTCAAAGAGTGGAGGCATTACCTCATGGGAGCAAGGCACATCGTTACAGTCTATACCGATCATCGGAATTTGAAATTTTTAAAATCAGCTCGAACGCTAACCCCAAGACAACTCCTTTAGTCCTTATATTCTGCTGACTATGATTTTTATAACCTATCGTCCAGGGGCGAAGAATGGAAAAGCTGAAGCATTATCCAGATTGGGTACTGAGAACTTGCAAGAAGTAATTAAAAACCAAAACATTATACCAGAGGAAAAGGTCATAGGAACAATCCTACAAGAAGTCGAAGAAGAATCAATACAAAGATCAATGAGTCAAGAAGAAGTGGAAGAATGGGTTGGCCAAGATCCCAAGAGAGAAATTCGAAGAAATCTGCCATATCAAGATGGTGCTCTGTATTTACCTATACAGGAGAAACAGGAAAAGGCCTTAAGAGAGTGTCATGACCATCTGCTAGCCAGACGTAAGGAAATACAAGAAGAATTGGCGAAGTGTAGATTCTGGTGGCCTCAAATGACTAAAGATAGTCATCAGTATGTGGCTACTTGTGAGGTTTGTGCATGAGGAAAACCAGATAGGCATTCCCCCAGAGGGTTTCTTCAGCCCTTACCCAATCCACCACATCCATGGCATTTTATAACCCTAGATCTGATAGTAGACCTTCCGTATAGTCAGGGTTTTGATACCATCTTAGTTTGCATGGATGCCTACGCTAAAATGGCTCATTTTGTCCCCTTAAAAGGGGTGCCTACTGCAAAAAGATTTGCACATGTCTTTAGCCAAAATATAGTGCGGGCACATGGTATCCCAAAGGTTCTAGTCTCAGATCATGGTTCCCAATTTCTTTTCCACTTTTGGAAGGCTTTTGCAATTTTTATTGAGACCAGATACTCCACTAGCTATCACCCAGAAACAGATGGGCAGAAGGAGAGGGTCAATCAAGAATTAGAACAATATCTCCAAATACATACTTAATAGATCAGGAAGGAGATTGTCTGGAATACCTTTGGGCAGCTGAATTTGCATTTAATAATGCAGAAAATGCTTCCAAGGGTTACTCCCCCCTTTTATATGAATGCCGGCAGACATCCGAACCTTTCAGTAAGTTTTCAATAGGTAGCAGTTCCAGCAGTCAAAGACTTAGTACAACATATGGCTCATATACACAGCACAGCAATGGAGAATTTGACTAAGGCTAAAGAGACTTATAAATTCTATGCTAACAGAAAGAGAAGAACAGGGCCAGAGTTTAAAATAGGGGACAAGGTTTGGTTAAACACAAAAAATTCGAGACTCAAAGGGAATAGAAAGTTGCAACCTAGATTTGTAGGCCCGTACACAATGGAAAAGAAGTTGAATTCAGTGACCTATAAATTAAATCTCCCTAAAAGTCTCAATATTCACCCTGTATTCCATGTTTCATTGCTTAGAAAGACAGGAAAGGGTTGAAGAAAAAGACTCAAAAGAAACTCAAGGTCAAGTTTATTATTTAATAGACTGAAAAGGATAGGCCCTGAATCTGACTGTTCAATGGCTTGCCGCCAATGAACTTAAACTCAACGCAAAGAAAACAGAATTTCTCCTAATTTCCCCTAAAAATCCAACCCTGAGCTTCAGTTATGGATAAAGTCTATCACAGCCTTAAAATGCCCACCGACCATCGTGGAATCAGACAAATCTCTGGGATTAACCCTGGACTGCCTTCTAAACATGCGAGATCACATCAACTCGATGGCCAAATCAGCCAAGTTCCACCTGAGCTACCTAAGGAAACTGAAACCCTTCCTTGACTCTCCCGACCTAAAAATGGCAGTCCGAGCACTTGTCATCTCTAGACTGGAATATGGCTGTTCCACCAACTCTGGGTTACACATGACCTCCTTGGCACCTTTGAAAGCCTGCCTCAACGCGGCCGCCAGACTATTTACCGGCACAAGGAAGTTCGACCACATTTCTCCACACCTGAAAGCTCTGAACTGGCTTCCTTTCAAAGCCAGAATACAGCTGAAACTGGCATGCATCACGCACAAGGCTCTATACGCAAACTCCCCTGCATATCTTGCACAGAAACTTGCAATATCTGGAGGAAGCAGAATCTCCTGGTCCACTAAAGACCTCCTGCTCCAACCTGCACGTTTTCAGAAAAAAAACGTACAATCGAGCCTTTTCTGGGGCCGCACCAGGAATATGGAACTCTCTCCCACCCGCCACTAGAAGAATCCCTTCTCTGGAGCGCTTCAAGAAGGAAGCCGAAACCTTCCTTATGGGTAAATTCCTCGTTTAACTTCTGCCATCAACCATCACTGAGACCCTGTTTAACTTCCGGCTTTGGCCTCCCCCCTGACTACCTAGTCTCCCCCCCAAGAAACCTGGGACCCTGTTTTGTGTAATTGTAAATATAAACTGTACATACGTGTCCTTCTATCCATCATATGGTCATAAGTCATAAACTTGATCTGGCCTTTATAACCGAGACTTGGGTAGACGCAGCCTCAGACCCAGAAGTGTCACTAGCACTCCCCGCAGGCTATATTATGACCTGAGCGGATAGAACACACAAGCGGGGAGGGGGGCTAGCTATGATTTCCAGAGAAGAACTGAGAGTGGTGGGATCTTCAACCAGCAGCTCTCTTGACTGTGAAATGCTAGCCTTCCAGATACTAATTAATAACAACCATACACTAGAAGGACTCCTTATATATTGTCCACCGAAAGCCCGAACCACTTCTGATGGACAGTATTAGTCCCTTTTTAGAAGCCAGTATTAACTGCTCTGATTTCACAGTACTAGGAGATTTTAATTACCACCTGGAAAACGAAGCGGAAAATAACACTACCGCACTTATTGATGCTATGGCAGGGTTCTCACTGGGACAATTAGTTAGACAAGAGAAACATACCGCCGGACATACCCTGGATGGAATTTTTACCTCGAACCCCATGCTAGAAATTTTGGAAGTTAGTCCTGTCCCTTGGTCGGACCACAAAGCCATAAAAATCAGTATACAGACTGCCCGACAACAAACTTCATCAATTAGCACACCCACCTCGGTCACGTATCACGATTGGGCCAAAGTCGACACGCCAAACTACAAGCCCTATTACTCGCATCTAAACGAAACTTGGTTTCTGACTCCAAAGCTGTAGCTCACAGATTAAGCACCTGGGTCAAAACAGCAGTAGATGTGGTAGCCCCCAAAAGTAGTTTTTTGCCCAAAAGAAAAAAAAAACTCTGAACCTTGGTTTTCTGGAAAACTCAGAGAACAGAAAAAAGTATGCAGGAGGGCCGAAAGAAAGTGGAGAGCTAACTACGATCAGGCAAGAAAAATAGATTATACATATTCTCTGTACGAGTACAAAGAAATTGATCATTGAGGAAAAAAATAAATATTTCACAACAAAAATTAGGAAAGCCAAGAATTACAGCAGAGAGCTGTTCGCTACAGTAAAAAAACTTGCTAATCTCTCAGCTAACTCTCAGATGATCAACAGCCCAGATTTTTGTAACACTCTAGGACATTTTTTTTAATAAAAAAAATTTAGATAATGTATAAAACCTTTAGCGATAGCTATCACTCCTCCTCCAAAATAACTAAGTCAGGGCCAGATTCACATGTACCTGGTACAGGTTTATCCTTTTCCTCGCCCACAGTGGAACAGATTACTCAAGTTGTGAAGATAACCAAGTCAGGAGCCCCGTCGGATCCTTGCCCCCCAAAAATCTTCCATCTGTTCCCAGAAATACTCAGTGAGCAATTTAGGCTAGTTGTCACAGAAGTAATTCAGTCAGGCCTGTTTCCGGAGGTGTGGAAGTCAGCCTCGGTCCTGCCTTTGTTAAAGAAATCCAACCTCGACCCGAAGGAACCTAGTAGCTATAAGCCGATTTCTAGGATCCCTTTTCCATCTAAGGTGTTGGAAAAATTAATCAACAGGCAGATTACAACTTTTATTTCCACCGAAAACCTCCTGGACCATTCACAATATGGGTTTAGAGAGGGCCATGGAACGGAGACTGCTCTGGTTATGGCAGTAGAGGATTTCAGAAGAACACTTGATGCAGGAGGGAAGGCCACCTTGATATTTTTAGATCTATCGGCGGCCTTCGATACAGTCAACAATGAAATCTTAATTGGTAGAATAGGGAAGTTGGAATTCCAAAAGACCACCCTCACTTTACTGTCATCCTATCTAACGGACAGTAGAAGTGGATGGATCGGCATTCTAATCTTTCAAACTGCCATGTGGGGTGCATCAGGGCTCCTCCTTGAGCCCCACACTTTTTAATATTTATTTGGCTCCTTTGGCATCGATCATCAGGCAATGTGGTTTCTCGGTAGTCTCATATGCCAATGATACCCAGGTGGTGATATCAGTCCCAAATAATGTTGAAGAGACAGACGATCGTTTCAATATCTGCACGTCTCAGATAAACACATGGATGCAGACTCACTGCCTGAAATTGAACGGCAAAAAAAATGAAGTTTTGCTGCTAGGGTCCAACGCCTCTTTTTGGTCTCCGAGATGGTGGGTGGCCGATCTGGGCGAGTGCCTGATTCCAGTCCCTAAGGTTAGGAACCTAGGGGTAGTATTTGAAACAGATTGACATTTGAGTGTCAAATTAACAAGCTTGCCTCCACCTTCTGGGGTATTTTAAAGATGATCAGGAAGATCCGCCCTTTCATTCCCCCGGATGCATTAAAAACATTGGTCACAACCGTGGCTCTTTCCAGACTGGACTATGGCAATGCCCTATATGTGGGGATACAGTCACAGTTCTTACAGAAACTACAGCGAATGCAGAATGCAGCGGCAAGGCTGATACGAGACATCCCCAAATATGAATCAGTCTCCCACAGATTGAGAGTCCTCCACTGGCTCTAAGTGGAAAAGAGAATAAAATTTAAATCACAGTGCCTATCATATAAGGCCCTATAGGGCAAAGGACCACTTTATCCAAGGACTCATCTTAAAAGGTATACACCAACCAGAAAATTAAGGTCAGCTCATTCAGAACTTTTATTAATGCCCAGGTACAAGCAGGTTCGCTGGGGGGGCAGAAGCTTCCTGCTAGGGACAGCGAAAGCCTGGAATAGTTTACCAATCCCGATAAAGTGCAGCACGACGCTCATGTCATTTAGACGACTACTGAAAACATGGTTCGTCAACTGACCCGCTTATATTTTAGTGTAGTTACTATATCCCTGATAGGCTCTGCGCATTGGAATAATATACACTATGGTTTTGACATAGGACTGAGGTCAGTATGTCTCTATCGAGTCCATTAAACTTAATTACTTGTGTGTGCCAGCTAACTCAGAGGTCACTAGAAACTTCTCGAATAAACAAGAAAGGATTAGTTTCTGACAACCACATAAACATGACAACTTTGTCTCCTTTAGAATCGGAACAATCTCAGAATCGTGGAAACAATAGATAACAGTTTCACTCAGTCAATCGTGCATGCTTCGCTTCTACAGAATTACACAGAAATAGATAGACGGGCATTTCAATAAAAAGGTTTTATTAAACATTCTTATTTCTCGTGCAAGAGAAATGAACTGCTACAATCATAAGACAGAATGCGAAGTATAATACGTAAAGCATTAGCAGTAAGATAAAATAATACTGCAATAGCATGGTTTGTAGCTATGACAGAAATTCATAAAAATACACACATAAATAACACAGGCTAAAATGTTAATACTCATCTGATGCTTCTAGCTAGTTATACCCCAGTGTACCTAACCTAAGTGTAGTACGAGGTAAGAAGTAGGTGCTGTTTGTCTATAGTCTAGTTTAGCTATAGTTGCCAAGATTGGCCAAAAGTCCCTCTAGGTTCTAGTACGCTCCATACCTTAGAATGAGTGAGGTTGGAATCTCTTTCCGAGTCTTGATCTCTAACACCCCGCAAGAGGAGTCAGAAACAATGGAGCTGGATTTTCTGCTAGGAGGATGACAGCGTCTGGACAGTGCGTCAGGCAGGGACTTAACTTCCTTCCGAACTTACTGTGGCGAGCCGCGTTGTGCAAGTAGGCAGCCGAACCGTGGTTTGCCATGGTAAGTGAAGGTATATTTATACCTTGAAGGTGTTTAGGAATGTCAGAATTGACGTGGAAATGAGGCAGAAGAACGTCAGGAATAGATGTTCATGCATAATAAACGAGTTCTTGGAGAAATCAATATCCAAGCAAGGGGAAGTCCTAAAGGCTTAAGAGTCTGGTTTTCCAAGAACTCGTTGTGATGAAGATGAACGGATGTAGGTGGCCATGCCTGTATTTGGTTAGCATGGATAATGCTTAAATAAGGGTAGGATTTCTATGCCTAAATATGGGCAATGCGAATTGTGCCTATATAAGGACATAAATCGGGAAACCTATAGACGGTATCTAAATCGACACCCAACACCCATTCCACTTTCATATGAATGACATTACTAAATTCTAAACATGCTAAACATATCTAAAATATAGCTACATATGGATGACTAAGAACATGTATAAAAATACATTGTAAAATGCATAAAAACTGTTGCCTTGCATACAAATGCATTGGTGCTGTACATATTAAAGCAATGTTTCATTCTAAGCATATATTTACATTGAATGCTAAATGAATGAACATACATATATATACACATTATGAAATAGCTCGTAAATACAGAAGAAAAAAGGCCAAAACCATTTCATGTCAAGTTATATAAATCAATTGTTATTGGACAAGGTGACATATTGTCTCTGAAAGTGTATCAAAGAATTATGTTCTCTATGAATAGTTCTACTATAAGCAGACTACTGTGCCATAAAAAGAAAAATTCAAATTTGGAAAAAAAAATTAATCATAGGAAAAAGTTCCAAGTTTAGTCTTTGTTTTGAAAAATGAAAGCCAAATTCAGAGTCTTCCCGTTACACTGTGTGCTGAATCAAAAGTCAGTGTATGGGGATGGAAAAAACATGAAATATTCTAATCCTGTAAACAAAAAGTTGTCTACCGTTGTAGGTGAAAGTTGTATTACCTCGTTTAGAAGACTAACCGCACATAGATGAGAAGCATCCCCATCATCGGATCGGATGTTACCTGTGTGCCTGTTGTTTCATCTCGTACCTCAGCAGTAGCAATTTGCGTCTGTGAGATCTCAATGAATGCCGTCATCAGGATTGGTATCTGCTGGGGACATCACCCAGCATGAGCCGCTACCGGGTCCAGCAGAGTATCGATATCCATAGGCATGACTGATGGGAGTGTTAGACAGATGTCTAGCACGCATTCTTCACCGCAAAGCAGGTAGCGTAGAACAGGTAAGATGCAATCTTGCCAGATTGGTCTGAATGACATAAACCATATGGTATTTAGTTCTCATAGACGAGGTAAACCTATAATTTGGATGACGCGCTCATGACACACTGATCTCCACTAGAGCTCTCTCTATGGTGCTTGGAGTGACGCTGGTGATTTGGCTTGCCATATCGGAGCAGTCGGAGCAAAAATAGGATCCCTGCAACATGTCCAAAAAGTAGTGGCAGTCCGCCAAACAAAGATTGCACGAAGTTGGGAATTATTCCGAGGACTGCTTGAAAAGATGCTAACAGTCCTGAACACACGGTCTTAAATACATGTACAATACCTCTCGTATCAGACATGTTTAAGATACATTCTAACATTTCTGAGAAATGTATAGGGCAGTTTGTATTCAAAAGGGCTTGTATCTCGGCAGAAGTCCTTGCGACTTGTAGATCATAGGTTTCTTTAGCCGAGGTCAGTGGCACAGTTTGGTGTAAAAGACTGGTTTTCATTCTGCTTAGAGTACCAATTTGTATAGAAGAGATGTTCTGTGAAGGCCATAGAGGCGACTCCCTGACTGTCTGTATTTGTGGAAACAAGACTTGCATACAGCAAGTGACCCTGGATGTAACCGTTACTAGATCTGGGATACCTGGCAACATGCCACAGCAGCTGTGATCATTCAACATGAGGTAACTTCCATTTGAAAGTAGTCCAAAAATTGGATTAATCACTGCAGCTGGTGAGCCTTGCAGGTGACAGGATAAGTTTGGAGTGGAACCATCGCAGGCCCCGTGTAAATTAATACCCTGATAAAGGAGAGACCGCTCAGTGCGTTTTCACAGTTTGTACCGCTAAGAAACACTGCACGCCCCCCACTCCAACATCTATGTGTGTAAGGTAACTCCCAAGATGTCTTGATGTATTCTTTACCCAACCTTTCATATTTGCCTGCTGGTATATGTTTTAGGCAATTTTGAAAATGGAAAGTTGTAACAGGCAGAGTAATTTTACCATTTATGATCCACTCAGTAGCTGGTTTTTCTGCCACCGTGAATGCTAATTTTACCAGTTTTTCCAATGCTCAGCACCGTATAGTCTGCTCCCCTTTGTGCCAGTTTGATTTGTTTATCAGTGAGATTGAATTCTGAAAACAGTGACGGTGTTGATTAAACGTCAAGGCACATAGCCTGAACACAAGTTTTGGAGCGTCCAGCCTAATAGCATTATAGAACGTAATTGAGACTGACCATGTTGCAGCATGACCAAGTCTTGTTCCATGATGTCTATGGCAGAAGACACAATGCTGTCCAATGAATATATCCTGGATGACAGAGTTGTTAACCTATTGTCTACTACAGAGAGAGATTTCTCTAAACTAATACGATCAATTTCTCATATTCGTTCTGCAGTCTCTGCTTGGGTAATCTTCCATATTTCATTATAAGCAGCGTAGATACCGGCATATATGAAACGTTTTTGACGCGGTCTTCTTGGTCCTAGCAAGAATTCCCTAAGCTCTGCCCCTTCTTTGAGTAAAGATAAGTGTTGTTTTACATCCTGCAGTGTAGCTTTCTGTAGCCAATCAAGGCATAGTTTCCCTACACTGTATGTTGTTCCCAACCCTGGATGCTGTCTTTGAACATAGCGTGAGTCTGGCCTAGTGATAGTGAAACCCGGTGTTTTGTTCAGGAATCGATCTTGACAGTTGTTTGTGTCTGTGGGCCAGAGCAACCATTTTTCCCATTCTGGATCTGATATGTTGTGATGCAAAATATTATGTACGCCGACCTCCCCCCGTGTAATGCTATTACTCGCAGGTATTGGTATGGTCGGTGTGTTCATGTCTTAGCTAATCCAAGGCAAGACGTTTGTTGGACAGTGTCATTCAAAAACATAATTTGCTTAGGGATGATACAGGCTCTAAACAAAGCTTCTACCCCCTGCACTTTCCAATCTTTTGTACCCCAGACAGATTTTGTCTCAATGTTGTCTTTCCAAAAGTCGAATCCCTGTCTAGACAGTTGGGCAATAAAGGCTACAGAATAAATCTGTTTCGTATTGGTTAACATATTTTTCGTTCCAGTCTTGTTCATATTCTTAAAATAAATTTTTATTCTGGATTTGATAAGTTGAACCCTGAAAAATACGGAAATTTCATTGCAAACGTTTTTGAGCTACCCTTTGGAGGAGTAGGACAATGTTCCCATTGGTTATACATAAATACATTTCTAGGTGATGCAGTTTTATGCAAGAAATGATGACCATGGTGGGTATAACAATACATTTGTTCATAGTCTGATGAACCTTCTAAATATTCATGATTTGTGAATACTCCAGGCATTTCTAGATCAGACATCATGTTATTAACAGTCTCGAAGTCCCAATCATAAGAAAAGGTACTAGGGGTAAGAAAGTCACTCAATGAAATTTTAAATAAGTGTGGAATCTTCAAATGTTCCGACGGGCCAAAAATGTCATATTCAGTTCTGTCCCAAACTATACCATCTGGTATAGGAACGGCTGTGATGTTCACTGCTGACAAGTCTCTTGCTTCACGATGGGATGATTTGTGTGGGTGGAGAAGTAAGTTCACTCTTTTACTTGCTGTATCCATTTAAATATATCTTCCATTTATCAGCATACCCAAAGTTATTACCAGAGCTAACCAAAGTAGAAAGAAGAATATTCCCAAAACAATCCATAGTTCAATCCATGGTGAAACCAGATAAGTCTTTTTCAGGAGATGAAAAGAAAAAAGTCTGTTGCTTGATCTTTGAAAGTTGTTTGTGCTGGCGTTGTTTCAGGTTCACTGGGATCCTCAGAAAACGTATCAAAGTTAATGAAATAGCCAGAGGCAGTTCTGTCAATGGTTGGAAATGCATCAGGATTCGTTGAAATCGCTGGAACCAGTTGATCACTTGTTACTTCGTTGTAGACAGGGGTATCAGGATGAACTGTTATTTGGGTCTCAAGAGGGACGAGTTCCATAGCTTTGCTGCTTAGTCCATTTCTCACTGTAGAATCTTCAAAGGCGATGAGTCTCTCAGTTTGAACCTCTTGGATTGTAGCTAGCGGAGTGCGTCTGCTACATTGTCGGAGTCCACTTGGCCTACTGCTTAGTATCGGCCACATAGTGTGGTTTGGTCAGGTCGATGGACACAAATCTTTTCTCCTTTTTACCATCAAGGGGCGGCAGTAGTACTGTTCTCAATCCGTGGAATGCTAGGACAGGTACTGGTTGTCTGTAAGAAGGCCCAAATTCCTTCTTGTCCACGATCTTTACTCTGACTAGATCACCAAGCTTTGGGATCCAGACAGGCCTTGCTGGGCTGGTTGGATTTTCCCCAGTGGTGGTTGGCTTCAGGAACACGTTGCTTTTTTTCAATGTTAGTTCATTTTAGTTCTGTAAAACAGCCAAACGATCTTTGATATCAAACTTTTTATTTTCCACCAATGTGCCTTTCATGTCAAGGTCCGGAATCAACATTCTAGTTCCAAATAGGACTTCATATGGAGTGACACCCCCTAGAGAACGTATTGGCAAATTGTTTAATGAGCGTTGGACCCCACTAAGATGTTTGACCCACCCATCACCCAAACCTAATACCCTAGCTGGTATAGACTGCTTTATGTCCCGGTTTTTTCGTTCCACAACAGAATTTCCCTCAGGATGGAATGGAGAAGAATACCGCAATGCTACGCCCAAACTGGCCATGGCTTCTTTGTAAGCTCGAGAGCTAAACGCAGGACCCTGGTGAGAATGTAGTGTGCCAATTGCGTTTGTGCCGATAAAGGCTCGCAAATCTTTTATAACAGATCGAACGTCAGCCGAGCGCTGAGGCCACATCCAAAGGAACCTTGATTTAGTGTTTGTGGGACTGCATTCATCCACAGGGATGGCTGCATATAGATAGTCTAATGCTGTCTATCAATGGTGTCTGTACTGGGCTGGCTACGTTGTAGACAGATGCCTGGTGGCGTTCCGTACTGCAATCTCTATTGCAGTCTATGCATTTATTGATAAAAGTGTGAATCAGTGTATTCATTCCTGGCCAACAGTACATCTCTTTTACTTTTAAAATGGTTTTAGAGATCCCCTGATTTGTCAGACCCTCTCCCAGATGTGCTTTATAAATCAAAACTGCTCTTCGTTCCATGTTTGGTATTACCCTATCCCCCACTCCATGGATTCGAGCAAACGGAACGCTGTTCGCATCAATTATATATGAGTATTTGAATGGAAATCTTTTAGGTAATGCTGCACCGCTGCCTTTGCCTGAAGCATTACCAGACAGTATTATTTCACTGTCTATTTTTGTTTTTGAACGAGTGATTGCAGCTACAGAAGCTGTTTGCACAGCCCCTTTCGCGGTTTTATCAGGCAATGAATTCCCTTCAACTTGAACACCATCACGTTGATGACTCAGTGTGTGTATCACGTGAATGTTTTGTAGTCCGTTTCGCAACTGAACTACTTGTTCCCAAAGCGTTTTATGCTTGATTATGCCATGTTTTGCATCTTTGAAACCATTTTGAAGCCAATTCTGTAAATATTCATTGTATGAATGAACACAATACAAATAATCGCACACTATGAGTGTGGGGAATTCGCAATCCGTATTTTCAAGTGCCATTTTAAATGCATGTAGTTCAGCTCGCTGAGCTGTACAATCTCCTTGGGATTGCGTTTTTGTGATTATTGGTCTAAATTTGCCATCGAGCATACGACCTTTAACGATCGCGCATGCTGCACTATAAGCTTGCTTGCCCTCCGTAGCGAACTGTGCAGATCCGTCAGTATAAATTATAAATTTGTACTGGTCAAGAGGGAGAATTTCAGTAGGCAGAGGAAAGTCGTGTTCGTACTGCAGGAATGCTTGTGTTTTTAAATAAGGATCAAAAACATATTCAACATCAGTTTCAGCAAGAGAATGAACCCATTGTATCCATCTTGGATGTAAAGCTTTTGCATTCGGAATACTCGCTTTTGTAACTGCCTCTAAGGATGGTACAGGGGTTCAGACCATAATACGTTTACCCTGTGCTAGGGCTCTTCTTTTGCTACAGCGGTTTGAACTGCTGCGAGAATTTTTTCTGTCGATGTAAATTTCATTTCCGCTTGCGTATAGAAATGTGATTTGTATGCAACTGGTACTTTTTCACCTTTGTTAAAAGTTAAGCAGGTGAATCCGCATTGACCCAGAATGATTCGGATCACTAAGTTGCGTACGTCTACTTGTGTTTGTAAGTGTTTTGTTGCTAACATGTCAGCTTGAAGTGAACGCAGGATATCTGTGTGTTCCTGTGTCCACTGTTCGATTTTAAAATCAGGTTTGATTAATTCGTAGAGAGGTTTAACCCTTTCTGCGTAGTTTAGAATGTATGTTCTTCCAAAATTTAGGAAACCTAGAATCGACGGTAAGTTTTTCATTGTTTTTGGAGGTTGGAGCAGTGCACGCTTTCCTAAAAAGTTGACTGCCAGGCTTTTGCCTTCACTTGATAGTTCATATCCTAGGAAAAGGATGTTGAGATGGACAATTCTTGATTTTTTTTTATTGAATTTATAACCTTCAGAGGTGAAGCCCAGTATAATGGTATTCACCCTGTTCAAGTGCCTGTTCAGGTCATCATCTGTCAGATAGATATCATCAACATATGACAATGCCTCGTCATCATAAATTTGTAGTAACTCTGTTACCCTTGCTGAGAATAACCCTGGACTATTCTTGAATCCCTGAGGGAGACGACAGAATTGACGCTGGGTCCCCTTTATTGAGAAAGCTGTCAAATACCTATTTTCAGGTGCTATGTTTTGACAAAAGAAACCGTTAGAAATATGTAATGGTTTTATATTTTTTACGCACAATGTTATTCATTAATGCTGTACTATGTGCATTTTGGACTGCAAATGTTTTACAACAAGAGTTTAAGAGGGTCATTAGTATGGAGGGCGGACTTTTTCCGCCTGCCATACCCCCGGGAATCGGGACCGCCCACAATGCTAGCGGCGGTCCCGCACCATCTATTAGGATGCGCCCGCTACACTGGCGGGCGCATGTGAAACATTGCAGTGGGCGGTGCTGAAAGCACCGCCCGCCGCAATGCCATAAAGGCAAGTTGTGCCTTTCAATGCACAACAAGACAGGCACCGCGCAGTGCCTGCCATGTTGTACATTGAAATGCAGGGGGGTACCATAGGTACCCCCATGTGCACACCCACCCCCCAGAACCCTGGGGGCCCACAATGGACCCCCGCAAGTAAACTCCGCATGCCTTTCCGTGGCGACTTTGTCGCCACGGAAAGGCATGTTTCCGCCCCCATTGTAATATGGCTGGCGGTGTCTAACAGACACTGCCACCATATTGAACCGTTTTCCGCCCGGTTGACTTGTCGACCGGGCGGAAAAGCGGCGGACGGTCTTTCCGTCCGCTGCGGACCCCCCAGCCATCATAATATGGTGGGGGGTCTTGCTGCATGGATGGCGGGTGGATCGCCCCCGCCGGGCCTGCGGTGGCTATCGCCGGCCCGTCGGGGGCGATCCGCCCGCCATTCTAATGCGGCCCTAAGTGTCTGTAATCCAAAACTAGACGATATGTATTGTCTGGTTTGGAAACAGGAAACAAAGGATTGTTAATTGATGAGGTGCATGTTTCAATCACCCCTTGGTATTCAAGTTGATCTAAGATCTCCCTGACCTGTTTTTTAGCTTCTTGCTTAATTGGATACTGCCTTTGTGCAGTTGGTTGATTTTTTAACTGGATGTTATGGTGAGGTGAGTCCTCATCCCATCCTACAGGATATTTGTATAATGCTGGGGCTTGTGCCACTGCCCATTTCCTGGCATAAGTATATTTTAAATGTACTGGAACATGGTTAGAGAAGGCTGGCATGATGATGTCTTTGCCATGTGGGCACTCTCTGACAAATTCTGGTGGCCAGTCCCGTTCTGCTAGAAGTAAATCATAACCCTTTGAAAGTCGCTCCCAAAAGAGTGCTTTTACTTTTCTTGGTATGCCTCCCTCCATCAGGAGTGTTATTTCATATAACGTTTGTGGAGAACTAACCCTGGAGTCTGCAGTCTCAACTTGAATGTATTCATTGAGGTCCACTGTCTCCAGAAGTCCCTTCAGGTTCTGGTGAGCTATTGATACTTCTGCTGCGCTGTCCAACATTGTATGAGCCCATTCTCCGTTCTTGAGTTGTGTTCTCAGAATCCTCGGCATGTCTAATCTTCAGACCTGCTACTTTCTTCTTGGAGAATTGAGGTTTTGGTTTGTCTTTCTGAACGTGTTGATCGTCTTTGGACTTCACGCGCTCTTCTTTTTGATCTGACTGTCCTCTTCTTTCGGATGTCTGTGACGATATCTCAAAGGTACGAGAGGAACGTGTATCAGTATCTTCATACCTGTCAGGTTTTCTCAAATTATCCCTATTTCTGAGGTTATACCTCCTTTCAGAGGGCTCCTTTTGAGGAGACCTACCTCGGGACTGAGAATCTTTCTCTTTTGAATGTTGTTTGCTATTTTCCCACTTCTTTTTTAGAAGAGGTAGGATTGTTTTTAGTAAAGGCCTTTTCAGGACTTTCAGACAGTTGTGGTTTGACTGTGTAATTCTATAAAATTTTGTATCTGATTAAGTAATTTTACGTCTGACATTGCTTCAATGTCAGAATGAGGTGTATAGCTGGCTAAAATCGGCCATGTTGCTCCTGGTCTACCCAGTGGACCGAGCCTGGTAATGTAATGGTGATGTTTTAGGGTGCCTTTAAACCAGAGATCATGCTCCTGGTTATGTGAGTGGAATTTCAATATTCTCGAAAGGAATATATTCCTCAGGTGGTTCCTCTTCTTTGTAGAAGTGAAACGTTTTAGTTACTGGATTTGATTCTGGGAATATTATCCATCAATAGTATACCTCTGTCTGGTGAGATTCATGTGCCTCTATCACAAAAACTGCTCTACTACCTCTTGGTGTTAGGCCATGTTTTAAAAGTTTTAGAGTGATGGCTCTCCTTAAATTTGGAGCGATGATTTTCGCATTTTCATCGGTTTCATTAAAACCTGTATAATCAAGAGCTGCTGCGACATCATCGGGCACAGCTCCACCGGTTCCAGTGTTATTATCCCAGTTTAGGGACATTGTTTAATGAAAGGGGTCTCTGAGAAAAGCACGACTGAGATACTTCAGTATCCAGCGATAAATTAGTGCCTTACCAAACCGTTGGGCGCCATGTAGTGTAGTTCCTATATCCCTGATAGACTCTGCGCATTGGAATAATATACACTATGGTTTTGACATAGGACTGAGGTCAGTATGTCTCTATCGAGTACATTAAACTTAATTACTTGTGTGTGCCAGCTAACTCAGAGGTCACTAGAAACTTCTCGAATAAACAAGAAGGGATTCGTTTCTGACAACCGCATAAACATGACACCTTTGTTTCCCCTAGAATCGGAACAATATCAGAATCATGGAAACAATAGATAACAGTTTCACTCAGTCAATCGTGCATGCTTCGTTTCTACAGAGTTACACAGAAATAGATAGACGGGCGTTTCAATAAAAAGGGTTTATTGAACATTCTTATTTCTCATGCAAGAGATATGAACTGCTACAATCGTAAAACAGAATGGGAAGTATAATACGTACAGCGTTAGCAGTAAGATAAAATAATACTGCAATAGCATGGTTTGTAGCTATTACAGATATTCATAAAAATACATACATAAATAACACAGGCTAAAATGTTAATACTCATCTGATGTTTCTAGCTAGTTCTACCCTAGTGTACCTAACCTAAGTGTAGTACGAGGTAAGAAGTAGGTGCTGTTTGTCTATAGTCTAGTTTAGCTATATTTGCCAAGATTTGCCAAAAGTCCCTCTAGGTTCTAGTCCGCTCTATACTTTAGAATGAGTGAGTTTGGAATCTCTTTCCGAGCCTCGATCTCTAACACCCTGCAAGGGGAGTCAGAAACACTGGAGCTGAATTCTCTGCGAGGAGGATAACAGCATCTGGTCAGTGCGTCAGGCGGGGACTTGACTTCCTTCCGAACTTGCCGTGGCGAGCCGTGTCGTGCAAGTAGGCAGCCGAACCGTGGGTTGTCATGGTAAGTGAAGGTATATTTATACCTTGAAGGTGTTTAGGAATATAAGTATTGACGTAAAAGTCAGGCAGAAGAACGTCATGAATGAACCCCTAAAGAATAGATGTTCATGCATAATAAATGAGTTCTTGAAGAAATCAATATCCAAGCAAGGGGAAGTCCTAAAGGCTTAAGAGTCTGGTTTTCAAAGAACTTGTCATGAGGTAGATGAACGGATGTAGGTGGCCATTCCTGTATTTGGTTAGTATGGGTAATGCCTAAATAAGGGTAGGATTTCTATGCCTAAATATGGGCAATGCGAATTGTGCCTATATAAGGACATAAATCGGGAAACCTATATACGGTATCTAAATTGACACACAACAACAATATATGGTCTGAACATCACTAGTTCCTGCTAAAATTCAGTATTCCTGCCAATTCCAGCGCGAAGACGCCCTTGGGAATACGTGCGCTTTACAAATCTATAAATCAAATCAAATCAAATCATATTTTCAGCACCGTATGTATACTATGCAATGCTATCCCTTTTGTATAACTCTATGACTCCTGTAAAGCGCTCTGATACACTAACGGGTCAAGTTTGCGCTCTATAAAACACTAAATAAATAAATGATGCAGCCTGGAAGAAAGGTCTTGGGAGTTGTTTTCTGATGTTCACGCTCCCTGAATTATTAGGGCATTTCATAAAAAGTTTCCCTGCAAGCCCAGACCCGGAGGATCTACCTTGTGAGGGGTACTGTCAGTACTGTCAGAACCCTACAACATTCTAGTAAGGTTAGTGGGTCAGTGAATTCAGTCTTTTTACAAACTCCTCTTCAATAAAAAAAAACACTGTTAACATTGAAGAGGTATAAGAAGAAATTCTAGATGGCAACTAAGATGTGGATCACAGTGCAGCACTCTAGTGTTCCAACTCTGAAAATAGGTTTGGAATGTTCGAAGGAGTCTCCTTTGGAACCTCGCACTTCACCTGAGATTTCTGAGAAGAAGGACCATTTCCCTCTTTGCTGCGTGAAAGTTAGTTATTGTAGTACGTCGTGTGTCTCTCCGACGTTTTAGTTCCGTCGCGCTTGAGTTGTGGATTTTGGAAATTAGTGTCTCAACTGTGAATATCAATTAAGGTTTCCTTGTTCCTTAAAAAGACCTGAGTGAGTCTGCGCTTGCTCTCAGAGTCTGATATTAGACTGTGTGCAGTGATTGTGGTACGTGTCTTTGTCCTGTGTTCTGACGTAGAGTGTGCGCATTAGATTTGGTGCGTGTCTGCATTCAGTGTTGCTATACTGAACATGCACAATGAGTCTAGGTTGCCTTACACTGGTGTTAAACACAGTGTTTGTGCCGTGAATGTTGAACGCATCTCTGCCCAGTGTCTCAATTAGGAAAATGTGAGTGGCATATCTGAAAAGGCGTCAGGTGACGCATAGCTCCTACTTGAAGAGAAGTGAATTTTGAAAACACGCATGACAAGAGATACAACAGTTATTTCCACAGCACAGGTTGATTTTACAGGTCTCCCCTCACAAGATTCCCTACTGTGTTTAGGGAGCGTGTAGAGTTAGAGCTCTTCTAATCTTTCGCTCAAAACACGTTTTTAAAGTTTAGTTACCACTTACCTGATTAGTCCTGGTTGCTCCTGGAGGTTCCTTAGTCTCTTCAGTGAATCGCAGAGTTCTATAGAATAAAAAGTAGAGCACAGATAAAATCAGTTCTTTTATCACCTCATTCGAGATAGTAAGATCGTACAAAATCATAAAGAAAAGTCAGTCCTCACATCTATATCATATATACAGAGAATAAAAGAAGAGAGGCAAACGTCAAGTCAAATCTGGGTATATAAGAAAATTAAATGAATGTTAAAGCGGATAGTAAAGGTTAACAAGAAATGGAGTAGAGTTTAGAAGTAAGTTGTTACATATCTTTTCACTTGCAGTTCTTCGCTCATTTTACAAGTACACCTGAAGATAAAGACGCAGAGAGTTGAGGAGTGCAAGAAGAAAGCGAGAAGAACTAGGAGGAAGACTTGGCTGTTTCTTCTCTGTCCCCATCCCCCTTCCCCCCTTTGACTTTTCCTGTTGCTCAAGTTAAAATTGACGACGGGGAAAGTTGGAGGGGCATAGGGATCTGAAAGAAACACGTTAGTTAGATTCCTCACCTTAGAATATCCCCAGGCGTCAGACTGGATCCAGAAGATTTTTCGTCAGCAAAACCCCTCCGCGTCCGTCGTCGGCATCGTGCGCCGGAATGATGTCGTCGGAGTACTTAGACGCCGCCCTCGCGCGCTGACGTCAGTTCTTCTTTTTTCCGCGCCAGTAAGCGCAGATCCGGGAGAGCTACCCCTTTAGTCACTTTTTGACTAACTTTTTCGATCCTTTTTGATCACTGTTCGACTCCGGTGCCGGTAGGATGCCTGGTTTTAAAGCCTGTGCTGACTGTAACCGCCTGATGTCGGTTACGGACCATCACCGCCGGTGCCTTTACTGCTTGGGTCTCGACCACGACGCGGAGTCGTGTTCGGACTCCAAGGCCCTGACCTCGAAGGCTAGACGGGAGCGGTCCCGTAAGCTTCTCGAGATCCGCCACTCGGCTCCGCGCGCCTCTCGATCCCGGTCCAGGAGGAGGTCCAAGTATCGGTCGCGGAGCCGCAACCGACGTCACCATCGGTCGTCGGGATCCAAGTCTTCGGGTAAGTCGAAGCATTCCAAGAAGTCCAAGAGGCGACACCGCTCTTCGGACTCCCCTCGCCGGTCGGGCGACTCGGCTGAGGGTCAGGGTGGTTCCACCCCCGCGGCTCCGGCGGAGCCGCAGGCACCGCGCAAGTCCCCATACCCGCCGGTCCCTGGGACTAACGCGACGCCGGCGGAGGTCAGTGCCTTCCTCTCGGCCATGAGGAGCCTGGCTCCACCGTTGACGCCCGCTGGCGCGCCTTCGGGCCCCGCGGACCCGACAAGGCTGCCTTGCCTGCCGGCGTCTCCGGCCCCGGCGCCGTCGACGGCTCCGGCCTCGACGCCGCAAGCGCCCGAGGGACACGTTCCCGAGTCCCCGCCGACGCTGGTCGACCTCGTCACGCCTCCTCCGCCGGCGTGGACACCGGTACCACCCCCGACGCCGACTCCGCTCAACGTCGAGCCCCAGTTCAGTCCCGCTCCGGGCCCGGCGCCGCTACGGCGTCGATGGACGCCGCGTTCGGCGCCGCTAGAGACACCTTATGTCTACCGCCCGGCTCCGTACCTTCCTCCTGTATACCAGGAATCGGATGATGGGGACAACTGGGAGGGATCCGAGGATCCTATGGCAGTTCAGGCTCAGCTGTCCCAGGACTGGGCAGATGAACTGGGGGAGGCCAGTGGCCTGGATACCTCTCCAGACACTGGATTCATCTCTCCTCCGAATGTGGCTTCGGAGGAGGGTGCTGCTTTCTCTGTGGTGCTGCGCAAGGCGGCCGCAGCCCTTGGGCTCGAGCTACCTGCCGTGGCTGTGAGGACTAACGTCCTCACTGAGGTGCTTCAGTCTGCAGCAAGCTCCACTGAGCCTCTGCTGCAATTCAATGAGGCCCTCATTGACGTTCTGCAGGGCACCTGGTCCAAGCCCTCCACAGTTCCTCCTGTGGACAGGAACGACGCCAGGCGCCACCGCCCTGCTCCGGGCGACCCCAGTTTTCTGTCCCAACACCCTACCCCCGAGAGCCTGGTTATCCAGGCCTCTACCTCCCAATCCTCCTTCCCGACCGCTCCGCCGGACTGGGATTCCAAGAGACTGGAACAGTTTGGCAAGAAGCTGTTCTCTTCCCTTAGTTTGGGCCTGCGGTCTTTGAACACCGCCTGTCTCTTGGACTGTTATTCCCACTCTCTGTGGGATGCGGTGGAGGACGTGCTGCCCCTGTGTCCGGAGGAGGTCCAGACACGACTTACCCAGGCTCTGGCCGATGGGAGGGATGCAGCACGGCACGCTATCCGATGTGGGCTTGACACTACGGACTCGCTGGGTAGGGCAATTTCTACCACAGTGGCGCTTAGACGTCACGCCTGGCTGCGGTCCACGTCATTTTCGGGCGATGTTCAGAGCACTCTCATGGACATGCCCTTTGATGGCACTCGCCTTTTTGGCGAGAAAGCGGACTGAATCGCTTTAAGGACTCCTGGGCTACGGCCAAGTCCTTGGGCCTCTCTGCCCCGCGATCGCAAACTTCCGCCTTTCGCCCCTTTCGTGGCCAAGGAAGGGGTGCCTCCTCACGTGCGCCTAGCTACCAGCCGCAGAACCAACCTGCGCGCGGTCGCGGACGTGGTTTCCGCCGAGGCGGTTCTGGAGGACGACGTGGTCAGCCCACATCCACCCCGGCAGCATCCGCCTCAAAGCCTTCCTAGTCCGAGCTTTCAGGCCCATTCCACGCCAGTGGGCGGCAGAGTTCGCCATCACCTGCTCCACTGGCGGTCCATCACATCAGACAGGTGGGTGCTGCAAATCGTCTGAAGGGGCTACTCCCTCCCCTTCGAGACGACCCCTCCAGCCATGCCACCGCAGCACCACCGTATCTCGGGGGATCATTTGAATCTTCTCCATGAGGAAGTTTCGGCCCTCTTGGCCAAGGGGGCCGTCGAGCGCGTTCCGAGCCCAGAAGTAGGTCGTGTTTGTTATTCCCACTACTTTCTGGTGCCCAAGAAGGGCAAAGGGGGCCTGCGCCCTATCTTGGACCTCCGGAACGTCAATGCCTTCCTCCGGAAGGAAAGGTTCAAAATGTTAACGTTGGCTCAGGTTCTAGCTGCCCTAGACCCTGGAGACTGGATGGTAGCGTTGGACTTGCAGGACGCATATTTCCACATCCCCGTCCTGCCGGCCCACCGGCGTTACCTGCGGTTCACGGTGGGCCAAGAGCACTTTCAGTTTACCGTGCTCCCCTTCGGCCTCATCAGTGCCCCTCGGGTGTTCACGAAAGGGATGGCGGTGGTCGCAGCTCATCTGCGCAGATAAGGGGTTCCAGTCTTCCCCTATCTCGACGACTGGTTGTTGAAGGCGGGCTCGCCCCAGACAGTCGTCTCCCACCTCCAGACTTCGGCAGATCTCCTGCATTTGCTGGGATTTTCCATCAACGTGCCGAAGTCACACTTGAGTCCCTCTCAGACGCTCCTCTTCATCGGAGCGGTTCTCGATTCGGCGCAGTTCCGGGTCTATCCACCGGAACAGCGGGTCCGGGATATTCAGGCCCTGATTCCCATCTTTCGGCCTCTATCCTAGGTTTCGGTCAGGCTAGTGTTGCGGCTTCTGGGGCTGATGGCCTCCTGCATCCTACTAGTGCATCACGCCAGGCGGCGCATGCGGGCTCTGCAGTGGGACCTGAAGTTTCAGTGGGCCCAGCATCACGGCAACCTGTCCGACCATGTCTTGATCTCGGAGGGCACTGCACAGCAGTTGCAGTGGTGGCTCACGGACCGCGATTGGGTCATGGGCAGAACCCTCTCCCTTCCCCAACCGGAGCATGTCGTAGTGACGGATGCGTCCCTCCTGGGATGAGGTGGCCATATGGGAGAGGCGGAGATCAGAGGCCTCTGGTCTCCAGCGGAGTCTCGTCTCCACATCAACCTGTTGGAGTTGAGAGCGATCCGGCTTGCACTGAAAGCCTTCCTTCCCTCTGTCAGGGGCAGTGTCGTGCAGGTGTTCACGGACAACACCACCGCCATGTGGTATTGCAACAAACAGGGCGGGGTGGGGTCGTGGACCCTTTGTCAGGAGGCTCTGCGCCTCTGGACGTGGCTGGAACACCAGGGCGTCACCCTAGTGGTTCAACATCTGGCGGGCTCTCTGAACGCCAGAGCAGACGAACTCAGCCGCCGGTGCATGATGGATCACGAATGGCGTCTGGACTCCGAAGTGGCGCAAGGTCTCTTTCAGCAGTGGGGAGAGCCTTGGTTAGATCTATTCGCCACCGAAGAGAACGCGCAATGTCAGCAGTTCTGCGCGTTGGAATTTCCAAGGCGGCACTCGCTCGGCGACGCTTTTCGTCACGAGTGGAGTTGCGGTCTGTTGTACGGCTTTCCGCCTATACCACTTCTGCCCAGAGTGCTGAAGAAGATCAGGCACGACCGGGCCCAAGTCATCTTGGTGGCTCCGGATTGGGCACGAAGGTACTGGTATCCCGAGCTACTCAGTATGTTGACCGATCCTCCGATACGTCTGCCCCTTCGGGAGGATCTTCTGTCGCAGCAGCAGGGGACGGTCCTGCCTCCACCTCCATGCGTGGAGATTGAGCGGCGGCAGTTGATGCCATTTGACTTGCCTCCTGAAGTCTGTGATATCATTCTGGCAGCCAGGCGTCCCTCCACAAAGACGGTATACGCCTGCCGGTGGAACAAATTTGTGGCATGGTGCACAGCAAAGGCTGTGGATCCCCTTTCCGCCCCTCTTTCTGAGGTTCTACTGTTTCTTCTTTCTTTGGCCTGGCAGGGCTCTGCCCTGGGCACCCTGAATGGTTATCTTGCTGCCATCTCTGGAATTTTTCAGTGTCCCTCCCACCCAGATGCCTCCCGCGCCCGTGGACAGACTGAATCGGCCTTGGAGACACCTTGGAGGCGGAAAAGAGACCGTGGACCCAACCCGGCAGCCCCACCTGGAAAAACTAATCAAGGCTGTGAAAGAGGCTGGCAGCACGAAGCAGCAACATGGGACACATCCTAAGCTATATGACTTCCACCTCAAAACTGCCCACAAGGCATTTCTAACATCACCCACTAAAGTAATGGGGAGCCCCTAGCACTCTGCCCCCTCATCTCCCTCCAGCACTGCCAGTATGCCAACTTGGTGGGGGCAGAGGCAGCCATCCCCATAATGTGACAACTCCAGTAGGTAGGAGCAACTGGGCCCCCAAGCGTCCCTGCACTCACCGCAAACACTGACGCCAGACGCGGCCTACACACCGATCTGTTAGACCACCCATTGGGAATTTCCTGATTGCCCTATAGGTGTCAGGGCTCACCACTAATTGCACAGGAGCAGAACAACGCTAGAAGAACAAGTTACTTACCTTCGGTAACGATGTATCTGTAAGAAACATTAGTTAGTTAGATTCCTCACCTTAGAATATCCCCAGGCGTCAGACTGGATCCGGAAGATTTTTCGTCAGCAATACCCCTTGCGCGTCGCTAGGCGTCGTCTGCGGCTCCGCGTCCGTCGTCGGCGTCGTGCGCCGGAATGACGTCGTCGGAGTACTTAGACGCCGCCCTCGCGCGCTGACGTCAGTTCTTGTACATAGCTTTCTGCGCCAGGAAACTCATCATGATACATCTTATAGACAGTGCTGGTACCTGCTTCTCTGATCTCATAGGTAATTCCTCATTCAAAGTCCTCTAGACAGTGCAGTATCTACTTTTTTGGTCCCGTCAGTAATTACAACATTTTAAGTCCTCTAGGCAGTGCTGCAACAGTGTCTCTGTTCCCAGTGGCAATTCCTCATTCTAAGTCCTCTAGGAACTGCTGGTAGCTGCTTCTCTGGTCCTGCCAGTAACTCCCCCATCCTAAATCCTCTAGGCAGTGCTGCACCTGTGGCTTTGGTAATAGTGGTAATTCCTAATTGTTAGTCCTCTAGACAGTGCTGTAGCTGCTCCTCCAGTCCCAGTGGTAATTCCTCTTTCTAAGTCTTCTAGGCTGTGCTGCTGCTTGATTCTCTGGCTTTATTGGTAATTCCTTATTTGAAGTCCTCTAGGCAGTGCTGCAGCTGCATCTCTATTCATACATCCATCACACTCCAAACCAAAACACATAGGCAAAAGACATTTACATTTACAAAGCCAATAGCTCTAACTCTAAAAAATGGGAGACCTATTGCATTGCTAATGCTTGTTTATATTTACTGCTGTTTTGCTTGTCTGAACCAGGGGAGATGACATCCAGCGCCCAGTGTATGTGTTCTGACCCCTACAGCATTTGTGCAATTGGCTAATCTCCGATTGGCATATGTAAATTTGCTCTAAGTCCCCAGCATATGGTATTCTCTGTATATATGGCCTGTAAGTTAAATGTCACTAGTGGACTGCAGTACTGATAGTGCCACCACTACAGTGACAAAGTGAAAACATAACTCCAGGTTTGCCACCGCAGCCTAGCATGGCAGTTTGACCTGTCAATTTACTCAGTGACAGGCTGACCATTCCCTTTTAATACTGGTAGGTTCTCTTCCAGGGGATCCTCATCAATAGTCATAAGCACTAGAATATTCCCGCACATGCGCAGGACCCCGGAAACACAATCATATATGTGACAAACATATATGTATCTCCATATATATATACATTTATATATATAATAAAAAAGCAAATGCAGCCTTTCATAACTAGAGCTCAATAATGCTGTAAGGACTCCCCTGTATATTATAAACAATACATTAAAAACCAGGGAAAACACAACAGCAAAGCATGTTTGAAAACTATTTTAATGCTTAGCACTTAGCACAATCTCTTAGATAGTACTGAAAGCATTGACAGCTCACAGGCTGCATTGCAGAAAAAACATAGCCTAGAAAGGCTGAAAAGCTAACTCATAGCAACATAGAAATAAACTGGCACCGTGCCTTTAAGGCAGCCATGACCCCCAGCTTCCCATCATGCCTCAGGGGTGACAGTTAGGTCAGTTGTTCTTTCCGGCTCCTTCAGTCAGGACCCTGGTTACACAGCTCCACTTTTTTTCTGATTTTTCTCAGAAATAATCTTCCATTTTCAGGAAAATTGTATCTTACTTCGACATTTTTCATCTCGTCAAGTAAGGTGCTCACTTTTTCTGACTGATTTTGGCATTTTTTCCCACTCAAAATGCCATCTCTTTTTGACCCCTGCCCTTCTTGTGGAAAAAAGAAGGCCAGGTCAGACTCTCATGCAGTCTGTATTCTCTGTCTACCTAAGGACCATGTCCCCAAGACTTGTCCTCATTGCCAGTCTCTCTCTAATAGAACTTTAAAAGACAGGGAGCGTATCCGTCTTTATGGGCTGGCAGAAAAGGAAAAATCAACTTCCAGAGGCAGGTCACCGGTGAGAAAGGGCTCTAAGAGGGCCAGATCCTCTTCTAGAAGCAAGATTCCATCAGTGTCGGGCTCGGCGCTGAGAAAACTGCCACCGGTGGGACATACGTCCAAGAAAAGACCTTCGACAGCAGGCTCGCCGTTGAGAGAACGCCGACATACAGGTACGTCGCTGCATTCACCGTCGATGTCGAAGAATCGTAAACCTCCGCCGGCGTCAACCCGCCGACAAACGGCATCGAAGAGCAGAAGTCCTCTGCCATCGTCAACCCGGCGACGATCGGCATCGAGAATCAGCAGCCCTCCGCTGTCGTCATCTCGACGTTCGTCGTCGAAAGCTGGCAACCCTCCGCCGTCATCAATCCAACGATGATCGGCGTCGAGGGGCGGGATTCCTCTGCCTTCGTCAACCCGGCGACGATCAGCGTCGAGGAGTGGCAGCCCTCCGCCATCGTCATCCCAGCGACGATCGGCGTCGAGGCGCGGAAGTACTTCGCCATCGTCGATCCAACGTCGTTCGACGTCGAGGCGCAGATGTACCCTGGCGTTGTTGATGAGACATTCGACATCGAAGAACAGAAAGTCAATGTCAAAATCGATCCCAACACCTGGTCGGATTTCGACGTCTAGAAGGAGGTCAAGGTCGACGTCGAGAAGGGCTCCGTCAGAGCAGGTTATACGCTGGACGTCGAGACCCACATCAGTGAGGTCTGGAGAAGGTTCAGTGGTTTTGGTGACAGAATCAGCGTCACGGCACTCATCCTCTTATTCCTCGAGATGACCTTGGACGCATTCACCGTCTGCGTCCCCAGAACGACATTCGAGGAGGTCGTGTCAAAGATCTCTGTCACATCACAGAAGGGCTTCCCCTTCTGTTCACTTATCTCCAAGGTGGTTTCTACCAATCCATCAGTGGAGTAAGAATCCGGCAGGAGCATCACGAAGAGAGGAGGAATATACCAGTCCGATCCACAGATCTCCTTTGCAAAGGTTGGTGCAAGAGGGGGATAGATCGCCTTCAGCTACAGTTCAGCATCACGCTGGAAGATTGCGAGAGTGCAGACCTTCTACTTCCCATCCCAAAAGAAGAAGGTCTCCTACATGGTCTTCCTCCTCCACCCGCTCCTCTAAAAGAGACTATTCACCCACCCTATCGGATAGCCCTCAGTCAAGAGTGTCTCCGATAGATGATATAAACACGTATCATGAGGTGCTTCAGACAGGGGCTCAGAAGCTGAACATTGAGACTCCTCAAGTTGCAACAACGGTGATTTTTGAGACACTACATTAGAGATCTGCGTCTCGTACGTTGCTGCCTCTGGTTCCTGGGCTTCTGGAACCAGTGATGGACATTTTCCTAGCCTCCTCTACAATTAAAGCTGCACCTGCTAGGATTCAGAAAAAATACAAACCAGCTGAGACAGACCCGGTATTTTTTAAATCAGATCTGCCTGCAGATTCCGTTATCGTCGCGGCAGCACGAAAAACGCACGCAGTGTCTGCGAATTCGTTGGTCCCCCCTGACAAAGAAAGTAAGTCCCAGGATTCTTGGGGGCGGAGGTTTGCGGGTGTGCAGCGTCATCGCTAAAAGTCTCCAGCGCAGCAGCCTTATTAGGCCGCTTCGACAGAGCCTTATGGGACTCCTTGGACCGTTTCAAGGAAAAGCTGCCAAAGGAAGATCAAAGGGACTTTGAAGAGGTCATCAAGGAAGGATCCCTTGTAGCTAACCAAATGATTAGCACAGCAGCGGATGGTGCCACACTGTTGGTGCATTCTTATGCGCATGGGATTTGCGCTAGGAAGCCTGCCTGGTTAAGACTAACAGCTCTCAAGCCAGATGCACAACAGAGGATCCTTAACCTGGCTTTTTCTGGCTCCTCGCTGTTTGGCACCCATACTGATGAGGAGATGGCTAGGATGAAAGCCGAGTTAGACACTCTGAAGGCGGTGGGATTAGAAAAGAAAAAAGAGTTCAAGCGTAGATACAGACCCAACCAGCGCAAGGGCTACCAACAGAGGTCCCAAAACAAAAATCAAGGAAATTCACAGTTCCAAGGCCGTAAGTCAAACAGAGGTAGAGGAGGTCACCAACAGCAGTCCTCTACCATGGCTAGATTAGCAGGGAAGCAATGAGCAAGAGCTTCCTCTGGCGCAGATGCCCACTCCAGTTGGAGGAAGTGTTTCACATTATCTGAGAGAGTGGTGCAACATAACAAAAGATCGTTGGGTGCTCAGTATACTACGCAATGGATACGCACTACGTTTTCGTGTATCTCCAAAGGACATCCCTCCGAAAAGATCTCGCCCTCACCAGCTAAAGTTACTGCGACAGGAAGTGGTAACCCTTCTGCGAAAAAAGGCCATAGAAGGGGTTCCTCCTTCTCAGCGGGGGAAGGGAGTTTATTCCAGGTACTTCCTTGTGCCAAAAAGAGATCAAGAACACAAATTCAGACCTATCCTGGACCTTCGATCGCTGAACAAAGTCATCTTGAAGGAGAAGTTTCGCATGTTGGCACTTCATCAAATATGTCCACATCTGCAAACAGGAGATTGGATGTGTTCAGTGGACCTCCAAGATGCGTACTTCCACATACCTATAATTCCCCGTCATCGCAAATATCTGCGATTCGTGGTCAGCAGCAAACACTACCAGTTCAAGGTGTTGCCCTTCAGACTAAAATCTTCCCCACGGGTCTTTACCAAGTGCATGGCGGTGGTGGGGGCGGCTCTACAGAGAAGGGGTCTGTTCGTTTACCCGTACTTGGACGATTGGCTCCTGAAAGGGCCATCCCCTCAGCAAGTAAGGAGCGGTTTCCAAATATGTCTAACTCTACTCTGCAGGCTAGGTCTGCATGTGAACATGGAGAAATCAGTTCACTGGCCTACCCAGGCGATCCATTATTTGGGCTCCACTCTGGATACAAACTTAGGAAGAAAGTTTCCTTCGGAGGAGAGACTTTCTTTAATACAACAGAAGTGCAAAACTCTTCTTCAGGCAGCTCGTCCAACGGTCCGGCAAGTGGCATCTCTGCTAGGATCAATGGCTTCTTGCATATTTCTCATTCCCAACGCTAGGCTGAGAATGAGGCCCTTGCAACAGGACCTAGAGGACAAGTGGGACCAAGCATCGGGTCACTGGGAAGACCGAATTGTGCTTTCGCAAGCAGCAAAGTCGTCCATTGTATGGTGGACTCGACCAAAGAACCTCGTAGTGGGAGTCCCCTTCCATCAACCAGTTCCAACACAGTCCTTAGTAACGGATGCGTCTCTACAAGGGTGGGGAGCGCATATGGATTGCCTGCAGATGCAGGGACGGTGGTCCATCAAGGAACAATCCTATCATATAATCATGTTGGAGCTGCGAGCAGTCCACCTAGCTCTGAAAGCTTTTCAGCCCTCAGGTCCAACTCGATCCTGATTCAAACAGACAACACGACCACCATGTATTACCTCAACAAACAGGGTGGTACGCGCTCTCGCCCGCTCTCCCTGGAAGCTCAAACGATATGGCACTGGCTTCTAGCCCGAGGCCTTTCCATCACAGCGGTGCATCTTCCAGGGGAGCGAAACGTGCGAGCGGGCGCACTCAGTCGGCACTTCGAAGATCAGCCAGACTGGGTGCTAAACGACGAGGTTGTGGCAGATATTTTCCATCAGTGGGGGCAACCTTCCATAGATTTGTTTGCAGACGATCAAAACAAAAAATGCCACGCCTTCGCATCCAGGTTCCACCGTCCAGGGACGAGGGGGAATGCTCTTTTTATGGATTGGTCCGGAATATTTGCATACGCCTTTCTTCCCCTGTCGCTGATCCCGAAGGTGGTATCCAAACTCATCCGATCCAACATGTCGATGATCTTGATAGCTCCGGACAGTGGTGGTACCCAGACCTGTTACAGTTGTCGGTGCTCCCCCACAGGAGACTACCTTACAGATCAAACCTGCTGACCAAGATGGACTGGAAGATTCTACATCCCAAATTTCCCTCACTGAACTTGGCGGCATGGCTCCTGAGGTCCGGCAATATGGACACTTGAATTTACCGCAGGACTGTATGCACATACTAAAAGAGGCAAAGAGACCTTGCACAAGGGCGTCATACTCCTTTAAGTGGAAAAGATTCTACTTATGGTGCACTCATAATCATTTTAATCCTACCACAGGGCAGGAGGAGGCAATTCTACTTTACCTCCTGTACTTGGCCAAGTCAGGTTTAAAGTATTCCTTGATCAGGGTACACTTAGCGGCCATTACGGCCTTCAGAAAGTCTACAAACCAGCCTTCCTTTTTTCAAATACAGGTGGTCAAGGTTTTCCTACAGGGGTTGAAGAAAGTGTATCCCCTGTTCAGCCTCCTTCTCCTCCTTGGGAGTTGAATCTAGTCCTCTCTAGATTGATGGGTCCTCCTTTTGAGCCCATCCATAAAGCCACGTTGCAGCATTTGGCATGGAAAAGCGCTTTCTTAGTCACGATAACATCAGCGCACAGAGTAAGTCAAATCCAAGCGCTGTCTGCCAAAGAGCCATATACAATCTTTCACCACAACAGGGTAGTGTTAAGGACTCACCCTGCTTTTCCTCCAAAAGTTGTATCTGATTTTAATGTTAACCAGTCAATCTCCCTACCATCCTTTTTTCCCAATCCCGCAACTCCTGCGGAGAGATCGCTCCACTCCTTAGACCTTAAGAGAGTGCTCAAATTCTATTTGGAGGGAACGAAGGGCATAAGGAAATCAGATCAATAGTTTCTAAATTATGGTTCCATGAGGACAGGCTTTCCAGCTTCCAAAAGGTCCATTTCGAGATGGATAGTGTCCTGTATAAAATTGGCTGACCAGTTAGCGAATAAACCCCTATTGTTGTCACCTAAAGCACACTCCACTAGGGGGAAAGCGGCCACAATAGCTTTTTTTCATGATGTTCCAATTGCAGAGATCTGCAAGGCAGCAACCTGGAGATCGGTACACACGTTCACAAGGCATTATTGTCTTGAATCCGATTCCAGAACGGATACTCAAGTAGGCCAAGCCTCCTTTAGGAATCTGTTCAGATAATAAGATATCTGGGTTTTCAAGTTTAGTAATCTGAGCTTGATTATTAATTATTTTTTCCTTTGCCCGCAGGTGGAAGAGGTGAGGCTCGCTATTCTATTCTAGAGCTTATGACTATTGATGAGGATTCCCTGGAAGAGAAGGATTAGTTACTTACCTGTAAACCTAGTTTTCTTCCAGGGGTATCCTTATCAAAGCCATAAGCAACCCTCCCGCCTTCCCCAGCAAAGGAACCTTGTTTTTAAGGAATTGTCAACTCTTTGTGTCATGGCTTTTAAGTCACCGCAAAGAACAACTGACCTAACTGTCACCCCTGAGGCCTGATGGGAAGCTGGGGGTCATGGCTGCCTTAAAGGCACGGTGCCAGATTATTTCTATGTTGCTATGAGTTAGCTTTTCAGCCTTTCTAGGCTATGTTTTTTTTCTGCAATGCAGCCTGTGAGCTGCCAATGCTTTCAGTCCTATCTGAGAGATTGTGCTAAGTGCTAAGCATTAAAACAGTTTTCAAACATGCTTTGCTGTTGTTTTTTGCCTGGTTTTTAATGTATTGTTTATAATATACAGGGGAGTCCATGCAGCATTATTCAGCTCTAGTTATGAAAGGCTGCATTTGCTTTTTTATTATATATATAAATGTATATGTATATGGAGATACATATATGTTTGTCACATATATGATTGTGTTTCCGGGGTCCCGCGCTTGGGCGGGAATATTCTAGTGCTTATGACTTTGATGAGGATACCCCTGGAAGAGAACTAGGATTACAGGTAAGTAACTAATCCTTACCCCTAAAGCAGGCCTTAAGTGCCTCCAGAGGAGGGTGCATGGTATTTAAATAGTTGGACATGTGTTCTCATGGTTTACTTGTACAGGCTGAGAAAAATCACCAACATCGTTTTTCACTGTGACAAATCTGGCTGTTCCATAGAAAAGCACTGGGTTACATCATTACACCTTCTAATGTATACCTTTGATTTGGGAATTAATAGACCCATGATTCAATAACTCAAATTAATAGGAATTTAAACTCTAACCTGATGGCAAAGTCCAATTTTAAATTATTATTTTGAAAATTTCACTTTCAGAAAGTTGGCATTTTTCTGCGTAAATCCTCTAGTAACCCATTTCTGAGATAATCCCAACTGTCATCTGGCAGCCTGTCTCAGTCTTCTGGGAGGTGTGAATTGCTCCCAGGAATGGGAAAAAAGGGCTTTGGCTGGGAGGAGGTATGAACTCCTCCTGACACGAGCGCCTGAGAGGATGTGGCCACCAACTGTACAAGCCTCACACAGGCAGACCCTGTCACCGGCAGATGTAACCCAGACCTAGGCCTTCCATTATCTATGTAACCAGAGTGGCGTCATTCGCAGTGGGGGGACGATGACTCAGAACTTTATTGCAGGGGTAGTTGTTAATTATACTGGACACACCTCAGGGATGTGCCCATAGCTTTGACCAAGGGAAGAAAGAACCTGCCACGTTAGATTTTGTCAGAGCAGGGCACTGTGGGGTTGTTTAGTAACAAATCCCCAAGAAATGCTGTCATCGTTGGTATGGTTGCCCCTGGGAACTTTTTCCAAATTGGTTAGGCAAACACCCCCACCCACAAGCTAGTGTAAGGCATACATGTGGCACCCCTGGCTACCTTCTTCTGTTGAAGACAGAAGGACTGCATCTGCTGTGTTCAGAAAAAAGAGGATCCCACCACTATAACCCTTTGAGAGAGTCCCCAAGGGCTGGGCCTACTCCCACTTGTTACCAGGACTTGAGAGTGGTGTCCAAGGACTATTTGTCTAGCCTCTGGTTAAGCCTCAGTAACACAAACGCTGCAAGAAGGCCAAGAATCTACTAAGCTCATCTAACCAGTTCCAACTGGATTCCGGAGAGTGAGTCCTAACCCCCAAGTGGTGCCCGTATGGTTCTGAACCCTTGGATGGTGTTAGAGGGTACTTCTCTAACCACAAAAGTGCAAGGACTGGTCTCTAAGAACTTGGTTCCAAGTTTTTCGTAAAAAGAACCTGAGGCTCATGCCGGGATGTCACTCAAGAAATAGCCACCGTAGATGTACCGCCAATCAGATTCTACTTTCCTGGTGATCCATGCATAGTTCCTCATGTCGACAACAACCATCCCCAATTTCCTTGCCAAGGGGACATTATCTTTTTTATTTACAAAAAATAAATTTACTCTTTGGGATTTTCTTTTTGAAAATAAAAAAGAAATCTGTTTGGTGCTAGGCTCCTTCATGTTGATGAATCCCTGCACCAAACTGCGAAACGCATTGCCAGGAACCACTGTGATGGCACGTCCTACCAATGCTTTAGAAATTATCAACAGCTTGGTATACATAAACTAGCCCCTAAGTCAGAATGGTAACTTTCCACCAGGTTGACCTGGTCCCTGTAACCAACCCATGCTCCTTCGCTGTCAGCCTCAACTTTTGACTATGATCTGGTCAAGCGCGAGTAGATACCCATGATTGGCGCTTTGAGCTTTCTCAAAGATACCAAAAGGGTGCGTCACTCATGCGCCCGCTGTCGCACTGTTAACGAGGGAAAAAGTCCTCAAAATCAACCATAATAAATTTGCCATTTTTTCGTATTCAAATTATACTTTTGCTTTTCCTTATTAATCATCACTCTTCCTGCGTATTTTAAACATCACGCAGATGGCATAATTGACCTAGAATGCTTTATTCAACAGTTTCAAAATGCCTCCTGCTGCCCATCCAGGCTTTTACCAAGCGGCATGTGTAGTCAACCATACATCAGAATGGACTCTTTTAATTACCCAATGCATTTCTCTTCCGGGGTCTCTGTCACAGAACTGAAACATAGCTCAACTGACTGCTCAATATACCTGTGGTTAAAAAATACATATTCAAAGAAAATGTTTCATCACCCAATGCCTCCACCCTTAACACCTACCCCAACCCAATCAATATACTACAAACAAGTGCTCAAACAGAGACTTATTCACCTTCCTACTGCATCCTCGCCCCTCTTGACCAACATTACATATGCCATGTGAAATGGCCTAAACCCTGTGTCCAACCCCCCCAAAATCAACAGTAGACAGCAGATAACTAAAACTTCTAAAAAATCATATCTCTGGGTCCTCTCATCTGATTTCTGTCACATTGGTGTCTGTTTGCTCATTAACATGTATACTGGTTTTATAAATTGAAGTGGGATTTTTATGTTGTTATGTTTTGAACTGCTCTGTGCCAATCCTACCCAGGACTGAGTTAAGGTTTAAACTAAAGTAACCTAACAGTACCTGATACAGAATAGTGACATTAGTACTTGGTGAGGTCTCACAACCACCCCAAGCAATAATCCACTTTCTAACAAGAGGGCATGGAGAAAGTAGGAGGAAAAGTTGGGAGAGAAAGTAATGTACAGATTGCACCATTTTAATATTTGCCAAGGGGAAACCTTCATCTAGAAACGGCCTGAAGAGCTCAGAGCTCTCACTTGTTCCTATTCTCATCTTGAGTAGGAGAGTGCCTGCACAGGAATAGCTATCAGTATCCACCATAGCGCTGGATCAATCAGGACTTCCTCTAACATTACTATTGATGTATATTTCTAAATGTTTTCTCATATTTCACCTGCCAAGACTATCTGAGATTTGTATTCCATTGTCCTCGCAACCATTTAAATTTTTCATTCTAGGAGACACAAGTCTTTAGATGGAAGTGATGCCAACTCAAATAGCTAGTATTTTGAAATATCTGCTTTTCTTTAGGCCTCGCTCTAACCATTAACCGTCCCATGCATCATCGAGTCATCCTACTGGGAATCAGGCTTGTCATTTTCTAGTTATGATTGTTACTAACATGTCCCTTTTCACTATCTATGAGTCTCTAGCAATCCATTGGTCCAATCCTCAAGCCACCCGTTTCTCTTTCAGAAGTAAGATCGCTACTGTCAGTCTGAAGTCACCACTAACCTGTAGAGCTGAATTATTGCTGCAGGAACAACATCTAGCCTCCGTCTCTGTCGACAGATCGAAATACACCCAAGATCCATTGCACACGACATATATGGCAATGTGAGGGAAAGGTGGATAGGAAGATGAGAGCAAGTAAAGAAGAGTCATCATCGGTTTATAGTCATATATCGTGCTACATCAGGTGGAGTTTCTGTTGATATTCGAAAGTCTGACCCGACTCCGTGCCTCCCCAGTTTTCCGGGAGTGGCACCTGCTCATGCTCCGGCCCATTTTAGTATCTGGCAATTATCTACTAGAACCCACTCTGGTCGGATGGAACTTTTTACTTGCCCAATAGCGTGGAGGGAATAAACACAATTATCAGAAAATGCTGTCCGCAATTTGTCATAATCAAGGACTCGAGACTTAATCTCTTGGCTCTCTGGCTTTTATTATCAGCATAAAGATTTGAAGATACAAACTCCTCAATACGAGGCACAACAAGTACATAGGCACTAACACAAATGCTACTCTACGAAGAATCCGCATACGACTAAAAATAACTAAAAGCACAATCTCTAAAAGCATGAGGTAGAAAACTACCAAGCCAATGTCGATATTAGGGACACTGAACCATACCATCTCTGTCCCTACTCTGTACTAGATGACATCACTACTTAGCAATCCCTTGAGACCCTCACTCAAAAAGGTGTCAGAGTGAAACTTCCTAAGAAGTCTTCACTTAGAGAGCTTGATCTAAAATTGCCCCCTCTAGCTCTTCGCCTAACTCTTCTCTGCTCTGGGCTGCTCTGATCTGCTCCACCCTCGGGGCGCTTTCCCTAATACAGAACCCCAAGTCCCAGAACACGCCCTTTTGCACCTCATCTTCAGCTGGGTCGTCTTTCAGTAATTTTCCACAAAGCGCTGTCCAGTCCCATCGTCCATCAGCTTGGCCTTGAGTCCCAGACACCGTCCGCACTAGGAGTTACGATTGGCACATTCCAATGCACTCCCATGTCTGGCTTTAACTACATAAGTCAATTCATGAACAAAGAGCTTCTCTACTAACGAGCAACTGTCCTTGCACCTGGGGTGAGATCATGCAAGGCAGACATACTTCGCATCTTTTAACTTTGCAATTTACTACAGCCTAAAACCTCTACTGGAATAAATCCCTTTTGGCCTATTGCCCTCGGCTAACATAAGAAAATACCAGGCCTTTCGCCTCAACGATATATGTGAATTCTGGCCACTACTTCGGTTACACAAGCATGTCTAAATCACACTATTGACATTTACGTCTTTCTTTCATGTATGTCTAAACTAAACAGTCTACAGGCACGTATTCTAAGTTACACATTTTTAACATCACATTGCGTTCAAGTAAGCTAACTCTATGCATTTCTCTAATACGTTCAAAATATGCTTGTACATAGCTAACATTTCTATTTAAGTCGATATAGGTTATACAATTCTTAATACATTTCACACAAAATACCTGAGTACACATTTGATTATATGCGGGTGCCGACTAACAGTGAATATAACGCACCCCTGCGATTTTCAACCTTTTAAGCGCTACATCAGTTCCCCCCTTTGATGACATCTGTCATCACACCATTACAATCTTACTTTCTTTAGAACTGGTTTAAACCGCGCTGGTCATGACTCTACCATTTCGAACTCCCTCCATTCTCTTAAGACTCTCATATTGCTGCTCCTGAAACTTCGCCATTCTTTTCTCGTTTGCTCTAAGAGCTCTTTCAACTTTGCCTCCTTGATACCACTTCCACGCTTTCACGCATCCCCACAAACAAATCACACAAACTATTGCAATGATAATTGGCTTCAATACTGATCCAAGAAATCCTCTTCCCAAATTCGCAAACCATGTTCCCACTCTTCCAAATCCTTGTCCAATCTTCTCCCACACATTCTCCTCCGTCAAATCCATAATTTCCTTGTGAATAGTTGTGATGTTGTCTATGTACTTCCCCAACTCCTTCGTATTGTCTGGAATATACGTGCAGCATTCTTGAACCTTCAATAATTTACAGACTCCGCCTTCCTTGGCTAATAACACGTCTAACGCAAGGCGATTCTGCATAACCATATTCCGTATCGACAACATCTCTCCAGCCACCAACAACAAAGACCTCGCCGTATTCATAGACAGCTCATCAATTACAGTCGCCAACCTTCTGATCTTCACGTCATTCAACACCACACCCATACTAGGTATCATTGCTCCATATATATCACCAATCACTGCACCTGCATTTACAGCCCTACGTCTTCTAGAATGTTGTCTCGTCTCTAACAACTCCAAGTCCTCTGTGTGATAAATCTTCGGGAATATGATAGCCAAATAACATATGCCATACCAATTTGCAGGTAGTCTGACATAAGCATTCTTCCCACATACATAATACACTGTCGGAATCACTTGTACTGCACCTTGCATAAAATCCTTAACAGAAGCCTCCATAGTGAAGGTCTGAGAACAGTTGCTATTTCCTACTGCGACCTTCTCCGTAGCTGATTGAGGACGTCCAATACACAAATTCCCTTTCTGCACTTCATCTAATGCTATTGGTCCATAGCTTCCCTTGGACTTGTGAGATCTCTCCTCCTCTGTCCAATCTACTGGACTATCTCCGGTGTCTCGTGTCTGGGTCAACTTTCTATATCTGTCCTCTACTTGATCAATGAATTTCTTCTCCGTCTCAGATAACGCACATGTCAGGTTATGCCTGTGAGCATGCGCAGTATCCAACTTCACAGTAGGTCTAAAATACTTCAGGAGTCTGTCCTCTTTCTTATAATAGTCGTACTTATTCAAATGCTTGATTGCTGGAACTTCAGGAAGTACCGTATCAAAATTTGAAAAGAAATACTCGAACTGTCTCCTGTCGTAAAATAAACTAAGCAATAAACTACAAGAAATCCCATATGTCAATGGGAGATGATGATACTTGATACCTTCATCCACTGAAGCAGGCAACTGCATACACACATAACAATCCTTCACATCCATCGCATCAACATATTCGTACAACAACTTCGCATAAGCATTAAGCTTAAAATCACCCTTCGACAAATCCATGTGGAGTCTGCTATCCTCCCTCAACCTTGATGTTCCCTGTTCTCTGATACTGACACCTCTCTGTCCTGGGGTAAAAGGTGTAGGTGCTCCCTGAACCTTCCCCTCCTGCCTGTGAGCCACCATGTATGAACTTATCACTACTGCAAATATAGTGGCTATCACAACTCCTACCAATGTGCCTATTATCAATCTAGCCCTACGATGTGTGTTTGCAGGATCTGCCATCTTCGGAATATACTCAATATCCAACACTCTGAAATGGTAAGTCTTTTTCTCATTAATGTCTCTTTCGTGAACTTTTGGCAAACCTCCCTAACTTTTCTTCGTTCTATAACGGAAAAGTCCCTAATTTTATTCTTCTTCCGCTCGGATCTAGGTTATCTTCTTCCCTGCTTTACAACACTCTTGAATCAGTCCAACATAACTGCTGGTCCCAACAGTTCCAGGACCCCCTGCAATATTTCGAGCTTAAGGATGATCAGTTCTTGTGGATCTGGCACAGCTGTGAACGTCGGGAACTCTAAATTGTCCAAGATCATACCTTGAATGACGCTCAGAAAGGGTGGACTCGGAATGTGGATAGTCAGGATTCCTTCGATCCTTCGATCTCCAATCCCGGAACTTTCAGCAACACTTCCACTCTCTGGAGCAGAACACTGTTGACCAGTGTCATCGACCTCAATCTTCCCGTGCTCGGTAAACCTGGCATTAGTCACTGGATATGCCCACTCTGGTGAAGCGTACTTCCGACTTGGCACTCTAGTTCTCTTTGACCTTCTCAGAGTACCTGGAGGATGCTCCTCGTCACTTGATTCTTCTTCTGGCTCTTCCGAAACTGGTGCAAGATCTGTGTCCGGTACCAACCTCAGGTTTACCCGTTTCTGCTTTGCGGGCCAAACCCTTTCTGCTTCTGTGGCACCTCCGATCTACCCTTCGATACCCTGTGCACTGGCCTCCTCTTCCTCGGCAGAACTCGATTCTGTACTGCTCACTGCACCTCTTGCTCCTTCGCCTGTCTCTGGGTCAGTGCTCCTCTCACATTCTTCTTCAGCTTGATTCAGTGCACCATCAGCTGCTTCAGCAACCCTTACAGCTTGACTGGCCCTCTCAGGTGGTTCTGTCGGCTCAGCTGGATTTTCGTTCTCGAGAGGGGCTGTATCTTCTAAGGGTGCTGGAACTCTACGGGTATGGGAAGCATGCACCCAGTTCGGTAAACCTCCACACTTGACTGCTGTGTTCGTGATGAGGATCACTTGAAACGGGCCTCGCCACCTAGCATCCAAGCAACTCTTCCTCACGTGCTTTCGGACTAGGACCCAATCGCCTGGGCATAAGTCGTGGCACAGGTCACTCGCAGCTGGAACTGTTGCTGTCTGCACCTGCTGAGACACAGAATGGACCACGTCAGCAAGGCCTTTACAATAGTCCAGGATCATATCATCAGTGATATTTATCAGAGCAGTCAAACGCATCGCTCTCCCCATGAGGATTTCATGGGGTGACAACCCAGTCCTTCTATCAGGCACACTTCGGAGGCTCATGAGGACCAAAGGTAATGCGTCAGGCCATTTCAGGGACGTTGACGAACACACTTTTGCCATCCGAGCCTTCAGAGTTCCATTCACCTACTCCACTATCCCTGAAGCTTCTGGTCTATAGCTACAGTGTAACCTCTGATCTATATTTAAGGCAGCACAAAGCAACTTCATGACTTCACTGTGGAAATGAGTTCCTCTGTCCGATTCAAAGGACGTCGGGAACCCGTACCTTGGAATGAGTTCTCTCAATAATAGTTTTGCTACCGTGAGTGTGTCACATCTGCGTGTAGGGTATGCCTCCACCCACCTGGAAAAGACGCATACTATCACTAATATGTACCTCAACCCATTACACTTCGGCATTTCAACAAAATCCAGCGGCATCCTATTGAAAGGTCCACCTGACCTCCCTATGTGACTCAACGTCACAGCTGTCCTCTTTCCTACATTCATCTGTTGACAAGTGACACACCTCTGGCACACGGTTTCAGCCACCGCCCGAAACTTCGGGTTGTACCAAGTCTGACGAAACACTCTCATCATCGCGTCTCTACCAAGATGTACAGCACCATGTATCAACCTCGCCATGGGATTCAATAAACATTCTGGCAACACTGCTCGTCCATCATTCGAAACCCATATATCCACATCTCCTTTCTCACATCCAGCTCGTATCCAACTGTCTCGTTCCTGATCCGACACCCCTTCCTGAAGCTGCTTCAGTTCCTCCCATGAGTCTGCCATTGCTAACATCTGATCATACACTGTTTTCTCCTCAGTTTCCTCAATATGAGTCTCCGTGAAATTGCATCCCTGCTCTGCACAAAACCGAGCTACTTCGTCGGCATAGTTGTTACCCAATGAAACAAAATCATTTCCCTTTGTGTGTGCAGCACATTTAACAACGGCAATTTCATCAGGACCTTGCAATGCTTCAAGCAATTTTCGCACATAATCACCATTTCTTATGGGTGAACCTGAAGACGTCATGAACCCTCTCTGGGACCATAGTTGTCCGAAGTCATGAACCACACCAAACCCATACTGGCTGTCCGTGTAAATCGTTACACGGATCTTGTCGGCTGCCAAACAGGCACGATTCAAAGCAATGAGCTCAGCCACCTGCGCGGAATGTACTCCTTCTAAACAAGCGGCTTCAACCACCCCCGTGATGGTGCATACAGCAAACGCTGCTCTCAATCGACCGACACTGTCTCTTAAACATGAACCGTCCACAAAGAAAATCTCATCTGACACTGGGAGCGGTTCGTCAACAATGTCAGGTCTCGGTTTGGTGCATAGTTCAGTAACGTCGAGACAATCATGGTCCTCACAATCTTCATTATCATCTACATTTGGAACAGGTAACAATGTAGCAGGATTTAAAACAGCACACCTCTTCAGTATCACATTATCGGCTGCAAGGATAACTTGCTCATAACGAGTCAGCCTATTATTCGTGAGGTGCTGTGTTTTAGTCCTAGTCATCAACAATTCAACAGAATGTGGCACATGTACAGTAAGAGGATGTCCCATCACAATGCTCTCACATCGCTCGATGCTGACACCTGTTGCCGCAACGGACCTGAGACATCCGGGCAACGCAGAAGCTACTGGATCTAAAGTAGCTGAAAAATAGGCAACTGGTCTACGGACACCTCCATGATTCTGGGTTAACACTGCTAACGCGCAACCTTCTCTTTCGCAGCAGAATAATGCAAATGCCTTGTTGTAATCCGGCATTCCCAACGCAGGAGCGCTACATAAGGCTTCTCTCAGCCTCAGAAATGATTTCAAACAGTCGTCGTCCCATGGTACCGGATCACTTACATCCTTTCACGTCAGCCGCTGTAAAGGCTTCGCTTCAAAGGAAAAGTTTGGGATCCACTGGCGGCAATAGCCCACCATTCCCAAAAACATTCTAACTTCCCTCTGCGTCGAGGGAACTGGCATTCTCAGAATCGCATCAATGCGATCTGGAGACACCTTCCTTTTACCCTTCTCAATTCTGTGCCCCAAATACTGTACCTCAGGTAAACAGTATTGCAGCTTGTTTGGGGACACCTTGTGACCATTCTCTCCCAGGAAATTCAACAACGCAATCGTATCAGTTCTGCAAGCGTCCTCTGTTTCTGACGCAACAAGCAGATCATCAATGTATTGCACTAAAACAGAGTTTTGTGGCAACACAAGACTTTCAAGGTTTTTCTTCAAGAGTTGATTAAAAATCGATGGGCTCTCCGTATACCCCTGTGGGATACGACACCACGTTAATACACGGTTTTCTAGTCTAAATGCAAACAGAAATCTGCTCTCTTCATGCAGGGGAATCGAAAAAAATGCTTGACACAAGTCAATCACTGTGAACCATTCAGCTTCACATGGGATCTGGAACAGTATCACAGATGGATTCGGTACCACTGGGCAACATGGAACAACTATGTTGTTTACCTTTCGCAAATCTTGCACTATCCTGAACTTCCCACTTGGTTTCTGCAGTCCCATAATGGGCGAATTGCATGGGCTACCCATGATTTCCACCAGTATTCCCTGCTTAATCATAGACTCGATCACAGGTTTAATCCCTGCAATCGTTTCAGGGGATAATTTATACTGAGGTGTTCTCGGGAATTCCGCGTTTGGCTTAACCTGTATCTTCACCGGTTCCACTCCCCTGACTAAGCCAATCTCCTCTCCACTTAGGTCCCACACGTCAGTCGATACTGACTCCCTCAAATCATGTGGAAGCTCCTCCACTGTCAATGCTTGGTACATTTCCACGCACACCCGCTGATTTGCAACCTTAAAGGTAGCATCATCATCCCTTGTCTGTACCTCGACTCCTTTCGGGGTACAGTAGATTGTGCAGTTGAGCTTGCACAATAAGTCTCTTCCCAACAAACAAACAGGACTAGAATCGCACACCACGAACTGGTGTCGATCCCTAAAGTTTCCTATCCTGACTGGAATCGGTTCTGTCAAAGGGCTAACTAGCCTCTTATTCACCACTCCAACAACCTGTATACTTTCACCAGAAAGGGCTACACCCGGAACTACTGCCGATCTTATAGTCGACCTAGTAGCCCCCGTATCAACCAAAAAGGTAGTAGGGTGTCCGTCAAGCTCTGCTTCCACAAAGGGTCCTCTCTGGTCTACTTCTAAGATGGCCCTAAGTATGCAGTCATCATCTTGGCTTAAACTCAACCGGGCCAGCAAATCTATATCCTTTTCCTCGCTTACTTCAAACATGGGCATCTGCAAATAAGTTCGAGCTCCCTGCTGTACATTCTGTATCCTGGGTGGCTGGGGAATCTGCACTTGCGGGATGCCGGTCCCCCCTTGCATCATCCTTGGTGTAGTCACCGTCTGTACCTGTTCCGCCCCAGGGACCTGAACTATTCCTCCCTCCATCTGTTGCTGATTATAGGGGTTCAGGGGACACTCGCGCCTCCAGTGTCCCACCTGGTGACACTGGTGACAAGCAGTCGTCTTTTTCAGTATCGCTACATCTATGCCTGTCCTAGGGTCTATAGGCCTCGGCCTTCCCTGACCCTGAACATTCTGATTTCCTGCCTGATAATTCCCCTGTCTCCTTACCACTGGACCCCCATTCGGCGGTCCCTGAGCAGCTTGCATCTGAATGAGCAATAAATTATCTTTCATCTTCTTGTGCTTCGACTCAATCTCATCCGTGCAGTACCTGGCGTTCTGCAAGATTTCATCCACGGGCTTATTCTGCCAACAGATCAAATGCTGCTGTATCATGAGACTAACCTCGGGCTTCAAATCCAGCACGAATTTAGAAACAAACTGTCCCATATCCTTCGTTTCCAGCTCATCTAGGCCACTGTACTGCTTAAAAGCCTTCAAGAGTCTCTCATAAAACTCATGTACTGTCTCCTTTGGTTCCTGCACTGTCCTGTCAATTTTCACCCAGTCTATATCTTGGGGCGAAACCTTCGATTTCAACCAGGTAATTACTTTATCATACAGCCTCATCACCGCTGGCGACGGACCATTTGTAATCATGTTTCTATCAGGCTCATAGTCCGGCCAATCAACAGCAACCTTGCATGCGTTCCACAGATTTCCCGGAACCACGATATCAAATAAGGTATTCAGGTCGATCCACAATACCTTCGAAATCTTAACAAAACGCTCAACTTGCTTGTACCACTCTGCAGGCTTCTCCCTGAGCCTGGGAAAATCCTTCGTAAATGATGCCAAATCTCCCCTGCTCCATGGTACATGCACATATCTTCCATTCGCCACTTCCCTCAGGGGAAAGGTCTTTGCTAGTAACAACCCTTCCCCCGGAGTTCCTCCTTCCGCTCCCTTAGAGGTCTTTTTCTTAGACCATTTCTCCTCCCATTTTTCAAGCATCAGCCATGGTCGCATGGCTAGAATCAGTTCTCTGGCATGTGACCTCAATCCAACGACCCTCTTCTCCTCCAGCTCTCGCTCGGTATAATGCATCCTATGACTTCCTTGCAGCGCCCTGGTCTTGGATAAATCCACATCATATTCTTTCACCAATCCCCTTAATTTCTCATGTGCCATTCGTGCTTTACGAGTCACATCTTTTGCTACAAAAAACAGCTCATCCGGATTATAGGATACTATTCTCTCAAGAGGTAGACTTCCATATATTATTTCATCTACCTCTGCCTTGAGCCTTACTCTGTCTACCAACCCTGCTCTCAAGGCTTCTTTTAACACCTGACAACTTGCTCCACGTCCCTCATCATATTCACATTCTGGTTCCTTCTCTCTCCTCTCTTCTGGTGCCTCTATAGGGGCAGAATAACTCCTAAAGTTATCCCGAGCTCTCTCCGATTGGACCACATTCGGGTTCAGATGCCTCTCTGACGGTACCCATGACCTTAAATCTGATCTCGATTCCATCAGGTTTCTCGGCCTCACCGGTCTCTGTTCCTCTTCGCCCCTAGATGTATCAGATACCGCTACCAATGGTGTACTCCATTGTACAGGGCTTGGAGGTCGGGCCATTGTCCCTTCCAACTCACTTTCCTCGCTTTCTCTCCTCGTTCTTTCTGCCACTTGTTCGGACCTCTCCCTTTCCTCCGATTCCGGACTGTATATCGACACAATCGGTCCAATGGTGACCGGTACCCTCAATGCATCCGGTAACCTCATCTCTCTCTCAATCCTCCCACTAGCCTCAGACTGACTCCGTGGACTCTCTGTTCCACACGAAACCAACCCTTCCACTCGAGTCTCGGGTTGAATCGTTACTCTTCTAGTTTCCCCTCTCTCACCCCACCTATCGTCTGCTTCATCTGGGTTATAAGGAGGTGTTCTCTCATCTAACAATCTTTGCAATACTCCATCATCGGAGTCACTCTCTTCATCCTGTGCTTTCACATGCCTTATCCCCGTCGAGTCTATCAATAAGGGATACAGTTTCTCTTCCTCAATTGTCTGCACTCTCCATCTTTTCTCCGCTGCGTCCCACTTGGCATCCTGAAATGCTCTGATCGACTTTCTCATCCTTTCCTGACTTCTTCCCTTTTCCTTATCATGCGCTGCTCTAATCCACGCATGTAATGCTTCGAACTGTGCTGGTCTCGGCAAGGGCCTTAAGGACCCCATCACCGACTTCAGCTGGTATAGCACCGCTAGTCTGAATAAGCCATACCTCGGGAAAGCTAGTTCCCCTTCACCTTGCGTAATCTTGTGCCAATTCTCGATCCAAACTATAGTATGTAACCCCACATTCTTTGCCATGTAATGTGCTGGGGTATCCTCGGGAGGGGCTTCTTCTCCCTCTCGAACAACTACATGCTTATCGCCTCTACACAATTCTCGCAAAACCCTAAGACACTTCATGTTTACTTCTTGGTCTTAAATCCTCCAATAACAGCGCGACTCACACCAACCGGCCTATCACAGCGCGACACTCTCTGACGTCACCTTCCTCCGTTCGCAGCAGTTCCCTTCTTCAAACACGTTTCACCTACTCTCGTCCCATTCATACACTGAAATAACCGATTAAGTTACTTCTCTGGCTGTCCGTCCACAGCCTCTGACTGTTCGTCCACAGTCTCTCGACCTTGTTGACTTCGAGTGGCGACCGTCTGCCCCCGTCCGGCCAGACAGATCGCCACTGATAGGTTATTAACACTCCGATCCACACACAACAACCCACGACCAGCATTAAGTTGCCATACACACACACGTTCGCTCCCCCTATCTCGGTCCAGGTGATCGATGGTACCTCACGATCTTCTTTGGGTGGTCAACAAAATCTATCTCAGGTGTCTTCTACACCACAACTCCCGGGCTGCGCGCACTCACAGCCTGATCTCACAATCACACGACATACACGTCAACTCCGCAAGACATCACACAACAAATCAACACCGCAATCTACAACATCTCATTTTGTTCATACTCACTCCTGGAACTGCTGCTTCCTGCCGCACTGCTACTCGCCGTCGATGCTCGTCTGCCGCCGTCGTCTCCCGCTCACCATCTGATGATTCACCATCACTTATCGTCTATGGCCTCAAGGATCACTTATCCTTATCTAATCTAATCGTCCCTCGCTATCGGAAGTAACCATCCGTCTGTGCTACCAACTGCTCCGGCCCATTTTAGTATCTGGCAATTATCTACTAGAACCCACTCTGGTCGGATGGAACTTTTTACTTGCCCAATAGCGTGGAGGGAATAAACACAATTATCAGAAAATGCTGTCCGCAATTAATCTCTTGGCTCTCTGGCTTTTATTATCAGCATAAAGATTTGAAGATACAAACTCCTCAATACGAGGCACAACAAGTACATAGGCACTAACACAAATGCTACTCTGCGAAGAATCCGCATACGACTAAAAATAACTAAAAGCACAATCTCTAAAAGCATGAGGTAGAAAACTACCAAGCCAATGTCGATATTAGGGACACTGGACCATACCATCTCTGTCCCTACTCTGTACTAGATGACATCCCTACTTAGCAATCCCTTGAGACCCTCACTCAAAAAGGTGTCAGAGTGAAACTTCCTAAGAAGTCTTCACTTAGAGAGCTTGATGTAAAATTGCCCCCTCTAGCTCTTCGCCTAACTCTTCTCTGCTCTGGGCTACTCTGATCTGCTCCACCCTCGGGGCGCTTTCCCTAATACAGAACCCCAAGTCCCAGAACACGCCCTTTTGCACCTCCTCTTCAGCTGGGTCATCTTTCAGTAATTTTCCACAAAGCGCTGTCCAGTTCCATCGTCCATCAGCTTGGCCTTGAGTCCCAGGCACCGTCCGCACTAGGAGTTACGATTGGCACATTCCAATGCACTCCCATGTCTGGCTTTAACTACATAAGTCAATTCATGAACAAAGAGCTTCTCTACTAACGAGCAACTATCCTTGCAGCTGGGGTGAGATCATGCAAGGCAGACATACTTCGCATCTTTTAACTTTGCAATTTACTACAGCCTAAAACCTCTACTGGAATAAATCCCTTTTGGCCTATTGCCCTCGGCTAACATAAGAAAATACCAGGCCTTTCGCCTCAATGATATATGTGAATTCTGGCCACTACTTCGGTTACACAAGCATGTCTAAATCACACTATTGACATTTACGTCTTTCTTTCATGTATGTCTAAACTAAACAGTCTACAGGCACGTATTCTAAGTTACACATTTTTAACATCACATTGCGTTCAAGTAAGCTAACTCTATGCATTTCTCTAATACGTTCACAATATGCTTGTACATAGCTAACATTTCTATTTAAGTCGATATAGGTTATACAATTCTTAATACATTTCACACAAAATACCTGATTACACATTTGATTATATGCGGGTGCCGACTAACAGTGAATATAACGCACCCCTACGATTTTCAACCTTTTAAGCGCTACATCACTCAAATCAAAGAGTTCTATGTGGTTAGGGTCAGAGAGGGCCCCATCTGGTTCCACAACGGCGGCCCCAGCTCCGGCTTCAATGGATCCCATGTGTTAGACCTGGCACCATTGGTGTGGGTCTCCCTTCCACCTTTCGCTTTTGTCTCCTCTGTGTTTGCTGGTGTTAGAGGCTCTGGGCGCTGTGCCACTGCCATCCACTGTCACAGCGCGAATGCTCCTTATTGTAAAATGACTGTATGAATTGGTATTCCCTATAATCCTAGCTGACCCAAGAAACATGTTTCGAAAGTAGAATTTATTATGCCTGAGCTCAGAATATTGCATCTGTGGGTGAGGATTATTTTTATATTCTGTGTTTCAGAATACTTTAGGAAAGTGGGTATTTTCTTGCCTGTGTCTTCCAGTGTGCTCTGTTGTTATGTGTATTGGCTGTCTGGTTTTGGAGGGACAGGGCAGGCTGAGCACGACCTGGATTGAACAGAGAGATCTGCAGTTGGAGTATGGGTAGGGGTGACCCTTTGATCTGAGCAGGGCTGTGCCTGGCAAGGTGAATGATGGCTGCACATCCCACTGTGCCTCTGATGGCAGACCCCCTCTTCCTGAAAGGCAGGATGCCGCCTTGTAAACAAAGTGCTCCAGGACCACACCAAACTAGTTCTGGCTGGGGTCAGTGACTTGTGATTCTTGAAAACAAATACTTTTGGGGTATAAATATCTGTGCTAAAACCCCTACAGGGTGTGTTACTTCTGGATGTCAATACAAACCTCTGTCCGTATAACTAGAGGTAAAGGACTTTGAAACTTCTATCCATCTTGCTCAAGCAACTACGCAAGGGCCTGATTTGAGCTTGCCTCCTGCTGAAGTCTCAGGGACATTAGACTTCACCCATCAGCGTTCCGAATTCCTCTTGAGGGGGATTCTACTCGCAGGTGAGGCTTCTGTCGAGAATTCCAGAGCCTCTGGGTCTACTGCGGGGAATGAGGGCTGAGAATCATCGCTATCGTTATTGTGGGCCGTTGCAGCTGAGGAGCTGTTGCCACTGAGAGCCCGCATTCATACGTGCTACGAGAACCATCGCTATCGCTATTGTGGGCCGCAGCAGCTGAGGAGCTGTTGCCACTGAGAGCCCGCATTTGTCCGTGCTACGAGAACCATCGCTATCGCTATTGTGGGCCGCTGCAGCTGAGGAGCTGTTGCCGCTGAGAGCTCCATCTGTCTGTGCTACGAGAATCAGCGCTATCGCTATAGTGGGCCGCTGCAGCTGAGGAGCTGTTGCCAGGGAGAGCTCGCATCTTACTATGCTATGAGAATCATCGCTATCGCTATTGTGGGCCGCCACAGCTGAGGAGCTGTTGCCACTGAGAGCCCGCATTTGCCTGTGCTATGAGAATCATCGGTATCTCTATTGTGGGACGCTGCAGCTGAGGAGATGTTGCCGCTGAGAGCCCTTATCTATCTGTGCTACGAGAATCATTGCTTTCGCTATGGGTCGCGTTGACACCGGCCTCGAACTAATTTTGTTTCACATGCTTTTGATTGCTTTTATTGCTTTTCAAGTGAATCTATATTTACATGCCTTGGGGCTGCTTGATCGCTTTTGAGGCTTGTGTTAAGCCTATATAAAGATACAAGTTTTTCTATAACTACTTGTGTGGTGTCCCTTTGTAGTGTCTTCACTGCGTTATTGCGTATGGTCATAAATGCTTCACACACTGCCTCTGAGATAGGCCTGTCTGCTCGTGCTACGTTACCACCGGATTTAGCAGAGGTTATAAAAGGGTGTAGCCCCCTTAGTCTGACTTAGGAAGAAGGGTCCCTATTTGAGCATTGGCGCCAGCCACTGCCAACTAGAGATCCCCATTTCTAACACCATCGATTTGGTCATAGATTCAAAGTGGCACCGGTCATCTCTCTACGACCTTCCAGGGCACCAGCCCTGATGCTTCCGGCTCCAACGGTGCCCACCCGTGGTATCAGCCCCATTGTGATCCCCAAATCTGACCCGGAGGCGTGTCAACTGATCCCAATTCCAGTGCCTACAGGACCCTGTGTCCTTGGTTGGAGCCTGAGCCTTATTCTGAAGAGCAACGCCCCAGAGAGAAATGAGAGGGAGTAGATGGACCCTTTAGAATACTAATCTGATCAGGATATATACTGGGTTGAGGAACTAGGTGACGCCAGAGGGCTGTATTTATCTCCAAATACTGGCATGCTTTTTCCTCCTACTGTGGCTACACAGGAGGGAGCTAAATAGGCAATGGTAGTGCCAAGGGCAGCTGAGGTCCTTGAACTTGAACTTCAGTTTCCCTCAGTGGCAGTCAAGACCACATCTTCATGGAGGTCCTCTGAACCCATACTACCGTTCAATGAAGCTCTCACCAACAGCCTTCTGAGGACCTGGTCCAAACCCAGCATAGGGGCTCCTGTAAATAGAACGATTGCCCGCTGCCGCTGCTGCCACTGCAGTCCTGCTCCAGGGGACCCAAATTTCCTCACCCCACACAATACCCCGGAGAGGTTTGCGGTCCAAGCCTCCACTTTCCATGGCACACTCTCTTGAGTTGTGCAAGTGCTGCCACAGGTCTCAGATGAGCAGTTACAGATGGGAGAGATGGAACGCAGTTCACTATACACAGTGACCTGGACATGACCGACTCGCTGGGCAGAGCGGTTTTGTCGTTGGTGGTCCTCAGACACCACTCGTGGCTGAGAATATTTGGGGTTTTATGAGATTTCCAGGCTTCTCTCATGGATATGCCCTCCAATGGTACCCATCTCTTCGGGGGCAAGGCAAACTTGGCGCTGGAGTGCTTTATGGACTTGCAGGCTACTGCCAAATCCTAGGGCCTCTCGGCTGCCTTGTGTCACTAGTCTGCCTTTTGCTCCTTTCATGGCCACAGAACGAGCTTTCAACCTCACCAACCCTATCCTAGCCACTGAGCCACACATGCTTCCCACCTTTTGTGTGGACGAAGGAGCGGTTCCTACCGGCCTTGTGTGTCAAGTAGCCAGTGGTCTGGTCCACCCCCCAGCAGCTCTAGCCTCCAAACTATCCTAATCCTCCTCTTTTAGATCATGGGCATCAGGTTGGTGGCAGAATCGACCACCACCTCCACCACTGACAGTTCATTACATCGGACAGGTCAGTTTTGCAGATCGTCCCAATGATCTACACCTTCCCCTTCAAGACTACCCATCCCTCCATGCTTCCATCTTACTACCGGCTGATGGAGGATCATTTGTCCCTGCTCCCCGATGAAGTCATGAATCTCTTGGCCTAGGGAGCCTGATGGAGGATCATTTGTCCATGTTCCCCAAAGAAGTCATGACTCTCTTGGCTAAGGTAGCCATAGGGAGGGTCCCGGTACCAGAAGTAGGCTGTGGTTTCTATTTCAGCTACTTTCTGGTCCCTATGAAGGACAAGGGTCTTCTTCCTATCTTAGGTCTCCAAACCCTCAACTACTTCCTCAAGAAGGAGAAGCTCAAGATGCTCAAAGGTCTTGTCTGCTGTTAGAAATGCGGGTCTCTTGTTGGCAAGGGCTTGCACCTTTGTTCAAATAGGGACCCTTCTTCCTAGTCAGGGTAAGGGAGTAACATTCCTAAAACAACCCCTGCTCCCCCCCTTTGTAGCTTGGCACGAGCAGTCAGGCTTATCTTAGAGGCAGTGTGTAAAGCATTTGCACATAACCAACAGTAATACAGTGTCAGCACTACAAAAGGATACCACACCAGTTTAGAAAAATATCCAATATTTTTATATACGTAAGACAAGACCAAAAACGATAAAACTCCACAATACAGCCCTTAAAAATCTTCAGTTAGCAAAATAACTTTGTAAAACAGTTCCTTGATGTCGATAGCTCCGTCTGGGGCTATCACGGCGTCGTGAGCAAACAAATCCAAACAGTTCTGGCTGACCGTGGCGTCGCGGGCCAGCTGCGGCATCGGGAAGACCCGCAAACAGTACCTTTCAGAAATGCAGGGTGTCGATGACCTCTCATTGTGCTTCCGACCACACGGCGTCTGTACGCATCGGTTCCGGAGGTCGGTGCAGGAGTCGTCGGGGCCCTCGAAGTCACACGCGTTGCAGATCAAACTTCTCTTTGTTGAAGTCAGGAGCGCTGGCATCAGCCGGCATCGGGTGCTGCGGTGCGAAGTGCAGCGATGCGGCCTGTGGTGCTCACAGGTCGCGGTGCGAGCAGCGGCTTGGTGGCGGCACCAGATGGTGTCGTTGTTGAGTCCAGGGTTGCGGTGTGAGATGAAGGCGGTGCTCGTCACGGTGCTGGCAGGTCACGGTGCAAGCAGCGGCGTTGTCGTTGCTGAAGTGCCGTCGTCAGCTGACGAACTGGAGTCGATGGCACCGGCGTCGGTAGGTCAAGGCTGCGTTGCGCGATGAGGGTGGTGCGTCATGTAACTTTACGAGCGGTGCCTTCGAACCGCGGTGCAAGCAGCGGCATTGATTCCGGCATGGAAAACGCCGTCGGGGATACCAAGGCATCGTCGTGAAGCGAGGCAGTGCGGAGTGCGGTGCCCACAGGTCGCGGTGCAAGCAGCAACTCGGTGGCGGCGTCATCGGTGAGACCAGGGTCACGGTGCGGCATTGCAGCGGGGCCCTCTGCGGTGTCGTCAGGACACAGAGTCGGCAGTGTCGTCGTCTACATCGTCGGGTTGCTTTTCTTCGGTTGCAGCACAAAACACACAGTCCCCAGTGCTGAAGGCAGAAGAGCTTGAAGTCTTTGCTGTTCCTGAGACTTCCTGAGGCAAGCTCTACCTTAAGCCCTTGGAGAAACTCACAAAAGTAGATTGCAGAAAGTTCAGTCCAGTCCTTTCACTGCCCAAGACAGAAGCAGCCACTGCAGGCCAACACAGCAAAGCACACAGCAAAGTGGTAGTTCCTCCTCACAGCTTCTCCAGCTCTTCTTTTTGGCAGTCTTCTTGATCCAAAAGAGTTCTGAGATCTTAGGGTCTGGGTCCCAATATTTATACTAGCAAATTTTTTGTCCTCTGAAGGCAAAGGGTCCTGTACCTAGTTCAAACCAGTTCTGGGTGCATTCTGCCAGTGTGCACCTTCTTCTTTTGTCAATGTGGGCCAGGGTCCTCAGACGCACCACAGGAGGTGGAGCCAGCATTGTGGAAGGCAGGCATAGCCCTATTCAGACCCAGGTGCATGCAGATAGGTTTATTCAGCCCTGTGCTGACTCACCCTGTCTCCTGGAATCTCCTCCAGCCCTTGTCACTCACAAACCAGACAATACACAAGGTAACAGAGGTAGGCTGGATGGTTAGGTAAGAAAATACCTACTTTCTAAAAGTGGTATTTTCAAACACAGAATGTTAAAACCATCTTCACTAAAAGATGTATTTTATCATTCTGAGTTCTGGCATACTAAACTCGAATTTCATCCATGTTCCCTGGGTCAGTTAGGATTATAGGATGTTATAATCAAACTGCCCATTCTGGCCTATGGGGAACAGTTAGCCTTGCAATAGTGAAAAACGAAGTAGGCTGTAATTCACCATCAGGACATGCCCCACACACAAGGGCATGTCCTACCTTTCCCATACAATGCACCCTGCCCACAAGGGTACCTTGGACCTACCTTAGGGGTGACTAACATGTAGAAAAGGAAAGGTTTAGGAACAGGCAAGTATGTTGTGCACTTGCCAAGTCGACATGGCAGCCCCAGGCTGCACACAGGCTCTGCAGTGGCAGTCCAGAGATACACTTTACGGACTGTTTGCGTGGGTGGCACAATCCAGTGCTGCAGCCCATCAACAGCATTTGATTTATGGGCCCTGGCACTCTCAGTGCACTTTACTAGGGACTAACACATAAATCAAATAGGCCAATCATGGAAACCCCAATCCATAACATATTTTACCACAGGAGCACTTGCACTTTACCATTGATCAGCAGTGAGAAAAGGGCGCAGAATCACACACCAGCAAAAAAAGAGTCAAAACCGGGAGGTCAGAAAGCAAAAACTCTGGGGAAACGCACCAAAAGATGCCAAGTCTAACACATGTCCCCTCCAGCTGAAAGTAGGGCGAACTTCCCACCCTCCTGGGAGTTCTCCTCACTAAGGCGGAAGAACCTGGACAGACCATCTGCGTTGGCGTGTTCTGTGCCAGGGCGGTGTTCCACCGTAAAGTCCATTCCCTGTAGGGAGATGGACCACCCTAGCAGTTTTGGATTCTCACCCCTCATTTGCATCAACCATCTGAGGGGCCTGTCGTCTGTCTGAACCCGGAAGTGAGTCCCAAACAGGTATGGTCTCAGCTTCCTCAGTGGCCTGACCACAGCAAAAGCTTCCCTTTCTATGGCACTCCACCTCTGTTCCCTGGGGAGTAGTCTTCTGATAAGGAAGACTACAGGCTGATCTAGGCCCTCTTCGTTCAGTTGTGAGAGCAACGCTCTCACACCATGCTCTGAAGTGTCAGTCTGCACAACAAATTCCTTGGAGAAGTAGGGTACCTTGAGCACGGACGCCTTCAGGGCATCAAAAGCTTTCTGGCAAGACTCAGTCCAGATCACCTTCTTGGGCTGCTTCCTGGAAGTCAGATCTGTTAAGGGGGCAACCATGGTGCCATAGTATTTATAAAACATCCTAAAGTACCCGGTGGGACCTAAGAAGGCTCTCACCTCTGTCTGGGTCTTGGGGGGCTCCCAAACCAGAATGGTGTCAATCTTTGGTTGCAGGGGCGCCACCAGGCCGCTCCCTACCTGGTGTCCCAAGTACACCACAGAACCCTGCCCCATCTGGTACTTACTGGCCTTGATCGTGAGGCCTGCCCCTTGGAGAGCCCTCAACACTTTACAGAGGTGCTGTAAGTGTTCTTCACAGCTGGAACTGAACACAGCAATGTCATCCAGGAAGGCAGCACTGAAATCCTCCAGTCCCGCCAACACCTGGTTGACCAACCTCTGAAAGGTGGCGGGGGCATTCTTCAACCCAAAGGGCATCACCCGGAACTGGTAATGACATTCTGGGGTTGAGAATGCTGACCTCTCCTTGGCCCCCTCGTTTAAGGCAATTTACAAGTACCCAGACGTTAAATCAAACGTGCTGAGGAACCGGGAAGCCCCCAACAGATCAATGAGCTCACCAGCTCTGGGGATGGGGTACGCGTCAGTCCTGGTGACAGCATTGAGCCCACGGTAGTCCACACAAAACCATAGTTCTGGAGTAGAACCGGGTGCAGCAGCCTTTGGGACCAAGACCACTGGGCTGGCCTAAGGACTGTTGGAGGGCTCAATCTCCCCTAACGCCAACATCTTAAAGACCTCCTCCTTGATGCTGGCCCAGACCCTGTCAGTCAACCTGTAAATTTTGTGCTTCATAGGAGGGCTGTCACCAGTGTCCACGTCATGGGTACACCAGTGAGTAACACCCGGGGTCAGAGAGAACAGTGGGGCGAACTGTCCCAACAACTGTCGACAGTCCCCCTGCTGCTCTGGGGTCTGTGTAGGGGAGAGGACCACACCTTCCACTGACCCATCGTGCTCCTTGGTAGACAGGAGGTCAGGGAGAGGCTCACTATACTCTTCCACCCCATCATCTGTCGCCAAGAGCATGCTTACGTGGGACCTCTCGAAGTGGGGCTTGAGGCGGTTCATGTGGAGGACCCTCAAAGGGTTCCTCGGAGTCTGCAAATCCACCAGATAGGTGACATCACTTTTGCGCTCCACCACCTCAATTGGTCCAGTCCACTTGTCCTGCAAGACACAAAGTTCCACTGGGGCCATGACCCACACTTTTTGCCCAGGTTGAAGTTCGACCAGAGTGGCATTCTGGTCATACCACTTCTTCATTTCTTCCTGGCTTGCTTCTAGATTTGCCTGAGCGAGTTTCCTGAAGTGGGCAGTTTGGTTTCTGAAGGCCAGCTTGTAACTAAACACATCCTGGGGAGTTTTCCTGGGAGCTGCCTCCCAGCCTTCCTTCACCAAACTCAGAGGTCCTCTGACAGGGTGGCAATACAGGAGCTCAAAGGGACTGAACCCAAGAGACTTCTGAGGCACCTCCCTGTATGCAAAGAGAAGGCATGGCAAGATGACGTCCCACTTATGCCTCATGGGTTCTGTTAGACACTTAATCATGCCCTTGAAGGTCTGGTTGAATCTCTCCACCAGACCGTTACCTTGTGGGTGGTAAGGAGTGGTAAATTTGTAGGTTACACCACATTCCTTCAACAGGGATGTCATATAGTTGGATATGAAATTGGTTCCCCAGTCAGAAACCATCTCTCGGGAGAACCCCACACGGGAAAAGATGCCCATTAATGCCCGGCCCACCACTGGTGCCGTCGTTGTCCTGAGAGGGATTGCCTCCGGGTACCGAGTGGCATGGTCCACCAAGACCAGGATGCACCTGTTTCCCATGGCTGTCTTGGGATCCAGTGGCCCCACAATGTCCATCCCTACCGTTTCAAAGGGTGTTCCAACAACTGGAAAAGTTTGGAGAGGAGTTTTGACCTTCCTTCCACTCTTGCCACTTGCCTGGCAAGTTTGGCAAGACCTGCAGAGTCCATCTGATTGCCTCCGCATTTGGGGCCAAAAGAAGTGGATGACAAGCCTGTCAAAGGTCTTGTCCTGCCCCAAATGTCCTGCCAAAGGCACGTCATGAACAAGACCCAGTAGGAAGGTTCTGAAGTGCTGGGGTACCACCAGTAAACGGGCTGACCCAGGCTCAGCAACCTTAGGCTCACTATACAGGAGACCATTCTCCCAGTAGATCAGATGTGATCCGGACTGATCACAAGCTGCCTGATCTGCAGCCTGCCGCCGTGGACCCTCCAGGGTAGGGTACTCTTTCTGCTCCTTGCAGAATTCCTCCTTGGTGGGACCCCTTTGTTGCTGCCAATGGATCAGCTCAGAAATGTCCCCCAGCTCGGCTACTTGCTCCCCTGTAGGCACCGGAACGTCCCCCTCAAGGTCTGCCTCCTCCCGGTCCATGGAAACTTTAGGGGCTGGTTTCCCGCACCCTCTGCCCTTTCTCTTGGCCACTGTTTCAGGCTCCAAGTCCTCTTGATCACCCTTTCTGGCTGCCATTGACCGAGTAGACACGCATGCCCACTCTGGCAACCCAAGCATCTCCAAGTGAGATTTGAGCTCAACATCCTCCCATAAGGACTGCTCCAGGTCGTTACCTAGCAGACAATCTACAGGCATGGTAGGGCTCACAGCCACCCTCAAGGGACCTGAGACCCCCCCACTTAAAGGGAACCTGCACCACCATACACTGGCACTCTGAGTTGTCCACAGCAACTACTTGGTGGAATGACCTTGGGACTACCTGCTTCTCAGAGACCCGGTGACACTGGACTGAGGTCACGCTGGCTCCAGTATCTCTGAGAGCCTCTACCCTTTTCCCATTGATGGTCACCCAGGTGCTGAATTTCTTTGTGTTAGGGGGCACCTGGTTTTCTGGGACCATCTCACTGTCGCCTCGTGAGACGAGGGTCATTTCTGCGGGATCTCCACTCTCCTGTGGGTACACCTCCTCCCCAAGCGCTACTCTAGCTAACACCTTGGTCTGCCCACCAGTGGGTGGCTGCGTCCCCTCTGGGCACCTGGGGTGCCTCTTTAGGTGACCCACCTGGTCACATGAGAAACACTTGCGGGGCCGGTCTCAGCAGGCTTTCCTGTTGAGACCCCTTTCTTCTTATCTCCTGGGGGAGGTGGATCTTTACCCTGGGTATTAGTTTAGGGCCCTTTAGAGAACTCCTGTGATTTACCCTTGTCTACCCACTTTGCTGCTGGGTACCCTGCCCACCTTTGGCTGAGTCTCCCCCAAATGCTTTCTTGTGGAGCCTGGTACTCACCTAGCGGTCCGCCTCCATAGCAAGCTTCCTGGGGTCAGTCAGCTTACTTTCAACTAGGTGCTAGCGCAGATCTGCAAAACATATACTAGACAAGTGCTCCCAGGCAATCAAATTGTAGAGCCTCTGAAAATCTGTCACATTACTGCCCTTCACCCAGCCATCCAGCGTCCTGCAAAACAAATCCACACATTCCAACCAAGTGTTGGCCTCAGACTTTTTACCTGACCTAAACTAATCCCTGTACTTCTCAGGAGTTGGACCATACCTAGTGAGAAGGGCTTCCTTCATTTCAGCATAGGTGAGGTTAGGCCCCTTACCCAAAGCTTCAAAGTATCCCTGGCTTCCTATGGAAATAGAGGCCACAATCCTGCTCCCCAATGCTCCTCAGGGACCTCGTTCATGTGTATCTCTGCCTCGTAACCCTGAAACCACCTCTGTATGCCCTGGCGTAGCTAGGGGGGGCGGTCCGCTCCAAGCTGCACAATTTTGGGGGTGACCACGCAGCACTGGTGGCCTGTTGCGGCGCCCTTTATAATTTATTTGGGGACACTGTGTCCCCAAATAAATTATAAAGGCCGCCGCGGCCGCAACCGGCTACCAGTGCCGTGCGCGCGGCCCAGTTTGAAAGTGTGCGCTGCGCGCACTCAGCACTGACCAGCCTCCAGGGCCGTCAATCAATCTTGTAGCGCGCAAGCTCTGCCAATGACGTCCCTGGGCGACACTAAAAAACATGATTTATTTTGGCCAGCCCTGCCCTCGCGATGAGACCGACATAGCAGTGACGCGTCATGCGCTTCACGCTACGTGCTCTTGCGCTCATTCTGGCCTGGGGGCAGTCAGTGGCAGTGCTGATCTCTGGGCAATTTGATGGCTCTAGAGACTGGTCTGGCTGCTAAGTGAACGAAGTTCGAACCAACCTCCCCCCTGCCTGCCATAGAGACCCTGGAGCGAGTCAAGAGTGAGGTAAGAGAAGAGTTTTGAGGATATTTAGTGAGTGGCAGAGTGGTAGCATAGCTGCCAACAGGGCTTTAAGTGGGATGAAAAAACTGTGGGGGGGGGGGGTCTCTCAAAGGGGGGTGGCCGATTCAATTAAGGGCGTGGCTTTAAAACACTTACCCTAAAAATCTGTGTTTAGCATAGTGTGCCGCCTGACTTGTATTTTGCTGTTTCTGTCATTGCATCCAGCTATGTGATACAAGAAGTAACATCATACCTACGACCAGGCCCGGTTCTAGAGGGTGGGCCAGGGCCACGCAAGGATTGCCCTGGCTCACCCTAGGCCATTGTGAACTGGAAAATGAGCGTTTTTCATGATCATCCTAATGTCTCACAGTTGCTTGGAGCCCCATTGTGCCCTGCTGCTCTCTTTTTGAAATGCAAGAGCAGCAACATTGTGGTATTGTCACCAGGGCTTTAAGTGGAAGCTTTTTCAATATTATATGTAACAAGCCATAGTTGCAGCTTATTTATCTTATGCAACTAATAACCATTGACAAAGCCAATAGTCCTGACTTGTTGTAGGCTAGAATAGTAGTATAGAAGGTTAATGTGCCTGCAAAGCACATCATGTAATATGCAGATGACAGATTTTTTTTAATGTAGCTAGGTAAGGTTACTGCTTTGAACACCGATCCTTTTGTTACTTGCAGTTCATAAATAGTAAGCCTTTTAATATAGCACAGTGAGATATTTAGGATATGTGACTGCTACAACTTTTAACCCTCACTGACTCATGCAACACCTCATGTACACTGATTTACACGCTTGCATGATTTTTTTTCAATCTGTATGTTATGTAAATCGCTCTGACACTGCATTGGGTTGTGTAGCGTTATAAAAGAAAGTAAAATAGTGCTATTTAAATTGTGTGTAAGTACTGGGACCGACCAACACATCTGAGATACTTACAGTTCATGCACTTATATAAAGGGGCCTAACAAAGTCAAAAGCATGCCTCTCTTAAGTACCTGTGAAGAGATGACCAGCTGTGTGCTTTTGTTTCCCTCTGTTGTATTTACATTTAGGTGTGAAGTTCCACGCCACTCGATCAAAAGGAGGCCTAACGGCCCCTTAACTTGCCCTTTATCTTTGGTCCAGCTGGAGATAAATATGGAGAAAAAAAAACTCGCAGCCTGCACGTTGCTGCTGGGAATGAAAAGCAGTCAATGTGCAGGTGCTGCTGAACGTGTCTAGGAGTCTGAAAATGACACCTGGACAAGTTCAGCATATTTATGTGGGGCCAACTTCTTGGCAGGGTGGACGGCGTTCACCATGTGAAAATAATGGGTGGACGCTGTGCACCCCGGAATTGTGCCCTGGTTGATGTCTTTCAGTGGCTGCATGGTTGTTTCAGTCTGAGTCCTGACGATTTACAAATAGAAACTTACCTAGACTTTTACTGGCACATCTACTAATGTAACAGACAGGCTAAAATCCTGTGTAGGAACCGAATGGCTATCTAAACATCATCCTGAGCAGTAGTTAATGCAAAATTAATTCACACAACCTTTTGGAATTTGGAGTGTATTTTTATCCAAGGCGAGGGGTTAGTCTACCGGTGGCTCTGACAATTTCTTTTGGTCATAGAAGTCAAGGTGTATGAAAGAATGACAAGCTGAGACGTGTGCAAGCCTTGCCGTTCCGTACTTGACACATTACTATCATTTTACTGTTCTTGTAGACTTTTAACACTGTTGGTTACCATGAAAGTAATGTGAAAACAAAATCACAGAAACATGTAATGTTTCTTGTTTCTTCTGAATATTCAAGGAGTGCCGCAGCGCCGGAGCAGTTTGTCCCGGGCCTTGGATAGAGTTGAACATGTTCCCATGGCCCCTACAGCTGTGTTTAAGGATTGTGATGATAATCTGTCGCCCCTCCCTGTTTTTTAGCTTTGGGCCCCCGGGCAGGCTGTGCACCATGTGTGTTCTGAGGCTGCTATGAAGGAGAGATGCACTATTACAAGCTGTTTTGGGGTCCCAGGAGCACACGTTTTTTAATTCCCAGGGAGTTGGTTGCTGCTGCTTAGAAGTAATGACAGGGCGCGACCCCTGGTTGTTGCCTTTGGGACACCAGAGTGGACTTTGTATCCGGTCTTAGTTGGCAAGGTGGAGCTGACTGACCCCTTTGTGCTGCTTTTAGTTCTAAGGGCACACAGTGAGTCATTCCCTGTGAATAATTAATTTGCTGTTTTTGAAAGATAAAGAATCACAGGCTTTGACACTGTTATGTTGGTTTTGGGTCCCCAGAGCACATCACGTTTGTGCAGGTCCCCACTGCTTTAATGGGGGGACCACGATGTATGGTCATTTAATGTCAGCTGTAGATGATGGATCCCTGAACAGTGTCATGTATGTGCATGTTTGCATTGTGCTGAGGGGATTACCAGGTAATTGTTCGCGCAGCTCTCTGATGGATGGCACATGCGGTTTTTCTGAGTCCCCAGATGGATCATGCAGTCTGTGTGTTCTCTTTTGTACTGCCAGTCACCGGTCTATACAACTGTGTAGCCTTGGACCGCATCATGTATGTGCATGTAACTTGCATGATCGAGGTAACTATTAGCGGCAATACTACGTGTCTCGCGGACTTCTTTCAAGTGCTCGCCACCCTTTTTCCCCAGCACCACCCCCCTCTCCAGGGGCGTCAATCTGAGGGATAGCCCCGGGCACCACAAGCTCTAGCTACGTCACTGTCTGTATGTCATCCCCTTTTTGAACTCTCTGCCCACATTCTTAGGGATTTGTTCGATTCTGTCTGCCTGTCCTGATGAATTGCTGCCACCATCTGAGCTGGGTCTACTCCTTTGATCCAGCTCCTTCATTCTGATCTCACAACCTAGCATCATCCTTTTCTCTGCCATGGCTAGTTTGAGCTTCTCTAACTCAGTTGATACCTTCCTTGCATCCCGCCTGTCCTCCAGCCCCTCTGGGGACAAGCTACTGCTGCCTGGCCTGGAGGGTTCCACCCTTCCAAAAATACATCCACCCTAGGAATAGGCTCCTCCGCCTCTCCATTGAGGATACCAGACTGCTTGCTGGCCTGTCTGGCTGCTACCTAGGCCCTCAGCGCCTTTTGTAGCTCGTCCTTCTTAGTGAGACCTCTGACTTGGACTTTCAGGTTCTTGCAAATCGCTTTCAATTCTTTTGCATTGTAGGATTCCAAACTATCCTCCTCAAAGGCAACTTCCAGGGATGCAACAGATGATGCTCTTGATTCAGGCATGATGAAGTAGCAAGTTTAAACTGGCAAGATCAAAAATAGGCCAAAAAGAACCAGTATGTGGTAGGTAGTGGTCTGTGATATGGTAGTAGTGCACACCAATCACTGTAAGTCAAGTGCAAAAACAAGTCCTATCCTCACCGCTGCCACCAATATTAGAAATGGGGGTCTCTAGTTGGCAAGGGCTTTCACCTTTGTCCAAATAGGGACCCTTCTTCCTAGTCAGGGTAAGGGAGTTATACTCCTAAAATAACCCCTGCTCATCCCCTTGGCAGCTTGGCACAAGCAGTCAGGCTTATGTTAGAGGCAGTGTGTAAAGCATTTGCACATAACCAATTAGTAATACAGTGTCAGCACTACAAAAAGACACCACAACGGTTTAGAAAAATATCCAATACTTATATATACTTAAGACAAGACCAAAACGATAAAACTCCACAATACAGTACTTGAAAATCTTCAGTTAGAAAAATAACTTTGTAAAACAGTTCCTTGATGTTGATAGCTCCATCCGGGGCTATCACGGCGTCGTGAGCAAACAAATCAGTTCTGGCTCACCATGGCGTCGTGGGCCAGCTGCGGCGCCAGGAAGACCCGCAAACAGCACCTTTCAGAAATGCAGGGCGTCGTTGTGCTTCCGAACACATGGCGTCCACAGGCGTCGGTTCCGGAGGTCGGTGCAGGAGTCGTCGGGCCCTTGAAGTCACACGCGTTGCAGATCAAATTCTTTGTTGAAGTCAGGAGCGCTGGTGTCGGCTGGCGTCGGGTGCTGCGGTGTGAAGTGCAGCGGTGCAGCATGCGAAGCCCTCAAGCCGCGGTGTGAGCAGCGGCTCGGGGGTGGCATCAGATGGCAGCGTTGGTGAGACCAGGGTCGTGGTGTGAGATGAAGGCGGTGCTCGTCACGGTATAATTTATTTGGGGACACTGTATCCCCAAATAAATTATAAAGGCCTCCGCGGCCGCAACCGGCCACCAGTGCCGTGCGCGCCACCCAGTTTGAAAGTGTGCGCTGCGCGCACTCAGCACTGACCAGCCTCCAGGGCCGTCAATCAATCTTGTAGCGCGCGAGCGCTGCCAATGACGGCCCTGGGCGACATTAAAAAACATGATTTATTTTGGCCAGCCCTGCCCTCGCGATGAGACCGACATAGCAGTGACGCGTCATGCGCTTCACGCTACGTGCTCTTGCGCTCATTCTGGCCTGGGGGCAGTGAGTGACAGTGCTGATCTCTGGGCAATTTGATGGCTCTGGAGACTGGTCTGGCTGCTAAGTGAACGAAGTTCGAACCAACCTCTCCCCTGCCTGCCGTAGAGACCCTGGAGCGAGTCACGAGTGAGGTAAGAGAAGAGTTTTGAGGATATTTAGTGAGTGGCAGAGTTGCAGCATATATGCCAACAGGGCTTTAAGTGGGATGAAAAAACTGTGGGGGGGGGTCTCTCAAAGGGGGGTGGCCGATTAAATTAAGGGCGTGGCTTTAAAACACTTACCCTAAAAATCTGTGTTTAGCATAGTGTGCCGCCTGACTTGTATTTTGCTGTTTCTGTCATTGCATCCAGCTATGTGATACAAGAAGTAACATCATACCTACGACCAGGCCCGGTTCTAGAGGGTGGGCCAGGGCCACGCAAGGATTGCCCTGGCTCACCCTAGGCCATTGTGAACTGGAAAATGAGCGTTTTTCATGATCATCCTAATGTCTCACAGTTGCTTGGAGCCCCATTGTGCCCTGCTGCTCTCTTTTTGAAATGCAAGAGCAGCAACATTGTGGTATTGTCACCAGGGCTTTAAGTGGAAGCTTTTTCAATATTATATGTAACAAGCCATAGTTGCAGCCTATTTATCTTATGCAACTAATAACCTTTGACAAAGCCAATACTCCTGACTTGTTGTAGGCTAGAATAGTAGTATAGAAGGTTAATGTGCCTGCAAAGCACATCATGTAATATGCAGATGACAGATTTTTTTTAGTGTAGCTAGGTAAGGTTACTGCTTTGAACACCGATCCTTTTGTTACTTGCAGTTCATAAATAGTAAGCCTTTTAATATAGCACAGTGAGCTATTTAGGATATGTGACTGCTACAACTTTTAACCCTCACTGACTCATGCAACACCTCTTGTACACTGATTTACACGCTTGCATGATTTTTTTTCAATCTGTATGTTATGTAAATCGCTCTGACACTGCATTGGGTTGTGTAGCGTGTGCTATTTAAATTGTGTGTAAGTACTGGGACCGACCAACACATCTGAGATACTTACAGTTCATGCACTTACATAAAGGGGCCTAACAAAGTCAAAAGCATGCCTCTCTTAAGTAGCTGTGAAGAGATAACCAGCTGTGTGCTTTTGTTTCCCTCTGTTATATTTACATATAGGTGTGAAGTTCCACGCCACTCGATCAAAAAGAGGCCTAACGGCCCCTTAACTTGCCCTTTATCTTTGGTCCAGCTGGAGATAAATATGGAGAAACAAAAACTCGCAGCCTGCACGTTGCTGCAAGGAATGAAAAGCAGTCAATGTGCAGGTGCTGCTGAACGTGTCTAGGGGTCTGAAAATGACACCTGGACAAGTTCAGCATATTTCTGTGGGGCCAACTTCTTGGCAGGGTGGACGGCGTTCACCCTGTGAAAATAATGGGTGGACGCAGTGCACCCCGGAATTGTGCCCTGGTTGGTGTCTTTCAGTGGCTGCATGGTTGTTTCAGTCCGAGTCCTGGCGATTCACAAATAGAAACTTACCTAGACTTTTACTGGCACATCTACTAATGTAACAGACAGGCTAAAACCCTGAGTAGGAACCGAATGGCTATCTATACATCATCCTGAGCAGTAGTTAATGCAAAATTAATTCACACAACCTTTTGGAATTTGGAGTGTATTTTTATCCAAGGCGAGGGGTTAGTCGACCGGTGGCTCTGACAATTTCTTTTGGTCATAGAAGTCAAGGTGTATGAAAGAATGACAAGCTGAGACGTGTGCATGCCTTGCTGTTCCGTACTTGACACATTATTATCATTTTACTGTTCTTGTAGACTTTTAACACTGTTGGGTACCATGAAAGTAATGTGAAAACAAAATGGCAGAAACATGTAATGTTTCTTGTTTCTTCTTAATATTCAAGGAGTGCCGCAGCGCCGGAGCAGTTTGTCCAGGGCCTTGGATAGAGTTGAACATGTTCCCATGGCCCCTACAGCTGTGTTTAAGGATTGTGATGATAATCTGTCGCCCCTCCCTGTTTTTTAGCTTTGGGCCCCCAGGCAGGCTGTGCACCATGTGTGTTCTGAGGCTGCTATGAAGGAGAGATGCACTATTACAAGCTGTTTTTGGGTCCCAGGAGCACACGTTTTTTCATTCCCAGGGAGTTGGTTGCTGCTGCTTAGAAGTAATGACAGGGCGCGACCCCTGGTTGTTGCCTTTGGGACACCAGAGTGGGCTTTGTATCCGGTCTTAGTTGGCAAGGTGGAGCTGACTGACCCCTTTGTGCTGCGTTTAGTTCTAAGGGCACACAGTGAGTCATTCCCTGTGAATAATTAATTTGCTGTTTTTGAAAGATAAAGAATCACAGGCTTTGACACTGTTACGTTGGTTTTGGGTCCCCAGAGCACATCATGTTTGTGCAGGTCCCCACTGTGTTAATTGGGGGACCATGATGTATGGTCATTTAATGTCAGCTGCAGATGATGGATCCCTGAACAGTGTCATGTATGTGCATGTTTGCATTGTGCTGAGGGGATTACCAGGTAATTGTTCACGCAGCTCTCTGATGGATGGCACATGCGGTTTTTCTGAGTCCCCAGATGGATCATGCAGTCTGTGTGTTCTCTTTTGTACTGCCAGTCACCGGTCTATTCAACTGTGTTGCCTTGGACCGCATCATGTATGTGCATGTAACTTGCATGATCGAGGTAACTATTAGCAGCAATACTATGTGTCTCTCGGACTTCTTTCAAGTGCTCGCCGTCCTTTTTCCCCAGCACCCCCCCCCCCCTCTCCAGGGGCGGCAATCTGAGGGATAACCCCGGGCGCCACAAGCTCTAGCTACGCCACTGTCTGTATGTCATCCCACTTTTTGAACTCTCTGCCCACATTCTTAGGGATTTGTACGATTCTGTCTGCCTGTCCTGATGAATTGCTGCCACCATCTGAGCCGTGTCTACTCCTTTGATCCAGCTCCTTCATTCTGATCTCAAAACCTAACATCATCCTTTTCTCTTCCATGGCTAGTTTGATCTTCTCTAACTCAGTTGCTACCTTCCTTGCATCCCGCCTGTCCTCCAGCCCCTCTGGGGACAAGCTACTGTTGCCTGGCCTGGAGGGTTCCCCCCTCCCAAAAATACATCCACCCTAGGAATAGGCTCCTCCGTCTCTCCATTGAGGATACCAGACTGCTCGCTGGCCTGTAGCTCGTCCTTCTTAGTGAGACCTCTGACTTGGACTTTCAGGTTCTTGAAAATCGCTTTCAATTCTTTCGCATTGTAGGATTCCAAACTATCCTCCTCAAAGGCAACTTCCAGGGATGCAACAGATGATGCTCTTGATTCAGGCATGTTGAAGTAGCAAGTTTAAACTGGCAAGATCAAAAATAGGCCAAAAAGAACCAGTATGTGGTACGTAGTGGTCTGCGATATGATAGTAGTGCACACCAATCACTGTAAGTCAAGTGCAAAAACAAGTCCTATTCTCACTGCTGCCACCAATGTTAGAAATGGGGGTCTCTAGTTGGCAAGGGCTTGCACCTTTGTCCAAATAGGACCCTTCTTCCTAGTCAGGGTAAGGGAGTTACACTCCTAAAATTACCCCTGCTCATCCCCTTGGCAGCTTGGCACAAGCAGTCAGGCTTATCTTAGAGGCAGTGTGTAAAGCATTTGCACATAACCAATTAGTAATACAGTGTCAGCACTACAAAAAGACACCACAACGGTTTAGAAAAATATCCAATATTTTTATATACTTAAGACAAGACCAAAACGATAAAACTCCACAATCCAGTACTTGAAAATCTTCAGTTAGCAAAATAAATTTGTAAAACAGTTCCTTGATGTCGATAACTCCGTCCGGGGCTATCACGGCGTCATGAGCAAACAAATCAGTTCTGGCTCACCGTGGCGTCGTGGGCCAGCTGCAGCGTCAGGAAGACCCGCAAACAGCACCTTTCAGAAATGCAGGGCGTCGTTGTGCTCCCGAACACATGGCGTCCACAGGCGTCGGTTCCGGAGGTCAGTGCAGGAGCCGTCGGGCCCTTGAAGTCACACGCGTTGCAAATCGAACTCTTTGTTGATGTCAGGAGCGCTGGTGTCGGCCGGCGTCGTGTGCTGAGGTGTGAAGTGCAGCGGTGCAGCATGCGAAGCCCTCAAGCCGCATTGTGAACAGCGGCTCGGGGGTGGCATCAGATGGCAGCGTTGGTGAGACCAGGTGTGAGAAGTTGGCCTGATGTATGATGTCACTAGTTCTAGTGTACACCTTGTATCAGTCCAACCAACTCTTATGGTGATTGGTTGTAAAGTCAACCTTATAAACCAGCTATCCTAGTGGTAGCATGGACAAGAGCAGTCTTAGGCTAAACTCTGTATGGCATGTGAAGCCAGCTGTTATACCATTTGCAATCCCTTGAATACCAAATGAAAGGACACCACAACAGATATATATGAAAATAGAATGTATTTATTCTAGTCAAAATACCCTCAGCACTCTTTATGAGATTCGAGGTAAGTACAACACAGTCTTATTTAAGCATACATAAGTCACACAGGTAAGTAATACAGTTAGGCCCTAGGGGCCACGCAAACCATATACTAAGTAAGTGGTATAAGGACCATTGTCACGAACACAGGTTAGGCCTAGGCCTAGGGAATCGCTGGGGCTACACTATACTACCAGTTACTAGGCAGTGGGAGGCCCACGGGATTCACGTAATGCGTTAAAGTCGATAGAAATAGTGATGTTTAGAAATAAAGAAATAAATACAGAGTTTTAGGACACTTCGGAAAGAGCTAGGAGTTAGAGACTTGGAAACTAGACCCTAGGATAGTCAATACCCTTGTGAGCACCGGAGTACTCAGTTTACCTAGCCCACGGGCTGCGGGTGCATAGGTGTGAACTTCGTCGTCGACTCCTATGGATGCCTGAAGAAAGATGCTGACAGGCAGTCAGTGAAGAGTGTCCGGTGAATCTCAAGATTGGAATCAAGAAGGAGGGTACCTGCAAGCAGAGGGGACAGAGTCTAGGTCACCAGCCAGGAGCCGGGAAGGAACCAGGAAGGAACCAGGCGATGTCGTGAAGATGCAGGTGAAGAGATGAAGCTTGTAGCAGCAGCCACGGGTACCAGGAGGCGTCAAGGACGACCAGAACCAGGAGGCGAGCTGTCCCACGAGGGCTCTTGCTGTTGGCGGTGTCGTTGCCGAGTTCGGACCCAACAAGCCTTGGCAAGCGCAACCCACGCAGGATGAAGGATTCGCTTGTGTTGCAGACCAGGAAGGCCTGAGGTGCTTCTCTTTCACAGGGAAGCAAAGACCAGTCTGAAGGAGCCAAACCAGCGGTGGAAAGTTAAGAGTTCGTCGTCACAGAGGCTACTAGCCAACGGGCCAGTAACCGGACAGACGCGTCGAGCAGGGAAATGCAGAAGGGCCCCACGCAGAACTCAGGGTTGGGGCTTCTCAATCCTCAGAGCACAACTTCGAGGATGCCTCAGAAGCTGCGCTGGAAGCTAGTAGCCAATTTTCCCAGGTAGCCGGTCCCACGTCTCTCGTCGCCTCCATGAATCTCAGCTCTGCTGTGGATCAGGGTCGGAGAAGTCTGGAAGTCAAGGCGCTGGTCGGGCTCTGCTGTCAGTTCCTCGTAGAACTTGGGCAAAGCAAACGGCAGGTCACTTGTTGGTGCCTGTTTGCACAGGGTGGCCGCTCCTTGGCCACAAGGGAGATTCTTCAGTCTTCTTCCGTAGTCGAATGTTGAAGGTCCAGAGTTTCTGTTCAAGTTGCAGTTTTTCAGGATAATCAAAAGTCCTAGGGACTCAGCTCCCACTCTTATACTAATCTGGGGGGCTGGGTTACCTGCTAGGTCCCTCCTATGGGTGGGACCAGGGAGGGGGGTGGTTATACCCCCTTCCCTTTGTCCAGTTTCACGCCAGGACTGGGGCTGGAGTGCCCCAGCACCGGTTTGAACCGGACTATGCATGGGACACCTTGTGTGCCCCAGGCAGTGTCTCGTTTCTTTCATCCCTCCCTGCCCCAATACACTAAGTCCTGTCTAGGGTGGTCCTAGCACCTCCCAAGGCAGGAAACCTATTGTCCAAGCCTCACTCGCTGGAAGGACTCCCAGCAGCAGGAGGTCAGACTTGTGTCTGTGGCAGCAGCATCCATTTTGTGACGCTGGGGCTCTGGTTAACTTTAACCGGGTAGTAGGTCTTCAACATGTCTTCTCTCTCTAGAAGGGAGGAATACTATCCTCATCGCCGGAAATGGTGTGGGGGTAGTATTCCAAAGTGTTAGACACCTTACACAACATGTTTTGATAAAGCCAAACCATAGTTACCATAACAGCGAGGATTATAAGGCAGTTTAAGAGTATATGGTAGGCGATATCATAGAACAGCTATAAGGACATGGTTCCGAAAGCTGCAGACAGGCTCAGCTCATGCTAGAGCACCATCTCACATGTTACCAAGCACTCTGCCTTCAGGTTTAGTAAGGCCTGCCATAGGAGTGACTGAAAGGTACCCATGTGTCTATATATAAGGCAGGTATAGGGATACTATACCTAAGCAAGGGGTGTTTACACGACCTTGCCCCAGCTGAGTGATCAGCCAGTTGTGTCATAATGGAAGGCCAGCCAGGGGTGGCATAATACATGCTGCAGCCCCTGGTAGGCCTAGGGTACACCCATGCCCTGGGTACCTAAGGTACACTGTACAGGGCCCTATAGGGTGATCCTTACCAATTGGGTTATGTACCTAGAGTACATAGTGTGAATTTAGAGAGAGAACATCTGGGCTGTGGGTCTGATTAGCAGGCCCACAGCCACATCTAAGTCGAAAACCAGTGAAGCAAAAGCAAACAGTGGGGGTGACCATAGGAAGCAGACCCTACTCTCCTACACAACCCCCCCCCCCCAAACTTAGGGACATTAAACTAACCTTGACCAGTTGAGTCTTCATGTTCTAAGTGGAAATATCTGGAGAGTCCATCTGCATTGGCATGGTCAGTCCCAGGTCTATGTTCCACTGTGAAGTCCATCCCCTTTAGGGAAATGGACCACCTAAGAAGTTTGGGATTTTCACCCTTCATCTGATTTAGCCACAAGAGGGGCTTATGGTCTGTCTGAATCTTGAAGTGATTGCCAAACAGGTATGGCCTCAGCTTCTTCAGGGCCCAAACCACAGCAAAGGCCTCCCTCTCAATAGCTGACCAATGTTTCTCTCTAGGGGTCAGCCTTCTACTAATAAAAGCAATGGGCTGGTCTTGACCATCTATATTCAGTTGTGAAAGAACAGCTCCCACACCCAACTCAGAAGCATCTGTCTGGACAATGAACTCTTTGGAGTAGTCTGGACTTTTCAGAATAGGTGCAGTGCACATGGCCTGCTTCAGGTCATCAAATGCCGTCTGACAGCTTACTGTCCACTGAACTTTCTTTGGCATCTTCTTAGAGGTCAAGTCATTAAATGGTGTCACAATGGACCCATAGTTCTTATCAAACTTTCTGTAGTACCCAGTCAGGCCCAAGAAAGCTCTGACCTGTGTCTGGGTAATTGGAGGAGTCCAGTTCTTTATGGTCTGGATCTTGCTCTCCAGTGGTTGAACCTGACCCCCACCTACTAGGTGGCCCAGGTACACAACCTTGCTCTGCCCTATCTGGCACTTGGTGGCCTTGATAGTGAGGCCTGCCTTTTGCAGGGCCTCTAAAACATTCCTCAGGTGGACCAGGTGATCCTCCCAGGTGGAGCTAAAGACAGCAATATCATCAAGATAAGCTGCACAGTAGTCATCCAGGCCTGTAAGGACTTGATTCACCAACCTTTGGAAAGTGGCAGGTGCATTCTTCAAGCCAAAGGGCATTACCACAAATTGATAATGTCCTCCTGGGGTTGAGAAAGCAGTTTTGGCCTTTGCACTCTCAGCTAGTCTGATTTGCCAGTATATAAGAACAAAGGCCTGACGGTGGAACCTTCTCAGTAAAGCACCTAATCAAGTACAATATTCCTCTTAATAATATCCCATCTATTACTTATGGGAGTAGTGTGCACTCTGAAACGTACCCACCATCACAATACTCGTTCCCAATGGAACTTTGTAAAAATTGAAAACAAAGCACAGGTGCACCACTAAATCAACAACTTTTGTCAGAAAACATATGCGTAAGACAAAATTGAATATATCCAAATTCTTTAAGAAAAATTCCAACATGAGTATTTTGTATTTCTTTATCTCTTATTGTTTCATTTTTCTTTTTTAAGTGCAGTTTTAGCAAGTGAAACAGCCGACGCGTTTTGTCCCTTTGTGGGACTTCTTCAGGGCTGCTGAAGAAGGTGTAAACAACCACTCTTCAAGCATATGTTTGTAAGGACGCGATTTATTCAGTAAAGAACAGTTCCCCATCCGATGTAATTTAATATCAAGCAAGGACGTTGTCAAATTTCACGACGGTCATATAAGGTATATAAAAATCCAATACTCCAAATGTCTCTGAATAGTATGAGTTCTATATATGTGAATTTCGAGCGTAGTCACGTCCCTCCACACTCCTCCGAGAAAAGTAAGCTTAGGATGAGCTTGTGTCTAAAATAGATCATATAGAAATCAAATATTGATTCTAGTGGACGACCCACCTCAATAAGGTAGGCTGACGTACAACCACGATAAGACTGGACCCGAGTGAGGTAAACTTCAGGGGAAATGGCAAGCCCAGTAGCCTGCTGTCAGGTCAAATGTACTCAAAAACTTGGCAGCTGCCAATCTTTCAATGAGCTCATCTGCCCTAGGTATTGGGTGGGCATCTGTCCTAGTGACAGCATTGAGACCTCTGTAATCCACGCAAAACCTCATCTCTCTCTTACCATCTTGGGTGTGAGGTTTTGGCACAAGAACTACAGGACTAGCCCAAGGGCTCTCTGAAGGTTCAATGACTCCCAGCTCCAACATCTTTTGTACCTCAATCTTTATGCAGTCCCTGACATGGTCAGGTTGCCTGTAGATTCTACTCTTCACAGGCAGACTGTCACCAGTGTCCACCTCATGGGTGCACCAGTTTGTCTGACTTGGGGTCAGAGAGAACATATGTCTGTAGGCCTGCAGAACTTGTCTGCAGTCCTGTTGCTGATGGTCAGTGAGGCTGTCAGAAAAGACCACACCATCAACTGAACCATCATCAGGGTTCTGAGTCAGCAGGTCTGGGAGAGGGTCACTCTCTTCCTCCTGCCCCTCATCTGTAGCCATGAGTAAGCCCATGTCTGCCCTGTCAACATATGCCTTTAACCTGTTGACATGAAGCACCCTGTGGGGGCTTCTGGGAGTCCCAAGATCCACCAAGTAGGTGACTTCTCCCTTTTGTGCAACAATAGTGTGGGGTCCAGACCATTTGTCCTGGAGTGCTGCTGGGGCCACTGGCTCCAACACCCACACTTTCTGTCCTGGCTGGTACACACAGTCAGCACAGCCTTTTGGTCATGCCAAGCTTTTTGGAGTTCTTGGCTTGCCTCAAGGTTTTTAGAAGCCTTCTTCATATACTCTGCCATCCTGGAGCGGAGGCCAAGTACATAATCCACTATATCCAGTTTGGGTTGTCTGAGAGGTCTCTCCCATCCTTCCCTTACTAGACACAGGGGTCCCCTTACAGGATGCCCAAACAAAAGCTCAAAAGGGCTGTAGCCAACCCCCTTTTGTGGGACCTCTCTGTAAGCAAACAGAAGGCAGGGTAAAAGGATGTCCCATCTTTGCATAAGCTTGTCTGGTAAACCTTTTATCATCCCTTTTAGGGTCTTGCTGAACCTTTCCACAAGCCCATTGCATTGTGGGTGATAGGGTGAAGTGAATTTGTAGTTCACACCACACTCCTTCCACATTGCAGTTAAATATTAGGCCTGGGCGAAGCACTACGCTACGCTCGCGTAGTTTGCGAAGTTCGCACTACTTCGCACTACGCGAACTGCACGTAGCACAGTGCGAACACGCGTAGCGTAGTGTTGCGTAGTGCTGCCGTCATTTTTTGCTTGCTCGCGGTCCTCAACGTCAAGTTGGCGACCGCGAGCAAGCAAAATGACATCCTGGCGAGACTTTTTCCTTGTTCGCGATCGCGAGCATGGAAAATAAACCTCCCGGCGAGATTCCCAACGCGAGGAGGTCAGGTTTCTCATTGCGAGGGGTCGCGTATGCTCGCGACCGCTCGCGATGAGAAACTACCAGTTCGCGTTGAGAAAGCTGCCGCTCGAGTAAAAATCTACTCGAGCAGCAGAAAACTACAGCTCGCACTGTGCAAGATGCCATTTTCAATGATTGCACAGTGCTGGTTGCTTGTCCGCACTGTGCAATCATTGAAAACAACATCTTGCACAGTGCGAACATGTTACTACGCAGTTCGCGAAGTGCTACGCGTAGCTCGCGTAGTGCGAACTTCACTTTGCGTAGCTTCGCGAAGTGCTACTTCGCGAACTACGCCCACCCTTATTAAATATCCTGACATGAAGTTGGCACCTCTGTCAGAGACAACCTCCTTTGGAAAACCCACTTTGGAGAATACTCCAAGTAGGGCCCTTGCCACAACAGGAGCTGTTGTGGTCCTCAGGGGTATAGCTTCTGGGTACCTGGTGGCATGGTCCACTATCACCAGTATGAATCTGTGCCCAGATGCTGTTTGGGGGTCCATTGGTCCAACAATGTCTATCCCCACTCTCTCAAAGGGGACCCCCACCACAGGTAGTGGTATGAGGGGGGCCTTTGTGGTGCCACCTGATTTGCCACTGGCTTGGCAGGTGACACAGGAGCGACAAAACTCCTTGGTATCTTCTGACATGTGAGGCCAGTGAAAGTGAGGGACAAGTCTGTCCCAAGTCTTATTCTGGCCTAAGTGTCCTGCAAGGGGAATATCATGGGCCAAGGTAAGAAGGAAGCCTCTGAAACTCAATGGTATGACCAACCCCCTGGACACACCAGGCTTGGGGTCTCTAGCCTCTGAGTACAGCAGCCCTTCATCCCAATACACTCTATGGGTACCTTGAGCATTCCCTGTAGCCTCAGCAGCAGCCTGCTGTCTGAGGGGTTCAAGAGAAGGACAGTCTAATTGTGCCTGCCTCAGATCTGCCCTTGAAGGTCCCCCTGTCCCAAGAAACTCAACCTGGTCAGGTTCCAGTTCTTGTAGGACAGTTCCTTCAGGGCCCTCAGAATCATCCTCCTGTGAGGGCTGACTCTCTATCTGAGGCAGGGGGGAAGGCACAGACTTAACCCTACTGCTCTTTCTCTTGGGTTGTGTCTGGTCCATTGTCCGAGGATCCAGCACTTGTTCAGTGTTGCACTTTTTGGCCTGTGACCTAGTCACAGCAAGGACATGTGCATCTATTCCTAGCATTTCCGCATGGGTCCTATACTCCACTTCAGCCCACACTGAAGTTTCAAGGTCATTTCCCAACAGACACTCTACAGGAAGGTCTGAACTCACAACAACTTTCTTGAGGCCAGTTACCCCTCCCCAGGAGAAGTTAACAATTGCCACACTATGGGAGGTAGTGGCATTGCTAGCGTTGGTCACTAGGTATTTCTCACCTAGCATGATCTGTCCAGGGTCTACAAAGGCAGGTGTCACCATTGTGACACTAGCACCTGTGTCGATATAGGCTAGAGCCATTCTATTGTTGATTAAAGGAGTCTGTCTGTACTTGCCCAGGTTACTGGGACCCACAGTAGAGGACAAAGCTATGTCCCCATCACAGATCAGAACAGCCTGAGTGGGTATCCTGACTAGGCCAGAATCCACTGCAGTTCCCAGGGTTAACCCTATTACACCCTTTTGCTGGAAACCACCACTTACAGCTGGACTAGGGGGTACAGTTGCCTTAGGGGCAATGGTGGCTGGGGGCTTGTCCTTTTTGGTGCATTCACTAAACCAATGGGAATTGGACTTACAATAATTACACCAAGGTTTCTTTTGGCCATCTTTCTTTGTAGCCTTTTTAGGACCAACCTCCCCCTGAGCCTTTTGGGGGCCTGGTGAAGACTTCTGGTCTTTTGATTTCTGCTCATTACCCTTCTGGTCTGCCTTTTTCTGATCACCGCCCTGGTTCTGGTTTTTCTGCTTAACTCTAGTCCTAACACACCTATCTGCCTTCTTTCCCAAGTCCTGGGGAGAAGTTAGGTCAGAGTCAATCAAGTGTTGATGCAGTAACTGGTTTTGACAGTTGTTAAGGATTTGTTCTCTCATGATCAAATTATACAATCCTGTATAGTCCTTAACCTTACTACCCAATAACCAGCCTTCCAAAGCCTTAGTGGCACAATCTACAAAGTCAGTCCAGTCCTGAGTCTGTGTCTTCTGGGTATCCCTGAACAACAACCTGTATTGTTCAGTGGTTAGGCCAAACCCATCAATCAGAGCACTCTTCAGGACAGTGTAATTGTCCGCATCCTCATCACTAACTGTGAGGAGCTTGTCTCTACCTTTCTCAGAGAAGGAGAGCCGCAAGATAGCTGCCCACTGACTTTGGGGTACCTGCTGTACTTTGGAAGCCCTCTCCAAAGCAGTTATCCATTTGTGGATGTCATCCCCACACTTGTAGGGAGAGACAATCTTGCTCAGGTTTCTATTGTCATAGGACCTGTCTCTATCCTTAGGGATAGTGCTGCCACCAGTGGGTCCTAACCCACTTAACTTTTGCTCTCTGGCCAGAGCAAGTCTCTCTTTGGCAAGGGCAAGTTCTTCCCTTTCAATCCTCAGATTGACTTCCCTCATTCTGGCCTGATGCTCTTTTCTCTGTGGAGAAGTCATTCCCCTGTGAGAAGAGGCATTGGAGCTATTAGAGACATGGGATTGGATAGATTCCCTGGAAGGGTATCTTCCTCTCCTGCTTCTCTGGTTAAGTCCACTTGAGGGTCTGAATGGGGGACCCATTCAGACTCCCATGTAGGCTTAAGTTAGCCTGGCTAAGTCTCCTAACTTGAACCTGGCTGTCTACCTCATCTTCTGAAGTCCCTGCGGACTCATCTAGATCAGTGTTGTGAGGGGAGCCTTCTGTGGAGGGTAGGCCCTCATTGGTACCTAAGGTACCATCCTGGGAGGCTCTCTGAGCATCATACTCTTCTAAGATCTCCACTAGATATATGAGGGTAGGGTTTGAACCCTTTTTTAACTTTCTGGAGGTACACAATTGTCTCATCTCCTGAAAAGTTAGGGTATCATATCTAGAGGGTATCTTTCTAGGATATCCCCCTCCTGAGAGAGAATCATCTTGATCTCCTCTCAGAGACATGATCTAGTGAGGGTGTGGTGTGTGCACCTACCTACACTAGTTGTATCTACTAAAACCTCTCTAGTAGTTGTAGTCAGGGTGTGCTAGGCCCTTCAACCTACAACAACTAAGTTCAGTAGAACGTAAGTATTTATAAGCTATGTTATATGTACCTGACAAATATCTTTGTGATCTTTCAATTTGATATCTCAAGATTGCAATGGTATTACAACAGCAAGCTCAGATCCCAACCGCTGCTCACCAATGTGAGAAGTTGGCCTGATATATGATGTCACTGGTTCTAGTGTACACCTTGTATCAGTCCAAACAACCCTTATGGTGATTGGTTGTAAAGTCAACCTTATAGACCAGCTATCCTAGTGGTAGCATGGACAAGAGCAGTCTTAGGCTAAACTCTGTATGGCATGTGAAGCCAGCTGTTATACCATTTGCAGTCCCTTGAATACCAAATGAAAGGACACCACAACAGATATATATGAAAATAGAATGTATTTATTCTAGTCAAAATACCCTCAGCACTCTTTATGAGATTTGAGGTAAGTACAACACAGTCTTATTTAAGCATACATAAGTCACACAGGTAAGTAATACAGTTAGGCCCTAGGGGCCACGCAAACCATATACTAAGTAAGTGGTATAAGGACCACTGTCACAAACACAGGTTAGGCCTAGGCCTAGGGAATCGCTGGGGCTACACTATACTACCAGTTACTAGGCAGTGGGAGGCCCACGGGATTCAGGTGCAGAGTGGAAACACTCACGCGTAATGCGTTAAAGTCGATATAAATAGTGATGTTTAGAAATAAAGAGTTTTAGGACACTTCGGAAAGAGCTAGGAGTTAGAGACTTGGAAACTAGACCCTAGAATAGTCAATACCCTTGTGAGCACCGGAGTACTCAGTTTACCTAGCCCACGGGCTGCGGGTGCATAGGTGTGAACTTGCGTCAGGTTTCGTCATCGACTCCTATGGATGCCTGAAGAAAGATGCTGACAGGCAGTCAGTGAAGAGTGTCCGGTGGATTCCAAGGATGGAATCAAGAAGGAGGATACCTGCAAGCAGAGGGGACAGAGTCTAGGTCACCAGCCAGGAGCCGGGAAGGAACCAGGAAGGAACCAGGTGATGTCGTGAAGATGCAGGTGAAGAGGTGAAGCTTGTCGCAGCAGCCACGGGTACCAGGAGGTGTTGAGGATGACCAGAACCAGGAGGCGAGCTGTCCCACAAGGGCTCTTGCTGTTGGCGGTGTCGTTGCCGAGTTCAGACCCAACAAGCCTTGGCAAGCGCAACCCACGCAGCATGAAGGATTTGCTTCTGTTGCAGACCAGGAAGGCCTGAGGTGCTTCTCTTTCACAGGGAAGCAAGGGCCAATCTGGAGGAGCCAAACCAGTGGTGGAAAGTTAAGAGTTCGTCGTCACAGAGGCTACTAGCCAATGGGCCAGTAACCGGACAGACGCGTTGAGCAGGGGAATGAAGAAGGGCTCCACGCAGAACTCGTGGAGTGTGGAGGGCTGATCTTCGGTGCAGATGGTGCTCGGGGTTAGGGCTTTTCAATCCCCAGAGCAGAGCTTCGAGGATGCCTCAGAAGCTGCGCTGGAGGCTAGTAGCCAATTTTCCCAGGTAGCCGGTCCCACGTCTCTCGTCGCCTCCACGGATCTCAGCTCTGCTGTGGATGTGGATCAGAGTCGGAGAAGTCTGGAAGTCAAGGCGCTGGTCGGGCTCTGCAGTCAGTTCCTCGTAGAACTTGGGCAAAGCAAACGGCAGGTCGCTTGTTGGTGCCTGTTTGCACAGGGTGGCCACTCCTTGGCCACAAGGGAGATTCTTCAGACTTCTTCCATAGTTACCATAACCGCGAGGATTATAAGGCACTTTAAGAGTATATGGTAGGCGATATCATAGAACAGCTATAAGGACATGGTTCCGAAAGCTGCAGACAGGCTCAGCTCATGCTAGAGCACCATCTCACATGTTACCAAGCACTCTGCCTTCAGGATTGTTAAGGCCTGCCATAGGAGTGACTGAAAGGTACCCATGTGTCTATATATAAGGCAGGTATAGGGATACTATACCTAAGCAAGGGGTGTTTACACGACCTTGCCCCAGCTGAGTGATCAGCCAGTTGTGTCATAATGGAAGGCCAGCCAGGGGTGGCATAATACATGCTGCAGCCCCTGGTAGGCCTAGGGTACACCCATGCCCTGGGTACCTAAGGTACACTGTACAGGGCCCTATAGGGTGATCCTTACCAATTGGGTTATGTACCTAGAGTACATAGTGTGAATTTAGAGAGAGAACATCTGGGCTGTGGGTCTGATTAGCAGGCCCACAGCCACATCTAAGTCGAAAACCAGTGAAGCAAAAGCAAAAAGTGGGGGTGACCATAGGAAGCAGACCCTACTCTCCTACACCAGGGTCGTGGTGTGAGATGAAGGCGCTGCTCGTCATGGTGCTGGCAGGTCACGGTGCAAGCAGCGTCGTCGTCATTGCTGAAGTACTGTCGTCGGCTGACGAACTGGAGTCGATGGCACCGGCGTCAGTAGGCCAAGGTTGCGGCGTGGGATGAGGGCGGTGCGTCTTGTAACTTTACCAGCGGTGCTCTCGAACCGCGGTGCAAGCAGCAGCGTTGATTCCGGTGTGGAGCGGCGCCATCGGGGACACCAAGGCGTCATCGTGAGGCAAGGTGGTGCGGAGTGCGGTGCTCACAGGTCGCGGTGCGAGCAGCCGCTCAGTGGCAGCGCCAGCTTGCATCATCGGTGAGACCAGGGTCGCAGTGCTGCATTGCGGCGGAGCCCTCTGCGGTGCCGTCAGGACACGGAGTTAGCAGCGTTCGGTTCCAGCACAAAACACACAGTCCCCAGTGCTGAGGGCAGAAGAGCTTGAGGTATTTGCTGTTCCTGAGACTTCTTGAACAGGGGGCAAGCTCTACCTCAAGCCCTTGGAGAAACTAACAAAAATAGATTGCAGAAAGTTCAGTCCAATCCTTTCACTGCCCAAGACAGAATCAGCCACTGCAGCGCAACACAGCAAATCACACAGTAAAGTGGTAATTCCTCCTCACAGCTTCTCCAGCTCTTCTTCTTGGCAGTCTTCTTGATCCAAAAGAGTTCTGAAATCTTGGGTTTTGGGTCCCAATATTTATACTAGCAAATCCTTTGTCCTCTGAAGGCAGAGGGGCCTGTACCTAATTCAAACCAGTTCTGGGTGCATTCTGCCAGTGTGCACCTTCTTCCTTTGTCAGTGTGGGCCAGAGTCCTCAGACGCACCACAGGAGGAGGAGTCAGCATTGTGGAAGGCAGGCATAGCCCTATTCAGACCCAGGTGCTACTCCTCCCACCCATCTACATACAGATAGGTCTATTCAGCCCTGTGCTGACTCACCCTGTCTCCTGGAGTCCCCCCAGCCCCTGTCACTCACAAACCAGACAGACAATACAAAAGCTAACAGAGGCAGGCTGGATGGTTATGTAAGAAAATACCTACTTTCTAAAAGTGGTATTTTCAAACACAGAATGTTAAAACCATCTTCACTAAAAGATGTATTTTATCATTCTGAGTTCAAGCATACAAAACTCAAAATTTCCACCATGTTCCCTGGGTCAGTTAGGATTATAGGATGTTATAATCAAACTGCCTATTCTGGCCTATGGGGAACAGGTAGCCTTGCAATAGTGAAAAACCAAGTAGGCCGTAATTCACTATCAGGACATGCCCCACACACCAGGGCATGTCCTACCTTTCACATATAATGCACCATGCCCACAGGGGTACCTTGGGCCTACCTTAGGGGTGACTAACATGTAGAAGAGGAAAAGTTTAGGGACTGGCAAGTGTGTGCACTTGCCAAGTCGACATGGCAGCCCCAGGCAGCACAAGGCTCTGCAATGGCAGGCTAGAGTTACACTTTATGGGCTGTTTGCGTGGGTTGCCCAATCCGGAGCTGCAGCCCACCAACAGCATTTGATTTATGGGCCCTGGCACTCACAGTGCACTTTACTAGGGACTGACACATAAATCAAATAGGCCAATCATGGAAACACCAATCCATAACATATTTTACCACAGGAGCAGTTGCACTTTCCCACTGATCAGCAGTGAGAAAAGTGTGCATAATCATTACACCAGCAAAAACCGGGAGGTCAAAAAGCAAAAACTCATGGGGAACACGCCAAAAGATGCCAAGTCTAACATCTGCCCGGGACCCAAGAGGCTGGATGGTAGGGTTGGACTTGCAGGACTCCTATTTTCACATCCCCGTCCTGCCTGCCCACAGGTGTACCTGTAGTTTACGGTAGGCCATGAGCATTTTCCATTCAGTATGCTTCCTTTTGGCCTTAACAGCGCCCCTCGTGCGTTAACCAAGGTGATGGCGGTGGTCGCAGCTTATCTGTGCACGTAAGGGGCGGCAGTTTTTCCTTATCTCTACAACTGGTTGCTGGAGTCGAGCTCACCCCAGCTGTCATCTCCACCTCCAGGCTATGGTGAACCACCTATATTCTCTGGCATTTACTGTCAGCATTCCAAAGTCAAAGCAGACGCCCTCTCAGATTCCCTGTCTTTATCAGAGTTGTTCTAGACACTGTGCAGTTTCAGGCTTATCCTCCAAAGCGGCGAGTCCAGAATATTCAGGCTATGATACCGATGTTTCAGCCTCTATCCTGGGTTTCACTGCTTCTGACATTGTCCAAATCTCAGAGGGAACTGCAAAGGACCTGCAAAGGCTGACCCCTCTCCCCTCCTCAACCAGATCTCACAGTAGCAAGAGATGCGTCACTCCTGGGACAAGGGGGCCCCCTGGAAAAGTCTGCAATATTATTCTGGCTGCCGGGCATCCCTCCACCAACACGGTATACACTTGACGTTAGAAGCTATCTGTATCACATTGTACAGATAGTCCATTGACCCACTTTCTGCCTCCCTTTCTGTTATTTTGCTCTTTGTTCTTACTCTTGCCTAGCAGGGATCTGCTTTCGGCAGTCTGAAGGGTTATCTTTCTGCTTTGTCTACCTTATTGCGGCTGCCTGACCAACCTTCTTTACTTATGTCCCGACGTGAATAGATTTTTAAAGGGCCTTGTACATATGTTTCCCCCTTTTCCTTTTAATATGCCTCAGTGGGACCTTAATTTGGTACTCACATTCTTGATGTGCGCTCCTTTCAAGCCTCTTCACATTTGTCCCCTCAGGCTTCTCACCATCAAAACAGGCATATGGGGGACACTGGGGGTCGGTGGTCAAGCGGACAAGTTCCTCTTAGAGGGACCACCTGTAGTCAGTCCGTTAGGGGCAGAAGCAGCCATGGTAGCCCGATGCGGCTTGCGGTTCAGGATAGACTGATTCCATGAGGGCCAGCTCCCGGGGGACCCCTGCCCACACACCATCAAAGCGGTGCCAGCTGGAGATAATCACCAGATGAGCGGCTGGTGGAGTGGTGGAGACCAGTCACTGTCGGCACCATGGCCAAAGACAAGTTGCCCACACCTTCAGCGAAGCAGAGCACACTAGATCAATAAACGATAGCCCCCGTCAGTGCAGCTGGTGGAGCCCCAGTTCCTGGCCCTGTGCCAGATAATGCAGCCCTGCTGGTGGCAATCACGCAATCCTGAGAGCAGAGGGCCGCAAGAGACGCGACAACTTGCACTTCGTGGGCTTCCCTGAGGGCTGCGAGGGTGTCTTGGCAACTCAATTCATTACACAGTGGCTACTCTCATTGATGCCAGAGGGATTCCTATCTCCTTGTTTTGTGGTGGAGCGAGTCCACAGGGCCCTGGAGCCTCGGCCTCCCCCAAGTGTGCAACCCCACCCAATTATCGCCAAACTCCTAAATTATATGGACAGGGACGTGATCCAGCAGTTTGCTCGAGGTCATAAAGAGTCGCTGACCCAAGACTCACAGACCATCATGATATTCCCAGAGTATACACGCCTTGTACAACAACAGAGTCAATCCTTTGTGGACGCCAAGCGCAAGTTGAGGGACCTCAACATCTAATATTTGCTGTTGTACCCCGCACTGAGGAAATTTGATTTTCAATCACGATCGCATTGAGCCGCCATCTTGTGCTCTGCCGCCATTTTGTGTTGCCCTCACTCAGGCAGCACGACGATCGAAGTCTTTTCTGCTTTTCCTGCAATATTGTGTCGATATAGCCCTGCGCCTCTGTTTACGAAGCTGGTGATAGAGACTGGCCGAGTACACTAATCCCTGTCTGGTTCCTCTAATCCCTGTCTTAACTATCTGTTGGTTCACACTATTCTCTCCTGACTTTATCTTATCTTCTGGCCTTCGCTGTCCTCCGCTCGTATTCTCTTGTTTCACAACTGTCCTCCAAAACACACAAACGTATCTCGCCACCTGCAAACCAGTTAAAAACATGTTAATACCTTAACCTGTGGGAGGGATGGCAAACACCGTTGGAGGAGAGGCTTCTTCGAGTTACTCGATACCTCATTTTTAAACCTTTTCTATTGGCTACGTTTTGTTTCCAAAACCTTCCTTATTGGTTCTTCATGTATGTATTGGGTGTGTTTCTGGTTAATGTATATGTTATCTATGTACTATATAAGATTGTGCGCCACGGAGTGAAGTGGCAGTCTCCTGAGAACATACCGTGTGTACTTCTAGGACAACTGTACTAGCTGCAGCTAATAAAATCTGATCTTTTACGCCAACAGAGTGTCCCCGTGTCTCTGTTAGCTGAAGCAGGAGAACCCAGGAGATTAAGGCGTACCCTGCGCCGCCAGGTCCAAAAAGATTCGGGTTCTTCAACTGGCGCCCAACGTGGGGCGGCTTCAGAGGTAGTGGCTCTGCCTGAAGGTCGTGAGGAACCCCGCAAGAAAATTCTGGAGGAATCGCGAGCCACGTCAAGCGACCCCTGTATGTCGAAAGTGGTCCGAAGGTCTTTTTCAGCGCGGTTACTCCTTCCTGACGGCTACTGACGACTGCTGCCCTGACTGCCGCCCTGCCTTGGCCCTCTTTCGATGATGTATGGTAAGGCGAGACGATAGACGGGGCCTCTGTTGGTGTAAGAAGACATCTTAGTTAAGTATTGGTGGGTCGCTCCCACATTTGGTTCTTTGGTTCTTTGGTTCTTTGGTTCTTTGGTTCTTAGATTCTTTGATTCGGGTATTGCAATAACCGAAGCCGAGGGGTAAGTACACTTGTGCTGTGTTAAGTATTTAACCCCCTTGATGTTTGTGAACAGTCCAGTGAAATCACGAGATGCCTGGTCTGACTAAGTTTGAGAAACTTTGTTGTTTTGGTTGTAATAGGGATTCCCGGCTGGAGGACTCTTGTCCGATTCCTTCGGTTGGAACTCCCACTTATGAGCTCTATTCTAAACATGGTGTTGGCCCCATTGCCTTTAACAAGGCATGGATCCGATACACGAAGAATGATGGTGTTTTAAAATGGCCAGAAAATGGTAGCTTTGAGCCTGACATACTAGATAATTTGGAAGCTATTTTATTCAAAAGAAAAGCCCGGCCGGCAATGTTTGACTCTTTCCGCCTTTGGCATAAGGAAGCCAAACAGAGAAAAATTAAACAGGAAAAACGAGATAAGAAAGCACAGGGTATGACAATTATACAGGCTGCTCAACAGTTCAAAGATGATGAAGATGATAATGCGAAGGAAATTTCAGAGAGACAGCATCGTATGGCGATAGATAAATGCTATCCGATGTTGCCAGCTTCCCCCTCTGATAAAAGAAAGGATTTAGAAGAGGATTCCTTAATGTCTCACCTATTGAGATTGCCTCCGCCCTATGTACAAGGTGCTAATGCACCCCCGTTGTTACAGCCTGTTCAGCCGCCAGTTGCACCTCCGCCTGCTCCGGCTCTTCCACATTTGCCCCCTCAAATATTGCCGCCTTTGCCAGCTTTGCCTTCGACTCCTTTACCTTCATCTTCTACGCCTTCCGCTCCCCCGGTAATTACTGATTCCTCTTCAGTTAGTTCGCCTAATACCGTGTCCCCTATCCTTATGTCCAATTCTCCGTCTATGTGTAAACGACTCACAGAAACGGTCTCTGCTCTTCTATCTCCTTCTTTGAGGCGTTAAATGTGTCTCCGGCTTTTTCTCGAAGACAGTCTCGTAGTCAGTTCCCAGCTTCCGAAGAACGAGAAAAGTTGGACTCTCTTGCTTGCAAATGGATTGAGAAGGGTCCTCGATATAGTGTACCTGACATTATGCCTACCTTCTCACAGTGGAATGCGCCTACGCAGAGATATGTTTTCAATGCTATGTGTGACACTCTTATTAAAGGTTGGGAGGATATGGACTTGGGTTCGGTTCCTCAGGGTCTGTTAGACGTTCAGGCTGATTTTGATACGGGACTCATTGTGGGTTTTAAGGTTGAGGACGCTGTAAAGACACTTGTTTCCTTTAGAACCTTATTTACTTCACAGACTTTTCTAGATTCCGATCCTTCAGTTAGGTTGACACTGAAAAATTACCCAATGAGAGAGGTTCCTCCGGTATGGAGAGAAGAGGTTCCAGCAGCAGGTGGTAATCAGGCTGTTCCTGCTCACTTCCAGCGAATATGGGTACATGTCCCCTGGAAAAGATCTGAAGTTTTAGCCCTTAAACAGTCTCTACCGGATCCTCGTAAAAACCCTGCAGGTTATTATAAAGAATTGTCACAAACTGTTGAAGCCTGCATCATGAATTTAGCAGATATTGATATGTTGATGGGGAATGTAGTCCCACAAGCGTTATGGGCTAGAATTCGTAAAGAGAATCATGCCCAAGAATTAGGTGGAAATTGGGATGCTATAATTGCCGCAGATAGAAACCAAGTGGGTGGTGCGAAACCTGATGCTTTGATTTCAGAACTCCCTGGTAGGATTATTACATTAATGAAAACGATGATGCCTGCCTTGAGAGTTAACTGGGATAAACTAGCCGCGTGTAAACAGAAGAAAGATGAGAGTGTCTCTGATTTCTTCACTCGTTTCGAGGAGACATTCATTGATCACAGTGGTCAGGACATGAATACGGAGGGTGGACAGCGGTTATTTGTAGATAAGTTCGTATTTAATTTACTTCCCGAGCTGTCGCATAAGTTAAAAGACTCCGAAAGTTCATGGGCTGTTTCTTCTTCAGCTCAGATATTGGCCACTGCTCAATATTATGAAAATAGAGATAAAGAAGAAAAAGATAAGCAAGAGAAAAAGACAAAAGAATTGAAAAACTAAGGTTCTCTTGCAACAGGCTTATCCACCTCGTTATGCTCAGCCCCAGTTTCAACAGCCTCCGCAGTTTCAGAGGGTGTATCAAAAGCCTGAGCCATATATTCCGCGACCTTTGCTAGGTCCTAATCAATGTGCCTATTGTAGAGAGGAAGGTCATTTCAAGAATAGTTGTCCGGTTTTATTGCAGCGAAATGGGACACTATCTGCTCCACGAGGTCGTGCTGGCCTCCAGTCAGCAAACAAAGGTAGAGGTCGAGGTATATTGACCCAAGAACAGCGTTCCCTTTCTCCCTCTAGTTCTGTGAACTATTTTGATCGGCAAAACGCTCGATCTACACAGTATTACAATGAGGATTATTACATTGAAGACGGAAATGAAAGTCCTCATGCTAACTAGGACAGCCATGGACAAAGTAAGGGAGTTGTGTCGATTCCAGTAGATCAGAATAGACCTTATGTTAATGTCACTGCAATGGGTGTTTCAGAGCCATTTCTTTTAGATACTGGTGCGATGAGAAGTTCTATTATTCATTCAAAACTCCCTGGGGCACCTTTGTCTGGCTTAACGAATGTATCTGTAGGTTTTTCTGGCGCCCCAGTTCGTAATCCGGTTTCTTGCCCTTTGCCTATTTCAATTGGCCCTTATGATTTAGAAGTTCCGCTTCTCTTAACGAATGGTTGCGGTGAGAATCTATTGGGCTTGGATCTATTGAAAAGATTGCATGCAACAATATATTGTTCTCCTTCTGGTGTATGTCTCACTTTAGGACAGAAATTGACTTCTCCAATGTACTAAAGATCAATTTCCTCCTGAATTGCTCTCTCTTCCTACAACGCTTTGGGCTACGGGTCCAAATGATGTTGGTTGTCTCGAAATTCCACCATATGTTGTTACTCTTAAGCCCAATACTGAATTGCCACGTGTTCCTCAATATAGAATTTCCACTGAAGGTGAAAAAGCGCTTTTGGAAATCATTCATGACTTGATTCAGAAAGATGTGGTTGAGGAAACGAGAGGTAACATATGTAATAGCCCTATTCTTCCTGTTCTTAAACGCACTGATCCTTCTCAGCCTCCTGTTTATCGTTTTGTAATTGATCTTCGAGAGGTAAACAAAATTCTTGTACCACAGTTTCCTGTTGTCCCAGATATCACTGCGCTGTTGACGATGATACCTTCTACAGCGGTTTGGTTTTCTGTTATCGATCTGAAAAATGCTTTCTTTAGTATTCCCATTGCCGAAGAAAGTAGGGATATTTTTTGCTTCTCTCTTGGAGGTCGAAGCTTCCGGTTCAAGCGCGCACCATAAGGCTATTGTGAAAGTCCCTCTATTTATAGCCAAGCTTTGAAATGTCATCTTGATGCTTTTTCCTTGCTGTCTGGTGCTGCTCTCATTCAGTACAAGGACAATTTGCTAATCGCTGCTGATTCAGAGGATATATGTAAGAATGTGACAGTTGCATTGTTGCGACACTTATCCGATCTTAATTATAAGGTTTCACCTTCTAAACTACAATATGTTTGCAGAGAAGTTACCTACTTGGATCATCTCTTGTCAAAGGAGGCAAGACGATTCACCCCAGAACGTATCCAAGCTATTGCGCAAATGTCTGTGCCATCCACACAAAGAGAGGTACGTGCCTTCCTGGGCATTACTTCCTATTGTAGGCAGTGGATCACTAACTTCTCTCTGTTGGCCAAGCCTTTGTTCGCATTCACTTTGAAAGATACGCCTCAGCCCCTTCCATGGAATGACGAGTGTCAGAGGAGTTTTACTGACTTACGTGCTGCTTTGTGTTCCGCTCCTGTACTAGGTACTCCTGATTACAGTAAGCCTTTTACGCTCTACGTTCATGAAAAAGAAGGTTGTGCGTTGTCAGTTTTAACGCAGCGATTTGGAGATAAACAGCGGCCATGTGCCTCTTTTTCAGCTACGTTAGATCCAGTAGCTAAAGCATTGCCTAGTTGTCTTAAAGCGACAGCAGCAGCAGCAATTTCTATTCGACAGTCTGCTGGAGTGGTGCTAGATAATACTCTCATTGTTATGGTGCCACATGCAGTAGATACTTTGCTAAACAGAAAAAAAACGCAGCATCTTACGAGTGCTCGTTTGACTGGATACGAGCTGGCGCTTTTGGCTAGTCACGTGCATATTAAACGATGTAATACTTTAAATCCAGCTACCTTGTTGCCTCTTCCAGAAGAGAAAGGTGTTCAGGAGCAACATGATTGTTTCTTTCGTACTGAGGAAGAGACAAAAGGTAGAATTGACTTAACAGATACGCCATTAGTGAATCCAGATGGAACGCTATGGGTAGATGGTTCTTGTTTTAAGCTTCCTAATGGAGAAGCAACTTCAGCCTATGCTGTTACTACTTTACATACAGTTGTGGAAACAGCACGCATTAGACACAATTCAGCTCAAGCAGCAGAACTGATAGCCCTAACCAGAGCGTGTGTGTTATCCGAAGGAAAAAGGGTAAACGTGTATACTGACAGCCAGCACGCTTTTGGTGTGGCGTTCAATTTTGGACGTTTGCGGAAAGAAATGGGATTCCTTACTTCCTACGGCACTAAGATACAACATGGTCTGTTGGTGACTGACCTTCTTGAGCCACTTGCGTTGCCTACCCAGATAGCAATTGTGAAGTGTAGTGCGCACAGGAAGATTACCGACGATGTTGGTCGCAGGAATGCATTTGCAGATGAGGTAGCGAAAAAGACAGCTAGAGATGCTACAAGTCGCATGTATGTTGCAGGCCCTGCAAATTGGGTCAGGGAAAGAGGAATGTATGAGGATACAGTAGAAAGTGTGAAATCAATTCAAGAAGAGGCTACAGAGAAAGAATTGAGCAGGTGGAAAGAAAGTACAGGAATGTTAGATGAGATGGGATGTTGGGTGGAATTGTCCGAGCACCAACGTTGGCTGTTACCAGACGCTTATGTACTACCTGTAGTTAGGCCTGGGCGGTAAATTCCGTTCCGTTCGCGGAATTTGCGGAATTTGGGTAATTTCGCGTTCCGCGGAGAAAGCGAAATTGCCCAAAAATATGCGTTCCGCAACTTCGCGAAATTTTTTGCTTGTTCGCGTTCTCAATATGCGTGTTCGCGAGATATTTCACCCCGAGCATGCAAACAGTGATCGCGAACAGGAAAAAAGTATCGCGAACAAGCAATTCCGCGTGTTCGCGGAATTTCTGCATGTTCGCGGAGATTTTTTACCATTTCGCGGAGATTTGCGTAACGCGATTACGCAAATTCCGCCCACCCCTACCTGTAGTTACTATGGCGCATGGTCCAGCCCACTTAAGTGCGAAAGGAATATGCAAGCTTCTGGCTCCAGTATGGCAAAATGAGGGAATACCGAAATGTGCCGATAATGTAGTGAAACATTGCATTGTTTGCTTAATGTACAATCCGGGAAAGGGAACCCCAACTCCAGCAGGTCACTTTGCTCCTCCGACCTGTCCATTTGAGGTGTTGCAAATCGATTACATTCACATGGAACGATGCAACAATTTCAAATATGTTCTAGTGGTGGTATATGCCTTTTCCCGATGGATAGAGGCATACCCCCTGAAAGACAATACTGCTTTATCTACAGCCAAAGTACTTCTAAAAGAGTTTTTCCCTAGACTCGGTTCGCCGCGCATTGTCTGGAGTGACAATGGGAGCGAATTTGTGGGCCAAGTCATGCAAAAAGTTTGTGCAGGTCTTGGTATTAGACAAAAGTTCCATGCGGCAAACCATTCACAATCAGCGGGTCTAGTGGAGTGCTATAATGGCACCCTCAAACTCAAGCTTGCTAAAGTACAGGCTAGTACAGGCCTTAGTTGGCCCGATGCACTACCTTTGGCTCCTTTATCTACCAGAACTGCTGTGCATTCTCGTTTGAGACTTAGCCCTTATGAGGTAGATTTTGGACGCCCAGCTAATATATGGGGAGTCCCTCGCCCTAAAAAGTATTCAGACTTGCCATACCCAGTTGATTGATTACTTGCATGACCTCACAACTAAATTGCGTGTTCTCCATCAACTGGTTCAGAACGCTTTGCCAGAGGCCTCCACAGACTCAGGTCATTCCATCCGACCAGGTGACTGGGTTTGTGTGAAGAATTTTCAAAGGACGAAGAATTTGGAGCCTCGCTGGAGGGAGCCCCGTCGGGTCCTTCTAACAACTCGTACAGCAGTGAAGGTTGAAGGGAAGAAAAACTGGATTCACGGCGTGCACTGCAAAAAGGTTCCTTTGCCTTTGCCCTTTGATCAGTGGGTCCGCAAGGGTATACGTGACTCTGAAAGCGTGAAGGTTCCCCGATTTGTACCTTTTAGTGATACACAATTGATTGGAACATTGTCGGAAAAAGAAAACGACGACATTCTCCAAGAAGCTGTACCATCACATTTTCGTCTAAACACCACAAACCCACAAACACTGTTTCAGGATCAGACTGTACCTGATAAAACCCATTACGATTTGAGACCCAGACTGAAGAAGAAAATTTGAAAATCTCTCTTCTATGTAGTTTCTATCCCGGTTGCAGGGTCACGGTAGAAGTTTTGGTTGTGACCTGAGTAGTGGCAATAGGCCTGCAGGACTTGCAGTGTCATAGGACGGCAGACAATTGTGATCAAGTGATTAAGGAAGATTGCCGTGAGCATCCATTTAGAAGATGGAAACTACATTAGGCGAAAGAGGGAGAGAGAGCAAAATGAAGAATAGTCATTGTAAAATAATATTCAATCGTAGTATAACTTTATGTGTTTTCATATTATTGTGTATTTTATTGGCGTGTATAGGTTGGATTGTTTATGCTATGCAGCAAAAAGTTGTCCCTTCTTCTGTTACTGTGCCTTCTTATTCTACTATCTCTCCGCATCTCTTTCATACACTTCCTCAACATGAACTCGTAAGAAGAATCGAATACTACAATAATTCGTTTATTCAGTTATTACACCGACACCAATTAGTAATTAATACAACCGATTGTTGGGTGTGTGGATTAATGCCTCATACCACAGAAAAAGGGATGCCGTATTTAGTCCTTCCATTCTCTTATGAAGGTTCTGCCTGGGCTTATTTTGTAATTTTCTCTAACGCCTATCAAAGCCAATTTAAACGACCTGTCAGTTATTATATTGACGGACCAGATTTCAGTCATAGTTCTTTGATAAAAGGAATGGTAGCTATGGCTAAAATCATGGAAAATAGTAAAATTTCTATTGATGAAAGAAAAGCGTATACTAATTGGAAAGTCACTCATTATATCACAAGCCTTAGTGATAAAGTTAAAAAAGGAAAATCTCCCCCGATTTGGACTGTACCTCATCAAGGCAATTTCTGTTTGCAAATCAATGGCCAAACTATTGACCCCGAACAGAGAAAAAGCTTTTGTTCTCATACTTACATTCACTCCTCTCAGAATTCGCCGCCATTCGTGCCATCTCAGGGCACGTATTTCATCTGTCACGATAGAGCCTATAAATGGTTGCCGACTGGTTTTTCTGGAACTTGCTATATAGCTTTTCTTCTTCCCCCTACATACACTGCTTCTTCAAATTTTCATAAAAACAGTTATGGCAGAGGAATTATTGATTCCAAAGACACAGCAGGTCAAGAGGGAGGAGACTTCCTTAAGGGATTTCTTCCTTTTTGGGGTCCTATGGCCAACAGCAGGAATATGAGGCAACTGGTTCGTGTCGTAGAGACTACCATAGACATCACTGTAGGAGCTTTGAGTAATATTACAGCGGAACTACAGACGGATCGTCTTATGACTTTACAGAACCGAGTTGCCTTAGATGTTATTCTTGCAGATCGTGGTGGAGTCTGTAAATTGATCAAATCGAGTTGCTGTATTTATATACCTGATGACGCTCCGACAGTATACCAGGCCATCTCTAAATTACATATAATCTCTGAGTCAATTCATCAGGACGAAGGAGATTGGTCGTTATTGGGATGGTTTTGGGGACTACTGTCCAAACGGGGTTGGAAAGTGCTAACATTACTTGGTATGATTCTAGCCATCGTATTCTCTTGTTGTCTTTGTATGCACTGTGGTCCCGCCATCTGCGACCTTTGTGCTACTATGTGCATTCCAAAACCCAAGGCACAAAGAACAGAGAATATTAGAATGATGTTACAGCAACAGCTTGATGACCTCATGGCCATCGACATCGACTCAGATTGACGTGAGTCTATGTATCTTGCCTGAGTTCTGGCAAAAGGAGGGTCTGAGGAAATACGATTTTCGATCACGATCGCATTGAGCCGCCATCTTGTGCTCTGCCGCCATTTTGTGTTGCCTTCACTCAGGCAGCACGACGATCGAAGTCTTTTCTGCTTTTCCTGCAATATTTTGTCGAAATAGCCCTGTGCCTCTGTTTACGAACTTGGCGTTAGAGACTGGCCGAGTACACTAATCCCTGTCTGGTTCCTCTAATCCCTGTCTTAACTATCTGTTGGTTCACACTATTCTCTCATGACTTTATCTTATCTTCTGGCCTTCGCTGTCCTCCGCTCGTATTCTCTTGTTTCACAACTGTCCTCCAAAACACACAAACGTATCTCGCCACCTGCAAACCAGTTACAAACATGTTAATACCTTAACCTGTGGAAGGGATGGCAAACACCGTTGGAGGAGAGGCTTCTTCGAGTTACTCGATACCTTATTTTTAAACCTTTTCTATTGGCTACATTTTGTTTCCAAAACCTTCCTTATTGGTTCTTCATGTATGTATTGGGTGTGTATCTGGTTAATGTATACATTATCTATGCACTATATAAGATTGTGCGCCAAGGAGTGAAGTGGCAGTCTCCTGAGAACATAACGTGTGTACTTCTAGGACAACTGTACTAGCTGCAGCTAATAAAATCTGATCTTTTACGCCGACAGAGTGTCCCCGTGTCTCTGTTAGCTGAAGCAGGAGAACCCAGGAGATTAAGGCGTACCCTGCGCCGCCAGGTCCAAAAAGGTTCTGGTTCTTCAGCACAGATGTGAGTTATATGCAAATCCAAAACGCTATTCTTTGATACCCCGGAGGAAATCTTCAAATGGATGGATGAAACCATCGCACTCAAGCCAAATTCTCCGCCTCAACTAGAATCGGACTCCTCTCAGGGCACCAGACAGAGCTGCCCGAAGAAGCATTCATCAAAGAGGCGACATTGCTCATGAGCAAATTGGCACTGCCAAATGCAAGGAGAAGCCTCTTGAACTAGTTGCATTTAACCCTTTATACCTCCCCTTCCTCTTGTCTTCCAGTCTCTCACTCTGCTACACCCTATGTAGTTCTCACCTCCAGAGGTAGATCTCAGATGGATACCTCGATTGTTTTGACACCAAGGTACACGCAGTCCACATAGGTCATGGTGGGCCTTCCAGAGTCCCACTTACGCTCTTACATAGGCATGGGTGTTTCCCTACTTTCCCTACTTGTTTCCCTACTTACACATACCGCAGTCAAAGGCACCATTATCCCCCAATATTATTATTCATCGCAGGATCCCTTTCAGATGTACCCAGACATGGTTGGACTCGAGCGGGCGATACACAGGAATCGCGGGCCCACTATACGGGGAGACCTTGGTATTAGGCAGCTTCTATGCCCCCCTCAGCTCAGACATACGTTTGTAGAGAAGGTCATAGGCTGGTGGAGAACCCTGCCAGATAGACTGTGCGTGATGAGGAGGGAGACTGGAATGACCCTATGTATCAAATCGACAGGTGGCGTCCCAGTGATTGTACTCAAGCCGCTCGGGACTCCATGCTGTGTCTCGTAGCATCCTTGAAATGAAATGAAATGAAATGAAAAGGGGTTTTATTAAGCGCGACTGCTGCCCTCAGGCGTCCAAGCGGGTCCGATGTCTGGAGGGCACATCACCTAACTGCCACTGAATACACCTTCCTCTCACCCACACATGGCTCCCTCTCGCAGCTGGACTATATCTTTCTCACCTTTACAATATACCCACATGGCTGTATCTACCGCTGTTCTACCGCAGGGCCTGTCCTACCACTCACTGGTGATCCTTAAGCTCCAAATGGGGTCTCTGTGATCCCGACCCCGTTGGCGGATGTCACCATGGCACTTGAGAGATCAGAAATACAAGACAGCCCTCCACCTGGTGGTCACAGAGTATTTCTCCTCCAATATAGGTTCCACGGCCTCAGCTAAAGTGCTGTGGGAAACCTTTAAGCTCACTATACAGGAGGATGACATTAGCTACCGCACAGGAGTAAAGTGGTAACGCCTGGCCCAGAACGTAGAGTTAGAGGCATGATAATGGGTGCTAGAGGGGAAGATGCGGATGGATGGTGGCACACAGGCCCAATGACAGCTCCTCTTGATGCAACAACAGATCCATCAGCTGCTCATCAACAATGCTCAATTTGCATGGCAGGCGATGCAGTATTGAATATATCAGTGGGGGGATTATTCAAGCAAGACCCTACATCGGTTATGCCAAGTAATTTGTGCTCCGACCCCCACACCAATACTCCGTCACTTCGATGGCACCCTCAACAAGAGCCCACATGCGGTGGCTCATGTGTTCACTGCATATTACACTGACCTTTATAAGCACAGGGCGAGTTTATCCTCAGATTTTATACGAGAATTCTTACGTGACATACCCCCAAAGCAATTGTCAGATGAGGTATACGGTCAGATGGACGCCCCATCACCCTGGAAGAGCTCACCACCGCTCTTCACGACATCTAACCAGGTCCTAATAGGTTTCCTGGTGAGTTATTTTAGGGATGTATTTCCCAGATGGATCCGCCTCTCTTGGGTGCACTGCAGTAGTCCTTGGAATAAGGGATTCTTACCCTTGACTGGCGGCATACCGAAATCATGGTTTTCATCAAGCCAGGATGTCCCCCCGAAGACCCAAATTCAAACCGTTCCATATTGTTACTGAACCTAGAGGCAAAACTCCTAGGTAAGATCCTGGCCAATCACCTGTTACCCCACATTACCGAACTGGTCCACCCTGACCAATTCAGCTTTATGACAAAACGATCAAAGCGTCATAAAATCAGGCGAATACATAACGCCCAAGCTATGGCATCAAGGTTGGGACTCCCTGCAGCAGATCTCCTCATCGACATAGACAAGGCCTTTGATTCTCTGGATTGGAGGTACCTATTCCTTCTCTTGCTGGCCTTAAACTTCGTCCCTTTTGTCATCTCCTATATCCTCCTCTTATTCACGGACCTTTCTGCTTCCGTATGCGTCGCCTGGGCCGTGTCAGACCCATTTCCTATAAGTAGGGGCACGCAGCAAGGGTGCCCTCTGTTCCCGCTCTTATTCATGCTTGCAATAGAGCCACTGGCGAACTGGGTGTGACGGGAAACATTAGTCCGCAGATTTTGGTTATCAGAGGTAGCAGATAGAATTGCACTATATGTGAATGATGTCTTATTCTTCCTTACCTACCCAGGATATACGGGCCCTCGGAAACTGCAGATCCTGAGGGTGTTTGGGGAAACTTTGGGTCTCTGCAAAAATCCATTCAATATCTGATTTGTGGAGACCAGGGGCAGAGTACGTGGGCTACGCAACTGACATATACACACTATGGCTTTCCATTCCTGGGAGTATCTATATCATCAGATTCAGCAAAGTCCTGGGCCCACAACATACAGCACCTCATACCTAAGGTCAGACACGAATTTCAGGCCTGGTCTCCTCTCCCATTGTCCCTTTACGGCTGTTCGGAGATTTTCAAGGTGGACTCACTACCTTGTATTTTGTATTGGCTGCAAAATTACCCATATGACGTTCCCCGATCATGGTCTAAACAAATTAACTCACTCCTCAAAACGTTCTTGTGGGGTGGTGGGGCTATATGCTTCCACACTACGGATGTGTACTCAATCCACCTACTGCAGAGGGATTGCAGCATCCGGCATCTTCGCTTATTATGCTGCCTCCCATCTCCTAAACATAAATGAATGGTGGTATAATCCCTAAGCAAAACCGGCCTATGCTATAAAAAGGATAATGTTTGAGAGCCACGCATTGCTCGACATGCTATATAGTCGTTGATTAGACCAACTGCCTCGAGCCACTAGAGATGATATTTAGCTATGGAGACGCGTGGTCCAACAGATGGGATGGGGAAGGCCTTTAACACAGACAACTCCGTTGTAGCAGGGAGCAATCTTCGGTAAGTGGCATCACTGACAGGGTTCCGTACATGGGACTTCATTGGTATATCCATACTTGGGAACATCATGAAGGGGGCCGTTCTAAAATCCTTCCAACAATTGCAAGAAGAATTTCATCTTAATCATAATTCTATAAATACCTTCAATTACGACATGCCCAATCCCCATACATCGCAACATTGACAGAGCTTCCGGAATGTCACCCGCTAGAAGGGCGACTATTGATGGGGGATATAGGAGCCCATAAGATTAGACAGATATACCAAACTATAGTTACGCACAACAGTAGATGCACTCCGACAAAGCTGGGTAAGTGACATGCCCGACCTATCGGGCGATGACTGGACGGAAGCACTGGGGAGTCCATTATGTGGCCATAGCATCCTGTTATCAACTGATACAATTCATTTTTACACAGAGCCTATGTTAGAATCCGGGTTCTCTGGTTGGCACAGGTAGGTACTTGTGACAAGCCGGGAACCTTTCCTCTAGTCAGGGTAAGGGGTTACACTCCTAAAATAACCCCTGCTCACCCTCTATGTAGCTTGGCGCGAGCAGACAAGGGTTATCTCAGAGCGTTATAGGTTAAGCATTTGTGAACACATACAGTAACCAAGTGACAACACTACAAATGGACACCACACAGGTATTTATATTAAAAATAAGGATTCTTTATATAGGATTATCACAAGACCATTAAACGATAAAAAATACACAATACGGTTGCTTAGTTGGTAGAAGATTGCTTAGTTTCTCTTAAGTTCTTAAATGCGCCACTTTAAGTCAATGTACCTTAGATGCGACACGCAGGGCAACGAAAGTGTTGCAGCGAAGCAGATGCGTTGAAGTTCTTGGTGCAAAAGAAATAAAGACGGGATCTTCCAGATGCGTTACGCTTCTCCGATGTCACCCTTGACGAGATGCGACGACAGCGGCCTTGGCAGCGGCACTCTTCTCCGACGTTGCGAGACGCTTCCGCTCGATGCGATGCTGCAGCGGCGACACCCCTTCTGTGAGATGCGACGACAGCGGATCCGACGGCGGCACGCTTCTCCGTGGATACGAGGCGCTTTTCTGGATGCGGTGCAATGCGACAACTACGATGGCTGCGATAGTGACACGTTTCCTCCTCGATGCGAGACTCTTCTCTCGATGCGGTGCAATGCGACAGCTACGATGGCTGCGATGGCGACACGCTTCTTCGGCGTTGCGAGACAGTTCCGGAATGATGCGAGACGCTTCCGCTCGATGCGATGCTGCAGCGGCGACACTCTCTGCGAGATGCGACGGGAACAGCTCCAACGTTGGCACGCTTCTCTTCCTTGTGTCACGCTTCCAGCTCCTTGCGACACGCAGTCCCTCAGAAGGCCCAACAACAGCAGCAGGCACTTCCAAAAGACTCTGGGGAGCTGGGGGTGAAGTCCACTGGTCCTGGGACTTCGTTCAGGGGGCAAGCTCAGTTTAAGCCCTTGGAGATCTTTTCAAAGCTCAAGTTGAAGCAAAGTCTTTAGTAGTCTTTCTCCTCTCGTTCAGCAGCAAGGCAACCACTGCAGGATAATCCCCCAGGTCAGGGACAGTACTCCTCCTACAGCTTTCCCAGTTCCTTCTCCTCTGGCAGAGGTTCTTCTTGTTTCAGCAGGATCTAATTTCTTGGGAGCAGGGTCCCAATACTTATACCCCTAATTCCTTTGTTCCTCTGGGGTTGAGGGGCCTTTGCCCAGTCCAAACCAGTTCTTGAGCAGTCTGTTGACATGACTCTGCCTTTCTATTCAGGGTGCAGTGCAGAGACATCAGCCGCTCCGCAGGAGGTGGAGCCAGCATTGTGGTAGCAGAGCACAACCCTATTCAGAGCCCAGGTGTACTCCTCCCACCCATCTGACTGCCAATCTTCCTATTCACCACCAGGCTGCCTAGCCCTGCCCCTCTGGGTTTCCCCAGCACTGTCACTCACACAACCAGACAGGCAGATACACATCATAGCAGAGGCGGGCTGAAATGGTCAGGCAAGCAAATGCCAACTTTCTAAAAGTGGTATTTGCAAACACAGAATATTAAAATAAACTTTACTAAAAGATGTATTTTATTATTCTGAGTTCAGGCATACTAAACACGAATTTCTACCATGTTCCCTGGGTCTGTTAGGATCATAGAATGTAACAATTCTAACAGCCCATTCTGGCCTATAGAGAACAGGTAGCTTTACAATAGTGAAAAACGAAAATGGCTGTTATTCACTATTAGGACATGCCACACACATCAGGGCTTGTCCTACCTTATACTTACAATGCACCCTGCCCTTGGGCCTACCATAGGGGTGACTGATATGAAGTTAAGGGAAGGTTTAGGGACTGGCAAGTGTGTGCACTTACCCAGTCAGCATGACAGTACCAGACTGCACGCAGGTTCTGCAATGGCAGACCTTAGATATCTTTTACCAGGCCGCTTCTGTGGGTGGCACAACCAGTGCTGCAAGCCCACCAGCAGCATTTGTATTTACAAGCCCTGGGCACTCCTGGTGCACTTTACTGGGGTCTGACAGTAAACCAAATAAGCCAATCATGGAATCCAACCAACATATACATTTTAAATAGGGAGCACTTGCACTGTGGCACTGGTTGGCAGTGGCACAGTGCTCTGAGCAGCTAACACCAGCAAAACACATGAGGCACAGCGACAAAAAGTGGAAGGGAGACTCACGCCAAGGTGCCAGGTCTAACACGTGTCCCCTCCAGCTGAAAAGTGGGGAGAACTACCCTACCCCAGGGAGTTCCTCATCACTAAGGCGGAAAAATCTGGACAGACCGTCAGCATTGGCGTGATCTGTACCAGGGCGATGTTCCACCGTGAAATCCATACCCTGTAGGGAAATGGACCACCTCAACAGCTTTGGATTCTCACCCCTCATATGCATCAACCATCTGAGGGGCCTGTGGTCTGTCTGAACCCGGAAGTGAGACCTAAACAGGTAGGGTCTTAACTTCTTCAGTGCCCAGACCACAGCAAATGCCTCACGCTCAATAGCACTCCATCTCTGTTCCCGTGGAAGTAACCTCCTGCTAATAAAGGCTACAGGTTGATCTAGGCCCTCTTCATTAATCTGTGAAAGGACAGCCCCCACACCATGCTCTGAAGTGTCTGTCTGAACGATAAACTCTTTGGAGAAGTTGGGAGCCAAAAGCACGGGCGCCGTGCACATAGCAGCTTTCAGGGCCTCAAAAGATTTCTGACAGGTGTCAGTCCAGATCACCTTCCTGGGCTGCTTCCTTGAAGTCAGCGCTGTCAAGGGGGCAACAATGTTGCCATACCCCTTGACAAACCTCCTGTAGTACCCGGTGAGACCTAGGAAGGCTCTCACCTCCGTCTGGATTTTGGGCGACTCCCAATTCAGGATGGTTTCTATCTTGGGTTGAAGGGGTGCCACCTGGCCACTCCCAAATTGGTGCCCCAAGTACACCACTGAACCCTGCCCGATCTGGCACTTACTCGCCTTGATCGTGAGGCCTGCCCTCCGCAGTGCCCTCAACACTTCCCAGAGGTGGCGCAGGTGTTCCTCCCACGTGGAGCTGAACACCGCAATGTCATCCAGGTAGGCGGCACTGACGAATCCAGCCCAACCAACACCTGGTTGACCAACCTCTAGAAGGTGGCAGGGGCATTTTTCATCCCAAAGGGCATAACCTGGAACTGGTAGTGCCCATCAGGGGTGGAAAATGCTGACCTCTCTTTGGTCCCATCGGTCAAGGCGATCTGCCAATACCCAGATGTTAGATCAAATGTGCTGAGGTAGTGGGCAGCCCCTAGCCGATCTATGAGCTCATCAGCTCTGGGGATGGGGTGTGCGTCAGTCCTGGTGACCGAATTGAGTCCTCTGTAGTCCACACAGAACCGGAGTTCGGGTGGGGCTCCCGGCGCTGCAGCCTTTGGGACCAAGACCACTGGGCTGGCCCAAGGACTGCTTGAGGACTCAATTACCCCAAGGGCAAACATCTTGGAGACCTCCTCCTTGATGCAGGCCCTTACCCTGTCAGTCACCCTGTAGGCCTTGTGGCTCACAGGTGTACTATCCCCAGTGTCCACATCATGGACGCACCAATCAGTGACACCGGGAACCAGGGAAAACAGGTCAGAAAATTGTCCCAGCAGCTGGTGACAATCGTTCTGTTGCTCAGGGGTCAGGGTGGAAGAGAGGATGACACCATCCACTGACCCATCTTGCTCCTTGACTGACAGGAGGTCAGGAAGAGGCTCGGTCTCCTCCTCCATCCCAGCATCTGTCGCTAAGAGCATGTCCACTTGGGACCTCTCCAAGTGGGGCTTGAGGCGGTTGACATGTAGGACCCTTAAGGGGTTCCTAGGAGACTTCAGGTCCACCAAATAGGTAACCGGACTCTTGCGCTCCACCACCTCAAAGGGACCGGTCCACTTATCCTGGAGCTCACAGGGCTCCACGGGGGCCAAGACCCATACCTTCTGTCCAGGCTGAAACTCTACCAGAGTGGCATTCTGGTCGTACCACCGCTTCATCTCCTCCTGGCTGGCTTCCAGGTTTGACTCAGCAAGTTCCCTGAAACGCCTAGTCTGGTTTCTGAAGGCCAGCATGTAGCTATATACATTCTGGGTAGGTTTCCTGGGAGATTGCTCCCAGCCTTCCTTGACCAGACTTAGAGGTCCTCTCACTGGGTGTCCGTACAGAAGCTCAAAGGGACTGAACCCTAGAGACTTCTGTGGCACCTCTCTGTAAGCAAAGAGGAAGCATGGTTAGAGGACGTCCCACTTACGCCTCATGGGTCCTTCCAGGCCCATTATCATGCCTTTGAGGGTTCGGTTGAATCTCTCAACCAACCCGTTTCCTTGGGGGTGGTAAGGTGTGGTGAACTTGTAGGTTACACCACACTCTTGCCAAAGGGATTTCATATATTTAGATATGAAATTGGTACCTCGGTCAGACACCACCTCTAGAGGGAATCCCACTTGGGAGAAAATTCCCATCAGCGCACGTCCCACCACGGGGGCCGTCACTGTCCTCAGAGAGATGGCTTCCGGGTACCGGGTGGCATGGTCCACCAGGACCAGGATGAACCTGTTGCCCATCGCTGTCCTGGGGTCCAGTGGCCCTACAATGTCAATCCCCACTCGCTGGAATGGGGTACCGACCACAGGGAATGGTTGGAGTGGAGCCTTCTGCTTCCTTCCACTCTTCCCACTTGCCTGGCAAGTTTGGCATGTTCTGCAGTGAGTATCTGAACTGCTGCACATTTGGGGCCAAAAGAAGTGGGTGACAAGCCTTTCAAAGGTCTTGTCCTGCCCCAAATGTCCTGCTAAGGGTACATCGTGAGCCAGCCCCAGTAGGAAGGCTCTGAAGCGCTGGGGTACCACCAGCACACGGGCTGACCCAGGCTCAGCAACCTTAGGCTCAGAATACAGGAGGTCGTTCTCCCAGTAAATGAAATGTGTTCCAGACTGATCACCGTTGGCCTGGTCTGCAGCCTGCTGCCACATACCCACAAGAGAAGGGCATTCTTTCTGCTCCCTGCAGAACTCTTCCCTGGAGGGTCCTCCTTCCTGCTGCCAATGGATCAGCTCAGGCAGGTCCCCCAGTTCAGCTATCTGTTCCCCTGTAGGTTCCAGGGCATCCCCCTCAAGGTCTGCTCCCTCCTGGACCGTGGGAACTTCAGGGTCCGGTTTCCCGCCCCCCCTGCACCTTCTCTTTAAGGCCGGTCCCTGGGCCTTCCTCTCAGGCTCCAGGACCTCTTGAGCACCTCTACTGGCTGCCATGGACCGTGTGGTGACACACCCCCAATCCGGCATACCCAACATCTCCAGGTGAGCACTCCGCTCCACCTTAGCCCAAGGTGAGCTCTCCAAGTCGTTCCCTAACAGACAGTCTACAGGCATTGCGGGCCTCACAGCTTCCTGAAGAGTACCAGAGACCCCCCCCACTGAAAGGGAACCTGAGCCACTGGTCAGTGACTCTTGGTGTTGTCGGCGGCAACAACCGGATAGAATGCTCCTGGGACAACCTGCTCCTGAGACACCAGGTGGCGCTTGACAGCCGTCTCACTGGCTCCTGTGTCTTTGAGAGCTTCAACCCTATGGCCATTTATGGTCACCCACTGCCTGTATTTTTTAGTGTTCTCAGGCATGTGGGTTTGGGGGACCACTTCACGGTCTCCTAATTAGGCCTGGGCGGTAAATTCCGTTCCGCTCGCGGAATTTGCGGAATTTGCGTAATTTCGCGTTCCGCGGAGAACGCGAAATTGCTAAAAAGTCTGCTTTCCGCGATTTCGCGAAATTTTTGCTTGTTCGCGATCTCAAAATGCGTGTTCGCGAGATATTTCTCCCCGAGCACGCAAACAGCAATTGTGAACAGGAAAAAAGCATCGCGAACAAGCAATTCCGCGTGTTCGCGGAATTTCTGCGTGTTCGCGGAGATTTTTTACCGTTTCGCGGAGATTTGCGTAACGCAATTCCGCAAATTCCGCCCACCCCTACTCCTAATGAGACAAGGGGCATCTCTGTGGGACCCCACCCACTTTGGACACCCATCTCCTCCCCCAGGGCTACACTAGTCACCTGCCGGGATGGAGCACCAGTGGGTGCTGGTTTACCAAACAATGGACATTTCTCATCAGAGGCAAAATGCCCCATTTTGCCACACTTGTAACATCTGATGGGCCCCTTCTGAACAGGTGTACCTGTCGGGGCCCCTGTCGGTTTCTGTGGTGGGGGAGGCGGAGAACCTTTCCCTTGGTTTCCTTGGGGATTACTTTGGGGCCTCTTCTGGAACTCCCTCTGTTTACCATTGTCCCCCCCACTCTTCTGCTGGGGACCCTGCCCACCTTTGGCAGAATCTCCCACTTGACCCTTGTGGACCCTGGTACTGACCCAGCGGTCCGCCTCCTCAGCAAGCTTCCTAGGGTTAGTCAGCCTACTATCAATCAGGTGCGGGCGTAGCTCAGGAAAACAATTACTGGACAAGTGCTCCCATGCCATTAAATCAAGAAGCCCTTGAAAATCATTAACTTTGCTACCCTTCACCCAACCATCCAGTGCTCTGCAAAAAAAGTCACATATTCAACATACGTACTGTTTGGAATCTTGGTATAACCCCTGAACCTTTGCCTATACAACTCAGGGGTCAACAGACATCAAAGCAGTCTTCATATGGGGATAGGAATTATAATCATCTGAAGGCAAATCCAGCAGTGTATCCCGCCCCTCACTAAGGAACAGCCTACTACACTCAGCATCGCCTTTGGCGCATGGGGCTAATACCATCGCCGGGTCGTCTGAGATGTGCATGAGAGGCGGGCACCTTCATGCACACAGAACTGCTCTACCCTCCAGCCTTACTGGGCTAAAATACTGGCCTATCTGGGCAAAGTGCTCTCATTGAGTATTTTGTCTAATCCCAAAGGCGTTTTACTAAATAGCACAGATGGTATTGGAGGCAACAAGTAGGGGTGGGCGGAATTTGCGAAATTAACTTTCGCAAACTATCGCGAAAATGCTGAAAATCTCCGCAAACACGCCGGAAATATCGCGAAGACGCAGAAGTTTTTTTCCCGCTTGTTCGCGGTATTTTTTGCGTGATTGCGGGTCGCCAACTTACCCATGCGGTTGCTCACGGGCACAGCCATCTTGTTTTCACTTGTCCTGCCCTCTCGCGATGCTTACTTCCTGTTCCGGGTCGCGCAATGCATGTTCGCGCCCGTTCGCGGTCGATATTTCCTGTTCGCGACCGCTTTTACTTGATCGCGTTGCTTTTTGTTTGCTCGGGAGAAAATATTGCGCGAACTTGCGCATGTGGTCGCAATGGGCGCAGCCATCTTGTTTTTCACTCTATTGCATGGTTCTGGGGCCTGATTTTGAATCCTCCCAAAATCTTTTCAATCCTTTGTTTATAGCCACTTTTTTTGGATCTTTATTACTTATTATTTCTCTAACTATTTTCCTGCCTCTATATTTTTGGTTTTTGTCTACTTATTTTTTGTTTTTTAGCTACTTTTTCTCGTTCTATTGCCTGCAATTTATTTCCTTTACTCCTTTATTTATTTTACCTTTTCTTTCCCGCCCCGTCCCCAGAACCATGTCCAAGGGTAGGGATGTTCGCCGGCGCAGCCAGAGCCGCGACCGCCTTCCTTGCGGAAGGCGGCGCCCACAAGGGGTGCAGGCACGGGCCTTATTTGGGGAGGTGGAGTTGGCTGCACTAATTTTCTTTTTGCATCGCCACCTCCCCTCAACCCTGGCAGCAGGTGGCAGGCCTGGGTCCGAGTACGGCCTCCGGGAGCATCGGCAGTGGTGGGGAAGGTGCGCCGGGCAGTGTCACGCTTCTCTGGTGTTCGGCGCACCCAGGCGCAGCTGATGCACCGGTGGTCCGACATCTTGGACCGTGAGCAGGACCTGCTGGACCTGCTGGGAGTGGAGGTCCCGGGGCTTGGTGAGTACCTATTTAATTATTACTACTTTGTGTCTGTTCTTCTGATCTGTGTTATATATTGCGAATATCTTTTTTTTCTTCCAACCAGCTAGAATGTTGCTGCTTACATTCCAGGTTAATTACATTTAAAAGTCTGTGATTTTTTTGACACAGGTGCTCTTCTGCGCTACTACTAATCTTACTTGTTTGCAGCTTTGCGTTTGCGCTTGCTTAGCGTGATTCTTTACGAGTTTATTTTAGAGAAATTAAGTTACGTAATGCTACAGTGACTCTAGTCCACTCCTTACTTTGTCCTGTCACTCATAGATAGGGGCGGATTGATACTTCGGTTTAGGTACTTTGTATGAGCTTCTAATTTGTTAGTGGTATGCGTGATGCCCTCTCACTCAGTTACGTGACGTGCTGGTAGTACGGCTGTCTTTATTAGAACCTTTTCTAGTTTGTTCAATGAGTGGTGGTAGGCTTAGCAGTTACTTAGCACTAGCAGATCAGCATCAATCAATCAAACCCAAATTTGGTGTATACAAAACATGTAGTCATGTTCATGTGTCCTCCATGATTTGACCATATGCATTGTTGAGGAATACAGTGGAAATGCATACTTAATGTACAATTGGCATGCCTGGAATAGGTGGGCTAGGTTGGGTGGTACGTTGTACTTAGGTTTAGTTGTAACTTGGTATTCTGGAATCAGAATGGAAGACTGGATTACTGTTGATAAATAGTAACTTAAGTAGTCGAACTGCGAATCCGCCGATATTACTTGTTGACCAGATGAGATCGGTCAATTTTGTTATTGCAATTCTTGTTTACATAGGTGTTTTTTGACCGTTGTTGAAAAATATTGTATTTGTTTGACACCATCCATCAATGTTTGTCTCTTTCTTATATCTTTCCTGTTCATCAGCACCCAGGGGCAGACCGACAGGGACTGGACAGTCGGCGGGACACACAGAACACCACCAGGAGGACAACGCTGAGGGCTCCTCTGCTGGCCCCAGTAAGTCTTCTTGTTTTTAATAATATTTCTTATTCCATAACTTTTACTGCCCCATATTTTTCCCGAACTATTGCTTGTTTCCAAATGCTATTTTTTTACCACCAATTATCCTTCGATCTGTACGGTTTCAAAAATCTTATCCCTGCCTCCTCTATGATGACTCTGAGTACTACTACTACTACATACTATCAGTCTGTCTGTACTGTAGTAGCTAGTCTTGCCCAGTTGGCCAGTGCCACTCTTTGTGAAAGGTTGTAATATAAAACTCATATTCACCAGTAGCTCGAGCCATTGAGTCCAATCCGTTGGGTCGTTGTCTTGTACTACTTTTACTCTTATAGATCTTGAGGCTTTGAAAATTCACAGCAACAGCCCTACCAGATTTATTACTATTTTGATATGATACCCTATAGGACATACTACTGTTGTAGGGATCTTGCACATACACAGGCATTTGCACCAGAAAATAGGATGTTGGTGATGGTAGGTTGGACCTTCCTTGCACATCTCAATCAGAAATTCCGCACCCACCACAATTCCACTGCTTGACTATAGTACTGTCTTGTCATAACTATTTGGTCTCGGAACCCTCCCCCCAAGATACCCAACAAGTAGACAACCCAGAACAGAACACACCCAACCGCTCGGTCGTGGAAGCAATTCACATGCACACCCTTACTATAATTTGCTCACTCGTGTAAGTTAGTCCACACCAAATACCACCAAGTCTATGTAAGTTCAAAATGTTTATTTCAATTTGAGAAGGTCGGTACACTGTTTTCTTATAAATGCAGCACCAACCGGAAAATCAATAACATTAAAACAATATACATTGTTACACTTATACAGTTGGGAATTGAATCATGATAACTGAACAGTGGTGGAAGGCAGCACCACCATCCCATAGCAATTTAGTTTATATAAATTTATAAATGAAGATGTGAGTGAAGGGACCCCTCACCTTAGAAGAACCTAGTACTGGTAGTTGTTGCATCATTCAGAAGCTCTGGTTCGTAGAAGGGAATCTCGCGTCTGTAATGCGAAAAATGAAATGGTGTGCGTTAGTATACTGCAACTTGCAAGCATTTCTCAGCCGTGCCAAAAAGTGTAGCATTTATGGATAAGCAATATGGACTAACAGTAACAGTAGTACACCAGTCCTTCCTAAAAAAGTGGCTTGTTAATGTTTGTTGACCGCTTGTACGCAGCGCGTAGACAAGACAGTAGCAGTGTGAGGCAGGTCATGTGGGCTCAAAGGTGTCTTAAGCTGCAAGGTAAAGGTAACGTCACATGTGCAAAAATAAAAGACACAAAGGTAAAATGGTAGCATGGCTAGGGCTAATTAAGCAAAGGCTACAATGATCATATATAACTATTAGTGTCTACTCTACTACTACCTGATTTGTACTAGTGATGTATGTTAGTATTAACTCATTTTTCAACCTTGCTACTGATCAATAGGGGGGAGGTGTATATGACGCCTAATAAATGTGTAATGTTTTCTAGGCGCAATACCGACCACCATTGCCGGGGCCAGCGAACAAGGCGACGTGGAGGGCGAGGATGCGGCAGTTGCTGCCGATACCGACGATGGAGCGGTAGGGGGAGTGGCAGCACCAGTGGCAGGCGGTGGTAAGTTAGATTCATAATCCTTAACTATTGTTGAACTTGACAGTACACTCACTGCAAGGGTGTACTGTATGTATATGTATACTGTACAGTTGTGACTTAGGGCCCCATTAGGATGGTGGGCGTATTGCCCCCGCCGGGCCGGCTGGAATTCACTGCCGACACCGCAGGGGCAAACCTCCCGCTATCCCTGTACAAAATATTCAGACCCCCCACATGTCGACCAGGCGGAAAAGGGTTCAATATGCCGGTGGTGTCTCTCTGAACACACCGCCAGCCATATAATCTGCATTTTGGAATGCCTTTGCGTGGCGTCATTGCCGTACGCCAGGGAAAGGCATGCAGACATTGCAGAGTATGCTTGGGTGCCCCCATGGAGGGTACCTACCTATGCTATGGTACCCCCCCGCCTTTCAAAGCAAAACGTGACAGGCTCCGTGCGGGGCCCGTCATGTTGTGCTTGGAAAAGCAGCACAACATTTTAGCATTGCTTTCAGCAAAGCCAACCAGAATGTAAAAAAAAAACCAGGATGCGCCCGCCACTGTGCCGGGCGCATCATCCTAATTAATTGTCCCCACGGGACCCCCACCCTTTTTAGCATGAGGATGGCGGCCGTAAAAAGTCCGCCCGCTATCCGATGTCGTAAGTAAGTATGAGTTGTTGGGGACGTTTCAAGAGTGAACTAGAAGACTAGAATTCCCTTTAATTGGCATAGGAGCCGGAGTATTGAGTTACCAATGGCCTCATCTATCTGATTTCAACTCAGCTTTGAAAGTTTTATGGAGAAGAGCACCTGGTGCACTGTTCAACTAAAAACTGAAAGAAGGGTGGAAGGAAGAAGGACGGGCGACATTTAAAATGTTATGTACTACTGTGCTTTATTGTGCTACTCTACCATGCCACTATGTGTATAAATAATTACCTTGTCCTACTGTTTTTCTAAGAGTATATTTTAAAATGTTCTTGTTTTTTTCTTTTTGATACAAAGCTACTCCAAAACAAAATCGGAAGGAGTTGGCCGCCAAGGCACGGCGCCGGAAGCTGGAGGCAATCCAGCGAGAATACTGGCGGCTGGTGGTCTTAGCTGAGGAGGAGGAGGAGACTGCGGCTGCAATTGTTGAAGCCTCCTCCCGTGGCCCGGGCCCCAGCCACCGCCCTCCAGCGGTACGGCGCCACCGTCTGGCGGCTGCCCGCCGCCACCGTGCCATCTCCGGTGCCCCCCCCACTGTGGCTGCAACTGCTGCACCCTTAGACGCCGCGTCGCCCGTTTAGAGGGCGAGATGCGCCAGATGCGTGTCCTCCTGGAGTCCCGCCCCACCACTTAGTCCCTGTCATCCTGTTCTGCCCCTTTTTTAATTCTTGTTTGGGTGGGTGGGTGGGAACTTGTTTGGGCGTTACGGACTTCTATGGACATTGGTTGGGGTTAGGGAGGGGGGTGGGTCAGCTTTTGTGGGTTTAGTTTATTTGTTAGGGTAAATTAAATATATTTTTCTATGTTACATGCAATGTTGTTAATGTTTTGTAGGTGGGGTAACTGTTTTACATCACACTGTTTCCTTGCTGATGCATGGCCGCCCATAGCCTGTGTTTGATTTCAATAATTGGCTGACTGTATAAGACACAGATAGATGCGACACACCTCACTCATTGACTGGTCCTTCTAGTACTTTCAGTCTGTCCTCTAGTCTATGCATTCTTTGTACTGGTGTGTAAAAATGAAATCATTGACAACATGTCCATTATTAATTCTGCCTCCCCCAAACTTGTCTCTTACCGGTGCTTGATGTTTATGTCCAACTGTGGCACAGCACTGGCTGCATGGTGAAGATGGTTTCCTTTTTCATACATGCCATGATTGGGGTGGTGGTGGTGGTAGCAGCATAGTAGTAGTAGTAGACACTGGCAGGGCGGCAGCATTTGCAAAAAAGAGAAGGAGACAGTCAATCGCCTTTGAGAGACTGTTAGGAATAGTTGAATGAAGTACAGTACAGAACTTACCGAGCAACAATAATATGCTCAAATATTTGACAAAAAAACAGAATGGTGGTTAGGAGGACAGCCTACTAGACAGAGTTACAAACTATAGTTGTGTCGAGTCACTTGACTAGGCCTACAGCCTAACAGTTAGTGCTGTATATGAGGAATGACAAGAAACAAATCCAATCAATGCCAGCAATTAATGCTGAGGTATATGTTCCTTTGTTAAAAAAAATAACCTCTGAAATATCCTACTCATGGGTGGCCAAGCAGAAGAAGATCATCGCTCTGCCTTGAAATTGAAGTAGTGTTGCTTTCACCACATCTGCCCCAGCAAGTGTGTGATTAAGTATTGGTGTACATTTAATTTAGTTACACCTCGACAATAAGTCACACAGCCCGGGGGAAGAGGGTTAGGGTTTGTTGAATGGATGGGAAGGGTTTTTTTGGGAAAGGTTTGACATAGAAAAACAGTATGCATACATAGACAAACAAACGACAATCATTGAAGACTGCCATATCCATATGTTAAGGGAGAAAAAGGCAATGCATGCATGATGATGAGAGACCCGTATTACATACACTTCTAGTTCTTGTTCTGTTGTTCCGGCCTTAATACTTTATCAGATAGCAAATAGAAATTTTAAATATTGGTAGGGAAGAATCGTAAACACAGAGCAAACCTAATGATGATTGATAATAACAACTCCAAGAACACACTGTTGTAAAGATTGTATACAAGATATTAATCAAATTATTTAAAAGAGGATAAAAGTGGATACTGTTACTGTCTTATCCTGGTCAAAAATGTGGACTGGATTTTTGCGTCTCGGCATTCCTCTTGCTCCTCTCGTCCATCAATCTTGGGTGTGTCGTAGGCCTGGGCTAAATTTCCGTTCCGCTCGCGGAAATTGCGATAATTTGACATTTTTCGCGTTCCGCGGAGAGCGCGAAAATGTCAACATTTACGCATTCCGCAGTTTAGCGATAATTTGGTTCTTGCTCGCGCTGTAAAATAATACATTCTCGCGCGCGCGATCGCCTTACCTGAATCCCCGCGTTTGCCGACAAGTTTTCCCGATCCGGTCGCGTTCTCCACAAGATGTTGGATTGTTGGTAGCCATTTGCGCTGTCTCGCGACAGTTGGCGCCCGCAGTAACGTCATGCGTCGCGCAATCACGTCTTTCTTCTCGCGATCATGCACACCGAGAAGAGTGAAAACAAGATGGCCGCGCCCGCAAGCAACCGCATGGGTAAGTTGGCGACCCGCGAACACGCAGAAAATACCGTGAACGGGCGGGAAAAAAACTTCCGCATCTTCGCGATATTTCCGCGTGTTTGCGGAGATTTCAAACATTTTCACGATAATTTGCGAAAGTCGCTTTCGCAAATTCCGCCCACCCCTGTCGCCTCGCCACTCGCCACTGCCCGGCTGGAAAAAAAAAGGTGATTGATTGGTAAGGTAATTAATATGCATTGTAATGTTTTACAAAGTTTCGGGCAAGGCCCGGCCTGTAATTGTAGATTGAAAACCAAAGGGGATATTGAGAAAGAAAGTTAAAACAAATGCACAAGTGATGGTGTAGTGCAACAAGAACACTTTCCGAGGTGGCATCTATGCATCATCTCTACTCTAGTCTGTTTCCAGCATTGACCTTCAACAGTAACAGGAGAGAGCAGGCCCACAGTGCTTGGCATTAGCACATCCTACGTTAACAGTTAAAATTCTTTTTTTTTCTCTCAGAGAGTTGGACAAACGCAAAGCACATTATCCATTCCAAACATAGCATTTTACAGTTTAAGTTAGTAAAATCAATGCACTGCAGTCATCCCACCGCTACACTCTATTCAACTTCTACACAGACATTTGGGTCTGCTGTGGTTGTTGTTGTTGACGTGTTTACCTTTTGGCTTTTCCGTTTTATGCCACTCATGATTTGTCCTCCTGAGTCCTGACTTAATCATCATCATCTCTGATACTTTTACTGACTGACTGTGAAGATCGGCCTGCAGTATAAGTAACATTTTTATGACACAACAAGAGTAGAAATATAAATATTACTGACTTGAGTCATTCTTTATTGTGTACAGAAAGATAGATTACTAGTACACTTTGACATCACTTTGTGCACAACAAACAAACAACGCAAACACAAAGACCAATAGCTTAGAGTCAGGTGTCCAATGCATGCCATTAATTGTCATCATTACCTATTCCTTCTCATCTTAAGTTAACGGGCCGTCTATTTCGCCATCATCATGATGGACGGTGCTGTTGCGTCAATCATACTCATTGCGCAGATTGAGTGAGTCCCCTTCCTGTATTGAATTAAAAGCAATGGGTCACCAAGCTGCAGGAGAAGTACCAATTTGTTATTTGCAAGAAGGGGGAAATTAGTGTGTTCTGTAGAAAGTTGATTAGTGGCAGTGCACAATTACATAAATTCATGCACAACAAACACAACAAAATCTAAATCATTCAGTCTGCGACTCTGCGTTCAATGCATGGCATCAATCATTACCTGTTCCTTTTCATCTTAAGTTAAGGGGCCGTCTATTTTGCCATCATCATGATGGACGGTGCTGTTGTGTCAATCATACTCATTGCGCAGATTGAGTGAGTCCCCTTCCTGTATTGAATTAAAAGCAATGTATCACCAAGCTGCAGGAGAAGTACAAATTTCTTATTTGCAAGAACGGGAAAATTAGTGTGTTCTGTAGAAAGTTGATTAGTGGCAGTGCACAATTACATAAATTCATGCACAACAAACACAACAAAATCTAAATCATTCAGTCTGCGACTCTGCGTCCAATGCATGGCATCAATCATTACCTGTTCCATCTTATTTTCAGTTAATGGCCAGTCTCTCTCGGCTCTGAAAGGAGGATAGCTATAGTAGTCATCTGATTCATGGTCCACTTCTTTTAGAAGGACTAGGAAAGTTTGAATTTGTTGTTACCATCATCCAATCATCATTCATGAGGGAAATGGAATTGAGCAGGAGATTCAGTATGATGGAGCGGAGGAGCTGGATTCGGAGGACTGTACTGTCAAATAGCAGACACCTGAAACTTGTACATTAAATTAGAAGAGTAGAAGACGGTGGTAATGGATTTGTTGTGATTCACAAGTTTAAAACCGGAACAACAGACACATAAACAAAGGGGGAAAAAAGGGAGGAAGACAGTAAGTGCGAGCCTAATTGTCAGGGAAGTATAGCTCGTCCTCAAACTCTGGGGGTTCAGCCAGTAGTAGGTAATCATCTGACACAATACTTCGTCACCTGAGCCGCTGTCCTCATCTTCCTCCGTTGATTCATGTATTGTGTAATTCGGTGGTATGAAGTGCTGATTCATTTTGATCATTGTTAATCTCTCCATGTTTTTTGGAGATAGACTGGTCCTTCTCAATGTTACAATGGAACCAGCAGCACTGAAAACACGTTCGGAAGAGACACTTGCGACAGGGCAAGCCAGATAGCTTATCACCAGCCTGCTGAGCTGTGGCCATTCAGACCTTTTCCTATACCAATACTGCAATGGGTTTTGATCAACGTACACCTCTGTTGGGTCGTCCAGATAGGCCTGGACCATCCGCTCAATGTTCAGGGTTGCTGCTGGTAAGCTTTTGTGCTGTTTTTTCTGTGCATCATCACTGTGCTTACAATAGCCCATCTTTACATACCAATCCTGTAATGATAATGATTGTACTCGGCCTAATGATCCAGTTATTGTTTCTGTAGTCGATAGTGATGGTGAGTGTTGTGATTGTGAGCCAACCGCACTGCCCTCAGCCGATGAAGTTGCACTTGATTCTGCATGGCCTGCTTCAGTATCAGTACTTGTTGTGGGTTGATCTTGCGGGCTTTTAATTAGCAGCCTTTCGTTTTCCAACTTACTGGCTGCTTCAGCTATACAACTTTTGTAGCGGGCAACATCATTGTCGTAAAAAGCAAGTAATGTCTTCAGTAGTCCCAATTCTGCACGTGGATCCAGAATTGTGGCACAAATGTAATGTTCTTGTGACAAAATTTTATTTTGTAACCTTACATTTTCAGTTAAGCGCCGGGATAAGCTCTCCACCAAGTCATGGGCTTGCCTTCTGTCCTCTACACCTTTGTATGATTCAGACACATTATTCAGCTCATACTCTAGCATTTGCAATAATGGGATAGCTTGGCCCATTGTACAGTCCTCCTTGCTAACTTCACGTGTGAAGACCTCAAAAGGAGAAAGCATCTCAGTCAGGCATTTAATTAGGCTCCATTGCTCGATGTCAAGGTTCATGCCTTTAACAGTAGCACTAGCATCCCCTCTTCTTTTCCAGACATATTCATGGAGTGACATGTGCTGTTCGTACAGACGATCAAGCATGTAATACGTTGAGTTCCAACGTATTGCCACCTCCTGGATGAGTGCCTTGACTGGCATCCTAAATTCACGTTGGATGATCCTCAGCTGCTTCCGAGCTTTAAAAGAATGGCTGAAATGAGTGCATATTCTTCGGCAGATGGCCAGTAAATTGCTGACTATGGGTTCTTTTTTCAGAAAGTCTTGAACTATAATGTTTATGCAGTGCGCCAAACATGGAACCCTGAAATAGGAACCAAGTTCCATGGCCTTAAGTACATTACTGCCATTGTCTGTGGCAACAAAACCAATACGAAGCCCTCTGGGCCGCAGCCATTCCAAAACCTTGGTGCGAAACAAGTGTAAAATGTTTTCAGCCGTATGAGATTTCTCCATGGCGAACATGGCTACAGTTGCATGTTTCCGAGTACCTTCAAAAATCGCAGCTGTGTCATCAACAGCACCTCGTGCAGATAGTTTATCTTTAACCCCCACAAAAGAGATCCAGTGTGCAGTGATGTGCATGTAATCTGCGGCTTGGCAACTGCTCCACATGTCTGTTGTCAGGTGGATATTGTGCACAGCACTCTTCTGCAAAGCTTGTCCAACGAATTCCAGCACATCATGATGTAGTGCCGGAACAGCAATTCTTGCGAAATAGGACCGTCTGGGAACTTTCCATTTCGGGCAGATGGCAGACACAAATTCAAGGAAACCCACCCCTTCCACAAATGAAAAAGGAAGAAGGTCCAGCGCTAACATTTTAGCCAGCTTTGCATTGTGCAATCGTGCCATTGGGTGGTTGCGTTGCAACTGCCCCTCCAACCTAAACATGCTCTCAATGGTAGGCTGGCTTACTTTCCTTAGTGGTGCTGTTTTCATTAACCCACTACGGCTCAACGACACAGATTGTCTCATTGAGGTACTCGCCGGTCGCCTTGGTGTCTCACCCAGACTCTGAGTATGGCTCTTACTGCGGTGCCACTCTGATGTTACTGAGGAGGATGTGGGCGTTACCACCACTGCACTACTGGGGACAGGGCTAGAAATGCCTCCCTCTTCTTCACCTGCCACCGCAATAATATCGCTCTCTGATTCATCCTGACCAACTTCAATGGGTTGACTTTGTTTACTTTCTTTTAACTTAAGTAGGTGATCCTCCCACACGATAGTGTGGTGTATTCTGAGATGACTTGCTTGTCCTCCGGTACCATAATTTGTACCAAGCTTACCACGCCGAACACCTTGCCGACAAATTGAGCATATAGCAACGTTCTCCTCCTTGGCGCTAACAGAAAAGAAGTCCCAAACTGGGAAGGAGAACTTTCTGGCACTGCTGGATGTGCCACTTTCAACACCAGATGAACTTGAGGGGGTGTTTGAAAATGTGTGACCCTGTGCACCTACACTGTGACTTTTACTACCACTACCTACTGAGATGGTTGAGCTGGATGTAGGTCCCTGCCGATCCTTGGAAAATATGGCAGCTGGAGGTAGTGGTGGTGTAACCTGTGTTGGTGAGATCCGTGCTACATCCCGCTCAGTAGCAGCCTTTCTGGATAGGGTGAGAATGTTGGTCTCCAATCCCTTTGGGGCGGGAGTAATGTGCTTGATGACTGGCTCGTCTTCATCAACATCATCACCCCACCTCTTCTACATCTATCTCCATAACTCTAAGTTTTTCTGGGACCTTCCTTTTCAGAAGCATTGTCTTGTGGCGTATATCACTCTCAGACCGAGCTGGTGGGACCCAAGTGTCATCACGATCATCAGAAGCGGGGCTTGAAGAAGAAGATGATGGACTAAGCCTCCTTTTCCTTGCTGGTGGTCTGGAAGACAATAGATCTTCTGAAACAGTGGTTTGACTTAGCTCCACTTTGTCTGCAGGAAGCTCGATTTCCTGAAATGCCCCTACGTCAGGAGCAACAACTACTATGGTGGGCTGTTGCGGCGGCTGCTGCTGTTCTTGTTGCGGCGGCTGCTGCTGTTCTTGTTGCGGCGGCTGCTGCTGTTCTTGTTGCGGCGGCTGCTGCTGTTCTTGTTGTGGCGGCTGCACACTGATCTGCTGAGTTTGCGCCTGCGTTGAACTTGATTGTGTACTACTTTGCGGTAATGACATTTCTTCAACATCGCTGCTCGTTAGTAGACTGGCTACCTCTGCGACACTAAAGCCCTTGGGCCTAGGTTGGTGGGGTTGGACCACTGTGCTGCTCCCAGCTTGGTTCCCGGATAACGCTTTGGTGCCAAAAAAAACATTGGCCGGCACTCCACCAGTCGTGGTTAATGGCACTTCCTTTTTCTGTTCCTTCTTCTCACCGGTAACTTTCTTGGTACTGGACCTGGTACCTTTCTTTGGGGCCATCTTCTTCAGATGTCAGGCAGGATGCAGATGCACAACAAGTTCTGGTCACACGTGGACGTGATGCGCAGCAGGACTTCTGTCTGGCTGGCAGTACAACGGGTAGCCGGGTGATGCTGATGACACCGCCTACTCTGTCTTTTATGCACCTAAAAGCAAATAAGACAGGAGAAGAACATCAGTGAAATGTTGCATTTGTTGTTGTGGTTCAGTTACTTAGTACTGTACTAGTGCAAACAAAAGATAGTCTAGCCATTTATGACTTTTTTTTTAACTAGAGCTATGTTATACTACTGTGTACAGCCACACACTACACTCTCAGGAAGGATAGGAAAGTTAATAATAACCACCAAAATAAAAATGTAATGAAAGAGGGGTGGACCATTAAATTATTTGAGCATCTCAGCATCCATGGGGTTGCTGCTGGCAAAGGGGGTGGATGGATGGAAGCAGTAAGCCAAATAGCCAATAGGAAACCCATGCAGGCCTATGGCAAAAGCAGGACACTAATAACTAACAGTCCAAACACCAAAAAAGGCCACCACCTCACAAATCACAAACAAGCCGGGGGCCTGGGAAACACCAGGAGCTGACAAAAGGCCTATAAAAGCCAGGTAAAGGATGCATGCTAAAGCACACTGCTCTGCCTTTTTAATGCAACAAAATGTAAATACGAACATTCACAGGCCCCAAAAAGCTCTGCAGGGTGCATGCATTGCACACCAACACACCAGTGACCAGACACATACAAAAAAAGCATGTCTTTAAGACAACCAACATCAGAAAGGCCACCCCCAAAAAGCACACTTCCCCAACTCAATCCAATGCCATCCATGCCCTAAATGATGTCTAAATTCAACAGATCACACAGAAAACACTTGATCAATAAAGATGTGGCTACCTGCTCTGATCCTAGTGGATGAAAAAGCAGGCCTGTTGGCAGACAAGGCCAGGCAAGCTTGCAGGCCTAGGCTTCAAAATGGCCACCAGCCACATGGCCAGGCCCAACAACATCACAAAGGCCACCCCCAAAAAACACACTTCCCCAACTCAATCCAATGCCATCCATGCCCTAAATGATGTCTAAATTCAACAGATCACACAGAAAACACTTGATTAATAAAGCTGTGGCTACCTGCTCTGATCCTAGTGGATGAAAAAGCAGGCCTGTTGGCAGACAAGGCCAGGCAAGCTTGTAGGCCTAGGCTTCAAAATGGCCACCAGCCACATGGCCAGGCCCAACAACCTCACAAAGGCCACCCCCAAAAAGCACACTTCCCCAACTCAATCCAATGCCATCCATGCCCTAAATGATGTCTAAATTCAACAGATCACACAGAAAACACTTGTTTAATAAAGCTGTGGCTACCTGCTCTGATCCTAGTGGATGAAAAAGCAGGCCTGTTGGCAGACAAGGCCAGGCAAGTTTGCAGGCCAAGGCTTCAAAATGGCCACCAGCCACATGGCCAGGCCCAACAACATCACAAAGGCCACCCCCAAAAAGCACACTTCCCCAACTCAATCCAATGCCATCCATGCCCTAAATGTGCTTGAAAATGAAATACATTAAAAAAACAACAAAAGGAACAGTTGCTTCATCATGCACACACCCATGAGGCCATGCCCATGGCTAGCTCGGGCCTACTACTACTAGCCACAAAATAAAAAAAATAAAAAGGAATGATGATAATTAATTATCAAAAATAAATTGTAGTTACAAAAACTGCAATGTCCACAATCAAACAGACACAACAACCACTTACTTGTAAAATATCCTATTCCAAAAATCCTCAAATCCAATTGAAATGATGCAGCAGACAAAAAGAGTGATCTTTCCAGCTCCAAATCCAAAGGCAGAATGAGCAGGAGATGGACAAAGCACTGGGAGGAGCCTGCTGGACAGGAACAGGAAGTTGGAGATTCTGTGTCACTTCCTCCCTCTCTCCACCTTTTAAAAAAAGGACTCCTTGCACAAAAAAGGACAGCCAAATGTCAATGTAAGGAGTTGTTTTCATCCAAAATCAGCATTTGCAGAAGGTTTCATGCTGCTAGAGCTGATATTCCTCTCCAAATTGAAAATTTTACATGTTCAGGTTCTCGAGCTTCCCATTACTTCCGCCGGCGTGTCGAAAATGACATGATCACGTTCTCTTTGTCCCTGTCGCTTGGATATGACGTGTTCGGGGTCTCTTTCTCCTGTTCGCGTTCGATTAGACGTGCCCGCGTCCTCACCCTCTCGCTCGCGATGTAGAATGACGTGTTTGAGATCTCAATCTTCTCATACTCGCGTGGTGCATGATCGCGAGAAGAAAGATGTGATCGTGCGACAAATGACGTGATCGCGCGACAAATGACGTCAATGCGACCGCGAACTGTCGCGAGTCAGCGCAAAATGGCGACCAACAATCCAACATCTCGTGGAGAACGCGACCGGGTCGGGAAAACTTGTCGGCGAACGCGGGGATTCAGGTAAGGCGATCGCGCGCAAGCGAGAATGTATTTTTTTACAGCGCGAGCAAGAAACAAATTATCGCTAAGCTGCAGAATGCGGAAATTTTGACATTTTCGCGCTTTCCGCGGAACGCGAAAATGGCAAAATATCGCAATTTCCGCGAACGGAACAGAATTTTGGCCCAGGCCTAGCAACAAGTACAAACACCACTTGCTTTTCACTGGACTTACATTATGTGGGGTGGGTGTATTTATGTGGTATTGAGTAGCGTGTAATTAGGTGGAGTTGAATTATGCAGTGCTGAGGGGTATTATGTTGAGTGTAATTAAGTTGCGTGGTGTGGAATTTCATGGCACTGACTTGGGTGTTGTGGAATTGTGTGGGATTGAGTTGAATTATGTGCAGTTGAATGCTTGTTGTCTACGTACAGCAGTGCTGAGGGAGCAGACTTTATGCGAGGTGAACCAATGTTTTTTTCTGTCCTCTTACGACCCTGAACTCATGAGTGACATGGAGTGGAATTATGTGGTGTGATATTGATTATTTTGGCATGAGGTGGATGTTTGTGGTGTAGATTTGATGTATGAGGTGTAGAGTCAAATTATGTTTTGTGGAACGGAATTCTGTGGTTTCTTTAATTGTGTGGCGTGAATCTGTGTGGTGTTGAGCAAAATTATGTTGAGTGGTGTTATGTGGCTTGGTGCGGTGTGTATTTAAGTGGAGTGTAGCTGTGTGGCATGGAGTGGATTTATATGGAGTGAATTTATGTGGTATGGAGTAGAGTGTAATTATGTGGCCAAAAACATTGACAATTGTTCCACCGAAGCACAAAAGCCTAAACTAAATCCAGAGTATGCAATGCAAACAACACCTTCTTAATACTTTTACAGCATGTTTAAAATGTGCAAATTGCACAATATAAGCATGTTTTATTTACATTTTGTCAATAAATGTTTTTTTCCTTAAAGAGGATCTGATTGGAAAACCCCAAAAACGGCAACTTGTCCTACACACTCTGAGGTACTGAAAGTGAATAAACATATGTTTGCAAAAGTTTAAATGCCAGCACCGAAGACTAAAAGTACAAACTAAATACAATATAGAGTAACCCAACCACGCTGCGCAAAATCATACAGTGTGTTTATGATGTGCAAAAAGCATAAGATAAACTTTTTGGTTTGCACAAGGAAATATTTAAACCAGAGAATGTGTGGAGTATTTAAACGCAACAAATGTAATTTTTTTTTAAAGATTAAGACATTGTATTTACAAGAAACAGAAGTCTTTTCCAACAATTTTGTAAAATAATGCAGATATATGTGCATATTTTTCCCTACAGAATGTAAAATGTATGAGCATGTGTTTAAATCCACTTTATCTTTTGTTTGGGTGTGCCTAGTTCAGTTTTCCAAAAGATAGAAAAGTAGATAATGAACAAAGAGCTTCCGGCGAGGTAGCTTTTTTTGGGTTGCGTAAATGTTTTCCACAACCCCAACACAATAGCATCTCTGTGCATGTTGCACGTCAGCCTTCCTGAAGGAGCACTACTAATTAAATGATTGCGTTTCAAATTTTAATGATGTTTGGCCCATAGTTTAAAAGTCAGTATTCATTAAGCAAATAACACATACCTAGAATGTAGAAAGATACAGCCTTGAAAGGAGTGAGAAAGGAGTATAGTGGATGTATGTCGTTACAACGCACACTTTTACAACGCATGCACTTACAACGCATTTTTTACAACGCAAAATCCATTACAACGCATTCCATTACATAGCATGACACTACAACGCATTTTTAAAAACTACCTTTACAACGCATTCCATTACAACGCATACTACCTTTACAATGCATACCATTACAACGCATAATATTACACTACACTATCCAACACTTACCCTACTGTTGCACCCCCTGGAGTTAGAATAGTAATTTTTACTCCTATACATCCGCCAGATGGGGCCGCTCAGAAACTTCAGCACCGGCAGGGTGCTCATCAAGAAGCTCCTCTCTGGGGCTCTTTAAATGCATAGGCATATGCCACATGTTGGGGCGGCCCGCTCCAGTTCCTCGTGAGCACCCACAACAAAGAAAGAGGACGGCCTAGGCCCCACTCACCAGCTCACCGGCGCGGAGTTCTCTCGCTAGTAGGCAGGCTGGGAGCTTCTGCCTCCTTCACCCGGGCCCCCTCTCGGGACCCGGGACTTCATTGTGGAGCCCGCTCTGCTCGCATTGCTCTTCACCCGGGCCCCCTCCTGGGACCCGGGACTTCTCCTCTCCGGCAGCCGCCACCGCGGGGCTCTCCCTGGCTCATGGGAGCCCTGCAGCATCACCGGTGCCGGAATCCTTTCCCGCGGGGCTTCCCTTCCGTCTCGGAAGCCCCGCCCATGAAGTCCCAGCCTTGCCTGTCTTCCGGGTCGCGCTGGGAAGCGGCCCAGAAGAGATTCAATGTGCGGCATCGGGCCACGGCGGTGATTTCCTCACACTGGGCACAATGAGGGGTAGGCTCCCTCTCCACACAAAAAATAGAAAGCGGGTTGGGCACCCGCTCAACCAAATAAGGACTAAGTTGCGGGGTGGGCACCAGCGCATTGATGATCAAAATAAGCAGAATAAGAGCGGGGTGGGCACACGCGAGTTAATAAAAATGGACAGCGCAGACGCAGGGTGGGCACCTGCTTAATTAAATGAAAATAAGCGGGGTGGGCACCTGCGCTCACAAGTAGGGGGAATCCCTACGCTGGGGATTCCCTCCAAAAGGGGCTGCAGCACATTGCTGCGCAGCCAACACGCTTTTCTGGAGGAAAATAAAAGAAAGACAGCACGGCACTCCCAGGGCGCAAAAGGGCTGCCAAAGTCTCTGTAGGGTCCTGGAATAAAAGCAAGGCAGAAGGGTCCCAAAAAGAAGTCCTCCAGGCATCCAGGGGCAGGGCAGGGCCCAGGGAGGCAGGCCTTCCCCTGGACCCCAGCAGCAGCACTCCCCTGGCAGATTCCAGTCCAAAAACAACAACCTCTTCATGGGGTCACAGCCCCTTCTTTTATACAGCATTTTCCTTTGCTCTGCAACTGTAGGGCAAGGGAAGAACCAGATACAACTGGTTCAGTTGCACTTTGTTTTGCTCAGCTACTCTCTCTATTCACAGGACAGGCCAGGGACATCAGACGCACCACAGGAGGTGGAGCCAGCATTGTGAAGGGAAGGCCCAGCCCCATTCAGGTCCCAGGTGCAACTCCTCCCTCCCATCTACATGCAGATCTCTCCATTCACCACCGGGCAGACTCACCCTGGCTACTGGAATTCCCCAGCCCTCTCAGCTCCTGTCAATCACAAGCCAGACAGGCAATTCACATCACACAGACATGCCAACTTCTAGAAGTGGCACTTCTCCACCAGTCACAATAAATCTGCGCACACCATTGCGCAGCATTTATTCTCATGAGTTCGCACATACCAAACTCGCCCCTGCACTCCTCTCACATCAGGAACTACCATAGACACACATATCCCCCATGCATTCCTATGGGAGGGCAGGCCAGTCTCACTAAATGTAACACAGAGAGCATGCATTTTACACTGGGACACAGTGCTAAAGTGCCTATAGGCCTAAAACTGCCAACACTACATAGGGAAAAAGGCCAGGATAATTGCAAAAAGTTTAGGGGTGAATCTGCCAAAAGGGCCAGGTCCAACAATGGCCAGATGTGACGTCTGCCAGGTCAGACAAATAAACAATGAGTTCTCAATTAAACACATGTTGGGCCAGGCCCTAGATGGCAACAAGTCCCTGTAAACCTTAATTGTGCATGGGTCGCATGGTATGCCTTGATACCTCACAGCATGGACAAGTAAAGTCTGTACCACTGCATCATGTCAGGAAGCACAGTAGTGCACCTAGTCAATAATGTGACGATCTGTCAATTGTGCAGTGTACAAAAAGTGAATGACATACAGCTAACACAAAGCTTGCCGGGTGCAATGCAATGACCATTTCATATCCGACCTACAGGTGACCAAGAACTCACTGCAGAGGACAACACTAGCAACCTGCAGAGCCAGTCTCCACCCCCGATACATGGACTCTCGGATGTTGACTCCCAGTATTCCATGGACGATGAGCTCGAGGTCGGCCCATCTGGTATGCCAGGGAGCAACAGGTCCCAGGACCACATCGTCCCCCCCATCACATCTGCGCCAACAACACACCACCGACGGAGGAGGGCAGGGAGAAGATGCGGGTGCCCACAGTGGTGAGGCAACAGGTATGTGGCAGCAGGGCAGGTGGGAGGGGCAGGGTCACACAGGAACACCAGGAGGCTGGGACTTACTTCCTGGAACACATCACCAGAGTCCTGAGCGCATACGAACAGGCCCAGGGACGAACGGGCCAGTCGGACGAACTGTTGCATGAGCTCATCCTGCTGATGAGGTCCATCGACCCCCGCATGGGACAAATCGTGGACCTCTTGGGCCAGCAAGTGGCGGTACTGAGGGACAGGCATGCGCCACAGACAACACCTCCACCTCTCTGTTGGGCCGCACAATGACAGTTCACCATCCTCCCCTGCGCCCACAGAGAGGGGTGAGTCCTCACATCCCACTGGCCCTGCAGAAGGGCCCCCCTACCAAACAACAAAGGGGCCGTCCCAAGAAGACCCTGGGAGTATCTGGAGGCCAAGCACAGAGCCAGCCATGATGGAAACCCTCTCCACCACTGCATTGACCTTTTGGACTGTCCTTCCCCACACTGCCTTGTGAATGGCATCTGTCTATTGAACTGGGTCACCACAGCAAAGTGGTGACTACTCGATTATCTCATCTACCACAACGGTCAACTCACTGCTCTACCCCACCCCCCCAATGGAAATATACACCCCTTCGCATCTCACCATTGTAAATAAAATATCCTCACACACATATTGTCGTGTATGCTCCGTCTTTATTGCAGGATGTACAGTCTTCAACATGATCACAATGTGCCAGGAGCATGGGCTGTATGTAGGCAAGGAGAAGTCAAAGGCACCTAGGGAAACAAAACAGAACAACTGTCACTGGTCTGGGTGTGGCATCACGGACATCACACAACCCCTACCATCAGAATAACCCAACATGCACAGGTCACAATGGCCAACAAGTGTCAACATACACGTCCTGTTGATGTTCTCAAATGACATGTCCCAGAAACATTTCCAACCACCACTGAGTGTACAACTGGCTGCTGCTACAATTCTCACATGCCCCTTCACAACAACAGCAATATCATCAGACAATGGGTATGTTGCACATTGACACCCACTGTCAAGTCAAGTAGCGGGTGATGAGCTGTTCACGCAGGTCAACACCTTCCTCCTCTCCACTGTCCTCATCACTGGACAAGGCTTGGTTTGCAGGCTGGGGCTTTGGGTCCACTCCATCATCCAAGAGCAGGGGAGTCTCCTTGAGAATGGCTAGGTTGTGGAGCATGCAGCATGCCACTACAATCTGACACACCTTCCTGGGCGAGTATACCAGTGCACCTACGGTCTTGTCCAGGCAGCGGAAACGTGACTTCAGCAGACCAAAAGTACGTTCCACCGCATGACGTGTCCTCCCATGGGCCTCATTGTAGCGGGCTTCAGCCGGGGACCTGGGATTCTGCAGTGGGATCAGCAACCGGGGACGGTTGGGATATGCAGGGTCACTTAGGTATGACAAAAACAAATAGACATTGCAACGTTGCAGAAGCTCAGGGCAGCAGGTCACACACACAGCACGCCACACAACTAGGTATAGTCACCCACAATCCATGCACGCTCGGGAAGAAGATTATCCATCAGCTGGGGCACTATGCTGTTCCACAGGATGTAGGAGTCATGGGCCGAGCGTGGGAATTTGGCACACACGCGAGATGGTCATATCTGCCAGGCACACCACTTGCACATTGATGGAGTGGTATTGCTTGCAATTGCGGTAAATGTGCTCACTTGCCTGTGTGGCACCAGACCGACATGGGTGCAATCAATGGCCCCAACAACATTGGGGATGTGTCCAAGGGGATAGAAGTCTCCCTTCACAGCTGGCAATTCAGCATCCCTGGGGAAATGGATGTATCTGTCCTTGTATAGCATCATGGCAGACAGTACATCACGTAGCACCATGCTGAACATCGGTTGTGACATCCCACCAGCTCTGGCCACTGTCTCTTGGAACGATACAGTGGCAAAAAAATGCAGGGCTGCCATCATCTTATAAGTAGGGGTGAGAGCTGTTGGATATGACCTGCGGGGCTGCAGGTGGGGTTCCAACAGATCACAAAGGGTTGTCAAATGTGGCTTCCTCCTATTTGAGATGATAGTGGACACATGTCAATGCAATACATCATGAGATGTGTATTGTGCACAGCATATCACGTTCTGGATGACACAACAACAACAATGACTGACATCAGTATTGACTAAAAGACCAGCTTACATATAAGGACACCTTCAGCTACACAAAGGGCACACCTGTCAAATTACACAAGACAAGTACCTCAAACACCACCTTGGTCAATGTGAATGCACATAGGGATGTGGCCACATTTCACATGGGCCCACCTGGGATCAAAAACACTGTCTCATACCTAGCAGCTATACCTGTCACACCTTAATGCGTCATTGCAACTTGGCACACATACACCACACAATGACCACAGTCGGCGCTGGAATGACGAATGTGTTCATGAGCAGACATAAGAGGCAATGCAAAATAGATCATCATTCATTGAGACGAGCATCACTGTGATTGTCACTGAACCTCAACACATTGACATGTGTAGACAGTTTAGAGTCCAGAACAACACTGTCCTGCCTACACCAACATCAAATCCATAAGTGACATGTGAGTGGGTACAGGCCATTCTACGATACACACACACAAACATGGCATGTGTAGCCATCAGTGGAATAAATGGAACATTGGCATTGTGTGCACAATGATGTGCTATTGAACATGTTGGCACTGTGCACTGTTGATGTTTGACAGATGGCCATTGTGATTGTATGGCACCCAAATCGTGGTAGCTACCGCCTGGCCACGGTGATGTGTCACTAGCACCCCTATTCACACAAGTGCGGTAGTGATAGGCATGAAGACATGTGGAAACGGTGGTTGGCATGCTCCGCCGCCTGAATGGCGGAGCCTCGTGTCAATGTATGGCACCCATATAGTGGTAGCTACAGCCTGGCCACGGCGGTGTGTCACCAGCACCCCTATTCACACAAGTGCGGTAGTGATAGGCATGCAGACATGTGGAAATGGCGGTTGGCATGCTCCGCTGCCTGAATGGCGGAACCTCGTGTCAATGTATGGCACCCATATCGTGGTAGCTACCGCCTGGCCACGGCGGTGTGTCACCAGCACCCCTATTCACACAAGTGCAGTAGTGATAGGCATGGAGACATGTGGAAATGGCGGTTGGCATGCCCCGCCACTAAAATCACCGTAGCGCACACCGGGACCCTGCGGTGTGTTACCGCCATGGAGCTTGCTATAGAGCGAAGCTCGATACCGGTGGCATGATGCAATTTTGAAGATTGCTGTAGGCGTGGTCCGCCACTGCGGAGGCGGACATTGGCTGGAATTGAAAGATGCACCATCGCGGTAGCGCACCCCGGGCCCCAGCGTTGTGTCACCGCCATGGAGCATGCCCTTACAGCCAATGGGAGCCATGATTGCGGTGGCATGATGCAATTTTGAAGATTGCGGTAGGTGTGCTCCGCCACCGAGGAGGCGGACATTGACTGCATTTAAAAGATGCACCATCGTGGTAGTGCACCCCGGGCCCCAGCGTTGTGTCACCGCCATGGAGCATGCCCTTACAGCCAATGGGAGCCATGATTGTGGTGGCATGATGCAATCTTGAAGATCGCGGGAGGTATGCTCCGCCACCGTGGAGGTGGTCATTGGATGCATTTGAAAGAGGCAGACCTGGACCACCAATTGCTGCAGCTTGGCACCTTTGAAACAACCCCAGGGGGCTATATATGTGTGGGATTGAGCCTCACATTTCCACTGCTCCCAGAGCCTGCTGCCTGAGACCCCTCACCTGCTGCTGCCTCCAGGGACTGCTGCCTGAGACCCCTCACCTGCTGCTGCCTCCAGGGACTGCTGCCTGAGACCCCTCACCTGCTGCTCCCTCCGAGGATTGCTGCGTCAGGCCCCTCACCACCCAATTCAGCTGCTGTTGTCTCATGTCCACAGTGATGGCAAGGACAGAGAAGATCTGTGCCAGTCCCTTCACGAGCGAGGAGCTGGAGGTCCTGGTGGACGAGGTGCTCACACAGTACCCAAGGCTATATGGTGCCCCAAATGTTGTGGTAAGTCTTCAACAGTGGTGGGATAGGGCAGGGGTGTCACAAATGTAGTTGGACTGATGCAGTATGTGCCTGGGAGTGTGGGGTAGTGTCATGCACTGCCTGACATGCTGTCTCCAGTGGGAGGGTGTGTGTACCCAATTCCACAGCTTTCCCTCCCTGCATATGTATGTTTGAGTGACCTGTGTTGTGTTGTCAGCCATACAGTGACACAGAAGGTTGTTCATGCTGTAGTCAGGACAGTGATTGCTTGGCTGAATGGCTGTGTGCCCCTGTAGTCCATTTCAGTGTGAGCCCAGCTGGCCTACACAGTCCCCGCCAACAAAGACAAGGACACCTCACTTAACTTACAGAGTATGACATCAGTCTTTTCACATTTCACTCCAGCTATGGGCCATCTCAGCATTGTATTTTGCACACAACTGCCCTTGTGAATGGCATTTTGTATTTGCGTGATCATGTCCCTCAATGTGACCACCATGACACATTCAACTATTCACAGGACAGGGACATTGCTGGCTGCGCATTCTTGGACACAGTGAGTCCACCCCCAGACACAGGTTGACATGTGATGTATGTGTTGCTCAAGCCAACAATGAACTGGAGATGTGGGCAGGCTACATGGGTGTTTCAGTGCTGGCATCCTGCATGTGCGTGAGATGTGCAGGGACTGTGTTCCCCCTCACACCTGCATGCTTTAACATCAGCTTTTCCCATGCAGGTGTCCCATGTGAGCTGTACTATAGTCTCTAATTGCCATATCGTTGGATATGTGATGAATTTGTATCTTGATGCTATACTGATAGATGTCGGTACATGACACTGTGTCACTGATCATTTGCCCCTCTTGTCTCCCATGCCTGCAGCTCAAGGTACACCAGCGTAAGGCCGTGTGGAGGGCCATTACAGCGAAGGTGCGAGCTCTGGGGGGTCTCAAACCGACGACACACCCACTGCCACAAGAGATGGGATGACATCAGCCGGCTGGCAAAGAATGTGGCGGAGATGACCTACGGGCTGATTCCTCGCACTGGGCGTTTGGCACGGCGCAGCATGACACCACTAATGGAGCGCATCTTGGCAGTGACACAGCCTGAGCTGGATGCACGTTTGAAGGAGCATCAGCAGCAAGCCAGGGGTGAGCATTTGGGGAGTCTAACTTTGTCTGGGAGTGGCTGCATGTGTACAGAGCCTGTGCCAACGCTGGCCTATGTGATGTTGGTAGTGTGATGCTGTGGCATGTAAGTGGCTGCTGGCCTGGGTGCCGGGGGCATGCATTTCCCCTACCTGTACTTACAAAGGTGATTTGGATGCTGTGCCTTCACATTACATTCAGAGTTGTGCTCTTCAGGTTTCTTCTGCATTGGGGTAGTTTTGGGAATCTCATGGGAGGAAACAGCAGTGTGCCCGATCTGACTGTGCGTACATGCATGCACCCATATTGGCGAGGCCTTCACATCTTACAGTAATGTGCAGCATTATATTGTCCCCAAGGTACGACATGGTGGGTGGCATGGGCTAATGGAACTCTCCAACCCCAGCGCCAGCACCAATGACATCCCGCCTTCACAAGAACTGTGCAATTCACTAGCCGTCTACTTCCACCGCAAGATCACTGGCATCCACGACAGCTTCACGACCACCCCTACGACGCCAGACTCCACCTCCCCTGCGAACACCACCAGCACCAACCGCCTGACCTCCTGAACCAACGTCAGCGATGACGAAACACGCAAGGTCATGAACTCCATCCACTCAGGATCCCCGTCAGACCCGTGCCCACACCACGTATTCAACAAAGCAGACGCAGCCATCGCACCCCAACTACGGAAGATCATCAACATATCCTTCGATACAGCGACATTCCCGGAAGACTAGAAGCACGCCGAAATCAGCGCCCTCCTCAAGAAGCCCAAGGCGGACCCCAAGGACCTCAAGAACATCCGGCCCATCTTCCTGCTCCCGTTCCCAGCGAAGGTCATCGAGAAAATCATCAACATGCAACTGGCCCGCCACCTTGAAGACAACAACATCTTGGACCCATCCCAGTCCGGCTTCAGACGAAACCACAGCACCGAGACAGCCCTCATTGCCGCCACAGACGACATCAGGTGCCAACTAGACAAATGCGAAATATCAGCCCTCATCCTCCTGGACCTGTCAGCCACCTTTGACACGGTCTGCCATCGCGCCCTAAAGACACGCCTCCAAGAAGCCGCAATCCAAGAGAAGGCCCTTGACTGGACCACGTCCTTCCTCTCCGGCAGAACCCAGAGTGTCCTCCTCCCACCCTTTCGATCCGAAGCCACTGACATCATCTGCGGCGTCCCCCAGGGCTCATCCCTCAGCCTGACGCTGTTCAACGTCTACATGGCCCCCTCGCACAAGTGGGCCGCCACCACGACCTCAACATCAGCTCCCACGCTGATGATACCCAGCCCATCCTCTCCCTCACCAAGGACCCACACACAGCCAAAACCAACCTCCACGAGGGAATGAAGGCTGTCGCCGACTGGATGAGGAGCAGCCGTCTGAAGCTGATCTCGGACAAGAAGGAGGTCCTCATCCTCGGACCCACCCTCTCAGCCTGGGCCGACTCCTGGTGGCCGACCACACTGGGAACAGCACCGACACTCAGCGACCATGCACGCAACCTAGGATTCATCCTCGACTCCTCCCTCTCCATGTCCAAACAGGTCAACGCCGTCTCCTCCTCCTGCTACAACACCCTCCGCATGCTCCGCAGGATCTACAAGTGGATCCCGACCGAAACAAGAAGAACGGTGACACAGGCCCTCGTCAGCAGAAGACTGGACTACGGCAACGCACTCTACGCAGGAATCCCAGCCAAACTCCTACAACTACTATAACGCATCCAAAACGCTTCCGCCCGACTGATCGTCAACGTCCCCCGCCACAGCCACATCACTCCCCACCTGAGAAACCTACACTGGCTCCCAGTCGACAAGAGAATCATCTTCAAACTCCTCACCCACGCACACAAAGCACTCCACAACGCCGGACCAGCATACCTGAACAGCAGACTCAGCTTCTACACCCCACCCGCCAGCTCCGCTTCACCAACCTCACCCTCGCCGCTGTCCCCCACATCCAATGAACAACCTCTGGTGGCAGATCCTTCTCCTACCTCGCCACCAAGACCTGGAACACCCTCCCTACCCGCCTACGGCAGACCCAAGACCTACTCGCCTTCAGAAGACTCCTCAAGACCTGGCTATTCGAGCAGTAGCGGCAAACCCCCCCCCCCCCCCCCCAGCGCCTTGAGACCCTCATGGGTAAGTAGTGCACTTTACAAGTACTCTGATTGATTGATTGATTGATTGGATGTCCATTGTGGAATGTCATGTAGTCTGGGTCTGTGTTGTCCCCTCCTGTTCCATCCAGTTCTTTCATTGGCAACAAGTAGTGTGCCCCATCATGTCCATAGGTGTGCTCAGAACTAGTTGTGTGTCTGTTTGAACAGAGGCACAAGCATGGTGTTGTGCTCTGTAGTCATCACATGGCTCACTCATGCCTGAGTTTCCAGTTTTCACGCACTGCTTGAGTCTATGTAGTGAGTTGGCACGATGTGATTGCACAGGGTTGTGTGCAACATGTAGATTTGGTCAACTTTTGTCATGCATTGCTTGCATATGTTTGTTCTGTTGCTGCCACTGACCTGACCCTACATCACTCTCTCTCATGCAGCATCACCTGTGGTTATGAAGGGACAGGAGACGGACACCAGTGTGGGTGAAACTAGCACCACAGCTGCCCAGGAGCCCAGTGACACAGATGTCACCTGCGCCTCAGAGGGGAACAGGAGTCTGCTGCAGGAGTCTCAGCCTGAGACGCAAAGCACCACATCATCCGATGCCAGCGGGGATGCATCCATGTTGGAGGGCACAGGGAACGGGGACTCTGCATCGACTTCCACCACACAGCGGCCATTGCCCACCCTCCCAGCCACTTCCTCTGGTGCTGCCCGTGTCTGCCTCAGTAAGAGGGGAAGAGTGTCTTTCACCCCTGGCACCGCTGCCCCTGCCCCTGTCCCCCCTGCTGCCATCAGTGCTGTGTCTGTGGACCTTTTGCTCCAGCTGTGTGTAGGCCAGACAGCTCTCCTCAATGCCTTCATTGACCACGACAAGAAATTGGCCCAGGTGGTTGCTTTCATGGAGGGCATACATTCCGACATGGATGGGTTGCATCGGACAGTCCAGGCTTTGTCATCAACAGTGATGTCTGCCCTGCAACAGGCACATACTCACAGTCAGCCGCGGTCGGTAGTAGGAGTTCCTGCAGGGCGGTGACGTCGGGAGGGGGAGGGGCAGGGTGGGGGGTAGTAAACTATGGATTATGGAGGTTTACATGTAAGTAAACATATAAATTAATAAAACGAATTTAGTTGCGTGCACGCAACGAAGTTCGTTTTATTAATCTATATGTTTACTTACCTGTAAACCTCCGTAATCCATAGTTTACTACCCCCCACCCTGCCCCTCCCCCTCCCGACGTCACCGCCCTGCAGGAACTCCTACTACCGACCGCGGCTGCTCACAGTACAGCTCCGGTCCCTTTGTCCACCCCCCTGGCAGTGGCCACGTCTGACGATAGTGACCACGGTCCACATACATCAAAGTCACGATACTGCACACAAAGCACACAGCAGCAGCAACCCAAGTGGTCCCAGCGGTCCCAGGCGCAGACACCATCCCCAAAGACCAAAGTCACCCCAGAGTGCAGGGAGAAAAGCCCGTCAGGCGACACCAGTGGACAAAAAGCAAAGCAGCAGACCTTAGGCACACATGCCTCAGTGGCATCCCCATCCAAGGACTCTCCTGCCCCTAAAGCATCACGCAAAGATAATCTTACAGTGACTGTGCCCACCAAGGAGGTGATGCATGCCAAAGGTACACCTAGGAAGGGCTTCAAGGCAGAATCACCAACCACCTTGACTCCCATTCCAAGGCCAGTGAAGAAGGGGCCGGAGGGCACTGTAGGGGTAACACCTAGTAAACAGGGGAAGGGGGGGCAGAGGCGAAGCCCGGCAAAGCGTTCCACTGGGTCCAGCACATCACCAGAGGGGCTGACAGCGTCTGCACCTGCTGCAGCTGTGGTGGTGAGTGTGCCTGTTGTGCCCACACCACTTCCCATTGATCCAAAGTCAGGCACGCCATTTAGGATCCCCAAGAAGTGGAAGGGCACCCCTCCACAATCTCCCAGCCACACTTTGTCTCCTGTCTGCATGACTCCACCTCCACGTGCCACTACAAAAAGCAGGCCTCCGGCTTGCCAAGCCACTGATAGCTCTACCTCAGCTGCTCTGCTCTCTCCTCCGTCAAGTGCCCCAACAGTCCCTGAAACACAGCCAGCTCCCAGTCTGCCTGACAGCCACGTCTGAGTGTTAGTCACCCTCACACACCTGTCTCTCACACAGGTGGGCCTGTACTGCACATTGTACCTCACAGGTGGGCCTGTACTGCACATTGAACCTTTCCATGGTCAGCAACACAGTCAGGGGGCAACAGTCACACACATTCCCTGTGCAGCTTATCCTGGACATATTCTGCACCCTGAACTGGCCACTGGCCTTGTGTTTTGCCTCCAGCCTGTGCAGCTTCTCATGGACTCTGTCTGCACTTTGTCCTGCCCACTGGCCTTGCCGTTCACTGCTGTGTGCCCCTGCCTGTGCAGCTTCTCATGGACTCAGTCTGCACTTTGTCCTGCCCAATGGCCTTGTCGTTCACTGCTGTGTGCCCCCTGCCTGTGCAGCTTCTCATGGACATGCTTTGCATCTTGTGCCTTGCTCTTCTCTTCTCATGGTACCTATCTGTGCAATATGTGAATAAAGACAGTTTCTCCTGCTGTCTATTTTGTCAGTGTCCTTACTGAATAAGGTTATTTTGCTGTGTGTAATGGTTTACTGTGCCACATGGTCTGTGTAGCACTTCAACATGGTCAATGTTTGGGCTCACTTACTTTTTTTCAGGGGTGACAGGGGTTCATTTCTTCTTGACCCAGATACTTGTGGTGGCAATGGTGTCAATTTCGAATGGTTAGCAGTAGTCATTTACTTGATTAGTTCATGTTGACTCTATTGTAAACATGTCGGGGGGGTCACTTCCAGCACAGAGTGGGTTTCTGCACACAGTATTGCAGGCATGGTGTCCAGGGTCATCATGTGTGTGTGTTCTCCCTATATGTGTGCCCAGTGTTGTATGTGTGTGGTCATCTTGTGATGGCCAGACATCCTAGTCCCATGACTTACTTTCCATTTGTGCTCTTGGATGGCCAGGTAGTGTGCTGTGTGAAGGGGGTGAGTTTGTGGGGAGTGTCGATGTGTACATGCCTCTGCAATGTCAACTACACACATGTGTCACCCAGGTGTTGTGTGCCTGTTGTTTTGATTGTTCATCCCTGTGGATGTGGTTGTATGCCCATGTGTGAGTTGTATGTTGTGCACTGTGCAGTGTATTGGTGTGTACTTGTAGTTCTGTATGACTCCTACTTGTTGTTTTTGTCACTTGTGAGTATGCAGAGAGTGTTACTGGCAAGTCAGTGATGTGTTGTGTTGCACATCCATGTGTCTGGTGGCTCTTTGTGGGGACTGTGCAGACCTGCTGCTCCACACTGCCATTGTGGTTGTGTTTTGTCATGCCTTGCTGTCACATGGTGCCTTCTTGTCTCCAGTGCGGCATGTTGTGTGTGTTGCCATGCCATCCCCTATCTGTGCTTCAGCTGCCTACCCATCGTGGGTCTGCACTCCCTCTCTTTGGGTATGGTACACTTCTGCCATATCCCCTACTGACATGCAGTACACTTCACGTTGGTGTGAGCTGTCCCCTTGGTTTACATGTGTGTGTGCCTCCCCAGGACTTCATTTGTGACACTGTGCTTTGTGGTGCAGTTCTTTGGCCAGGGTCAATGTGTCACTTAGGGCATTTCCCCAATGGGCCATGTGTGATGTTCTGGTGCTGTTTGTCAGTCATGGTTGCTCCTATGCTGCCCAGTCCTGTTGTCAAGTTGTTTCCACCGTTGTGTCCCAGACTTGTGCATCTATTGGGTGTTGTGTTGGATGTATGTGTGTTGTTTGTGTTTTTGCTTTACTTCCTGGGTGTGCAGATGTCTTTGTGCTGTGCTGTATGGTGTTGTGTGGGTTGCTGTTCTGTCACTGATGTCTGTGTGTGTCTGGTATGCTTGGTGTGCACACACCGCTTGTTGTGCATGCTGTGCTGTTTGTGTATGTTGCCTTGTGATTGCCTAGTGTGCATCCCCTGATGTCCTGCTGTGTTTGCTATGTGATTGTTCTGCCTGGGCATCTGTTGTTTGTTTGCTGTGGCGGTGTTGTTCTGTGATGGTGCACTTCTTGTGTGTGTTGTGGTATGTTGTCTATGCATTGTTCCTGAGTGAGGAGGTTTTGCACTCCTGTGTCTGTGCTCTCATTGCCTTTCCTCAGTTTAGCTGCACAGGGCATGTCTGTTATTGTTGTTGTGGCTCTGTGTGTGTTTCTGTTGGGCTATGTGTTTGTTGTATTTGTTTCCACATTTGTTGGGGCATCCCTGTGTGTGTGGGGCCTTTCCTTTCATCCTTGTGCCTAACCATGGTTTGCCTTGCTGTCTCCCTGGGTTGTTGCACCGAGCTGTCTGTGGTTTATGTTCACTGACTGTGCAAGCCATGTGTGCGTGGATGGTGTGAGGGTGTTGTGCTCTGTTCTTTGTGTTGATGTGATGTACACATGCTTGTTGTGTGTCTCCATGGCCTTCCATTTGTGTGCAGGCCACCTTGGTTTCCATATTTGTTGTGCTCCATTGCTGTTGGCATGTGGGACGTGTATGTGTGTGTGTGTCAGTCTGTGGTATGTATGTGTCTAGGCTGTGTGTCCATTTAGATGTTGATTCATTGTATATTTTTCTCAATTTAGTAGTCCTAAGTCTAAAATTTAGGACTACTAAATTGAGAAAAATCCTAATTTTAAGACTTTCGGTATTCACAGAAGGCATTTAGGAGTCCTAAAGTTAGGAGTCCTAACTATACTACTACTAAACTGAGAAAAATCCTAATTTTAAGACTTTCGGTATTCACAGAAGGCATTTAGGAGTCCTAAAGTTAGGACTCCTAACTTCTGTGAATACCGAAATGAGTAAGTGCCTTCTGTGAATACCAAAATGAGTAAGTGCCTTCTGTGAATACCAAAATGGTAGTAAGTTTAGGATTTTGTCTTAAGTTAGTTCTGTGAATCGGGCCCTGCGAGTTCCTGGTTATGTAGCAGGTACAGCACCGGAAAGATGTGTAGAGCTGGGTCCATGGCGGTCGTGACCGGGACTCTGCTTTCGCGCTCCGCTGTCGAGCTTCCGCCGTCTCTGGTTGGGTGGTGTCTCCGCTGCGGTGTGTCTGCTTGCTTGAGTCGTCCTAATTTGTGGAGCGGGGCGGACGTCATTCCGCACAGCGTTGAGTCTCCATTGGCTCCCACCGCCGCGGTGGCGGGCGCACTTTGATGTGGTGCGCGTCGCACCGCGGTGGTCGGGAAATGGCCTATGTTTGACCATACTAATATGGTGGGCGTGATGTCCGCTGCTCATGGGCAGAAAAAGGCATTTGTCCGCACCGCCAGTGCCGCGGTGGTGCCATCGCCTCACATCCTAATGGACCCCTTAGTCTCTCTCAACAGTATAGTGTACACCCTTGCAGCGAGTGTATTGTGAATAAGTAAGGAATATAACTTACCACCGCCCACCACTGCTGTTGGCTCACCCCATGCAGCTGCCGAATCTGGTGCACCCTCCTTACTGGCGTTGACTTCGCTGCTGGCACCGGCACTGGTGGTCGGTACGCCTAGAAAAAACATTTCACATTTTTCTGATACTATATACGCCTCCCCCTATTTTTTCTTTTTTACTAGACGATTGAAAATACAATACATATTCACAGCACACACATCACTAGTACAATTAGGGTACTAGAGTAGAGTAGACAGTATGTCCTATCAAAAATAATAAAATATCTGGTTGGGCATTTTGTTGGTGGCAATTTTCAAAAAGCCTCTCGAGAAGATGACAACCCAAAGGACTGGACTCAGAGGAAAGAGCAATTGATGAATCTGAGTTTAAAAAAAAAAAAGAGCGGCCAACTGGGTGGACAATCGGGCATGAGGTGTCTCTTGGTTGGAAAATATAATGGTCCCCTCCTCCTCATACTTCCTCCAAGCCAGGTGCATGGTAATCAGTTGTTCACCATCAACTGCTGCTAATAAAAATGGTACAATGCCAAGACAAGAAAAAGTAAAAAACACCACTTTGGGGTGTTCAACATGACCCCATTTTATTTACTTGAGCATGAGAAAGTAAAAGAAAGCCTTCTTATCTCAACAAACAGGTGTAGAATACCTAACTTGGACATGCAATCTGCACAGCAGAGTAGTGGTACTAGTAGTAGTAAGGACCAATGAGTTCTCTGAGTCTTACAGTACCACCACTGGGCAGTCCACAAAATGTATAAGGGGAGAGGGAAAGCTGACTGAAAAACCAGAATAAAGCAAGCTATAGACAGACTAATAGTACAGAGTCAGAGGTTATTTGATTTGATGTAAAAAAAAAACACTAGAAATGTAAATAACTAAGTTGGTAGCTAATGCAGAGATGACAAGTATATAGAAACAGATAGATCGAAGAAGATTTGATAAGAAATAGAATTAGGAAACGGAAATATTAGTTCTAAAAAAATAATGTCCTGTCAAAGTTAGGGAAATATATATTAATATTAACAACAGGAGGACTTACTGGGGCCAGCAGAGCCATCTGCAGAGGAGTGATCCTGCTGGGAGGCACCTCCTCCAGCTTCCGCCTCGGCAGACCCCGTCTTCTTCTTGACTCTGGATGCTGATCATTAAAGAGACAAAAATTCATTTGTGTGAAATAAGTATTACAAAATCGCTCCAAAAATATTTTGGGACAGGAAACAGCAAGTGCAATAAAATGTACCTATCTATTCAGATCGATTTATAGTAGAATAGTATCGCGGTCGAGGACCATCCTATCTTTATTATTCCACAATTCCATTCTGATTCCAGAATCCTAAACCTAAGTACCTAGTCCGCGTATTCCAAAAACTTTGGAATGAATTGCAAAAAAAAATTATATTTGCTTCCAAGTTCAGCTCTCATTCGCAATCATCTCAAACCCCCTTTGATGGGCCAATTCACTAAGTTTGCATTTATTTTAGTCTTCTAAAATGCATAGATGGACGCATGCATTTTGCATGCACCAAATTGGTTGATTGCTGAGTTGCTATATTATTCACTCACTAACAAACTACAAAAGGTTCTACTAAGGACTAAGGAGTCAGCAGCACGTGAGAGGAGGAAGCGACATGCGGGCCGCTAAAAAGTACCAACTAATACTAAGTAACTAACTAAATACCTACCACTATCTTAGTGACAGGACAAAGAAAAGGAGTCTCTCTAGTCTGCAGTACTCTACTTAAGTTCTCTAACTTCTCTTACATAATCAGCCCAAGCGAGCACAAAGTTCCAAACAAGTGAGATTACTAGCGCCGAGTACCTGTCAAGAAGAATAACTATCACATAATATAAGATTTTTAAACGGAACTTACAGGCATGTAAGCAACAGCAGCATTCTTGCTATCCGGGAAAAATATTATATTGGCAATAACACAGAACAGAACACACAATAGTAATATAATTAGTACTCACCAAGCCCCACGACCTCAACACCTCAGGTCCTGCTCCCGGTCCAGGATCCACTGGTGCGTCAGTTGGTTATGGGTGAGCCGGACCTCAGAGCAGCGAAACACTGCCCAGCATACCCTCGATCACTGGCGGTTACGCTCCTGGATCCCATACCCGGACCCAGGCCTGCCGCCTGCTGCCAGGGTTTGGGGGAGGTGGCACTGCACAGAAAAAAGAGTGAAGCCACCTCTACCTCAGAAAATAAGGCCCGGGCCTGCACCCCTTCCAGGTGCCCTACCCAAGTGCGACTGCGTGGTGAAGTTTGAACGATATTTACCCCGAACACGCAATCCACATTGCTGAAGGTCAGAACATCTCGTGGACATGTGGAACAAGCAACTCCGCTGCGGCATTATTTGTGGCTTCGTGGAGATCCACGTAGCGATGCTATGCGAGCTCTGCCCAGGCTTTTTAATTTTATCAAAAAGTATGTGAATGTTCATATTATTTGGGATGGGGACTTCAATATTAGTATTTGTAAATTATACAATAAACAGGTGTGTAGTTTGAGCAATGATCAAAATGATAATGTAACCAATTTCTCCCATACCATTTACGGGGATGCACCCACTAAACTGTCAATGAAGTATAACCTTGCTTTTTCGACCGATGTTTGCAATCCCAGTGATGCCCTCATCCCTACCTTTATAGGGAACCACGCTGGTAGCATTATATATCACATCTTGCTATCCTCTGAATTATTGCCCTATTTGATTGGCTTCAAGGTTATTGTCAGCTTCATATGCAACTATAACCCACTTTAAACTACCTTGTATTCTATTATCCAAATGCCAAAACCTAAAAGCGGTGATAATCGGGCAATCTCAAAGAATAAGGGCTTAAAATTCAAATTAAAGGGGAATAATGTCCATCCAGCCACATTTAATCAAATCATAGTTAATAATTCCACAGCTGCCATCATGACTTGTTTAACAGACACCTGGAGAGATTCCATTTGCTTTTGTAAATGTTTGCAGGTCCATGTAAATAGACCTCACACTCACTGTAGGCCCTAGAAAGCCATTATCTTGCTGCTGGTTTGATGTGGCATGCTCAGCAGCCCATAGAAAATTATTCGTTGCTTTGAAGACCTGCCCACGAATAGTAGGCGATGTCAAACTGGCTAAAAATGTATTCAAAAAGGCCCTTGAGGAAAGGAAACTGGAAATTAGGTCTAAGATTTGGGAAGATCTTCAAATGTTGGAGGAATTGAAGGATAGTTTTAATTTTTGGAAAATGATTAATAGTCCTTTTTTTAAAGGAATCTGACACCCCAAACATAGATGCTATTTTGAGGTAGATCCTTGAGTGTCTCACTATATTAAAATATTTTCACCGGGGGAAGTATCATTTTTACAGAGGACAAATAGACCCTCGGCCAAAGCAGCCATGAGTGATTTCCAAACCTCAATCAATATCAATGACATAATCACAGCCATAAATACATGCATTTCAGGAAAGGTGTCAGTACCAGATGGAGTTCCCACAGATAGTTTGAAGTCTAACAATCTTTTATGGGCTTCACTATTAATCGGTAATCCAGGGCCCCATTCACAACTTTTTGAAGACTGCTTTATTAGTTCCGATATTTAAAAAAGGAGATAGGTCCCAACCAAAATGCTACCAACCGATCTCGCTCATTGTGCATTTAGTGCAAAGATTGTGGGTAATGTTTTATTGTCCCACTTAGAAGAATGTGCCTCTGCAAATAATATTCTATCTGATGCCCAATTTGGTTTTAGACCAGGTTTAGGGACAATCGAATATTGTTTACATTTGTACTAAATCCTGGGGAAGTCACAAAGGCCAAAAATGAATCTGTGCACTTAGCGTTTATTGATCTATCAAGTGCATTTAATCTAACAAACCATGACAGGCTGTGGGGCCTAATGGGAGGGAAGGGGCATACTCCGCCTTCATCAAGTTCTGACAGTAAGGGTGTGCTACTGCCCCCTCAAACAAATGCTCACCCCATATTAAGTCCACACATAATTATTCTTTTATCTTTAGATTTGTTGTCATAAAGAACAATTGGTTCTTTCTTATGTGTTATAGATAGTTCTGGGGGAATTTTTACCTCTTCAAATGTTTTTGGGGCAGGTGTGGTGGTGGTTGCGGCTTTTTTTGTTTGAGCTATAGTTCTGTTCAAGGAAGAAAGAGAGGGCATTTGGCCAGTAGCATGTTGGGATACTCTGGGCAGCAGGTCCTTAAGTATTTGAGTGGTAGATTTCTGTGAGCTAGTGCTGGCTACTTTAATGTTGTGGAGGGCATTCCTAACGTCTATTTCAGTAACATTTGGGGGGTGATTATGCTCCCTTGCATACATAACAGTTGTTTCTCTGCTTGTAGCCCTCCCATAACACTTAATAGAATAATATTTGCTACATTTCCAGTTTACTTTCAGTCTACTTTGCTTTTCTGGGGTATAGACATACCCCATGTAACATAGCAAAAACTTTCCTTTCCGGGAAGTGATACATTGGGCACCTTCATTCATTTTGATGTTTTAAATGCTAAGAAAAATGTATATACAAATTAATAAACAGAATAATGTACAGGTCTTTAATTCGTACATACACATTGTTATTAATATACTTACAATGTCGATTTTGATGTAATTTTTAATGCTGATGCCCTTTCTTTGTTGTTTGATTTCTGTTATGTTGCTGATGTTTCTGTTGGTAGAATAAAATATATTTTCACTGACTTTGTTCAATTGTGTATGAGGTGGGGTGGAAGTTTGAGATAAAGTTGGAGTTTGGATGGCTGTTTTAGGTAATCTTTAAATCGAATTCTTGAAACAGTTCTGTAGTTGTTTTGATGCTTTGAGAATTATCTGTAGAGGAGATATATAGCTTGAAAAAATATAAAGATTAATTATTTATGTATGATAAACAGTAGTTTTTGAAGGTTAGTAGTAGTGTTAGATCATAAATAGCATTTAACTTACTTTCTGATGTAGGTAGTAGATTTTTCTTCAATAAAATCCTGTGTTCTGGTAGTAATCCGGCAGAGTTTCGTCTTCTTGTTTATTTTTGGTTTGAGGTGTAAAATAATGATTAATTTGTCGTTCTTTATATAGTGTTTAATAATTGCTTATTTAATGTGATTCGTTGTTTTTAATATTGTTTGTATTTGATTGGTTAATATTTAATGTATTAATTGTTTTGGTTGTTGTTTTCCATATATGGAAAACGCTAATTAAGATTCAGTTAGTGCTTTTTTTTTAACACAGCTTTAATTATTCTAATCTGTGTTATGCTGTATGTGATGTAAAATAATGTGTGTAGATTATTTAAATATAAGATTTAAATAGTTATTAACAGTGTATTTATCATATTGTGTATTAATGTATGTTTTAGTATTTTTAAAATTGATTGTATTTGATTTATTTTGTATCCAGTGCATGTTTATTGATTGAAATGTATTTTTGGTGTTCAGTTTTGTTGGTTTCATCTGTTTCTAAGATTTCGATATTTTTTAAAAACGATAATATTGCTGTCTATAATTTTGTAATTGATATTTTTGCCATGTTGTATTTTTTTAATGAATGTCCGATATTTTAAATCACGATATTAATGCGTTCGATAATACTGTTATCGATATTAATGTTTGTCGATATCTTGGTGTCGATATTAGTGTATTTTTTTAAATGAATATAGGATGTCGATATTAGTGTAGTCGATAATTTTGTGTTGATAAAAATGTAGGTCGATATTGTGTCTGTCGATATTATGTCAGTGATTCACCTGAAACATTGATCTGTTTTCTTTTAGAGTGAGCACACCATGCTCTTCAGCCGAAACCCCACACCTAGAGACCAACAAATCACAAAATGTGTCTATGCAGGGAGAGCGAGGAAATCATAACAAGCATTGGCATAGCCAATAGGTCTCGCCTTTGGGACCTTGTAAGTGTTTAGCTAGAACTATTGGCTTTGCTAATATGTTTAAGCTATGTTGTAGATAAGTGTGGCTTCTGTCTGCCAAAATAAGTCAGTGCATTTTATATAATACACAAGCGAACAAGCATACTCACAGGTTGGTAAGTTCTCAAAGGGCTTAAAATAGGCCTTAATAACTGTACCAGACTAGACGCTTGTAACGGTTTGACTCTGTTGGAGCTTATTCATGATTGCTGACTCATGGTTGGCCACAGTCTCTGGTGATAAAAAGTCATTCAGTTGCAGTCAATGACTGATGCAGTGCTTAATTCATAACAAAACATTTCAAATATACGTAAGTGGAGGGTTTTCTTAGGAGGTGCCCACTCACACCGCTTTAGTCCATTTCATACAGGTTCTATTTCCTCCCTGCTTTCGCCCTCTAATATTGTTTTTCTCTTGATGAAAAATCATTAAACACGGTCCCCATACAGGAGTGCTAGCAGGCACCAATGGCACAAATTAAGCATTCGGCGTTAGCGTGTATGAAACAAGCTTGTTGGACTCAATCAAGCTCCCCGTTCACTAAAATGTAAAATGTTATAAGTTTGCCATAACGAGCACGGGTTTCTCAGCCTTGTCTTCTAGTTTCTGAGTTTCATTCATACCAGGTTGGAATTGTCTTCTCAGATTTACAGGCTGCACATGTCTACTGTTAGTCATTTAGCATAAAAAAGCTCCTGAAACAAACACGTCTGTTTATCTGGAAATGTTATCCGTGCCGGTAGTTTTGTCAATTGACTCATGCCTTTCCTATATTTTTTTTGCTTAAAATGTCTTCCTCTTGTTGGTTCGGAAATACATACCTATTGGCCACTGAAGGAATACCCAGCCTACGCTTTCTGCAAATTAAGCTTCCTGTTCTGCCCCACTGCCACGGCTCGACATTCTGTTACAAAAGAAAAAATAATCTTGAGGTATTTTTTTTGCATAGAAACCGAACGTCTCCTTTGTCTGGTCCTGAAGAGCGCCTCGCATTTCCCAGACTTGAGTTACGCCAATGCTTGGCTGTATTCTGGGTCGCTGGATTCTGGAGCAGTTAGTCGTGATAAATTAATTGCTTGCCCGCTGAGTCCCAGCAAGCCATGACTAAGTTCTTCCAGCACGTGGTCAGCAATTACACCAGTCTAACCGTGCTCTCCTGGTTGCTTTCTCTGGAAGGGACTCCGGTGCTGGGCTATATTTGCATTTTGTTTCCCTGGTAGTTGCCACTCTCAATCAGCCGACGCCATTTTATAGTCGGTATTTTTTTTTTTTATGTCTTTATAAAACGATCGTGATGGGTTACAAGCAAACTGTCGTGTAGGATCGAAGCGGCATCGAAGGATTCTGCAGAATAGAGAGGCGTGAAATGGTGTCCGAGTGAGACCTTATATTCGTCCACATGGGAAAATGTGAAGCAAAAACTAAGAGCGCAGGCCTCTAAGCTTTTTTCTAAATACGTGTTTTGTCTTGATGGCTGCACTCGTCGCTGCAGTGTATGGATAAAACAGATTTACGAATTATGCCCTGATTTTCGTTGTGCTGTAACACACTTATAAGATAGCGCCTGTTCCGATGTGAGTGCTACTCACATACAATTAAACCAGTTTTGTAGAACAGTAACACTTCTATCAAATCTTCTTATAAAGGGGCAAATTTCTGTTGTGTGATGTCATCTTTCCCTTTAAGGTAGTGTATGCTATAGCAGTAGTATACTGTATGACGACATTTGTATGGCATCGGATTTATCACCCTCATCCCAGGCTGACTGTTATAAGAACCTCCAACCTTGGACTAGGGGCATTAACGCATGCCTCTGCGCCTCATTTGTAAGGGAGGGAAGTCTTTCCAAGTACCCAAGTTCCTCCCCAGAAGCCTTATCCAGGCCCCAGACTTCAGTAGCAGACCAAAACAAGCGAAAGGAATCGCGATCAAACATCAAAGCGGCCGCGAAAGTGAAAGTAATCGCGGCAAGCGCGGCGCGCGCGCCCGGGCGCATGCACTGTAGCTCTTGGCTGGCCTGGTAGCACTTTTTGGAGCCCTCTCAAAAAGTCTCGCCAGACCAGTGCATGCGCTGGGTCAGGCGAGACCTAAAAACAGCATTAAGGCTCCAGCCCCATGATATGAGTCTGCATGAATCATGATCTTCCTAGGTTACACCTTGCAAGTGCAGTCACAGAGAAAATGATTTGAAGGTCTGAAAAAGAACAATGGATCTGTGATATGTGCTCTTATGTCCAACAAAGTTGAAAGTCCTCTTCCACTCCAAATCTTATTTCTTCAATACATCAGTGATGACATGGGGCTAGGTAGCAGAAATAAAAACCTTAAGATCAAAGCCCAGAGATATGCAGTGAACTTGGCTTACAGACAAATTCTGCAGGAGCATGACTGATAATAAAGAATACGAAGATCCTAGAAACACAATCACTGGGGAGAGGAGTTGGCCTAACGGCTAGGGCGGTCGACCTCGAATCAGTGGTGCCGGGTTTGAGTCTCGGCAATGACGCTGAACATCCTGTGATTCGGGGCAAAACTCCTAATCTCCCTGTGCCTAATAAATATGAATGTGTCCTCATGTAACACAACTGTGCCTTCTTCATTGATTTCTACTCCGTGCTCGTACTCTCCTCAGACGCGTTGCTTAAGATGGCGGCAGCACGAGGAGCACAGGCGTTTTGAACTGGACTCTCTGCATTACTGCATTCCTTCTCCTGTCCATGGCGCCTTTATTTACTCAGGTATTACCTCCAGCTGGCATTATTTCTTCACTCTGTGTACTGGGCTTCGTTTGAGCAGTGGGTTTACAGAAGTTTAATGCCTCATTGACTGTATGTGGAAAATGCTGTACTTCTGAGGAGTCTTTCAAGTGGCCGCAGGATGGGTGTTTATGCAACCTTTTTGCCTCACGACGTATAGTGCGATTTTCTTCATCATTTGGCTCTGGTTTTTCCTGACAAGCAATAAACTCATTATGATGGCTTCCTCGGTTGGTGCTGTGATTAAACGGCCTTAAATGTGCGTGGCGCTGCTCACTGGAAGAACCTGTTAAAGATCCTTTTTATGATATGTGTGCGACACGGCGAGACGGGATGACTGTTTTGTGAGGAGCCCCACATTGCTGTGCCTGTTCGTCGGTTTGTAGTGTTATCTTTGAGGTGCAGGATCTTCTTGACGGATGGTCCCTGTTATTTGGTCTTGGCTTCTCTGTTGCTGCTGGTGCTGATGACCTCTTAGTTCTGCTTCTATCAACGACTCACTGCTTCCCTGTGGTACCATTTAAGCGTGTCAAACTTCAACGATATCCTTTGTTGTTTTTGCGCCACACTTCTTTTTATTATTGTGGCTTCACCAGTATTCCTGCTTTTGTCGTCTGCCTTCCTCTGTCATCATCTACTGCGACTTTTTTTTTCAATATGGATACTGCGCATTCAAGTAAGCCTCATGCAGTCTCCTCAGGGGGCCGTAAAGATTCTAGTTCTTCGGCTGTCAAACGGTCCAAGAAAGACCCGCCCTCTCCCAATAAGTCTCCATTACCTCTTACTCTTGAAGACATCATGGAGGAGTTGCGCCTTATCCGCCCTTTTATGACAGACACTGTTGCCACTCTTCAGCGGTTAGATGACAAGTGGTCTAGTCTAGATACGAGACTTTCTGATGTCGAGCAGAGGATTAGTGATGCGCAGGATGTGGTTGCACGAGTTGACTCTCTCACTGGGGAGATCAGCCAGCTTAAGAGAGTCACAGAGGATTTAGAAAATCGCAATAGGCGCAATAATCTCCGCATTTATGGTGTTCCGGAGGGTTCTGAAGGGGCGGACATGATTCATTTCTTGAAAACTCAAGTTCTTCAGATTGTTGGCCTCCCGAAATCTTCAGACTTTAATATACAACGTGCCCATCGTCTGGGGCCTCGGAACACCTCTTCTACTTCTAAACCTCGGGGAATTATCGCCTATTTCCTTCTTTATTCAGACCTCATGACGGTTCTTCAGGCTGCCAAGCAACATAAGCAAATGATCTGGTCTGGTCATAAAGTTTTTTTTGCCCAAGATGTCTCCAAGCCTACTGCTTCTCGTCGAAAGGAATTTTTGGACCTTCGGCCCGCGCTAAGATCCATGAACGCACGCTATGGTTTGATACACCCCTGTTTCTTCAAGGTGACTTATAAAGATAGAACCTACAGCTTTGAAGACCCTGCAGACTTGAGGAAGTTCATCCATACTCACAAAGGAGAACTCATGGAACTGAGCAAACCCTAATTCTATGTTTTGTTTATGTTTGATGTATCGCATCTAGTTTTATTCTACTTTACAATGTATAGTCTAGTTCTTGTACGTCTTTTGCTCATTCCTCTATTTTTTTTTATTTTTTTTCTCTTGTCTTGCAGGTCCTCCCCTCATGGTGTTGTTGTTATGGTCATCATTCGTGTTGCCTTGTTGTCTATAATGTGTGTTTTATCCTGCTGCCGTCCCCTTCTCCCTAGCTGGTTGGTAAGTTCCTTCGTCTGTACTATTTGGTTGCCTTTTGTTATGTATTCCGTTCCATTGTCTGTTTTCTTTTTCGACTACGATAGCCTGTTCTTCCTTATTGTATTCTCCTAGCTCGGCTGTCTTGTTCTTCGTTGCCCCTCTCTCACTTTAATGTTTTCTGACTGGATGTTTTCTATGGCTAAAGCCCCTTGGCTTTTTGCCATCTTTTTTCTGCTACTTTTTGGGGGACTTGATTCCCTCTTATTCTCCTTTCTATTTCTCCCTCTTTCTCTTTATTTCCCCTTCCTTTCCTTTTTCTTACCTTTCTTCCTTTTTTCCCTCCCTTTTTACCCCTTTTTTTTCTACTTCTCTGGCAATATGTACACTACCTTTTCTATTTTATATTTTCTTTTCTCTTTCTCCTTAATGTTTATGGTACTCTGGTGTTTTCTTCTGTTATTCCCGTTACTGTTTTTGTGGTGGGCACATGTGTTGGTCTTCTCGCCTTTGTTTCTTCTCCATTATTCATTTTCTTTCAACATCTTTTATTCCATTCTCTCTCGTTTTCCATTCTATTTTAACTTCTCTACTTTCTCTTGCTTATATACTTCTTTTTTACCTTAAGAAATGAATGGTCTTCGTGTTATCTCTTGGAATGTCAAAGGTATTCGTAACCCTGTTAAAAAGCAGCGTGTTTTATCTCACTTAGCAAGACTGAAATGCCAGGTTGCGTTGTTGCAAGAAACTCATCTTAACTCACAGGATTTGTCCTCTTTGCGTAAGCAATGGGTTGGGGAGGCCTTCTGCTCTCCGGCAGCTCATAACAAGAATGGTGTAATTATTCTATTTCATAAATCGTTGTCTGTTCAGTTACTGAATGAATTTCATGATAATTGTGGGAGGTGGTTATTTATAGATGTTACTGTTAACAACACAAAACTTTCTTTCTGTAATGTTTATGGCCCTAATGGTGTAGACTTAGCCTTTTGGAATGAATTTTCTGTGCTTCTTTCGTCTCATGCTACTGATGATTTAGTTGTTGGCGGTGACTGTAATCAACTTATGGACCCTTTTTTGGACCGCAAGTCGCTCACCAGATATGTACCTAATAAGATGCAAAAGTCTTTTTTTAAGGCCATTTCATCCAGAGGTCTTATAGATTCATGGAGACTTTCTCACCCGGACACTTTAGAATTTTCCTTTTTCTCTCCAGTACACGCATCACACTCTCGCATTGATTACATTTTTCTTACTCAGCACACCTTTCAATTCATGACTAATTCAGAGATTGGTTCCATTCTAATATCCGATCACGCCCCTGTCATAGTTGATATGGACTTTCCTTCGCCTACTCGTACCTCTAGGCGCTGGCGCTTTAATAATTCGCTCCTCCTCGATTCACAGTTTATTGAACAATTTAAGCTCTTTGCAGCAGATTTTTTCACAAATAATCTTCGCTCTACCTCTCAATTTCATTTTATTTGGGACGCTTTTAAGGCTACTTCCAGAGGCTTCATTATTGACTTTGTATCTCGAAAAAATAAAAAAGCTCTATCTATGTCTGCTCAAATTCTTAAACAAATCAGAGACCTGGAGCATCTTTATTTCACTACTACCTCCTCGGATGTACTTTCTTCTCTTATTAAAGCTAAAATGCAATACAACAAACACTCTTGGGATTCTGTGTGTAACAACCTCCTTAATTTCCATGCCAAGATGTACGGAGGTCGTAATAAAGCAGGTAAATCTCTCGCTAATTATCTTAAAATCAAAAAGCAAAAATCCAAAATAGTCACTATTGCTGATTCACATGGGAAGCGCCATCACACTGATGATAAAATCCTTGAATGCTTTGTCCAATATTACTCTTCGCTTTATACTCCAGAATCCGTCTCCTCTCAGGATCAAATTGATGCTTTTTTTCAGTCTCTTCCCAAGCCCTCCGGTAGTTCTCCTGATCTCTCTTCCCTTGATGTCCCCCTCTCGGAAAAAGAAGTGCTCAACGCTATTACTCTTCTCCCTAAAGATAAAACACCTGGCCCTGATGGGTTTACAGTCCGTTTTTATTTGTATTTTAAGGACATCCTTTTGCCGCACCTACTTTCCTTGTTTACTCATTTTCTTGCTCAAGGAGAGTCCAAGGGTTCCTTTACTCAGGCAATGTTATGTCTAATCCCTAAAAAAGACAAGGACCCTTCCCTTTGGAAAAACTATAGGCCTATTTCTTTAATTAACACTGACTGTAAAATTTACGCTAAAATTCTTGCCTCTCATATTAATTTAATTATTCCTAATCTTATCAATATTTATCAATCTGGCTTTGTCAAGGGCAGATCCATCACTGATAATTCGAGAACCTTTCTCAATATCATTCACCTTGCCTCAAGGATGGATTCCCCAATCGCTGCTATTACATTAGACGCTGAAAAAGCATTTGACAGAGTATGCTGGGACTTCATGTTTGGTGCATTGAAGTGGCATAGTTTTAGCCCTACTATTATTCGTTATATTCAATTATTATATTCTGCCCCTTCTACTTCGATCTGGGTTAACGGCTCTCAGTCTCCGTATTTCCCCCTACATAGAGGCACTAGGCAGGGCTGTCCTCTTTCCCCTCTTCTTTTCATTCTTGCATTAGAACCCTTTCTGGAAAAAATTCGTCGCTCACCATCATACACTGGCTTCATATTTCAAAACATTCACATTAAGTTCACTACCTATGCTGATGACATATTACTTTATATTTCTAATCCATCCACATCTTTACCTTCCCTCTTTTCACTGTTGCATGAATATTCTCTAGTATCTGGTTATAAACTTAATATAGACAAGTCTGAGGTTTTACCTCTTAACAAATTTTGCCTTCCTTATATGTTTCAGGGCTCCGGCTTTGAATGGAATTTTGGCAGTAATAAATGCCTTGGTATTCTTTACACCAACAATATTAGAGATACCATTAAGCTTAATCAGAATGATATAGTTAAAAAACTTTCTTCCCTTATTGCTACTTGGTCTCTGCTTTTCCTGTCATGGTGGGGGCGGTTAGCCACTATTAAGATGATGCTTCTTCCTATTGTAAATTTTTACCTTTCTATGCTTCCTGTTTCCCTACCACTCTATTTTTTTTAAACAATTAATCGCATCTTTACCTCATTCTTGTGGAACAACCGTAAGGCCAGGATCTCAATTTCCCGTCTTCAACAACACAAAGAATCAGGCGGAGTCAATTTTCCCAATCTCACTCGCTTTCACTCTGCTTTTACTTTAAAGCAGATTTGGCCCTTTTTATCTGACTCATCTGATCCTCCTCTGACAGCCTGGAGCTCTGTGGAACTTGCGCAGCTCTCACCTTTTTCCTTTAATATTGCTACTCGTTTATCTCAGCCTCCGCAGCGTTTTCTCACCCCTATCTTTCGAAATTCCAGAGCACTTGCTCTCTCGTTGTTTCGTTCCTCTCTTTCACAGTCAGAGTTTCTTTCCTCGACTCCAATCTGGTATAACAAATTCTTAAAGATTAATAACAGAGCACTTTTTTGGAAGGAATGGATTGATAAAGGTATTATCACCTTTAATCATCTCCTTGTAAATAATACTTTGCGAGACTACGCGGATATTCGTGTTTCTTTTCATCTTTCCAACACACACTCCTCCCAGTATATCTTACTTCAAAACTCCTTCAATCTCATTCTTTCTCAAGTCATCTCTCCCCCGCCTCCTGACATAATCCCTTCTCTGTCTTTACCAGATTTCTCCATTCCTCTTAAGGCCGCTGCTATTTATAAACTTCTTGCCAGCCCCCTTGCTGAACGACCCAAATCCAAACTTGAACTTTCCTGGGAAAAAGATCTTGCCCAAGAATTTCCCCTTCAGATTTGGAATTCTTTATGGTCTAAGATACACACTGTTTCCCGCTCTGCTAGCACCACACAGACTTTGTACTTTTTTTATAACAGACTTTTTTTCACTCCTTCAGATTTACATAATTTCAAACTTTCTGACTCTACAAAATGTTGGTCTTGCTCTCATCCTAATAGTGACTTTTTCCACATGTTCTTTTACTGCCCGTTAGTTAAATCTCTCTGGTTGCGTATTTGGTTAAAATTGAATGAAATACTATCTACTGACCACTCTTTTGAGATTGTTCATATTTTCTTGGGTGGCACTTCATCTATATGGAATGTTTCTTGTAATGTACGTAAATTTATAGATTTGTATATAGCAATTTCTTTACAGATAATTACTACGAATTGCAAAGACACCTCCAAAATCTCCTACAATGCCTGATGGAATTTACTGTGTCATCACCACAGACTTGACCGTGCCTTTGCTACCACTGTACCCCTTTTGATCAAAAGAGATTTGTTATGGTTGCCTTTAACTAATTTTCTCTCTCAAGTTACCCCTTGAATATCTTATTTTTACATTCTCTTTTATTTTAGTCGCTACTTTAATTTTGTGTATATTTTCTCCCTTATATTGTTCTATTTCCCTGGTTTCCTACATGATTTTTTTTTTCTTCCCACTGTATTGATTATTTCTTCCCCTCCCTTCCTTTCCCTTTTTTCCCTTGGTCTTCTTTTTCCCTTCCCTTGCCCCTCAAACATGATACCTTTAAAAAAGCTTTTTCCCTTAGTATATTCCCTGGTTCTGTTAGGCATCTCTTCAACCTTGTTAGAATTTTAATGCTTTTATCGTCCTTTTTCATTGCCTATTGATGTTATTTTGTACTGATGTTTTACTTTGTCTATTATACTAAATAAAGCTTTCTAAACTAAAAAAAAAAAAAAAAAAAAGAAAACTAGAGCAGAACCTGCAGAACTCCCTCCTCAGCAAGTAATTGATGGTTCTCCAGATGATCAACAGTACACTTTGGAGGCATAACTATTCCAGACAAATACCTAAACCAAATCATGAGCCAAAGAAAGGTAGAACTCCTGTGATGGATTGAGCAATCAGTCAATTAACTATTAGAGATGAGAAAGTGATTTCCCATAGAAGTTCATTATGCTGCCTGAAACCAATGCTTTAAAATGGAAGGAATACTGATACAGGACACCCAGTGAAGCTTAGCATGTTTCTGGTCCAGGGAAGGCCTGGTCTGGCAGTCTGGGCTGGACTATTCTCATGGGGAGCAGGGTCATGACTGATATGCATATGGCTGGGTCCAAACTGAAATGGCATGGTGAGCAGAAAAACTATAGATTCAAGGCAGCTCTGAGACTGGGCATGAATGTTTTATTTGTTCAGCATTTCGTCCATCATCTGTTCTTTTAGCGTGGGCTGCAGAGAGCAAAAGAGGCAGGGTTGGACAAGCTTTAAAGACAGTTTGATGACTGGGGTGTTTTATGTAATAATATTTTTAAAAGTGGATTAAAGATGTAATTAGATGTTGGTGCAATTTAGTTGCCAAATGCTTTGAAATGTATCATTTTTGTTTTATAGAGATGTTTAATGGGGAACCTAGTCAAAATTAGATTGCTTTTAATCTCCTTGTTGGAGGATGATGCGGGCACACAAGGTCACTCGACACGTGGTTTCTGAAAGGAAATGTTGAAAGATGCTGAAGAAGGTTCACAATGATGAGATGTACTTGGACCATTATGATTGATATACATTATTATTCTCCTTTGTGCTTTTCCACAATCATTTTGCCCTTTACCAAAGATGACATTCTATGTAGGGAACTATAGGCCCAATGTATCATAATAATTCGCATTGCAAGGATGTGCAATTTGGACACTGACTTGTTTGCGAATGGGATTGCAATTTGCGATGCTACCTATGTACTAATAGGTTGCATCACTAAGGGGTCGATTACGATGGTGTTTGGAAAGGCTTAGAACGGGATTAGGATTCAGCGAATCTGACTCTGAACCTATGTTTTTGACTTAATCAGATGCATGTCTGAACGACCGATTACGAAGCAAGGAACCTGTTCGGGCTGTCCGAATCGGTTCTGATCGGCAATTGGAAAGACCAAGTGGTCCGGAAGCCTATCATACAGCTCTATGGTCCCTTTTTCTGACCGAGCGAGTATGATGTCCGTATCTGACAGCAGTTCCAAATCGGATTGTCCAACAAAAAACAGCTGTCAGAATCTGACTTTGGGGTCCCGTAGAAGGCCCCTCTCTACCCGGAGGCCTTCGGTTGGGTCCCATCGGGGTGCTCATTGGACCCCACTTTACACAAATGCACAGTGTGGCAGGCAACATGGGGTGCCCGCCACCGGGTGCAAGGCTTTCCCCACCCACCCCTTTTTTCAATGGGAGCCTGTGATCATGCTCCCATTGAAGTCAATGCGAGTCTGACAGAACGATGTTCAGAAGCATTACAATTTGTAGACTCGCACAACCCGATTTGGTCGGAAACCATTCCAAAATCGATTTGGTTGGGAGAGTTTACGAACTACATTATAATCGTCCTCAAAGTGTCTATTCCCATTGGGGTCACAAAACAATCTGCCTAATCAATATTAATTAGGTGGGCTGTAATTTGTGACTCCCTGTGAAAGGCTGTCAATGCAGGGATGGAGGCATGAAAAGTACTGCAGACCGCTAGCCCTCCATTTGCTTCCAAATGGGAAACACGTTTTTAAATACACTCTTATCCATTAAGGTGTTGATAGAGCTACTTAAAAAATGTTTCTCACGTGGGAAGATGTTGGGTGGACAGGCAGTGTCCTAAGGACTACTAACTGCTCCACCTGAGCACCTTGACATAATTCACAAGGGGGCAGGTGTCCCCAGCAAGCACCTGGCACGTTGCATATCAGTTACTTCTTCAACTTGAGGTGTGGGGGTAGAAACTTATAATTGGTTTACAACCACAGTAGCAGTCTCCAATGATTGATACATTCCTTAAGTTGTGAAAAATAAGAGTGTGCCCTTTTCATGCCCCTCCTATTTTTCAATCGGAAACAGGCTTTTGTACATTAGGAAAAGCCTCTTTGCTCAAACCCTGTGATTTAGTGAATCCCAGGGTTTGAGATCGCGGTAGGGATTTGTCCGACGGGCCCAAAATGTTAAACACTATTCATAGGTCAAACTACTTATGTTGAATGTCAGTGGTCTCCTTAATAAGATCAAATGGGGGTCAGAACAGAAAGTAGCCAGACTACATGGCCCAGACTTTCTACCGTGTCAAGAATTACAGTCTAGTAGACACTACGGGCCATATGTATGAAACTATTTTGCATTCACAAATGGTGCGATTTGCAAAATTCTGCAGTTTGCTAATGCAGAATGGCCTTTTCCAAAGTATGAAAGGGTTTGCATTCGCAAAATTGCTAATCACTAGAAATGTGATTCCATATTTTGCGAATATCAATTGTGCTAATCTCAAATTGCGACTTCCCAAAGTGGTAATCACAGAACAATGTATGAACCATTCGCAAATTGTGAATGATTCAAAATTCACTATTTTGCATGTGCAAATTACCATCTATTCCAATCAGGTGGCAGCCAGGTGCAAACTATTTAAACAGGCCCAGAGGGCCTCAGAATGTTTCACAATGGCAGCGTTGTACATCATAGTGAGGAGGATGAGGATCCTTGCAGCTGTACAGAGAAGGAGGAGGAGACAAGAACACATTTTTAGAGTTCGGCTGACACTGTTTCAGCAGACAGAGGAAGAAATGCATGACAAATATAGATTACACTCTGCTACAAACCTAGACCTGATAGCTGAACTTCACCCACTAGTGCAGCATCATATTTGCAGGACCAATGCCATTCCCACACATGTGCAGGTCCTATGTTCACTGCACCTTTTAGCTTCAGGGAGCTACCAGAGGGTGATATCAGCAGCATGAGGGGTCTCCCTAAGTGCACATTTTTGCTTTTTCAATGCCTTCTTAGATTCCCCACTACACCACAGAAATTGAGTAGACCAAATTAGAATTCTACCGGATAGCACAATTCCCCCATGTAATTTGGTGCATTGATGACACACATATAGCCATTTGTCCCCCCTCAGGTAATGAGTACGTGTCCAGGAACCGGTAATCCTTTCATTCAATAAACATCCAGGTTATATGTAATGCCTCACACCTAACTGAAGGACATCTGCTAGGTAAATGCATGTAACTCAGTCTAGTAGACTCTCTGGATATGGTGAAACAGTACAGTTACTAATCTATTACCTTTTATCCTGTAGGTGACAGCGCATATGCTGCGCGTTCCTTCATACTCACCCCATACCTGAATCCTGCCACTCTAAGTGAAAGGAAATACAATACTGTTCATAAGTCTACACGCAAGGTGATAGAGTGGACCTTCGGCCTACTGAAGAGTAGGTTCCGCTGCCTAAACAAAAGTGGAGGTGCACTGCAGTATAGGCCTGAGATATGCTGTAAAATTGTGGCCACTTGTGTAATGCTGCACTACCTTGCAATGAACAAAGGCATACCATTGGACCTGACAGATTGAGAGTCTGATGAAGAGGATGAACCACGTCAACCTCGCTGAGCAGCAGATGGTGCAAGGGCAGCAGATGGCAGACACAGACATGCCGAAATAACACAGAACTATTTTTAAGTAAGCAATGGTGAGACAATGCACTTCATGACTTATTTGACAGTGTGTTTTATTCACCTTAATCTCAGGTACACTGTATGCACACAGCCATCATCATGTCACGTGTGTAAATTTGTATGGCAATATAAGATTTCAAATATACATGAACAACATTCTGCACTGAGCATCACAGGCAACAGGTTACCTCACCCATTGGCATGCCTTGATCACATCCCTATCTACTTTTTACGGGCACGCACAGCACTGAAACAGTCAGTGTGTACACTGGCCTCCCTTGATTAGGCCTAGGATGCTGTACCTTGCCTTGCACTCCACTATCTGTTCTCAGTCACTGGGGGAGTGATGCTGCTGAGGCCGGAGCCCTCCTCACTGTCCCATGAATTCGATACACTTGTCCCAGCTACAGTATCTGTCTGTTATTGTTTTACAGCAGTGGTGACTTGCACCAATCCCCTGGCTACATCAGAACAGTGTGTTTTATTCACCTTAATCTCAGGTACACTGTATGCACACAGCCATCATCATGTCACGTGTGTAAATTTGTATGGCAAAATAAGATTTCAAATATACATGAACAACATTCTGCACTGAGAATCACAGGCAACAGGTTACCTCACCCATTGGCATGCCTTGATCACATCACTATCTACTTTTTACGGGCACGCACAGCACTGAAACAGTCAGTGTGTACACTGGCCTCCCTTGATTAGGCCTAGGATGCTGTACCTTGCCTTGCACTCCACTATCTGTTCTCAGTCACTGGGGGAGTGATGCTGCTGAGGCCGGAGCCCTCCTCACTGTCCCATGAATTCAATACACTTGTCCCAGCTATAGTAGCTGTCTGTTATTGTTTTACAGCAGTGGTGACTTGCACCAATCCCCTGGCTACATCAGAACTGCAGTGGGCCATTTGCACCAGCATGGCCACAGTATGTCTGGACAGGACAGCTGTGACATTGCTCAGTCACTTTATTGCCTTGATGTAACCATCCAAACGGCCTAATAGGTGGTGACTTTGTATGCGTTTTGGGGTATTCTCCCTGTGCATGGTATTACAGAGGTCTCAAATGGCTTCTGTCATGTCCCTGAGGCTTTTAGCATTTGCCCTTTGACCCTCCACCACTGTGTTGGTCAACTCCCTGATGCTGTCCTTAATGTCCACCATGTTGTTCTTCAGACACACCAGCCAAGTTTGCATTGACCACATGTTTTTTAATTGCAGGTGCTGCGCCGTCACTATGGTAGCAATCAGCCGAGCAAAGACCTTCCTCACCAGCGTAGTGTGCTCTTGCTCTGCATCTCCTGTGATAGGTATTGTGGGACTGGTCAATTTGGGTCTCTACCTGCTCATCTGGCCTCGGCTGTAGCTCTTCCTGGCTATTTTCGCCTTCTGCCTCAAACTCCTGTAGTGGGGGCACAGTGTACCTGCGTGTTTTTGGTGCAGGTGTTCTTGACATTATGGTGACTGTCTTTTCTTCCCCTGTCTGTTCCTGGGTCTCCTCTTGCTCATGTGTTGCTGTGTCGTCACCCTGTGGCGCTGGGTTATCTGTGAATGTAACAGTAATACTTCAGGATGATCTGTGTACAACTTAGTGACATTTAGAAGTTTAGAATACGGTGTGTTCATTGGTCACTTGCATGTGGGTCTTGATTGCGCCTATGCAGCTAGGATTATTTTCTATTTTTTTAAATCTTGCGTGCCTGACTACATCTCCCATGATGCATTCCTGGGTGGTAGCCAAGAAGTGGACTGGTGCGGGATTTTACTCAAATGTTTCTCGCCTTAATAAGAGTGCATTTTGTGAGTAATGGGAAAAGTGTAGTTTAGCATGCATCCTACCTTGGCTGGTGGTGGGTGGAGCTGAGGGGTTGATGTCCGTAACACCACTGATGGACTAAGGCTGTAGGGTTGACTCCACCAAGCTCTTAAGGGGCATAGACGCAGGCTGGATAGATGGTCCTCCGACAGTCTTTTTGGCGTCGGCAAATCTTGTTGTCACCTTCTCCTTTACCGTCGACCGCAAATAATACCAGCGCTTGCGTAAATCTGCAATTGGAGAGCTGTGTGACCCCTGCTGTGTTTATATTGGCTTGGATGTCCAGCCACATTTTCCTTTTTTCTGACTCTGGTACCTTTAGAGATACTTTTACCAAACAATTGATCATGAATCTTGACCATTTCTTCAATTAGCACCTTCAATTCTTTTTCACTGAATACATTTTTTCTTTTGTGTCCTACAGCCTCCTTTGCCTTTTCCTGTGATGCCATGTTGGGTATTTATGCCTGCCTCTGCACTCTGGATGTTGTCCTGAGTAGTGTCCCCCTGCTCTCATCCTCCTACACAGCCTCAGGCCTTCTGGAACAGCATGGTAAACCTCACTTGTGGTTGTGAGACTAGTAGATTGGTAAATTTGCGATTCTTTAACCCCTTCGATGCTCATGACGGAGCGGTTCCTTCATGAGCATCGGTTGGGCTGTGCTTATGACGGAACCGCTCCGTCATGAGCACAGCCCCTGGGGGAAGCGCTGGCGCTCCCCCCCTGGGGCATCGATCTTGCCCCCACAAAGGGGGATGGCAGCGGAAGAGTTTCCGCTGCCACCCCCGAGCCCCCCCACGCTTCCCCATGACGTCAGCGCGCACAGCGCGCGCCAACGTCATCAGGAAGCGTTGGACGCGCTGGAATTCATTTCTTCCAGCGCGTCCAACGAAGGAGGTACGTGTTTGCCTCCGGTGGGGTGGGGGGGGGGGAATTGGGATGCCTTGAGGCATCGGGGGAGAGGAAAGAGTATTTCCTCTCCCCTGATGTCTCAATGCTGGGCATTCCTGCTTCACGGTCGCACACAGCGTCGCGATCGTGGAGTAGGGATGCCCCACTAGACACCAGGGATGTCTTGGTAGCGTTAAGGAAGCGACCCCTTGGGCAAGGGTCGCTTCCTGGGGGCCCAAATTAATATTAAGACATTTCTGCCCCCCCTGGGGGCAGATCGGTCGTTTATGTAGCCGTTTCTGCTCCCTGGGGGGGCAGAAAAGCCCACTAGACACCAGGGATGATATTGTTTAAGTAAAGGAAGCGACCCCTTGGGCAAGGGTCACTTCCTGGGGGCCCAAATATTTATCAAGACTTTTCTGCCCCCCCTGGGGGCAGATCGGTTTTTTGTGTAGCTGTTTCTGGTCCCGGGGGGGCAGAAAAGCCCACTAGACACCAGGGATGTTATTTTTTGAGTAAAGGAAGTGACCCCTTTGGCAAGGGTCGCTTCCTGGGGGCCCACATTTTTATTAAGACTTTTCTGCCCCCCCCTGGGGGCAGATCGGTCTTTTGTGTAGCCGTTTCTGGTCCCAGGGGGGGCAGAAAAGCCCACTAGACACCAGGGAATTAGTTTAAATAAAAATGGAAGTGACCCCTTGGGCAAGGGTCGCTTCCAGGGGGCAATTTTTTATAATATGTATTTGGCCCCCCCGCCCCGGGACAGATTAGCCTGTTTTTTTTTCCTGCTGTTTTCTGCCCCACCTGGCACACAACCCGATTGACCATTTGGGTAGTAACATAGCATGTTATAATGTTTATTGATATATTTTTTGTGAATTGCAATTGTAATGTTTTTTTTCTTACTTTTTTGTTCTAGGTGAAGGCTTTTGCTCTTTCCTGTTTGCGGTTTCGTTACTGGTGGTTCTGCTGTTTGTGTAGATTGGACTTTTTTTTGTACAATGTAAATGTGTTTGATTTCTCTGCATGAATTTTTTTTTGCAAATGGTGTAATAATAGCAGTATGTTTGGCTTTTGAGTGTCAAAAACTGTTTGCATTTGTGCTCGATGTGTATTTTGTTGTCTTGTGAGTAATTTATTTTTTCTTATTTCTAGTTGGATATCGTTGGTTTTTGCTGTGTCACTGCAGAGTAGGTTCTGGTGAGTGTAGCTGTCTCTTGTAATTGAATTATATAGTTTTTGAGTACATTGATCTTTGTGATTAAGGTACACATTTCTTTACTTACTTGGTTTTCACATTGTTGGTTGTTGACTTGTTTGTGCAGTCTTCTATCTTAGTAAGTATATTGGCTAGCCGCAGGATTACTGCTCAGCAGGTTGTTGGTTTGCTTTTTGAGTCTTCCTCTGACCATGGTTCAGATACTGACTCTGCATCTGAGGCAGAGGAGGCAGGTGACGGTTCTGGCAGTGAGTTTTCTCTCCATATGGAGTCATCGGATGATGAAGATACTCTTAGTGCGGATGAAGTGCCTGTGTTAGAGGAGGAGACTGATGTGCCGATAGTGCGGCAAGAGGCATCTGGGCTGCAGCCTGGGGCTGCAAGGCTTCCCGTTGGTGTAGTGCGGCAAGAGGCTTCTGGGCTGCAGCCTGCGGCTGCAAGGCTTCCCGTTGGTGTAGTGCGGCAAGAGGCTTCTGGGCTGCAGCCTGCGGCTGCAAGGCTTCCCGTTGGTGTAGTGCGGCAAGAGGCATCTGGGCTGCAGGCTGGGGCTGCAAGGCTTCCCTTTGAAAGTGATGACATCTGGGTTGCCCCTGGCATGGTGCAGCCGGCATTGGCAGACTTTACTGGTGTTCCAGGGTGTAGAGTGAATACTGAAAACTTTTTGTCGATAAATTTTTTCAGTTGTTTATGGACGATGTGTTTTTGGCAGAGATTGTTGAGCAGACTAATTTGTATGCCGAACAGTTTTTGAGGGTCAACAGTGCCAGTCTTAAGCCACACTCTAGAGCTACCCGGTGGACTCCCACAAATCTTGAAGAGATGAAGAAGTTCTTGGGTTTAACTTTTTTGATGGGCTTGCTAAGGAAGCCATCAATGTCTTCATATTGGTCTACTTTGATGGCAACTGCTATTTTTCCGGCAGTCATGAGTCGTGACAGGTATTTGCTTCTGCTTCGGATGATGCATTTTGTTGATAATGGTTTAGCATTGCCACGAGATCACCCTGAGTGTGACCGTCTTTTTAAGATTAGGCCTGTCCTTGATCACTTTGTTGATCGATTTTCTGAGATCTATGCTCCTGGGAAAGAAATTGCAGTGGATGAGTCTTTGGTGTTGTTCAAGGGCCGCTTGGTTTTTAGGCAATACATTCCTAGTAAGAGGGCACGCTATGGAATTAAGCTGTATATGCTGTGTGACAGTAGGACTGGATATGTCTCTAATTTCAGGGTGTACACCGGTAAGGAATCCAGGATTAACACCCCTGGTTGTCCGTCCACTTTTGGAGTGACTGAGAAAATTGTTTGGGAACTTGGTAGAGGATTTTTTAACAAAGGCACCATTTATATGTAGATAACTTCTACACTGGTGTGCGGTTGTTCAGGGAATTGGCCAAAGTGGACACTGTTGCTTGTAGCACAATCCGCTCTAACCGTAAAGGTTTCCCAAAAGAACTTGTTTGTCAAAAGCTTGTGTGGGGACAGTGTAGTGCGTTGCGTTGCGAGGAGCTTCTTGCTGTGAAGTTTTCAGACAGGAGACATGTCTACATGCTGACTACCATCCATGATGAAAGCACTGCACCTGTGACTGTTTGGGGTCAGGTCGCTGAAGCGCGCAAACCTGTGTGCATTTTAGACTATAATAGGCACATGGGTGGTGTTGACAGAGTAGATAAGAGGTTGGAACCTTACGCTGCTCTTCGTAAGGCTTACATTTGGTACAAGAAGTTGGCTATCCATCTTTTCCACTTGGCAATCTTTAATGCTTTTGTTGTGTTCCAGGATTCTTGCCCTGAGTCAAAGATGATTTTTGCTAAGTTTCAGGAGTCTGTAATTGGCAGCCTTGTTGTAGTGGAACAGGCAAGTGTTCCTAGAGTTGTGGAGGATGTTGCTAGATTGAGAGATCGCCACTTTCCTGATCACATTCCTCCCACACCCTCAAAAGATTTTCCCAGTAGGAGATGTAGAGTCTGTTGACGAAGAGGTACGCGGAAGGAGATTCGTATGTACTGCCCTGACTGTCCTTCTAAACCTGGGCTGTGTGTCCCTGCTTGTTTTAGAGCGTACCACACGCAAAATAATTTTTGGGAGCATTTATGAGTGGTAAAGTGAACTGCCTGGTCTGTATTCTTTTGAAAATTTGATTCTGTTTCGATGTTGGCGTTAGTGCAATATATTTAGTTGCTGATTTTGTGTTTGTAGATTTGTATCTATTTGCGATTTGTTTGTGTTTTTATTTTTGTCTACAAAAATCCTAAATTTGATGGCGGTGTGTGTAGGCTGGCGCTTGGCTGTTGGTGTGGGTGGACTGGCACTTGATTGGCGGTGTGCGTGGAATGGTACTTGGCTAGCGGTGTGCGTGGACTGGTGCTTGGCTGGTGGTGTGCGTGGACTGGAGCTTGGCTGGCGGTGTGCGTGGAATGGTGCTTGGCTGGCAGTGTGCGTGGACTGGTACTTGGCTGGCGGTGTGCGTGGACTGGCGCTGTGCATGGACTGGTGCTTGGCTGGTGGTGTGCGTGGACTGGAGCTTGGCTGGCGGTGTGAGTGGAATGGTGCTTGACTGGCAGTGTGCGTGGACTGGTACTTGGCTGGCGGTGTGCATCGACTGGCGGTGTGCGTGGACTGGTGCTTGGCTGGTGGTGTGCGTGGACTGGAGCTTGGCTGGCGGTGTCCATGGATTGGCGATTGGCTGCCGGTGTGCCTGGACTGGCGATTGGCTGGCGGTGTGCCTGGACTGGCGCTTGGCTAGCGGTGTGCGTGGACTGGTGTTTGGCTAGCGGTGTGCGTGGACTGGCGCTCTGCTAGCGGTGTGTGTGGACTGGCGCTCGGCTGGCTGTGTGTGAGTAGTGACTTGCTGCTGGTCACTACACACACTGCTAGCTGAGTGCCACTCCACGCAATCCATCAGCTTGTGTAGTTGCTGTGTCAGGAATGTGGGCGTGTGAAAGTGATGGGCCCTTGAATGGCGCTGTGTGCTGGTGTGAGTTTTGTTATGTGATGGGCCCGCGGCTGGCGGTGTGAATGGTTTTGTATGTCTCACACATATGAAAGGTGTATGAATGGCCTGTAAGGAGGTTGGTGCCTTGTCGTGGCTTTACAGCTCACGAGCTGTGAGTCAATGGTTCAGTTTCTCGCCCTTTCAATTATTAACAGTGCATTTCATTTTTGTGAAATCACTTGCTAATACAATTGTGTATACTGAACCATCACTCACCCTCGTGCCAAATCCAACCAGTATGTGTGTGTGCTTGAGGATTAGATGGCTGTGCAGTAATATTTGTCTTTCTGAAGCAGGGTGTACCTTGTCCCTTTTTGTGAATTTTGTAATGTGTTGCTTTCGTGCGTGGTGGTGCGAATGGTCTTGTTTGTATCACGTATGAAAGGAGTGTGAATGGCCTGTAAAGTGGTTGGTGCCTTGACGTGGCTTTACAGCTCACGAGCTGCGAGTCATTGGTTTGGTTTTTTGTGAGTTTAATTATTGACAGTGCATTTCATTTTTGTGAAATCTCTTGTTAATAAAATTTAATACACTGTACCATGACTCGCCCTCGTGCCAAATCCAACCAGTATGTGTGTGTGTTTGAGGAATAGATAGTTGTGCAGGAATCTTTGTCTTTAGTTTCTCTGCCAAGGTGTACTTTCCATGTAAGAATAACCCACGGGTACTTGGGCCTCCCACACAAGTGAGGCACCATTTTTACCGGAAGACCTGGGGGAACGCTGGGTGGTGGTAAATTTGTGTGAGCCCGGTGATGCCACAACTTTCCCACACCAAAATGTGTGAAAAAAGTGATTTTTTCAGCTAAAATTGAGGTTTGCAGGGGATTCTGGGTAAGGAAACGTTGGGGGATCCACACAAGCCATACCTCCCTGGAAGCCGCCGGGTGCCTAGTTTTCAGAAATGTATGGGTTTGGTAGGTTTCCCTAGATGGCCGCCAAGCACCGGGCCAAAAACCCAAGTGACCCTCCTTGCAAAACCAGGTGGTTTTGCGATAGGCCATTTTGATGTCGCCTCACTACGTTTTGGGCCCTTGCCTGCCGCGGGTACTTGGGCCTCCCACACAAGTGAGGCACCATTTTTACCAGGAGACCTGGGGGAACGCTGGGTGGTGGTAAATTTGTGTGAGCCCGGTGATGCCACAACTTTCCCACACCAAAATGTGTGAAAAAAGTGATTTTTTCAGCTAAAATTGAGGTTTGCAGGGGATTCTGGGTAAGGAAACGCTGAGGGATCCACGCAAGCCATACCTCCCTGGAAGCCGCCGGTTGTCTAGTTTTCAAAAATATATAGGTTTGCTAGGTTTCACTAGGTGCCGGCAAGGATAGAGTTCAAAAACTACAGCTAGGCACTTTGCCAAAAAAGGGTCATTTTTCACTGCAAAATTGAGGTGTGAACACGTTGCGTTTTGCGCCGCTTCCTGTCGCGGGCACTAGGCCGACCCGCACAAGTGAGGTACCATTTTTCTCGTAGGACTTTGGGGAACGCGGAGTGGGTGGAAATTTGTGGATCCACGCAGAATCCAGAACTTTCCATCACAGAAATGTGGGGAAAATGTTTTTTTTGTCAATTTTTTACGTTTGCAAGGGATTCTGGGTAACAGACCCTGGTGGGAGGCACTCAAGTCACCCCATCCTGGATTCCCCTGGGTGTCTAGTTTTCAAAAATATATAGGTTTGCTTGGTTTCCCTAGGTGCCAGCAGGGCTAGAGTTCAAAAACTACAGCTAGGCACTTTGCCAAAAAAGGGTCATTTTTCACTGCAAAATTGAGGTGTGACCACGTTGGGTTTTTGCCGTTTCCTGTCACGGGCACTAGGCCGACCTGCACAAGTGAGGTACCATTTGTCTCGTAGGACTTTGGGGAACGCGGGGTGGGTGGAAATTTGTGTATCCACGCAGATTCCAGAACTTTCCATCACAGATATGTGGGAAAAATTTGTTTTTTTTGTCAATTTTTTTACGTTTGCAAGGGATTCTGGGTAACAGACCCTGGTGGGAGGCACTCAAGTCACCCCATCCTGGATTCCCCTGGGTGTCTAGTTTTCAAAAATATATAGGTTTGCTAGGTTTCCCTAGGTGCCGGCAGGGCTAGAGTTAAAAAACTACAGCTAGGCACTTTGCCAGAAAAGGGTCAGTTTTTCACTGCAAAATTGAGGTGTGACCACGTTGCGTTTTGCACCGTTTCCTGTCGCGGGCACTAGGCCGACCCGCACAAGTGAGGTACCATTTGTCTCGTAGGACTTTGGGGAATGCGGGGTGGGTGGAAATTTGTGGATCCACACAGATTCCAGAACTTTCCATCACAGAAATGTGGGGAAAATGTGTTTTTTCTGTCAATTTTTTAGGTTTGCAAGGGATTCTGGGTAACAGACCATGGTGGGAGGCACTCAAGTCACCCCATCCTGGATTCCCCTGGGTGTCTAGTTCTCAAAAATATATAGGTTTGCTAGGCTTCCCTAGGTGCCGGCAGAGCTAGGGTTCAAAAACTACAGCTAGTCACTTTGCCAAAAAAGGGTAATTATTCACTGCAAAATTGAGGTGTGACCATGTTGCGTTTTGTGCCATTTCCTGTTGCGGGCACTAAGCTCACCCGCACAAGTGAGGTACCATTTTTCTCATAGGACTTTGGGGAACACGGGGTGGGTGGAAATTTGTGGATCCACGCAGATTCCAGAACTTTCCATCACAGAAATGTGGGGAAAATTTGTTTTTTTTGTCAATTTTTTAGGTTTGCAAGGGAATCTGGGTAACAGACCCTGGTGGGAGGCACTCAAGTCACCCCATCCTGGATTCCCCTGGGTGTCTAGTTTTCACAAATATATAGGTTTCCCTCGGTGCCGGCAGAGCTAGGGTTAAAAAACTACAGCTAATCACTTTGCCAAAAAAGGGTCATTTTTCACTGCAAAATTGAGGTGTGACCACGTTGTGTTTTGCACCGTTTCCTGTCACGGGCACTAGGCCGACCCGCACAAGTGAGGTACCATTTTTCTCGTAGGACTTTGGGGAACGCGGAGTGGGTGGAAATTTGTGGATCCACGCAGAATCCAGAACTTTCCATCACAGAAATGTGGGGAAAATGTTTTTTTTGTCAATTTTTTACGTTTGCAAGGGATTCTGGGTAACAGACCCTGGTGGGAGGCACTCAAGTCACCCCATCCTGGATTCCCCTGGGTGTCTAGTTTTCAAAAATATATAGGTTTGCTAGGTTTCCCTAGGTGCCGGCAGGGCTAGAGTTAAAAAACTACAGCTAGGCACTTTGCCAGAAAAGGGTCAGTTTTTCACTGCAAAATTGAGGTGTGACCACGTTGCGTTTTGCACCGTTTCCTGTCGCGGGCACTAGGCCGACCCGCACAAGTGAGGTACCATTTGTCTCGTAGGACTTTGGGGAATGCGGGGTGGGTGGAAATTTGTGGATCCACACAGATTCCAGAACTTTCCATCACAGAAATGTGGGGAAAATGTGTTTTTTCTGTCAATTTTTTAGGTTTGCAAGGGATTCTGGGTAACAGACCATGGTGGGAGGCACTCAAGTCACCCCATCCTGGATTCCCCTGGGTGTCTAGTTTTCAAAAATATATAGGTTTGCTAGGCTTCCCTAGGTGCCGGCGAAGCTAGGGTTCAAAAACTACAGCTAGTCACTTTGCCAAAAAAGGGTAATTATTCACTGCAAAATTGAGGTGTGACCATGTTGCGTTTTGTGCCGTTTCCTGTTGCGGGCACTAAGCTCACCCGCACAAGTGAGGTACCATTTTTCTCATAGGACTTTGGGGAACACGGGGTGGGTGGAAATTTGTGGATCCACGCAGATTCCAGAACTTTCCATCACAGAAATGTGGGAAAAATTTGTTTTTTTTGTCAATTTTTTAGGTTTGCAAGGAAATCTGGGTAACAGACCCTGGTGGGAGGCACTCAAGTCACCCCATCCTGGATTCCCCTGGGTGTCTAGTTTTCACAAATATATAGGTTTCCCTCGGTGCCGGCAGAGCTAGGGTTAAAAAACTACAGCTAATCACTTTGCCAAAAAAGGGTCATTTTTCACTGCAAAATTGAGGTGTGACCACGTTGTGTTTTGCACCGTTTCCTGTCACGGGCACTAGGCCGACCCACACAAGTGAGGTACCATTTTTCTCGTAGGACTTTGGGGAACACGGGGTGGGTGGAAATTTGTGGATCCACGCAGATTCCAGAACTTTCCATCACAGAAATGTGGGGAAAATTTGTTTTTTTTGTCAATTTCTTAGGTTTGCAAGGGAATCTGGGTAACAGACCCTGGTGGGAGGCACTCAAGTCACCCCATCCTGGATTCCCCTGGGTGTCTAGTTTTCACAAATATATAGGTTTCCCTCGGTGCCGGCAGAGCTAGGGTTAAAAAACTACAGCTAATCACTTTTCCAAAAAAGGGTCATTTTTCACTGCAAAATTGAGGTGTGACCACGTTGCGTTTTGCGCCGTTTCCTGTCGCGGGCACTAGGCCGACCCGCACAAGTGAGGTACCATTTTTCTTGTAGGACTTTGGGGAACACGGGGTGGGTGGAAATTTGTGGATCCACGCAGATTCCAGAACTTTCCATCACAGAAATGTGGGGAATATGTGTTTTTTTTGTCAATTTTTGACGTTTGCAAGGGATTCTGGGTAGAAGACCCTGGTGGGAGGCACTCAAGTCACCCCATCCTGGATTCCCCTGGGTGTCTAGTTTTCAAAAATATATAGGTTTGCTAGGTTTCCTGTTAGAAATGGGATTTCTGGTTGGCTGAGGCTTGCGCCAAAGCCAGGCAGAAACCACCACTCTAGTCAGGGCTGGGGAGTTACACGCCAAAGATAACCCCTGCTCACCCCCTTGGTAGCTTGGCACGAGCAGACAGGCTTATCCCTGAGGCGATGTGTAAAGCGTTTGCGCGCGCACCCAGCAACAACACCCAAGGCCCACCACAAAGGAAACTCCACACAAGGTATTATATAAAAATAACCTTTGTATTATACACAACACATTAGATAAAAACACACACTTTACAATGTGCCAACAGGCACGGGCAGAATTTACAAGGGATTATATATACAGGGGACAGGGCCACATGGACCACTGTCAGGAATTAGCACTTTGTAGAAATAGCACTTAGAACGTAGGAATAATATTTTAGAACATAGCACATACAATCACTGTAGCACTAAAAATAGAACATATAGCACACAACCAGTAACTACTGGTAACCAGGAAGTACCACCTACGCAACCCTAACCACCTTTAGGAATACCACGCAGGGAACTAGGACCTCACTAGTACCACCTGTACTAGGGGAAAAACAACCACCTAAGTATCACTCTACCTGTAGGGGTCTAAGCACATAAACACAGGATGCATAAAATACATTTAGGGGTGTAAGGAAATAAACACATGATGCATAAAAACATTTCAGGTGCAGGAAAGGAACAATAGCGCCAAAACTCACATTAGCCACACTGTGGCAGTCCCTAGGCCAACTGGCCTTAAAGGGGCAAGGACGCCCTGTGTCCAGCAGAGTCAGGGTGCGCCTGCGCAGGCTGCGCAAACCAATGCGTGAAGGCCACAACCTAAACGTTGCAGCTGCCCACTAAGTGCTGGGCAGCTGTGGAAACGAGCCTGGGTACCACGGCGCCTTTACAACAAATATGTCACACGTTGGAGCGCAAGCTCTAGACACACTATGCGGGGCTGGAGCCACCTAGGCTCTGGGCATAACAATGCCACCCGTGGGAGCGTGCAAGCTCCCCAAGAATAATGCCCCAGTCACGTTGGAGCGTTGATGCTCTAAAGCAACCAATGCCCGGCGTGGGAGTCCTTCTGGACTCTACAAAACAATGTGCCCAGCTGGAGCCTCGCTGGGCTCTGAACAAACAAGGGGGCCACCGTTGGAGCGGCCCGCTGCCTTTCGGGGCCGCTCTTATCCGCCAAACAAATGCTCCAGTATGTTAGAGTCCCTTTGGACTCTAAGACGATGCCTCTTCCCACACGGGCTGCCGCTGCCCACTGTCAGGCGGGGCAGCGGGAAGGAGGGACGAGCACGGCGCTCGCCGGGCCCGTACTTCGCTAGGGGGGGGCGGGCACCGAGAAGCGTGCCCCCGACACACCCCCAACCAGCCAGTGGCTGAGCCCCACTCACCGGTAGCGCTACGTTGGAGTCCCCCTCTGGGACTCAGGAACACCCCCGACACCACTCACCGGATTTCGCGGCTTCTTCCGGGGGGTTCCTTCAGCGTGGGGCTCTCCTCACTCAGGGGAGCTCCGCTGGACTCGGCTGGCTTCTTCCGCTTCGTGGCAGGAGCGCGGGGTAGGCTCCCGTCCGCTTCCTGTACTTGGCCACGCCCACATCCCTTCCGAGGCTGCCTGACTTCCGGCTGAAGCCCAGCTGCGGCGGTGATTTTCTCGGCGTTCTCCGAAGTGCGGGGTGGGCTCCCGCCTTCGTATTAAAGGATAACTAGGAGGCAATAAGCGGGGTGGCCACCCGCTATAGAAATACTCAATTAAGCGGGGTGGGCACCCGCTATTTCGAGAAGACAATAAATCGAGGTGGGCACTCGGTACCAGAAACAAAGCGCTCCTGGCGCTAAGGGCAAAGGTGAAAGCGCTCTCTGCGCTAAAGGCGAGTCCAGCGCTTCCAGGCGCTGGAGGCTTCAGCAAAGCACCAAGTACAGCGTTCCTCGACGCTGGGGTCCCAAATAAAGCGCTCCTAGCGCTATAAGTTACAGAAAAGCACTTCCAGGTGCTTTAGGGGAGAATACAGAAGTCCAGCAAAGTTCTTCCCTGCATGCAGCAGGGCAGGGGTGGGGGGGCAAGGCTGGACCCAGAGCCAGCTCACTGGGCCTCCAGGCAGGGAGGTAATCCAGGTGGCGGTCCTCTGGTCCAGCAGCAGCAGCAGCCCCCCTCAGGTAAGATCCTGGCAGAGAACAGTTTCTGTGGGGACACAGCCCCATTTTTATACAGCCAAACCCTTTGTTCTGGGTTCAGGGTGAGGGGGAAAACCAGTCGCAGCTGGTTGGGGAGCACCCTTGATGTGCTCAGCCCCTCACTCTATTCACTGGCAGGGCTAGGGTCGTCAGTCGCACCACAGGGGGCGGGGCCAGCATTGTGTGTGGAAAACCCTGTCCTATTCAGGACCCAGGTGGACTCCTCCCACCCATCTAGCTGCTGATCTCCCCATTCACCACTGGGTGACTCATCCTGACACTGGGGAATCCCTAGCCCGTCACATGACATGACCAGCCAATCACGCGACAGACACACTGCACACAGAAGTGCCCACTTCTAGAAGTGGCACTTCCACACTAGGTACATACACGCCGCACACATCATCGCGCAGCATTCACTCCCACGAGTCCGCACATACCAAACTCGGGCCTGCACACCCCACGCATCAGGAACTACTAGGGACACATACATTCCCCATGCATTCCTATGGGAGGGCAGGCCTATCTCACCACATGCACTCAGAGTGTGCACGCACTTTACCCTGGGACACAGGGAAAGTGCGCAGGAACCAAACAAATCACCACACCAAGTCACCAATAAAAAGCAAAAAGTTCAGGGGTGAACCTGCCAGAAGGGCCAAGTCCAACACAACCCCCTTCCAGCCAAAACGCAGGGCAGCCCAATCACCACCGTGATGGACTTCCCTGCTTGGGGCGATAGAACACGGACGCGGGCCCGCAACTGCAGGGACACCCTCCGGTTCTACGCCACGGTGAACCCATGGAATTCTTTCTCACACCACTGTCTGGACCAACTGGGCTACCCCACCGGTACTCCCAAGCTGTCCGCGGCCAAGACCAGGCCCTAGGCCACCCAGGTGCCACTGGTCTTTGCCTAACCACAGAGTGGGGGGTAGTAACCCCTGGCACATAGCGGCCATTCTCCACTCTTCCTCTCTGAAAGACAGGACTACACTGCCACTGGTTCTCCAGCCTAGGGTCTACACCCTCAGGCGGACCAGGAGTCTCAGGGAAGGCTCTCCTCCCCCTACCTCTTCTCCTAGGGTTCCTCCTCCTCTGGCGAGGGGTACACCTAGAACGCCATTCCAACCCAGGGTTTAACCCCTCAGGTTGTACCGGGGGCAGAGGTGGGCTCTCCCACCCTCTGCACCCCCTTCCAGAACCCTGCTCCCTACCAACTGGGGCGGTACCTCTGGAAGAAGAACTGGTCGGGACGCTGATTACAGACGTCCCACCCTTCAGGTCAGGCTGATCCTGAACCTGGCCTCCCAACCTCCGGCCTAGAACCTTTGGTGGAATAATTGCCTGGCACTCCAGGACTTCTGGGGATTTCCACTCCATCCCCCTGAGGCTATCAAAGGACACATACGTCAAGCGACTGTCTGTCTGGCGCTGATCTCCCGTCCCCTGTCCACCTGACAGTGCGCGGAGATCCCCCAGAACAGAAGTGGTGCCACCCTGGTCACTACACGGGATCCTAGCCCAACTGGGTAGTCCCTGACCCACAGGCTCTTCCACTGGGAAACTCATCCCCCAATCACTCCTCACACTGGACTCCTGTACCCTCCCTACCGGAGCGGTACTGCCAGACTCTAGAACCACAGGAGCCCTGGTTACAGGTGCTCCAGGTCCTCTACTCACCAGGAGATCTCCCTCAAATGGGCTAACAGGACAGCCTAGGTCCCCAACTTGGTGTTCCCTCATGGAACCATCCAAGTCCTGAGGCAGGGTTTCGTACGTCAGGGGACCCTCGGTCACCCTCTCACTCCTGCTCCACTGAGCCAGGCAGTGAGCCCCTACACCCTCCTCGCTATCCTGGGACCTAGCTGGGCTACACTGAGCCTCTTCCACCACGCTGGGCTGGAAGATACCTGACCCACTACTTTTGGAGTCACTCCCTAATGACTCTAGAGAACCTCTAGCCCTTTCCCAGCGCTCTGCTTCCTCCGCCAGGTCAAATGGCTCAGACAATCCACACCCCAACAGGTGTTGGCGCAGCCCCGGCACACAACAACTGAGCAGGTGTTCTTTGAGAACCAGATTACACAGTATATCAAAATCACTTGCTGTGGAAATCCAATCAAACATTGCATCCTCACATCCATCCACAAACTCCTCCCAAGTCTGGTGAGACAGTTTCTTACTGCCCCTGAATTTCAACCTTAACTCCTCCTCCTGGGGAACAGGTACCAGACTGGGGGAACTGGGACTGGGATTTCCTACACTGGAATCTACATCGCTACTACCACTGGACTCAACCCTCCCTGGGGAGCCCAGAAAATTAAAACTGCGCGCAGGGGATAGTCTACCCTCCAGAGCTACTTTGCCTCTGGTGGAGGCCCTCTCAGCCTCCTCTACCCTCTCCCGTGCCAAGACCCACTCAGTCTCTCGCTGCTGCTTCCTGGCCTCCAGCTGCGCCATAGCCTGAGCATGCTCTAACCTGAGCTTCTCTAACGCCAGCTGGTGCTCCCTTTCTTTCCTCCTATCTTCCCACTCCTCTGGGGACAGGGAAAGGGATGAGGCGCTGCCTCCTACGCTGGACCCAGCACGGGACGCCCTACCTATGGGGTCCTCACTCTCTACTGGCGTCCAGGTATTGTCATCCTCTACCTCCTCTTCTGACTCTTCCTCTGTACAGTACCTTTCTAACTCCTGCCTCTGGCGCCAAGCTAGCTCATAGGGATCACAAGCAGGCTCCATTCTGGCGGACGTTATGGTAACAATTATACAGGGAACCTAGGGGTCTGAGTTTCACACAGGAGCACAATTCACAAAAAGATTCAGCAAGCTCTCTAACCCAGAGAACTCACACTCACTTGCCTAGTGCCACACACCATTCATCCACACACACAACCCTCCCCTCGGACTGGTAAGGCAGTTTCTACCACCCCTGATTCCTAAACCTGACCACCACGTGACACAGGTACCAACTCTGGGCGCAGGGCGGGGGACAAATGTACAGGACACTATTACGCTGCCACCACTGGATCCCACCCTCTGGTGAATCCAGAAACACAATGCACTAAGGGGGATGATCTACCCTCCAGAGCTAGGGACACCTAACTCACAGTGCACAAAAACACATTTCCAAAGAAATGACGAGTAAAAACAATTTTAAAACATTAATCCCTATACCATGTGATTTATCTAAATGCAGAGTTTTGTAGTGCGGCCAGTTGCTGCTGCGGTACAGCGCAAACGCAAGTCCAAATCCCACCGCTGATCACCAATGTTAGAAATGGGATTTCTGGTTGGCTAGGGCTTGCGCCAAAGCCAGACAGAAACCACCACTCTAGTCAGGGCTGGGGAGTTACACGCCAAAGATAACCCCTGCTCACCCCCTTGGTAGCTTTACACATCGCCTCAGGGATAAGCCTGACTGCTCGTGCCAAGCTACCAAGGGGGTGAGCAGGGGTTATCTTTGGCGTGTAACTCCCCAGCCCTGACTAGAGTGGTGGTTTCTGTCTGGCTTTGGCGCAAGCCCTAGCCAACCAGAAATCCCATTTCTAACATTTCCCTAGGTGCCGGCAGGGCTAGAGTTCAGAAACTACAGCTAGGCACTTTGCCAAACAAGGGTCATTTTTCACTGCAAAATTGAGGTTTGACCACGTTGCGTTTTGCACCGTTTCCTGTCGCGGGCACTAGGCCGACCCGCACAAGTGAGGTACCATTTTTCTCGTAGGACTTTGGGGAACACGGTGTGGGTGGAAATTTGTGGATCCACGCAGATTCCAGAACTTTCCATCACAGAAATGTGGGGAAAATGTGTTTTTTTTGTCAATTTTTTACGTTTGCAAGGGATTCTGGGTAACAGACCCTGGTGGGAGGCACTCAAGTCACCCCATCCTGGATTCCCCTGGGTGTCTAGTTTTCAAAAAGATAAAGGTTTGCTTGGTTTCCCTAGGTGCCGGCAGGGCTAGAGTTAAAAAACTACAGCTAGGCACTTTGCCAAAAAAGGGTCATTTTTCACTGCAAAATTGAGGTGTGACCACGTTGCGTTTTGCGCCGTTTCCTGTCACGGGCACTAGGCCGACCCGCACAAGTAAGGTACCATTTGTCTCGTAGGACTTTGGGGAACGTGGGGTGGGTGGAAATTTGTGGATCAACGCAGATTCCAGAACTTTCCATCACAGAAATGTGGGGAAAATGTGTTTTTTTTGTCAATTTTTTAGGTTTGCAAGGGATTCTGGGTAACAGACCATGGTGGGAGGCACTCAAGTCACCCATCCTGGGTCCCCTGGGTGTCCAGTTTTCAAAAATATATAGGTTTGCTAGGTTTCCCTAGGTGCCGGCAGGGCTAGGGTTAAAAAACTACAGCTAGTCACTTTGCCAAAAAAGGGTAATTTTTCACTGCAAAATTGAGGTGCGACCACGTTGCGTTTTGCGCCGTTTTCTGTCGCGGGCACTAGGCCAACCCACACAAGTGAGGTACCATTTTTCTCGTAGGACTTTGGGGAACGCGGGGTGGGTGGAAATTTGTGGATCCACGCAGATTCCAGAACTTTCCATCACAGAAATATGGGGAAAATGTGTTTTTTTGTCAATTTTTTAGGTTTGCAAGGGATTCTGGGTAACAGACCATGGTGGGAGGCACTCAAGTCACCCATCCTGGGTCCCCTGGGTGTCCAGTTTTCAAAAATATATAGGTTTGCTAGGTTTCCCTAGGTGCCGGCAGGGCTAGGGTTAAAAAACTACAGCTAGTCACTTTGCCAAAAAAGGGTAATTTTTCACTGCAAAATTGAGGTGCGACCACGTTGCGTTTTGCGCCGTTTTCTGTCGCGGGCACTAGGCCAACCCACACAAGTGAGGTACCATTTTTCTCGTAGGACTTTGGGGAACGCGGGGTGGGTGGAAATTTGTGGATCCACGCAGATTCCAGAACTTTCCATCACAGAAATATGGGGAAAATGTGTTTTTTTTGTCAATTTTTTAGGTTTGCAAGGGATTCTGGGTAACAGACCATGGTGGGAGGCACTCAATTCACCCCATCCTGGATTCCCTTGGTGTCTAGTTTTCAAAAATATATAGGTTTGCTAGGTTTCCCTAGGTGCCGGCAGAGCTAGGGTTCAAAAACTACAGCTAGTCACTTTGCCAAAAAAGGGTCATTTTTCACTGCAAAATTGAGGTGTGACCACGTTGCATTTTGCGCCGTTTCCTGTCGCGGGCACTAGGCCGACCCGCACAAGTGAGGTACCATTTTTCTCGTAGGACTTTGGGGAACGCGGGGTGGGTGGAAATTTGTGGATCCACGCAGATTCCAGAACTTTTCACCACAGAAATGTGGGGAAAATGTGTTTTTTTGTAAATGTTTTAGGTTTGCAAGGGATTCTGGGTAACAGATCATGGTGGGAGGCAATCAAGTCACCCCATCCTGGATTCCCCTCTGTGTCTAGTTTTCAAAAATGTGTAGGTTTGCTAGGTTTCACAAGGTGCCGGCAGAGCTAGGGTTCAAAAACTACAGCTAGGCACTTTGCCAAAAAAGGGTCATTTGTCACTACGAAATTGAAGTGTGACTACATTGCATTTTGTGCAATTTCCTGTCGCGGGCAGTAGGTCAACCTGCACAAGTGAGGTACCATTTTTCTCGTAAGAGTTTGGGCAACACGGGGTGGGTGGAAATCTATGGATCCACGCAGATTCCAGAACTTTCCACCACAGAAATGTGGGGAAAAAGTGTTTTTTTGGTCAATTTTTAGGTTTGCTAGGTTTCCTTAGGTGCCCGCAGAGCTAGGCTTAAAAAACTACAGCTAGACTCTTCGCAAAAAATGTGTACATTTTCATTGTGAAAATGTGGTGTGTTCATGTTAGGTTTTGAGCCACTTCCTGTCGTGGGCACTATGCCTACCCACACAAGTGAGGTACCATTTTTATCGGGAGACCTAGGGTAGTTCAGATTTGTAAAGCAACTGTTATTACCTATTGATTTTTAATGCATTTATCCCTTCCAAATGAAAGACATTGTGTAAAAAAAAAGTCATTTTGAAAAATGACAAATAATTCTCATGCTAGTATGAGTATTCCCAATTTCGAAAATGTGCAAATATGCACTATTTTTAAACTCTGTGATTTGTTCCCATTTCAGAAATACATAGGTGTCTTTCATACCGATTTTTCCATGTATACATTTTCCCACAATAATTGCTATATACCTGGAACATAATAAAAAACCATTACAAAATGCTGCTCAGTTTTTTACTCTGGGTTCGTTGGGCTCTTGGTGAACCTACAAGTCCTATATATCCCCACAACCAGGAAGGTCCAGCGGATGTAACGGTACATTGCTTTCAAGGAGATGTCATAATTAGAAGAAGTTGCAGGTGAAAACGTTGACACAAAAGGCTGCTTTTTTCAACTAATTTTTAATTTTTCCAATATTTAACTGTTAGTTTCTATAAAGAAACCTTGATGGATCTACACAAATGGCCCCTTGCTGAATTCAGAATTTTGTCTACTTTTCAAAAATGTATAGCTTTCCAGGATCCATTATTGCTTTTGTATCCATTTCTACCATTAACTGGAAGGAGGTTGAAAGCACAAAAAATAGCAAAAATAGGGTATGTCCCAGAAAAATGCCAAAATTGTGTAAAAAATGTTGGATTTCTGACAAAAATCTGTCATTCCCTAAAAGCTGGAGAAATGGTGATTTCAGCCCCACAAACCCTTTTTTGATACCATTTGCCGAGAAAAACCCAGACGCTTTCATTTGCAGCCAGTTTTTCCCATTTTTCACAAAAAAAACAAAATGTTGCTGTATTTTGACTCATTTCTGGGAACCCTCTAGGAGAATCCACAAACCCTGGGTACCTTTAGAACCCCCATGATGTTGGAAGAAAAGGACGCAAATTTGGCGTGGATACCTAATGTGGTCAAAAAGTTACAGGGGCCTAAGCGTGCACTACCCCAAATTGCCCAAAAAAGGCTTAGCACAGGAGGGGAAAAGGCCTAGCAGCGAAGGGGTTAAATGTGCTATTTGAGAATCGCAAATAGGAAATCTTGAATTTGTGAATGCGATTTTTACCAAATCTGTATTTTTTTTGTTGATTTTTGTTGACACGTTGCATTTTACGATTACCAAATAGCAATTTGGTAAATTTGCAGTTTGGGAATCACAAATGCTTTTTCCATGCATCTGGCCCTAGATGTAAATTTCTGGGTAGATATGGTTTTGATATTGCTTTCCATGTCGAAATCACAAAGGAACGTAGAGAGGTGACTAGCTTTCTACGCAAACTTTTCTCACTGCAAATTACCTACCCATGGCAAACATTTTTGCCCAGATATTTGATTATGACAAGGATAGTATAGAATGATGATGTTAGACAGTATTGAACACATTTCTTCAGTCCTTGGGTAATGTTTTGCTTGAAGACCCATCTTGTATGCTTACCAGTGGTGGAGACTTTAGCTGGTGATTGGTAGGTGAAGATATAAAAGGAATAGATAAGGAAAGATATGCTTCCACTCACAGAGAGAAACAGATGCTACGTGCAGGTTTAGTGGCCTCCTGTGCCCCTGAGGATGCCTGGCTCCGGATTCATCTGGCAGAGCAGGCACATACCCTTTTTCTGTGACCCAGATGCTCTGTTGAGACCCATTGACTCTTTGGGTGACTTTCAAACTGATACTGAGGGGAAGAGCTATTAGCTACACCACAAAAATCAGAAATAGCAAATGGGTGCCAGTGGTCCTGTTAGATTCAATCAACAGCTACGTGTCCCCAAGACTCCAATTGATGCATAGGCTATGTCATAATTTGTGGATAATTATTCAACAACTAGATTTTTTGACATGAAGAGAGTGCCATTGATTCAACCCATATAAGTGGCAGAAGGCTCAGAGGCAATAGATCATATGTAATTGGATAAGAAGCCTGGAACAAATAGGCTCCCCGTGGAATGTTTCAAGAGGCTTGAAGACCTTCTACTCCCCTTTCACTTACATAAAATGCACGTTGTGTCCTGAGCGGAGGTTTCATTGCCACATGACTTAAGTGCAATCTCTAAACCTGGCTGCGTGACTGACAGATGTGAACCTGATATTACTCATCTATATTGAGTTGAATTTTCTGGCAAAGCTACTGGCAAACTGCTCAGTCAAGAAAGACCATCACTTCCTCACGCAATGAGATCACAGTGTATTTATAGCACGACTCTTTACTACGTGCCACAAAAAACAGTGGGACATATTTTCAAGAAAATAGCGCAGCAACGTGCCACAAGCAATTTTGCTGCGTCATTTTCTAAGTGCAAGAATGCACTGTATTTGCAACAATATGGCACATTCCTGTACTGACCCCTTGGACGGTGCAAAAAAGCATCTTGGCACTGTCCCAGGCAACCTTGCACCATGGTGCAAGGGTGCCTGCATTTCAGGGATGAATGTTGTTGTGCAGGAGACCTTCCTGCACATAAAGTCAATGATGTTTTGCTCCTTTTATGTGTGCTGGAGAATGTAGTACACATAGGAAGAGCTACAAATGAGGATAAATTAAAGTATTTATCCTTGTTGCACCACTCTTATGCCCACCCTGAGAAGGCACACGTTTTTGGCTCTGCCTCAGATTTACAGATCCCTGTAAATCTGGAGCAGTGTCAAAAAAGCAATGTATGTTGCTTAGGAATGCTCACAACAATAGCCATTGCACGCCGCTTTGCTGCAGAAAACTGCATCGAGGAGGACCATATTTAAAAGACAGCGCTGAGCCATGCATAGTGGCTTAGCGCTACATTGTAAAAATGGAGCAGGGCACTGTCGTGTCCCGATGCCCCACAGATGTACAGGACACAAGTAAGGGTTATCTGCTTCTTTATTCCTTCGCTGCACTGCACTGCGCTGCTTACAGTCCTCTCTGCCCACGTTCCCTCGTCCCCTCTACTGTCCCTCCCCACACCCTTGACCGGATGTGGTGTCCAGTTACCTTGTGGTCTCCATGGTCCACTGCAGCGTCCTAGTGCCCCGGCCCCAGGTCACTAGAGGCACGACGCCGCCAGAGTGTCGCAAAAAGTGACACTCCAGTGGTGCAATGCCCTTATAAATATGCCCCGGTCTTTGACCCTCTGGTAGTGGCTATTAGACACTCTTGCAATCATTTTAATTGATGGCAAAAATGCATTTGACAATTTGACCTTAGAATACCTATTGCTATTTCTAATTATGTAAATGTAGGCCCAACATTCCTTTCCCAGAATCAGCTTTCATAGATTCACATGCTGTAAACATTCATCATCTTCGGGCATTGAGTCCCTGGTAATTAAAAAAATCAATAGGCAGTGTTAATATGGCCATAGGTCAAAATATTGTGTTGATCTGTGTTTCAATCGTTTTCATTGACGTTGTGAGTACACGGAACAAAGGCGGTCTTACCCACCAAAACATAGAAGAAGAAAAAACTCTCCCAGCCATTTTTCCATGCTCCCCACCCACATTTATGCATTGCACTAGCAAAACATAGTGTGTCTGTGAAAGCATAGTCCATTTCAGAGCTGTTATTCCGTTTTAGTCCTGGAGCGAGAAAGATGTAGCAGAAGACAATAATAAGCCACGGGCCCAGGCCCATAGTCTATTGGGACAAGTATGGGCTGTATTGTGAATAGTTAGATAGTCTAGGACTAGGTCCCACATTTTACAGAATTTAGCTCTGTCATTATTGAGGTCATACACTATTTTCTCAAAAGCTAATAGCTGCAAAGCCTTTTGAAGCAACATATAAAGTTTAGAGTGAGACGCTTGCCCCTCAGGCCGAAAATGGTTTGTTTGAGCTCCAGGAGGAGGAGCAAGATTCTCTTCCCCTTCAAAAAGAAGAGGGGAATGGTCCTGCTAACAGAGGTCCCTAGTAGTATTGAGGTGGGAGTTTTATCTACTACGTGTCCATCAATCTGACTAATGGCAACCAGGACTGAGTACCAAGGCCTGGACGTTTCCATAGTATATGAAGGATCATATCCACCATCCCTCCAACATGCTGCTGTGTTTCTTGTCCAGCCTGTGTAGCCTTGCAGTTGTGTAATGTCAACTGAATAAGAGTTTGTAGCGGACTTCCTGCCCTTGGGCATGGTGGGTAAAGTTATTTGTTTGTTGGTTAGTGTAATGCCAAGTCTTTTTCTCAGCTTTTTTTATATGAAAGTGCTAAGTTGGGCTTCGTGTGTTGAGAATAGAGTATATTTGTGAGATCAGATGCTGTGTCTAATTTAGATGCAGAAGAAAGGTCTCAAAGAAGGTAAGCGGGCATAACGCTGCGAATTTAAGCTGTAGTTTGGTGAGCCAGTGTCAGATATGTAGGTAGTAGAACCATGCCCGTTACAGGATACAATAGGTAATGTTGATGTCCTCAAAGGTACGGGCCTTTTCATTCTGGAAGAAGTCCCTCAGACAATAGTACCACTGAGTGACCCAGACTTGAAAGAGAGATCTATCTAAGCCTCAGTGAAAGTCCAAATTCCCCAACTCTGGAGTTAGAGCAGAGGAATAGGAGGTGATTCAGCTATTGCATGTGGGATAGTCCCAGTATGAAAGGGTGGCCCGTGTGACTGGAGAGACATAAAGGTGGTGATTTCTCAGTTTCTTGGGTAGACATAAAAGGTCACCCAGGGGTCAGGCTGTTAAAGTCTGGTCTATAAAGCACCAGATTTTGTCGGTCTCCCCTGGTAACCAATCATTCTGCAGTGTAACACGTTTGAGATGCATGGTAATAGTAATGGATGTTGGAGATCCCAAAGCCTCCCTATATAGTTTACACATTCAAGTGCATAATTTGAGGAGTTTTCCTTCCCAGACAAAAGTGGTGCAGAGGTCTTCGAATATACCCACATCACCCAGCACCTGAGGAAAATCCATTGGCTCCCTATACAGAAAAGTTGCCAATTCAAGCTACTGACACACGCCTACAAAGCCCTCTATGACCAAGGACCAGCATACATTAACCACCACCTGAACTTTCACAAACCACCCAGAAATCTTCACTCAGCTTCCATTGCACAGACTCCACGCATTTGCAATAGCCACAGCGGAGGCCACTCCTTATCCCACATCACTACTGAGTTATGGAATGCGCTCGTTCTACACCTCTGAACATCCCCTCGCTGATGAACTTCAGGAAGAAACTTAAGACCTGGCTTTTCGATTAAGCTCAGCAACACAACACCTGGATAGCCTCATAGATGATAAGCCATGTTCTACAAGTATTGATTGATTGATTGATTGATTAATTAGAAGTATCAACATCTTGAATAAGGCAATCCTCCACAGCCACGAGAGGACACGTGAGCACCAGGAGAGAGTAAGTGCTTTGGCTGTTCTGTAGAAGGGTTTAAAATTAGTCCATGATATATTAACCAGTTTCTCCTCCCCAGTAATCTTCATCCCCTTGGATTTGCTGAGGTTCACTTGTACATCTGTAAATGCATGGTATTCTCCAAGCGGGACAACAATACCTGCAGGGAGTCTTTACGGCCAGTCAGACAGACGAGGAAGTTGTCTGCGTATGCTGAAATCTTATAACTGTTTTAGTGAAATTGGGTGCCCTGTATCTTTGCATGGTCCCTTATCTGTAGTAGGGGTTCAAGGCATAATGAAAACCTCATCAGGAACAGTGGGCAACCCTATCTTGTGCCTCTTTGATTTGGAATCATAGGGAATTTCAAGCTGTTTACACAGTCTCTGGCCCAAGGAGCAGTATAGAGAGTGTAAATCCAACCCCTAAAGCAGAGACCAAATCCTGCCGGAACTAGAACCACCCTCATCATAGTCCAATCCACTTTATCAAAAGCCTTCTTTGCATCAAGGAACAGTATGACAGCGTCATTATGACACATCCAGACTAAGTCGATAATATGAACCGCTCGCTGTGGGCTGTGGACCTGGACAGGATGAAGCCAGTCTGAACAGAAGCGACATGGAGAATTCTAGGCAGTTTGGAGGGACCTTGGCCATTCTCTTGTTGTATATATTTAATAGAGATATTGTCGTATAGGACTGGTAGAGCTCTGGATCCTTGTGTGGCTTTGGAATCAAGGTAATTATCACTTCAGCCATCGTGGGAGGCAAGTAGCATTGGCAGTACATGTAACCGAACACCTCTGCAAGTAGAGGATCTAAGAGGGTTCACATTTTTTTAAAGAGCATTTTTGAAGCTGTCTGGGCCTGGGGCCTTTCCTGCCTTCAGGTGCTTAATAAGAGTGAGGACTTCAGCCACACTAATGGGTTTGTCCAGTACAGATTTCTCAGAATCTGGGAAGTGCGACCGATTGCAAGTAAATTGCCTGGGTAACATTATCATAGGTGGTTGCTGTATAGAGTTCCTTATAGTTGTCATGGAAGCGTTGATTCCTACCCTCTTCAGAGGAGTGGAACAAGCCCACCCTGTCCTTGAACTTCCTGACATAACCCCAAGCTTGCCGAACTTGTAATTTGTTGTTTAATAGCATTCCAGCCTTATCTGGAAGAGACTTCTAGCTGCAGATTCCTTACCTTAGTACTTCCCAGGCGTCAGGATGGATCCAGAAACTTTTGCTCGAGCGTACCCCTCGCGTGTGCCGTCGGGTGGCTCCATTATGTTCTGCGTGATGTCGGCAGAGTCGTTAGTGTTGGTTATGACGTAGCAGACACCTATATAGCGATCACCCAGGTGCGCGGACATCAGTTCTTTTCTTTCATGCTAGTTAAGAGCCAATCCGGAAGAGCTACCGCGACTGTCACTTTCTGACAAGTCTTTTCCAACTTTTTGTCGACTTTGGAAGTTTTTTCCATTGTGTGTTGAGGGATGTCTTAGAGGAAGGCCGAGTTTAAACTGTGTGGCACCTGTCATAATGCCTTGTAGGTTAATGATCTCCACCTCGTCTGCCTTTGGTGTCTCGCGCATGCCCACAACTCAAAGATGTGCTCGGACTGTCAGGCTATGGCTCCGGAGGCCTTGCGGGAGTAGGCTATGAAGCTCCTTGCAATCAACACCATCCAGCGAGACTCCCTGGAGATGCTAGTCTAGACCAAAGAAGAGGAGGACGCAGGACAACTCTCTAAGACCCAAGTCCTCCTCCTCTCACTCGAGGTCCTCTGGACACTCAGGGAAGAGGCACACAAAAAAGAAGAAGTCTAAGTGGACTTCGTCTTCACCTTGTCTGTCATCCGTCGATGAATGAGGTAAGGAGCACCGACCCTCTAGATACAGTTCTGTGGAGCCGGAGCCAGGATCAACTCCGTGCCTCCCTCAATTTCCAGGAGATGGAGGGACCCTTGCTCAAATTAAAGAGTTTTCCAAAGCCTTGTGCTGTGTATTTAAGAAGGCCTACCCCTATGGTGAACCTTTGGGCCCCACAGGGTCAGGAGGTGGCCCATCCAATTCAACAGGATCTGGATCTGGTACGATGCTGGTCATGCCAACATGACCTTCCCTGGCGCCGGACCCAAACATGGTGCCTTTGGAACAGCCATTGCCCACCGGAGGTTCAAGACCCATTCTTATCCCCAATGATATGGAGTCGGATCATTGTCGCTTGATGCTGATTGCAGCCCAGGTACAGCTGTGGTGGGTCTATTGAATTTGGAGCACCAGGGTGCAGAGCAGTTAGACTGATATGAGGAACTTGGGTAAGCAAGTGCACATCCCTAGATACTGGCAGGCTTCTTATGCCATGGTGGTATGGAGGGTAGCTGACTGAAATGCTTCAACCTGGGGCTTCCACCTCTGAACAACTATTGCCCTTCAATGAGGCACTTACTGATGTCTTACTAGGCACGTGGTCCAAGCCTAGCTCAGAGGCTCCTGTGAACAGGACAAATGCCGCCATCATCCGGTACTGGGTGATCCAAAGTTCCTCAGCCAACACCCCAACCCTGAAAGCTTTTCTGGTGCAGGCTTTAACCTCCTAGGCTGCATTACCTCCTACCCCTTCAGATAGGGACTCTAAGAGTTTGGAATCTCTTGGGAAGAAGATGTTTTCTTCCTCTAGCCTGGCATTGTGGTCGGTGACTACCGCATTCTTATTGGGCCATTTCTCCCATTCTCTTTGGGAGACGGTTGTGCAAGTGCTGCCACAACTCCCGAAGGAGTCCTGGGGTGTGCTCTCCCAGGCAGTTAAGGATGAGAGAGATGCAGCAAAGTTCGCCATCAGGTGTGGACTTGACACAACTGATTCGCTGGGCAGAGCACTTTCATCAACTGTGGCCTTATGGTACCACGCCTGGCTGAGAACATCTGGCTTCTCGGGTGATGCCCTTTGATAATTCTCATCTGTTTGGTGAGAAGGCAGATTTGGCCCTGAATTGGTTCAAAGATTTTCATTCTACAGCCAAATCCTTGAGCCTTTCTACAATACACTTGTGGCAAGTCTAGCTTTTGCCACTTTTGTGGCAACAGAAGGAGGTTCCAGCTGGGCCAGCCCTATCCCAGCCACAGTACTTTGCAGACTTCTGAAGTTGTGCTGCGACGTGGACGCGGCTCAGCCTAGGAACAGAGGCCAGAAGTCGTAAACCACCCTACCCCCGGCAGCAGCCGCCTCCAAGCACTCCTAGTCTGACTCTGCAAGACCGCGCCAATCTAGTGGGAGGGAGAATCCATCATCATCTCCTCCATCGGAGGTCCATCACATTGACAAGTGGGTCTAGCAGATCATTCAGGAAGGCTATTTTCTGCCTTTCCTTTCTTTTCCTCCTCTTATTCTGCCAAATCAAGAATGGCTGTGGGAGGATCATTTAAAATTGCTCCAAGAGGAAGATACAACTCTCCTTGCTAAGGGAGCTATAGAGAGGGTCCCTGTTTCAGAAGTAGCCAGTGGCTTTTATTTTCGCTACTTTCTGATTCCGAAGAAGAACAAGGGCTTACGTTCCATTTTAGATTTTTGAACCATCAATCTCTTCCTCAAGAAGGAGAAGTTCAAGATGCTTACTTTAGCTCAGCTCTTGTCTGCCCTAGACAAAGAAGACTGAATGGTAGTGCTTGAGCAAGGACTCGAGAAAAAGCAACTTGCTCTTGTTAACAGACACTAACAAGTAGAAATCATAGATAAATGAAAACTAACATACATACGACATTCATACACATGGAAAAAGGCATTTTGCTTGCTTAAATAACAAAGAATAATTTGCTACGTGCTTAAAATCCCTCTTGAAACCGAAAATAGCTTTGCGCATGTGCAAACCTGTCCTGTGCAAGTGACCATGTGATTAACCATGTGAGAGGAAATCTCTCACACATACACAAAGAGTTGCTAACTGTAGGTCTCGAAGTACCGCATGGCTGGCATATGCTTGCCCGCATCTTAAAAGAAGTTTTTGCTACTAACGCTTTGCATAACAAAGAAGAAAATAACATGGTATAGAGTAGAAGGGGGAGGTAAACAGTAATAATGACATGTTTGAGAAATTAACATTTGTTTATGATTCTTTTGTCGATAGTGAACCTTTTGGGCCCGATATGCTAAGACAAAAGAAAGATGGCGGGTGAAACGTAATGAAAGTTGAGTCTGCGTAGTGAAGACCGAGGGTGACCCGCTGACCGGGACATTGGTCGTCGGCCAAAACCCAAGGACGAGAGCTTGAGAAAGGATCCTCAACTGAAGAAATTATATAAAATTTGTATCTATCTATTGTGTGAGATGTTTGGGAAAATGATGAGTCATGAAAAGTGAATAAATTATGTGGGAAGGGTTTATTAAACAAAGAATTAGTTAAGTATTTTGGGATGACCACATGAGGTGATGACAACTCCCCTGCTCTGGCCCAATTGCAGTTCAGGATTCACAGACATTTGCAACCTTTGAGGGTGGGACATGCAAAATTAAAGGGTATAATTTGAGTGACTTAGGGTTACTGTTAGTTGGGAGATGCGAAGTTGAGAGATGATGAGAACTGTTGCTGCTGGGGAGAGTCGTTGATGCTACCGAGAAGAACAGACTGGGAAGATTCAATACTGAGAGACAGCCTGATTAGATTGAAGATTTGCGGAAGAATATCGAGGAGGGAGAGAGTGTAAGAGAGGGATGCACTCCGGCGCGTCAGGTTTCTAGAGAAGAATAGTAAGTATAATCCTATCCTGCACCTGTCCTCAAGTCTTTGTATCCTGGCTCTTAATCAGGTGACCTCCATCAATCCTTCTGGCCAGGGCTTTTATTTTCTGTTCCATTTTGGTAACTATCACTCTTACCTAAATTTTGAATAGTTGCTGCTACAGATTATTGTGTCTTTTGTCTCTTCATCTATCACTCTTAATGCGTTTGAGGTTGTTGAAAGAGTCTGTATTTTGAATTAAATTTGATAAATTAATTTTTCTCTCCCATGAAAGGCGATGGAGTTTGTACTGTGAATCTGTACAAATGAGCCTTCATTATTATTGAATCTTACCTGGAGTCTGTGATTATTTCACTGCAAAGTTATAAGAGAGTTTTAATAATTTTGTTAATATCACCATCAACTACTCGACTAATGGTCCAATGACCAAAGGAAGAATATTGATCTGTGAAGATTAGTTAGACATTGACTAAATTCAGATTGAAGAAAAATAAAACTTGACCCCCAGCGAAACAGCCAGGAAATCAAATGCGTATATGGGCCAATTGTAAGTGATATTTGACGTGTGAAAAGTTTATCATGGCTTTTCGCTGGATCAGTTTTTCTGGTAGCAGAATGATGGTTATTATCAATTAGTTTGGTGATTATTGATCATTGACTATTGTTATGACAATTTGACTATATGTTTAAACAGAAAGATTTAGTGTCTCGTTTTATGTTGTCTGGAAGCACTGGTACAGAGATACCTGGGAACCCCAGGAATGGAATTCGGAAGAGTGTGATAAATGGAAGTCACGCTGTAGAAGGTAACTCGTCTGTTGTCCTAATATTGAGAAGCTAAGGAGGGCTGGCCGTATTACAGTAGGTACTATATTGTATAAAAGTAGAGTTGATTGATAGCAGAAGGCCCACCTGTGAAACTTTGGCCTTACCCGAAGGAGGAGTATCTCTAAAGGAGTAACAGGTCCTCCCTGAGCTTGGGTGAAGAGAAAACAGGGGTATTTACTCATAGTGACAGGAAGGAATTTTTCTTTTGTGTCGCCTGAAGAAAGTATCTTTGGTTTAGTGGAGCAGACAGAGTATCGCTGTGTTTACGTTATTACTAACAAGAATTTTATAACAAAACAGACGAAAACAGGCATTGTTGTATTGCCTTGTGAAGGCAGGGTCAGTAGCAGGATCTTTACTGACGTTCAGACTAGAGCTGAATAATAAGTTTAGTGAAAATACAGAAGAGTTTGAATTGTCGAGTGGGTTAAATAAAAAATGAAGTTGATTAACAAGATCAAGAATTTCTTTAAGAAGGATAAGCGCGTAATGACTAGCTAGGGAATCCTTATGCCACCTCCCAATTTACCTGCTTCCTATATGATGATGGAAAGTGGAAATCATACGTGTGTATGGTTGGAAAATTGGGTAGAGTATAGGAAGGATGATGGTATTATAGCTTTTCAAAAACATGGTACTTTTAATGTAAGAGTTCTTCAGAATTTGAGAAACAGGATGAATTACATTAGAACCCAATCCAAGGTTGACACAGTATGAGGCTTTGGAAGAATGGGAAGTTGAGGCATTTGAGCGCGAGAAATATAGAGGAGGTATGAGAAACAATAGAGGATTTTTAGCCAGATATCCATGTGATACGCGAGTAGATCTGATGAAAAGATGGAGAAGGGCTGTAGTGACCAAAGGTTTATATCCAGTATTACTAGCAGATGATCAAGGAGGGAGTAAATGCAAGGAGCAGATGAAACATATGGGTATGACAGGGATAGGGTGTAATGAATCTGATGATGGGTTATTAGAGGACATTTTGATGAAAAGACCTCCGCCTTATCAGGAAAGTGCCAGAGATACCACTCCAAGTGCCCCGATGATGGGAACTCCATTGGTTCCACAAGTCTTATATGATCCAACAATAATTCGAGCATCACAGGAAAAAGAAAGAGAGGCATTAAATAAAACCAAAGAAGAGATAATTCAGAAGATACATCGGTTAGGTTTAAATGCAGAAGCACTGACAGTACCTGTAACAATTGGTCCTGTGATTCCATTGTATGGAGACAAACAAGGTACCCCAACATCCCAAACTGTAGCATCATCGCAGAATAGGGCCAGAAAGGAGATACTTATGATAGATGATCAAATTAGTGAATATGAGTTGAATGTTTCATTAATGGATCTACCAAATATTGAGGCTGTGACAGAAACCCCAAAAAGAATGTTGCCCACAATTGTGAACAGAAAAGTACCAACTGTCAATCCAGTGGCAGGGAGTTCCGCTGGATTTTCTCCTGAAGATCTAGATGAATGGGCAAAAGGATTAGAAAAGAAGAAACACAAACATGAAGATGTAAGTAAATTAATGGTGGATTTGGAAGAAATGATCATTGGTACAATAGGTCTTGATAGTTTATGTTCATATGAAGACAAAGAGTTGTTATTTCTATGTAAGAGTATAACCTAGAGGGCAAATAATTTGCATGAGAAGATAGCGGAAGTAGCCTTAAAATTTGGAATGGATATAGAAAAAACAAAAGTACTGCAGAAGCACTATAAAGCAGAGTTTACTGATAAGGACTTAGAAATGTTGAATGCGTCAGGAAGGAGATTGCTAATAAAGGAATTGATACACCTTTTAAAGAAATGGGGAGATGTAGATCGATGGAGAAGCACATGGACTAAGAAAATAGAGGAGGCAATTGCTAAAGAGTTATCTGCATTCCCAATGAGAGAAGTAGAACAGGTTGAAAAGATGTGTCCGATGAGAGAAGTTTCAGGTGGTGGATATGTTCATGTTCCATGGAGCAGACAGGACATTTTGTCTTTTACAAATGTCTTCCCAAGGTTGAGAGAGAAACCTGTTGAATGGTATAAACAAGGGAAGAGATTTGTTAAAGTATCAAAGGTTTTGTTAAAAGATTTGGATGGTTTGTTTGATATAGTGGTACCCACAGATTTATGGACAGAGTGTAAGATTACAGTTGATTGGCCCACTGAAGAATATCCAAGAGATGTGAGAACAGGAGCACCTTCAGAGAAAGTAATACAAAAGTACAATCAGGTGATTACTTTCCTGAAAGGGGAAAATTCCCCCTAAGGAAACAGATTGGGTTAAAATAGACAGGAAAACGCAAGAACCTAAAGAGTCAGTGCATGCCTATTATGAAAGGTTACTGCAGGTGTTTAAACAGTATAGTGGGTTTGAGAATATTGGTGATATAGATATGGGACATTTTGTATATAGATTTATTTATTTTATTTTGAAAGTTTAATATAGCACAAACATGACCACCGAGGGTATCAGAGCGCTTTACAGATTATGCATCACAAGGAAATAAGCATACAAAACAGAATAACTAAAACGACAAATTCAAAGTAAAAATTGTCCAGCAATCTCGTGAAGGCACAGCAAAACACATCATAAACAGGAGAGGGAGCAAAAAGATCACAGTCTAGAATTGTCCAACAGACTCATGAAAAAGGTGGCTGGGGAAGAGACAACGGGCATGGACCCAGAATCAGAGGAAGGTGCCAGGCTAAGGCAGAAATTTTCCTACTGCAGGCATAACATGCCTTCCTGCAACATTCGGCACTCCATGCATGCTTTCACTTTCGAAGCAGCCCAGGACAATGGCAGACACTTCTTTAAAATGATATAGGTCTCGTATTTGCGAGAGTTCCGGCTGTTGGCGGTGTGGATGACAATGCCTTTTATTTTTGTGTTTAATTCTAAAAACAGATGGATAAAAGGCATTGTCATTTGCAGTGTAAATGGCTTGAACTCTCGCCAAAGCGAGACCTATTGCATTGCAAATGCTTGTTTTATTATCTTGTGTATTTAATTAATAAAATGTAAAGTGAATGAATAACCACATACAAATCGATCAATCGAATCCAGCTGATCATAACACCGTACGAAACACACTCTTTCTGTGGTTTTGGTTCTGGCTTCCAACTTACAAAAATTAAGTGACCGGCTATTCACATAGTAAAAAATGTTATGGAAGAATGTCTTACTCTAGTTCCTTAGCTAATTTTCAAGTCGGTGTTGAGGAGCACGCTCTCACTGGATTCTTCACAGCCTGCAGAGGATAGAATGGTATTTAGCCTTAAAACACTTGTTTTACAAGTTGTTACGTTCAATTACAATAAGATCTTATCAAGTGTACATGTTCAAGTGGATCATCATTCTCAGAGGCCTGATTATGAGTTTGGTGGAAAATCAGTGCAAAAAAACAAGACAGATGCTTTGTTGGCAAAGCAAGTTGATCGATGACATTTTGAAGTATGCCAAATACTGCAGTGATGACATTGATGCAAAGCATAAAAAGTTTAAAGCAAAAATGATGTGGGCTCAAGTGAAAATGGCAGAACGTCAGGAAACATTCAAATTCCCAGATTGATAATCAGATGAATGGACAGAATCGGGGTGGTCAAGTTTCGAATGAGAACAAAGGAAAGGAAAAAATGAGTAGAGAGGAAGCGAGAAAGAAATATCCTTGTCATGGGGGTGGAAAGCTTGGACATTGGAAGAATGAGTGTAGAAACCTTCAACAGAATACTGGGGAAAATCACATTTTAAATACACAGATGCAGAATGGGGTGGTCGTGAACCAACAGCTACAGCAGCAGATAGTTACTCCTCAGTTACAGGTGCCTCAAGCCCCTTTACCCAACAATGTGAATGCTCAGGTGCAGAGATACAGTGTGAACATCGGATTCAGTGGAGAAAGTGGTAAGAGTACACAGAATGTTCAACAATATTGGATGCAGAATGAGGTGGATGGATTGGAAATGGCGCAATGGTGGTGCCTGAGGGGGGAGGAGGAGTGCATGCTTGGCGCTTCCTTGGCGGTAGATCAGTCAGTTCCATTTATTGATGGGAAAGTTGAAGGCAATGATATTGCTTTTTTAGTGGACACTGGTGCTACCCGTTTTACTGTGAGAACAGCAGAAATCCCAAACCTGACCCTCTTGGGAGAAACTATTCAAGTTGTAAGAGTATCAAATAAGCAGATTAGGACCCCGATCACAAAACCAATAAAAGTGAATAATGGAAATTTCAGAGACATGCATCGATTTGTAGTATGTGATTCAAGTCCAGTAAATCTATTAGGGAGGGACTTGTTGTGTAAAATGATTTGCACCATCTTCTGTACACCTGATGGTGTAGCTTTTCAAACACAGGATGAAGACGTAGCATTCAAAATGATGCTAGCTCAACAGGGAAGAGAAGTGGATGAGATGTTTTCACTTCTTACTGAAAAGAGACTTGCCTGATGAACTAAAAGATACAGTGAGGTCAGATGTGTGGGATTGTACAGGAAAAGAAGTTGGTCTAATGGCAGAAGTAGATCCTGTCAAAGTGATGGTAAAGGAAGGTGCAATACACCCAAACACCCCGCAGTACAAAATGAGCCCAGAAGTGAAAGCAGGAGTGGCCCAAGTAATTGATCAGATGATTGAACAAGGAATATTGAAGGGAATATTAGGCAGTCCTTGTAAGTCGCCAATCATAGGACTCAAGAAGCCTAGTGGTAAATATGGAATAGTACAAGATTTGAGGAAAATCAATAAAATAGTGGTACCCTGTTGTCCTGTAGTCCCAAACCCTGCAGTGATTCTTTACAAGATACCATGGGATGCTCATTGGTATACTGTAATTGATTTGTTGGATGCATTCTTCCCAGTTCCATTGCACCCAGATAACCAATATCTGTGTGCCTTCCGGTTTGGGACTCGTGTTTTGGCATGGTGCTGAGTTCCTCAAGGGTTCACAGAAAGTCCATCGATATTCAATCACATTTTGAAAAAGAGGTTAGAGACATTGGTGTTGCCAGGAAATTCAGTACATTGATGACCTATTGGTGGCATCAAAGACAAGGGAAGCTTGTGTAACTGACACAATAGCTTTACTGAACCATTTGGCAGAAGGAGGACACAAAGTATCCCCAGATATATTACAATTCTGTAAACAAGAAGTTCAATATCTTGGACATAAGAAGTACAAATGTTTTTGGGAGTGGTTGGATACTGTCGTCAATGGGTAAGTGGATTTTCATTATTGGCAAAACCTTTAATAAGGTTGACACGAAAAGAGATGCCTGATCCAAATGAGTGGGATGATGAAAGTCAAGAAGCATTCATAAAATTGAAGAGTTGTTTGTGTTAGGCCCCAGCCCTAGGAATCCCAGATTATACGAAAGAATTTGCATTATTTTGCTGTGAAAGAGAAGGGTGTGCACTCTCAGTGTTAACCCAGAGACATGGATTGTCTTAACGTTCTGTAGCATACTTTTCTGCTACTCTTGACCCAGTGGCTGCAGCATTACCTAGCTGTTTAAAAGCAGTAGCTGCTACTTGTGTGAGCTTGGAGCAAAGTAAATCGATAATGATGGGACATCCCATCAAAGTGTTTGATCCTTTTAACAAGGACTCGTACTCAACATTTGACACTAAGGGGCCGATCCGATTTCGGCCGGAAGGGCTCCGAACGATGGTCGGAGCCCTTCTGACCGAATCGGAACGTGTCGGCCGGTTACCTTTCCGACCGAGCCATTCCGATGGGCTCGGTTGGAAAGGAATCCGACTCGGATTTCCGGATAGCTGACGACAGGCTCGGAGAGCCCATCCGCCGTCCGGAAATCCCTCAGTACTCTTCCGGACGCCTCTTTACGACCGAGGGAGTACGATGGCAGTTTTTCACTGCCTTTTCGTGCCGGTCTTTCCGGCATGAAAAGGCAGTCGGAAACTGTCTTTGGGGGCCCCAGTAGGGCCCCCTTGGGTGCGAGGCTGCCGAATGGTGCCCTTCTGTGGATCCCTGCACCCGGTGGCAGGCAAATTGGGGTGCCGGCCACAGGGTGCAGGCATGAGCTGCACCACTGCTTTTCATTTTGCAAGCATGCATTCCGCTCGGAATGCATGCTTGCATTGTGAAGTATATGAGTGCGACCGAACCCTGTTCGGTCACATCGTACTTGCAGGGCCGTAACCGATGACAGCAGGTCGGTCGGTTACGGCTCCTGACCGATGTCGGATGGACCTGAGTCCGTCCGACATCGGAATCGGCCCCCTAGTCGGCTGACTAAGTAATCTTAGGTGCTGAAAATGTAAGTGTGATAAGATGTACCATGGTGAATCCAGCAACCTTGCTCCCTGATTTTTATTGTGAGGAGGTGAAAGAAGAGGTGGGTCACGATTGTCTGGATGTGACAGAAATGCTTGTCCTCCTTGACGTTCCCCTAGAAGAATCAAATTATGTGCTGTTTGTTGATGGGTGTATGTTTGAGGAGTGAAAATGGAGAATTTGTGTCTGCCTATGCTGTATGTACTGTGTCAGGAATTATAGAAGCTTCCTGTGTAAAAGGAGTTAAGTCTGCCAAGATTGCTGAATTATTTGCATTGGCGAGGGCATGCAAAATTGGGAAGAAATTGAGAATGACCCTATTTACAGACAGTCAATATGGTTTCGGGGTTGTACATGATTTTGGCCAATTGTGGCTTTGAAGGGGATTTCTGACTTCCTCAGGATCTCCTATACGAAATGGCAAAGTTGTTAAAGAACTATTGGAAGCATTACAATTGCCAAAAGAAATTGCAGTGGTCAAATGTGCCGCACATAAGTCAGGAAATGACTATGTGACACTGGGTAATCTGTGCACAGATCAAGTAGCACAATTTTTGTGCAAGACATACAATGTCATTGAACAGAAGGATAGAAAAAGAAGTTGCCAACAAATGTTTTTCTCTGCTTTTATAACATGGGATGAAGTTAGACAATTACAGGATGAAAGAGAAGGAACAATGGATCAAAACAGGTTGCACAAGAAGGGTTGATGATGAAGTTTGGGTGTGTCAAGATGGTAGGCCAATAATGCCAGGCAGCATGTTGTCACAAATGGCTAGGGTGTATCATGGGGTTGCGCACGTCAGGAGGGATGCCATGATCAGATAGTTCAGACAAATGTGGTTTAATCCCAAGTTCAGGATAGTTGCAGAAAGCCTCTGCCAAAGGTGTTTGACTTGCCAATTGCAAAACCCAGGAAGGAAAACTGTGGTTAGTTGGGGAAAAATTGGGAAAGCAGAAGGACCATTCACAAGATTGCAATTAGACTTCATTGAGTTGCCACCTTGCAACGGGTTGAAGTATGTCCTTTTATTTGTTTGTCTGTTTTCTTGATGGGTGGAAGCCTATCCAATGAGAAGAAATGACAGCTTAACAGTTGCTAAACTGCTGCTAAGACAGCTTATCCCGAGGTTCGGATTTCCAGTCACTTTAGAATCAGACAGAGGACCTCATTTTAATAATGAGATAATTAAACTAATTTGTGAAGCTTTCAAAATTGAGCAGAAGTTACATTGTGCCTACCGACCAGAAGCCTCTGGAGTGGTTGAACAGCTCAATGTCACATTAAAATCCCCTTTAGGAAAAGTGTGTGCATCCACTTCACTGAAGTGGCCTGATGCTTTGCCTATTGTTTTGATGAGCCTTAGACGCATCTCTGATCAAAGAAGAGGATTGAGTTCTCATGAAATCCTCATGGAAAGAGCAATGAGGCAAGCATTTATACCTGAAAACAAATTGATGAATATAACTGATGATTTAATATTGGACTATTGAAAAGGGCTGGCTGATCTGGTACGTTTTGTGTCTCACCAGGTTGGAGAAGATCCAAACGCAGTACAGCCAAATCAAGCTCATGATTTGTGTCCTGGAGACTGGGTTGTGATAAAGAAGCATACGAGGAAATCGTGTCTGGAACACAGGTGGAAGGGACCTCATCAAGTCATGTTGGTCACGACAACAGCAGTAAAATGTGCTGGGATTCCAAATTGGATCCATGCAAGCCATACTCAAAGAGTCTCAAGTCCACCTGACCGACCAAAGTAGCAACTGGTAGAACAAAGAAAAGAACCAGAAGCTGAGAGTTGTGAAGTCGAAGAGATCAGAGAATTATACTCTGAAGAACGCATTGACGATGAACAATCAAGTACGAGTCAAGTAGAGTGGGCTCCAGTTACTGGGACTGAAGAGACTGCTGTAAAGACCAGAAGAGAGCTTGAACCTGAAAGACCAAAACAAAGTGAGCAAACTCCAGAAGAATCTGTTAAGAAAATCACAGATTCAGCTAAGCCAGAATTGGAAGAAGAACTCATTGTAGGGAACACGTTTTAGTCACAAGAAGAAAAAGAAAAAAAGACTAATACTGAAAATTCAAATACAGCTCAGTTAGGAAAAAAGAAAAGATTTGCTGAAGAGAATTTATACCAGAGTCAAACAACAGAAGAAGAAGAAAAGAGAGCAGAAATTCAGGAACAAGCACAAACCACAAAAGAAGAAAAGGCAGGGAATTTTGAGCAAAGTCAATGAAAAGAAAGAGAAAATAAAAGAACACTTGAAATAGGTGAAGAAGGTGTAAAGGCAATACAGACAAAGAGAGTTAGAAAAGGAGACTGTTGGACAAGTGGAGTGAAAAGTCTGAGATACATTCTAAGAAGAAGACCGGAGAAGAGATTAGAACAAGTAGATGAGGTAACAAGTCAGGCAGAACAAGAACAAACAAGAAGAAAATCATTAAGGTCATCAGAAAGAATAAAGGTTCCAAGTAGAAAGTATAAAGCTCCAGATTGGACCTACATCATTCTTGAAGATTTTGAAAATCTAGATCTTAATGAAGAACCAGAAGTGAAAATTTTGAAGAGTCTGATGAAAGGGAATTGAGACCACCTTAAAGACTTTTTTCCTTATTACAAAAGGAGGATTCAATTAAAGACATTAAACCAGGACCCTGAAAGAAAGGCAAAGGTGGAAAGCTTTGAAGTGTGGGATCACATGAAGAATGTAAGTGCTTTCTAGAGAGAAAATAAATTTAGGATTAATTTTAGAAATTTAAAATGGCAGAAGTAAAAGTGACTGAACATTCGAAATCTAAGCTAAAAAAACGATGTGTTAAATTTTTTCTATGTAGTATTACAATATTAATATTGATGTGAATATTATTAACACTTGTAATACCTGTTGTAATGATAACTAATAATAAGAATAACACAAATATAAGTGAGAAAGTGAATGTGATTAATAAGAAAGCTCCTATTACAGAATTAACCCAAGTGGATAAAAGCATGTATTATCATGACACATCAAATAGTGATTTGTCATTAAATTTATTTACTAAACTTCTCTACCACTATGGGGCCGAATTCAATCCTGGTCGGAAGGGCACCGAACGCGATCCGGCCGGAAAACTTACGAGCCGTACGCTTGTTTTCCGGCCGACGTGTACAGCTGTACGAGCGAGCAAGTACGATGCGAGCTACGTGAGATTCACCGACTGAGTCGTTTCCGGGTCTGAACTGCTCCGTACGTCTCAGTCAGAAGCTAACCGTGGCGTGCAATGGATGCGATTTACAACCAAGACAGAACGATGCACGCGTTGGACAGCCTGTGCGAGCCGGAGTGTCCAGCTCGCAAATGCTCCCAGGGTCTAATTTCAGGGGTCCGCGTCGGACCCTCTGACACCCGCAGCCCTATGACTCAGACACAGGGGGAGACCTATGGGTCTCCCCAGCACAGGCTTGTACGGTGCGGATGGCACCGACGCATATCCACTGTAGAGGGCGCACTTGTTCGAGACTTACCCATTCAGTCAATGAGAGCGCATGTAGGCATCGTACAACTGGCTCCCATTGACTTCTATGAGAGTCCGACTGAACCGAGTCCGACAGCATACGTGCGCATCGTACTCGCTCGGTCGGACTGTAGGGGTCCGGCTCGGTCGGAAAACACTCTGGATCCGACTCGGTCGAAGTGCTTTCTGACCCGGATCGGAATCGGCCCCTATGTAGAGACCATGGATGTGAATGATTGTTATGTTTGCATGAAACTACCTACGTCTGTCTTGGAGGGTATGACATATCATCACCTTCCTTTAACTTATGGTGTGTCTTGTAGTGTTGTAACAAGTTTGTTTTATGTTACTGGTAAGTTACAATATTTTTATAGTAATCTGGATTTGGTCTTTTCTGAAGTTCCCATTAGAAGAAATATGAATCCAGTAATTAGTGCTAGAAATGCAGAGTTTATGGGGGAATTCTTTCTAACCACAAACCCCATAGACATAACTTATGCGCATAGAAATAATTTAACGTGCCTTATGTGAGATTAAGTAAAAGATTTTTTTAATTTATTGGAAGAAAGAAGGCAGGATTTTCAAATGAAAGCGGTTGAACAAAAGTCCCATATACCTCTATTGGTTGCTCAAGAAGGGGAATATAAGCAAGGCGAGGCTCATGCTGCAATGTCCCTGGATTTGGCAAAAATGGGAAAATTATGTCTCCATAGAATAAAAACTGAGTATAACAGCATATATTAATTGGTACTAGTAAATGTGAACACACCTTCCTAAAAATGGGGGGATGGGGACTAAAAGGAGAAACGGATCCTGTATTTCCAGGAATTGATTATGTATGTGGGAAAAATGCCTATTACAGGTTACCTTCAAGATGGTATGGCAGTTGTTATATTGCCATCATATATCCAAAGGTGTATCACATTACTAAGAACAGTGAAATGAGTGATATAAGCAAAGGACTAACAAGAAATAGAAGAGCAAGTTTTTCTGAAATAGTAGGTGATATATTTGGTGCATTGATACCCTCAGTTGGAGTCACATTAAATTCTCATAAGATACGTCTATTGTCCACTGTGGTTGACCGTTTATCAACTGATACTGCTAGAGGATTCTTAATGATCAATACTGAAATGGTAGCAATCAGATCTATGGTTTTACAAAATAGACTTGCCCTTGATATTCTTTTGGCAAAAGAGGGTGGAGTCTGTGGCATGTTGAAAGTTCAACACTGCTGTACACATATCTCCGATGAAAGTAAAGGTATTGAGGAATATATCAAGAATATTTCAAAGATTCATAATGATTTGACCCAACTGGAGGTTGACGTTGCATAGGAAACATTTAGTAAAGGTCTGTCAAAATTGAGTAGTTGGTTTTCGATTTTTATAAATAGTTTATTAGGGCAAATAGTAATCCCTATGATTACAATAACATTAGTGATACTGATGATAATAATGACCTATAAATGTTGTAAGGGAAAATTGAAAACAACGTCAATGATTGAAATAAAGAACAAAAGAATGGGAAGAAATCGAGCTAGAAGGAATGAAAGACAATCTTTATGGTAGAATGAAAGGGATGAAAATACAGGAAAGAAATAAATAAAATATAAAATAAAATGCAGATACTAAGATTTAATGTTAATCTTGGCAACTGGTAATGATTGATATTCTAAAATGCCATCAGAGGGGGGATTAAAGGAGCAAGGATTCGAGAAAAAGAAACTTGCTCGGATCAACCTCTCGTTAACAGACACTAACAAGTAGAAATCATAGATAAATGAAAACTAACATACATACGACATTCATACACGGGGGAAAAAGCATTTTGCTTGCTTAAATAGCAAAGAATAATTTTCTACGTGATTAAAATCCAGCTTGAAACCGAAAATTGTTTTGTGCATGTGCAAACCTATCCTGTGAAAGTGACATGTAAGAGGAAAGCTCTCACATATGCGCAAAGAGTTGCTAACTGTAGATCTCGAAGTACCGCATGTCTGGCATATGCTTGCCCGGATCTTAAAATAAGTTTTTGCTAATAACGCTTTGCATAACAAAAAAGAAAATAACATGGGATAGAGTAGAAGGTAGAGGTAAACAGTGATAATGACATTTTTGAGAAATTAACATTTGTTTAGGATTCCTTTGTCTATAGTGAACGTTTTGGGCCAGATATGCTAAGACGAAAGAAAGATGGCGGGTGAAACGTAATGAAAGATGAGTCTGCACAGTGAAGACCGAGGGTGACCCGCTGACCGGGACATTGGTCGTCAGCCAAAACCCAAGGACGAGAGCTTGAGAAAGGATCCTCAACTGAAGAAATTATATAAAATTTGTATCTATCTATTGTGTGAGATGTATGGGAACTGGAAGAGTCATGAAAAGTGAATACATTATTTTGGGATGACCGCATGAGGTGATGACAACTCTCCTGCTCTGGTCCAATCACAGTTCAGGATTCACAGACATTTGCAACATTTGAAGGTGGGACATGCAAAATTAAAGGGTATAATTTGAGTGACTTAAGTTTACTGTTATTTGCGAGATGCAAAATTGAGAGATGATGAGAACTGCTGCTGCTGAGGAGAGTCATTGATGCTACTGAGAAGAACAGACTGGGAAGATTCAATACTGAGAGACAGCCCGATTAGATTGAAGATTTGCTGAAGAATATCGAGGAGGGAGAGAGTGTAAGAGAGGGATGCACTCCGGTGCGTCGGGTTTCTAGAGAAGAATAATCCCATTCAAACAAACAACACAGCTGCACCACAGATAGACTTAAACAAAGAATTTTATAGAATCCATGTCCACAAGTATTCTTCCAGGTTCTTCTTTTATTTCAATGAAGTTTTAAAACATGATCTAGATGATCAACACACAGATGACGTGTTTTGTCCTTATCAGAAGGACTTCTTCAGGGCGTAATGAATCTGTTCTATTGTTGGTGTTGTAAATAGTCCACAGAGCAAGAGGAATAATTGGTGTGAAATACTTCCGTCATCAAACGTATTGTGTTTGGAATTTGAACAGCGTCATATCTAGAATGAAAGGCGGTGGGTGTACAATAACTCCCCGTCAAAGGGATCCAAGGTCCCAGATCAGGGAGCAGGATGTCGAAAAAGTGATTGCACTCTTGCAATAGTCGGTCAGAATCAGTCGGTGTTGCCCTTTCATCAGGGGAAGATGGGCCCATAGGTTTTCACTGTCTAGCCTCTTTGACTTCCTAAGTATAATCCCATCCTGCACCTGTCCTCAAGTCTTTGTCTCCTGACTCATAATCAGGTGACCTCCATCAATCCTTCTGGCCAGGGGTTGTATTCCCTGTTCCATTTTGGTAACTATCACTCTTCCCTAAACGTTGAATATTTGCGCCTACGTACAGATTATTGTGTCTTTTGTCTCTTCATCTATCACTCTTAATGCGTTTGAGGTTGTTGAAAGAGTCTGTATTTTGAATGAAATTTGATAAATGAATTTTTCTCTCCCATGAAAGTTGATGGAGTTTGCACTATGAAATTGTACAAATGAGTGTTCATTTTGATTGAATTATTAGATAAAAATGATTGAATCTTACCTGGAGTCTGTGATTATTTTACTGCAAAGTTATAAGAGAGTTTTAATGAACTTTGTTAATATCACCATCAACTACTCGACTAATGGTCCACTGACCAAAGCAAGAGTATTGATCTGTGAAGATTAGACATCGACTAAATTCAGATTAAAGGAAAATAAATCTGAATATATATGGGCCCATTGTAAGTGATATTTTATGTGTGAAAAGTTTATCCTGGCCTTTCACTGGATCAGTAGCGTTGGACCTCGAGGGTACATATTTTCATATCCCCATTCTGCCGGGCCACAGGCATTACCTGCGGTTCTAGGTAGGCCATGAGCACTTTCAGTTTACTGTGCTCCAAATTCGGCCTTACTAATGCCCCTCAGGTGTTCACCAAGGTGATGGTGGTGGTCGCAGCTCATCTGCACAGGTTAGGGGTGTCAGTCTTCCCCCATCTCGAATACTGGTTGTTGAAGGCATCTTCGCCCCAGGCAGTTGTCTCCCACCTCCAGACTACGGCAGACCTCCTGCATTCTCTGGGATTGTCTTTAAACGTGCCAAAGTCACACCTGACTGCTTCTCAGATGCTTCCTTTCATTGGAGCTGTTCTGGACACAGTGCAGTTTTGGGCCTATCCTCCCGAACAGCGAGGCCAGGATATTCAGGTTATGATTCCAATGTTTCAGCCTCTATCCTGGATTTTGGGGACACTGAATCTAAGGCTGTTGGGCCTACGGCCTCCTGCATTCTGTTGGTAAAGCATGTCAGGCAGCGTATATGGGCTCTGCAGTGGGACCTCAAGTTACAGTGGGCACAGCATTGAGGAAATCCAACTGACATGGTCCAGATCTCTGTAGGAACTGTAAGAGATCTGCAGCGGTGGTTGATGAACTGCAATTGGGTCGAAGGCAGACCCCTCTCCCTACTCCAACCAGATCACACAGTGGTGACTGATGTGTGACTCCTGGAATGGGGCAGCCATCTGGGAGAGATGGAGATCAGGGGTCACTAGGCTCCAGCAGAGTTGGGGCTCCACATCAATATGTTGGAGCTTCAAGCGATTCGGTTGGTATTGAAAGCATTTCTCCCCTCTGTCACTGCAAAGTTAGTGCAGGTGTTCATGGACAATACCACCTCCATGTGGTACTGCAACAAACAGGGTGGGGTGGGGTTGTGGACCCTTTGTCAAGAGGCCCTGCGTCTCTGGAAATGGCTGGAACAGTAGGGCATAACCCTAGTGGTTAAACACCTGGCATGTTCTCTGAACGCTAGGAAGGACAAACTCAGTCGTCAATGCGTAGCAGATCACAAATGGCATCTCTAATTGGAGGTGGCGCAATATCTATTTCAACAGTGGGGAGAGCATTGGTTGGATCTGTTTGCCTCCGAAGACAATGCGCAATATCAGCAGTAAAGTGTGCTGGAGTTTCCAAGGCAGCTATCGCTTGGCAACCTTTCCGCCCATACCACTTTTGCCAAGAGTTCTGAGAAAAATCAAGAGCGACCGGGCCCAAGTCATTCTTGTGACTCCGGACTGGGCACGGAGAGTCTGGTATCCAGAACTTCTGAAAATTAGCATCAATCCTCTGATCAGGCTGCCGCTTCGGGAGGATCCTCTGTCACAGTAGCAGAAGAGGGTTCTCCACCCAAACCTTTCAACTCTTCGCCTCCATGTGTGGAGATTGAGCGGCGGCAGCTGATGGCTTTTGACCTTCCTCCCGAAGAATGCAATGTTATTTTGGCGGGCCGGCAGCCCTCCACTAAGCCGGTATACACCTCCTGTTGTCAAAAGTTTGTGTCATAGGTCTATTGACACTCTTTCTGCTTCTCTGTCTACTTTATTCTTACCCTTACGCAGCATGGCTCTGCTTTGGGTACTCTAAAGGGTTATGTTTTTGCTTTATCTGATTTTTTGCAGCTGCCAGACCAACCCTCTCTCTTTAAATCTCTGATTAAAAATAGGTTCTTGAAAGGGCTGGGTCACTTGTTTACACCGACGCCCTTTGGTATGCCACAGTGGGACCTTAATTTGGTCCTCACTTTTCTTATGTGTGCTCCTTTCGAGCCTTTGCACAATTTTCCCCTCCGGCTGCTTACCATCAAAACAGCCTTTCTGGTAGCACTAACATCTACCCGGAGGGTGAGTGAGTTGCAGGCGCTATCATGTAAGCTCCCCAACATGATGACCTTTCCAGATAAAGTGGTGCTTCATTCTTGCCGAAGGTGGTGACCCCATTCCTTCTGGGTCATTCAGTCACGCTGCCCACCTCCTTTGCTCCCCCACATGCCACTAAAGAAGAGGAGCGTCTCCACCGTCTGGACCCCAAAAAATAAGTGTCATTCTACCTTGACCACACAAAAGAGTTCCAGGTGGGTGACCAACTCTTTGTGGGCTACATGGGAGCTAAGAAAGGTCGGGCAGTCGAGAAAAGGACCACTTCTTGCTGGGTCATTCTTTGCATAAAGATCCGCTATGATTGGCTAAGAAGCACCCCCTCGAGGGATTAAGAGCCCATTCCATCAGTGGAAAGGCTGCACCTAAGGCTTTGGCTCAGAGTGTCCCAATCCTGGACATCTGCCAGGCAGTAACGTGAGTGTCTCTGCACACGTTTGCCAAGCACTACTGTCTGGACAGTCAGGTCCATATGGATGGACATTTCTCCCATTCAGTCCTGCAGGACTTTCTAGGATGAGGAATTTGTCCGCAGCCCACCGCCAGGAAGGTATGACTTGGGTAAGGAATCTTCAGATATAAGTCTCTATCAGATGAACAAGTTACTTACCTTCGGTAATGCAATATCTGGAAGAGACAATACCTAGCTGCAGATTCCTTACAGTTCTGCCAATGCCTCCCCACTCTGCGGATTTATTTGTTAGGGCTAGGGTTATTCCCTTTCTCAGGGCCCTAGTTTTTGCACAAACCTTTGTCAGTCACTTCATGGCTCTGTGCTTTTGATGTGGAAAAGTGACAAACATTGATGCCCGCGTGCCTGGGTGGCACCTATATATGTGACCACCACGTCATAACTGACGATAGCGAAGCCGGCGCCATCACACGGAGCCAAATGGAGCCACCCGATGGCGCATTTAAATGGTATTACTTGAGCAAAGGTTTCCGAGTCGGGCCTGATGCTTGAGAAATTCTAAGGTATGCATTCTGCAGCTAGATATTGTGTCTACCAGATAATGCGTTACTGGTGGTAAGTAACTTGTTCATTACCGCCCTTGTAAAAACTTGTCCCAATTCTAATTAAACTGTAGTTTGCTTCTGACCACAGATAAAGGTCAACTGCCTACATGTCCTCTTGGAGGGGGACTATAGGAAAGTAGAATATGATTTCATGGTTACCCCCACTTTTTGCTGATGTCATTCTCTTTTCTTACTAGTCTGACTGGGATCATGCTAATCAGGACCCCAGTGACTGTGCTCTCTCCCTACGGTAACTACTTTGGTACCTTCCTAATTGGCTACTGGTCTACTCTTCTAAGCCCTTCTAAGGTACCCAGGACATAGGTACACCAGAGGTCTCCCATGGGCAGCAGCATGTATTATGCCACCATGAGAGACATCTCAAACTGTGAATACAGGCCTGCCATTGCAGCCTGTGTGAGCTGGTGCTAGCACCACTCATCACAGATATACGTTTCCTTATATCTGAGGTCACTGCAATTAAAACCTATTAGTCACTCCTAAGGTAGGCCTTTCAATCCTGAGAGCAGAATGCTAGGTTATAAGTGTGAGGATGCCCTGCATGAGCAGAACACACCCTAAAAGCCCAAGAGTCGATTTTACAGGCTTTGTAAGTGTGGTGAGCCATTTTATACATACAGCGGACATCAAGTCAATCACGAGATGTCTCACTATATTGGTATCAAACATGTTGGAATCCTACCCTAACACCGATTCCAGTGTTGGATGTAGGATCCCATGTACTGCGGTGATCCCCTAAGGAGCCCCCCTATATTCCTGATGCCAGCCTTTCAGGGTCTAACAGCAAGCTAGTGCTGCTGCTGACCACAGACACGATTCTGCCCTCCTGCTGCTGAGCTGAGCTCGAGCAGGGGAAGGTATAACAATAGGTTTCCTGTCAAAGGGAGGTGTGACTACCTCTCAGACAGGACTTTGTGTATTGGGCTGGGGTGGGGCACTTGCCAACGCCATCAGACTGCTTTGAAGAGCACATTTGGTGCCCTCCTTGTATACACCAGTTGAAACCATTTCAGGGACCCGTTGCCTCCCGCTCTGGCATGAAACTGGACAAAGGACATGGGAGTATCCTCCCTTCTGTCTGACCCCTGCTCTGGGAGGGACTTCTGAATCGTCCCAACCCTTTATTTTGGGTACTTAAGGCCTTACCTGGTGGTGGCTCTTCAGATTCATCATTAAACAAGATTCAGATCCAAAGCCACTTCTATTTCTACCGTCTGGGCACCTTGGACTTTGTTAGACCACTTTGGGAACCAAGACTACATCTGGGAAGACTCCTGCCACTACTGTTCTTGTCATCCTGCCAGTGTTCTGCGTACTCAGTGCCTGTCCTTCATCCGGATTCTTCTCCATGCCTATGGGCATCAAAGACACCCAAAGGAAACTCCCTTGGAGTGAAGGATACACTCCCTTGGATCTGCAGGCACTGCAACTAAGCTGTCCAGTCTGCTGCTTCTGACATCCTTCGGGCTTTGAAAGGCCCAGAAGCACAGGAAGTGGTTCTGCAACTCCCTCGAGGTCTGCACTGTCTTCTCACTGAGTTTGAGGCCAGTGTCCCTCATCGTAACCGCTGGAATAGAACCCCTCTGTACGGTGTTGACTTTCTGTTGCCAAGGCTTGTTGTGTCTCTTCTCCGGATATCTACGAGCTCCAAGTAGCTCCAGCCTCCAGCATCTATTCCTGCCAAGATCTTTTTCCTCACCACATCCTCTGCACCGTGGGCTTGCATCTTTGGTGAGCTGCTTGAGGTCCTCTTCTGACTCCTGTGCCTTCAGCCTGTGGGTCCTCTTGAGGGTCTTCTTTGGCTCCAGTGGGCTCCCCTGTGTGCTCCAGGCGTGCTCTGACTCTCCTGCACTTGGTGAGTCCCTTGGACCTTGCTGGTCCAGACACTGCACCTCCTTCGTTTTCCACGTCTGTTGCTGCTGCCAAGGCTTGTTGGTGCTCCCTCCCAACACCGACCCCCTTGTTCACGACTTCTGACATGAGACAGCTCGTGAATGGCTTCTGGTATTCCACAGCATCGCCTGGTCCACACAGATGCAGCAACAATGTCACGTCACCTACCCTGCCTCTTCTGTCAGCGGTGGCCATTGGTCTTCCATGCCACCTGGTCACTAAAGAGTGACGTAGACTCTGTTGCCTCTGCTTGCAGGTACTCCTCTTCAAGAATCCACCCTTGGATTTCACAGGACTCTTTCACCTTCTTTGCCAGCAACATCTTCACTGCAGTCCTCCATTGTGGTATATGGCGGTTTCCGATGTCATTTCGCACCTACGCACCTGGCTTCCCTGGCGTAGGTATCCTGGTTCCTAGGGTATCCACAGATGGGGTGGCTCTCCAGCCTTCCATCTTTCACGGGGTTTCTTTAGTGTCCTCTGGTAAGTGTCTTTCTTCTTCAAAACTGCGACCTCAACTTTCCTATTGACTTGCTTTGAGTACCTGGCTGTGTTTTCACTCTGCGCACAGCCTCCGTGGGGTTCCAGGGTACTTTCCTCGGGTGGCTGCTTGGGACCCCAACACTTCTATGTCTTCTGGGTCCAGTCTCGACTTTGATCGTGGTTCACATTCCACTTTCTTAGTATGTGGTTTGGTCTCCCCCTGGAGACCAATGTGTGTTTGTGCTACTTACTTGTTCTCCTTTTGAAATATTGTATGTATTGTGTTCATATCTCCGGTTAGGAGATATACCAATGTGTTAGTGAGTGTGTATAATAAATAAACTTCGCTTAATCTACACTATCTGATTAGTTCTGGTAAAACAATCTACTTAACGCTCCTTCTGGACTAAGTGCTATCCACAGCTACCACTTAGAGAGCTTTCTATTGTTGTCTAAGACCACCAAAATCACCATAAGTGTTGTCTGGATTAGTGCAGGGTGCTTGACCAAAATAGGTGTGCACCATATTCTAATCCAGCCTCCTACAGGGACTGCTTGTGTTTCTGTTCTAACGGAATCAGTTCACTCCTAAGTCACAAGAGCGTCACCTCATGCATACTGTGGAGGTGATAGGCTTACTGAATAAGCACCCCTCTGATCACTGCATTAAGAGCATTCCAGATCACTCCTAGATCAAGATCTCCAGTATGTTTAAATGCAAAGTACTCCTTGATGGCCTCCTTCATCTCATGCGGAAGTACTGTGGTCCTTAAAAGGTAGTCATTACGTCTGCATTTACCTAGTGGTTTGGGGCCTCCTTGCATCTCCCATTTGACAGAAAGTCACACAGGTCCATGGTCGGAAATAGTCATTGGGTCTTGTCCTGAAGTTGCCAAACAAGTCTTTGGTCAAGTACTATGTAATCAAGTCTCACATAGATTTGGTGAGGTGCAGAAAAGTGGGAGGAGCCTACTGTCAGGGGATGCTGGTACAGTCAAGAGTCCACTAGACCAAGATCGTCTAGTGATGAAGGGCAAATATTTCCCTTCTGTTGTGGTCACGGGCCAGTCAAGCACTGCTTATCTAAAAATATTGAACACGGGTGTGAAACAAGGACCTTGCGTTGAAGTGGCACTTTTATTCATTAAGTCATTTGCACAGCAAAAGAAATTTATTCATCAATTCATTAGTCAGAAATTACATTCAAATACTAATTTCAATCAATCAGAAATAGCAACACAAAATACATCTTAATAAACGTGTGAGTGCCTAGAAGGCAAGCCCTAAAATGAGACAGCTAACCATCCAAAAATACAGTTTAAAAGTATATTTAAATGCATTGAATTGGGTGAGGATGAGAAACCTAGCATAAGAGAAGAGGCTAAAAAAGGAAAAAAGATATCTAGATTGGGCCCTACCACCTGAGAGTAGGCTTCCTAAGCCCAATGCAGATATACGGCCGGCCGGAAACCCACAGCGTGCAAGGCACTGCAAAAGAGTTCTGGGCACCAACTAGGGTGCAGGCCTTTTATACCTGTTTGAGGCAGAACTACAAAACCACATTTGACGCAGGTTCTTGACCGCACGCCTATAGTTATGTTGCTAAAACTCTGAGAACACAGAAGTAGTTTCACAGTGGTTTCACAGTGGGCAGGTGTTTGATCGGATGGTCAGCCATGCTTGACCTCAACTTATAAACAAATAATATTTTTTATCATACATTTCTCGGGAAATGTATATGAAAGCGGAACTTGAAACAGGTGTTGTCGAGGCAAGGTGCTGTATTTGGTTACATTTGAGCAAGCTTGGAAAGTTTCATAATATAAAAAATGAAGCAAAAAATACTTTTGTAATACCGAAGATGTACCAGCTGGTCTTGTCTATGTGTGACATAGGCTATTCTTGTAACTGTGGAAAGTTTTTGTGGTTGGCCAAGCTGCCTCACAGTGCTGGGCACAAGAGAATTTCATATCTGGGATCAGTGGGGCCTAGTAGATTTTATTATTGAGGACGATAAAAAATGAGGCACTGGCCTTGAGCCTATATGTGGATGTGTCAAGGGAGGTGTGAGTTACTATGGCACTAGTGACTGTGTAAGATAAAATGGTCAAGATAGCACATTTCCAGGTTGTAGCTGGTGGGGCCCATACAGGGACCTTCATGCTGCATGGTTCGATATTTATTTATTTATATGGTAAAACGTGACCCTCCATCACTAGCATCTGCCTGCCATTCACAGACAGGGCCAGGGTTCCACTCACTCTGTGATACGATTTGGCTGATGTGTGGTGCATCACATAAATGAGGTCACCCCCAACAATCAAGGGGTTGCCTGTCAGAATGCCTAACATACGTATGGTAGGGATCAAAAAGGAATTCCTAGACAATATTAGGTGCATATAGAGTTACTATTACCACTAGGGAGTGGTCCCACTCCCCCTCGACAATTAGCCATCTACCTTGTTTGCATGCTTTAACCACCTTTACCTGTAAGTGAATATTGTCTCTAATTGTATTGCGACCCCTGACTTTTTAGACTGGGCTGATACAAAATTCTGGATAGGGATTTAGCGGTGTTGATCCTCCTCAAGTAAGTAAGTCTCTTATGTCAGGCATTTGGTGGGGTTGTTTTAGACCCCTAACATTACATGTCATTATTTTCACTGTCCGTGTGTCTTACATCTGGAAAATGCGTGAGGTGGTGTCCGCTTGGAACCAGGTAATGTGCTCCGTATTGACAGTCCCAGGAACCGGTATTCTGGAAGTGGAAGGATTAGTGAAATTAACCTTTTCAGTTCACTCCTCCAATAGAGTCGGTTTAAGCTTTCAGTGTTCTTGGGGTGCAAAAGAGCATCACCCTCCAGTCTGGGTGAAAATTGAAAAACGGAATGGTGGCACCCTGCCAAGCTTGCGTGATGTCTCCCTTTGCACATCCTCTGTGTCCCCTTGTGGGTTACTCCTCCTTTAATCATAATGTCACAAAACAACTGATCAATGATGAACCAATTCAAGTTTAAGTTATATCTTCTTTTATTGAATTTGTTTATTCACGTTCTCTTGATAAATGTATTTTCAAATATTCACAAAGAAAGAATAGTAAAGCCACTCCACGTGGTTCAATCAGAAACTTATATTTCGTCTAGTATTCCTCAATGCATTTCGGACCTATTGGTTCTTCATCGGGAGGAAACATTCTAAGGGACAGAAAAAAGTAATGCAAGTCAATAATAAAATGAACGTTCACTGTCTTGTCAAAGACCCATCAAGCAGAATACTGATGTTCTTAAGGATATTCCAGGTGCGATTATGTATTATATATTATATGTGATTCTATAATTCCTCGTGGTGATCATGATATGAATAGCCTTCAAATATGATCTTGTCGTGTTGTCCACGTCAAAATTAGTAATGAATGTTGTCCTCACTGACTGATAAGAGGTTTGAACTTACAATGAATGTACAATAAATGATGCGCATGGAAAATCCAAAAGGTATGATGCCTGGACCATCTACCCATCACCAGTGACTCGATCTAAATAAATAACTGCCAATTGCTACATTAAGTGGTTTTCTTTCTGTGACAAAATAAGTGCTGAAAACATCTGTCCTACGAACAACACAATCTGTCATGATACTCTGATGTCATAATAAAAAAAGAATCATATATCCATGTGCAACATTAGTGCTGTAAAAATAGCTAAAACCAAACTGTAATTAAAGCGTGCAACCCCCAATATAGGACTGAAGTAAACCCTGCATCCGCGAGCGCTGCACACTCTGAAGGTGACCGAACTCCAGCATCCGTGTATCTCCGATTAATCCGTTTACCTCACGAGTGAAACCTGGGTCCCAACTCTACTGTTTGGCGTCTAAAATGAGCACCATGATAGTACTCTATTTAAACACCATAACATGGAAATAGAAAGAGGTCGAATCCTCTTGCATACTCAATTACTGTAACCTTCTGACACTTAAAACCAGTTATATCTCAGTAAACAAACCGAGTAAACACGAAAGTAAACGGATTAAAGAAGCTGTCTATCTCGGGATAATCCCACACACCTCCCAAGTAAAACAAAGGTCATATTTGATGACTATTCATATCATGATCACCACAATGATTTATAGCATCACTCTACAATATAATCACACCTGGAACCATCAGAATTTAGCTTGATCTCTCTTTGACAAGATAGTGAATGTTAATTGTATTATTGACTTGCGTTACTCTCTTATGTTTCTTATAATCTATCCTCCTGATGAAGGACCAATAGGTCCAAAATGCATTGAGGATTACTAGACAAAATATAAGTTTCTGATTGAACCACGTGCAGTGGCTTTGCTATTATTTCAGTGTGAACATCTGAAAAAACATCTAGAGAACGTGAAAAAACACATTCAATAAAATAACTTAGACATGAATTTGTTTACCATCGATCATTTGTTTTGTGAAATTATGATTTAAGGAAACCCACAATGGACACAGAGGGTGTGCAAGGGAATTGAAGTGATGCCATGATTTCCCCTGAAAGCCCCCAAAACTTGTAACATGAAAATTACACTTAGTCATGAGTACTGACAAAACTAGAAGAGAATCATATTAGAGAGAAAAACCCAATACTACAAGGTGAAATGTGAGTGTCATTAACTACTGTGTCTCCTCTAGGGACATATCGATTTTGTCAGACCCCCAAAGCTTCCTCCCTAGGAGACCCACCACCCCCACCATCATATAGAAACAGAGCGCCTCATTTATAAGGAAGTAACACAGCATAGTGCCATTTGGCTGTGCTGCACTATGTTAATTCTGAAGCACCTTTCTGCACATAAACAATCACAAGAGGTGATTTCCTCGTTCTATGTGTGCTGCAGAATGCATCACACATAGAAAGATGAAAAACGCGGGGAGAAATCAATACATTTCTCCTCGTTGCGCCTCCCTACCACTCCCCAGGGGAGGCGTAGCATTCAGACTCATATCCAGGTTTACGATTTCTCGTAAATCTGGAAATGTGCCAGGTTCCAAGGGTGTTGACCTTGGCAAGGGTGCTGCTCTCCCAGGCATGCAGCTCCACCTGAGTGCCTCTGTCTCCTGCTCCAGGCAGCCGCCAATCGGAGGCCTGCACTGTCTCTGCCTGCCTCTGCTCTACTTACCTCTGCTCTGATCTGCCTGTCTCTGCTCTGATTTTCCTGGTATTTCTTCCGTTTTTATTTTTCTTGTTATTCCTTCAGTATTATTATTTTAGAATTTGCTCTCAGCCTCTCTTTCTGCCCTCGTTTGGTACCCCCTGCCCGTTCTGGCTGCCCATCTTTTCCCGCTCTTTCCCTGCCACTGCTGCCCTCGCGGCTCGTTCCCCACCGCCAGTTCCCGCTCCTGCCTACCAGCTGCATCTCCTTCCCTCCTCCCCTATTTAATGGCGGCTGTGCAGCGGCTAAGCCGCTGTCATGCTGAAGGCGTGCTAAAGGCAAGCCTGTCTGTACCCGTCCATGACCTGACTGCGACCAGCGCAAGAACCCCTGGTCCTCCAGCCCGCCAGTACTACACCTCCTCGGCTCTCCACGAACTCAACGTCGTCAAGAACTCCAACTGCAAGATTTCCTCACCTCTCGACACCCACTGTCTCTTCACCTGCCGACACTGTAACCACTCATTCACCTCCGCCAACACCCAGGACCCTCCACCTCCCCCGAGCAACAACTCCATCGTACCCCAAACCCTGATTTGCATCCTCCTCAACGTCTGCTTCCTCCACAAACATGCCACCAAAATCTGAGATCTCTTCGACAGCACCGTCCCGAACATCGCCTTCCTCACCGAAACCTGGACGAACGCAGCCTCCGGCCCAGACATCGTGATCACCATCTCTGAAGGGGACTGGTTCAGCCGGAAGGATCGCCCCAACCACCCCGGAGGACGCATCGCCATCGCTCACAAGACCAATCTCCGGATGAGCACCTATTCTGATGGGCCCACAGACCTGATGTAACACCTCAATTTCAAGATACAGGCCAACCTGTCCTCCACCCTCTGAGGCACCCTCATCTACAGACCCTCCGGACCCTGTGCCACTTTCTCCGACTCCTTCACCTTCATCATCACGCTGCAAGCCATCACCTCCACCGATTTCACGCTACTAGGAGACCTCAACTTCCAACTCGACAACCACTTGGACCCCAACTCTGCCGCCCTCCTGGACAACCTCCACACCATCGGAGTCAAGCAGATCGTACCCGAACCAACACACACAGCTGGGCACATGCTCGATCCTGTGTTCACAGCACACCTCCGAACTCCCATAGACGGACCACCGCTGTGTCCACTTCACCTTCAATTCTAACAACCCCTGCAGATGCCCGCACCAGCTCCAATGCAGGAATTGAAACAAGATCTCTGACAACCAGCTCACCACCGCCCTCAGTATCTCCGCCCCCAACAGCACAAACGTTGACCCCACCTCCGCCACCCACACTCTACACAACTAGATTACCAACTGGGCCAACATCATCACCCCCCTCAAGAAAACCTCCATGCCCCACACCAAGAAAGCCAACTGGTTTTCCACCAAACTCCAGACACACCTGCAGACGACTCGAAAAACTGTGGAGGAACTCCAAAATCTCAACTGACCTTGACAACTTCAAAACAGTTACTGCGGCCCACCACAAGCTCATCAGACTCTCTAGGAAGGAAGCACTTCAGGACAGACTCTCCACCTACGCACACAACAGCTAGGAACTCTTCAGCATCATCAAAGAGTTCGCCCAACCCAACAGGGAGTCCACAGACATCACTCCCTCCCAAGACCTCTGAGACAGACTCAGCGCTATCTTCCACCTCAAAATCAAGACCATCTATGACAACTTCAACACCCCCTACGAGGAACCCCCTCCCACGGCTCCAAGCAGCACGCAACCGACACTTAACAGCTGGACCGCCCTCCACATAGAAGTCACTCTAAGGATATTGAAGACCACCCACTTCGGGTCCCCCATGAACCCCTCACCCCACCAAATCTGCTGCAGAGTTACAGACATTATCGCCCGCAAACTTCTACGTATCATCAACCGCTCCTTTAAGACCGCCTCCTCGCCCGATGACTGGAAACACAACAAGATCAACCCTCTCCTGAAAAAACCTTCAGCGGACCCCACCGACCTCAAGAATTACAGACCGATCTCCCTACTCCCTACTCCCTTATCCGGCCAAAGTCATAGAAAAAGCCATCAAACCCCAACTTGCCGCCTTCATCGGAGAAAACAACAATCTCGACCACTCCCAATTCAGGAAGAACCACAGCATCGAAATCACACTCCTCGCAGCAACAGACAACCATCCGCGCCCTCCTTTACAGAGGAGAGCCTGTAGCCCTCATCCTCCTTGATCTCTCCGCGGCCTTCAACACTGCCTCGCACCGCACCCTAGCCTGCAGACTCAATGACATGGGAATCCGAAACAAGGCTCTTAACTGGATCTTCTTGTTCCTCTCCAGCAGAACGCAACTGGTCAGACTCCCTCCTTTCCTCTCAGAACCGACCCTAACCACCTGGGGCGTCCCACAAGGATCCTCCATCAGCCCGACCCTGTTCAACATCTACATGGCCCCGTTCGGAGCCATGGTCAGAGCGCACGGATTCAACATAACATCATACACCAAAAAACACCCAACTCATCCTCTCCCTATCCAACGAATCCAACATCACCAAACGCAACTTTCAAGATAGAATGGAAGCAGTTGCCAAATGGATGAAGAGCAGCTGCCTTCAACACAACACAGACAAAACAGAGGTACTCATCATGGGCCCACACCTGATGCCTGGAACGACACCTGGACACCCCGCCCCCACGAACGTGCACGCAACCTCGGGATCATCCTGGACTCCGAACTCAAAATGGACCACCAGGTCAACTCCATCACCTCCTCCTGCTACAATACCCTTGGCCTGCTCAACAAGACCTTCAAGTGGACCCCCCTGAACACAGGAAAACAGTCATGCATGCCCTCATCAGTAGCTGACTGGACTATGGCAACGCACTCTGTGTCGCAGATCAACAAGAACCTCACCTGCAAACTACAGAACGTTCAGAACGCCACCGCCAGACTAGTCCTCAACCTACCACGCCACTGCCACATCAGCCAACACCTACAGACCCTGCATTGGCTCCCCGTCGAGAACAGAATCACTTTCAAGCTTCCCACCAGGCACACTAGGCAGGAGTTAGCCGGCCAGGGCATGGCAAAGGAAGCTGGAGGCCATCCAAGATGAATATCGCTGGCTGGTTGCCCTGGCGGAGGAGGAGGAGGAGGCGGCAGCTGCAGCTTCTTCCTCCAATGCCCCGGGGCCCAGCCAGCCCCCGTGCCTCCGGAGGTACGGCACCGCGTTGTGGCAGCCACCCGCCGCCCATCAACATCATCTACTGCTGCCGACCCCCCTTGTTGCTGCAGGAACTTTCGTCTCTGCCTGCTCCTCAGAGTGGCGGGCCTGGATGCTAAGCTGGGGAGGTCCTCCTGGAGCAAACTAGCTGGCACCCCCGCGGATAGACGTCACTCCTCAGTCTTTGACTCTTGCCCCTTTTTTAATCTTTTTTTGGGTGGGTGAGATGTTGGGACGGGTTGGGGAACCTTGGGGTTTACTTTTTCTTAAACTTAGACGGACATTTATTTATTACTGGACATTGGTTGGGGTTAGGGAGATGGGTGGGTCAGGTGTTGTAGGTTTTCTTCTAGTTTATATTTGTTAGGGTAATACATTTATAGTTTTCCAATACATATGATGCAAATCTTTTCTGGGGGGGTTACTCTTTTACGTCACCTTGTTTGTTTCCTCCTTTTGCTGCAGGGCCTCAGTCAGTTTTTAAAATCTGCCAATAGTATAACACACCAACAGATAGATGCAGTACAGTACCCTCACTTGTCCTACGACTGTCAGTCTCTCCTCCTAGTCTATGCATTCTGGAACTAAAACCCCTTTGTAGTATGTAATGTACTCAGAAGGATGTGGGTGTTTGAATTAATTAATTTCCATAGTATATACATTATTGACTCCCCCACACTTCTTCTCTTACCTGTGGTTGATGTTTAGGCGAAGCAATGGCTGCATGGTGATGGTTTTGGTTTCCTAAGGTGCTTTGGTGGGTATTGGTAGCAGAAGAAGACAGTTGCATTTGCAGAAAAAGAAAATGAGACAGTCAGTCACCTGAGGGAGACTAGAGAACGAGTAGTAGAAGTACAGTAAATAGTAAATACACAAGACTGCCAAACAAGAAGAAAGTGATGAATGATATTGATGAGCAATGCTAAAGTAAAATAAAACATACTGGCGGCAGGGATAGCCTGGTACAAGTTACAACAACCTGGAATATTTGACACTACCTTGAAGTGGACAGCCTTTAGTGCTGGAATGATGAAAAAACAATGCCGGCAATTAATTAATGATGGGTTAATAACAATGTTCCTCTGGGGAAAAAAAGAGAATAGCGAATACTACTAATTAGCAATGCATGGGTGGGCACTAGGCAATCTAATCTGTTGCAGGTGTGGCCAATATAAATATATACATATATACGGCGCCCCCCGAGCGAAAACTACTGCCACTGGGCCGTTATGTTTGCGAGGGGAGAAAGGAGGCAGCGCGTAGTTGCCTGAGAAGGATGCGGACGAGGATGTGAGCTGAATTGACACACCCAGGTGGAATATGCAGTTTGAAGTCCAGCGCCATGAACTGTGGGGCATTAATAGGTGTCTGTTTTCCCGTCACTGTATGAGGTACCACGTTGGACCACCAGTACCATCATGCAGTTCTCCTGGAGCCCAGCGGCACCGTCTCACTCACCTGACTGTAGTGGGAGGAGCTGAGAGACTGCTTATCAGGACAGATCTCTAAGCAAACAGTAGAATTCACCAGCCTGTGATACCGGCACTGATGACGGCCACGGAGGCCAGAAACGCGTCTGCCATTGCTTCACGGACTGTTTAGCCAAAGCTGGAAATTTTGCTCATTAAATTCTTTTCCGCATCCGGAGCTGTGTCCTGCTTGCTTTTGTGTTTAAGGTGAGCGTTGGATTGTATATATATATATATATATATATACATATATATATATATATATATATATATATATATATATATATATATATATATACTTAGAGCAGAAGTAGAAGATCCTCGCCTTGCCTTTAGTTAGTGTTGCTTTCTCCACATCCTAGCAAGTGTGTGATCAATTATTGGTGTAAAATAATGTAGTCACCCCTCAATATAAATCACACCGCCTGGGGGAAGAGGGTTAGGGTTTGATCAATGGTTGGGAAGGGGCATTTGAGGGAAAGGTTTGACAAAGACAAACACTACACATGGACAACACACAATCTTGGCAGACAACCATCATATTCATAAATCTGTTAAGGGAGAAAAAGGAAATGCATGCATGATGATGTCTTGATGGTTAATGATAAGTAGTACTAACTAGACTAGTAGACAGTACATGGCAGCAGTATATTATTAATTATTATTATTATTCAATGGCCTTTCCTGTCTGCCCTCAGAGAGACTAAGGGCCTCATGTAGGTAGCTAAATACCGGTCGGTAACGGCCGAAATTCTGTAAATATCCCGTTACCGACCGGTATTTAGCTATTTGGGATGTAGGTGGCATAATTCAGGATTCGGTAAATTACCGAATCGGTAAAATACCGATTCGGTAAATACCGAATCCTGAATGTAGGGAGCACTCTAAAGAGTGCAAATTAGAATTAAGAATTTGTTATTTACCACCAAATACAGGTTGGTGATAAATAACGAATACCTTGCAAAACGCAATATTTTGCAGATGTAAGAGTGCCATGTGGCAGACATACATGCCCTTAGGGCATGTATGTGCGCCACATGTGCACACATGCAAGAATCAGGGGTGCAACAGGGTGTCAATGTGACACCCTGCCACCCTTGTATATGCTCCCCCAATTACCGAATCGGTATTTACCGAATCGGTAATGGTGACTGGCTTCCCATTGATTCCTATGGGCCTCCAGGCCCATAGGAATCAATGGGAAGGTATGCCCCATTACCGAATCGGTAAATACCGATTCATATTTACCGAATTTTTCCGATTCGGTAACATTTACCGAATCATTACCTACATCACATTTACTGATTCATAACTACCGAATCGGTAAAATTCGGTATTTATGAATCGGTAAATGTGTTGCTACCTACATATGGCCCTAAGAGACCTAAATTACATACATTTTATGTTCTGTTGTACTTGGCTTCCTTTTAAAGCTAGCAAAGAAAACATAATAAACAACAACACACAGTCATAATGATTGAAGAGAAAAATCAAATTAATTAAAAGATAATGAATGATACTAAGTTACTGGATGTTATCCTGGTCAAATTGGGAAGTTGCATCATGGCATTCCTCTTGGTCCTACCTTCCATGGACGCTCTGTCCGTAAATCTTGGGTTCCACTGCCTGCCTGGCAGCTGCGGATTGGTAAAGTAAGTGTGAGTGGTTTTTCCCAGAATAGCACAGGGTAAAGGTCAGCCTGTAAATGTAGATGGAAAAACAAAAGGGATATTGAAATATCAAGGAGAAAAAAAATGCATAATTACAGAGGAGTGCAACAAGAACACTTTCAGAGGCGGCATGGCTAAATCATGTCTACTATGTTTCCAGCATTAACCTACAACAACAACAGGACAGAGCAGGCCCCTGGCACCCACCCAATCTCCGCTTAGCTTAGATTTTGAGCCAGACAAAGCACACATATACAACAACATAGCATTTTCCAAATTAAGTAACTGAATCAATGCACCGCTGTCAGTCATACCACTACAATCGGCCCCCACTACACAGACACGTAGGTCTGCTATGATTGTTGTTGACTTATTGACTTTTTAGGCCAGTTCATGAAACCCCCGAGATATTCCAACAATCATCTCTGATCCTACTGACTGACTGTGATGGGTATAGTATGGTAATCATCATCATGGTGTCCAACTCTGTAGTGTACTGTGTGAGTCCAGAATAGATTCCATATTCAAAAATGCAATGGACCAGCCTGTAGTTGAATTACAATTTTGTTATTAAATAACTAGAAGGGAAACATTGACTTGAGTCACTTTTTTAGTGTGTAGATTAAATAATACCAGTACACTTCATGCACAACATCATAACACAAACACCAATCACTCAGAGTCAGCGTCCAATGCATGCCATACATCATTACCTGTTGTTCTTAAGGAACAGTACCTCTCGGCTCAGAAAGGAGGATAGCTATAGTCATGTTCTTTGGAGGGACTTGACGATGCAGGCACTCATTTCTTGTACTATTCTCCATCCAATGTCTGGCTTGATGGAAATGGATTGAGGGCGAGTCAGGATGGAGCAGGACTCGGAGGAGTGGACTTACTTCTTTAATAAATGCACACAGTTGCAACTCCAATACGGCAATAAAAACAGTTAGACGGTGGTGATGGATTTGTTGTGATTCGAACCAGAAAGACAGAGACACAAACAAATAATAAAAGTAAATAAGGAAGAGAGTAAAAAGTTGAAAGCCTATTTGTCAGAGAAGTAGAGCTCGTCCTCAAACTCTGGTGGTTCACCCAGAAGTAGGCCATCTAAAAAACTGCTTCCATTAGCTAAGTCGCAGTCATCATCTTCCTGCTGTGCTAATTCAGGTATGGTGTAATTCGGTGGTATAAAGTGCTGATTTATTTTGATCTTGATTAACGTCTTCAAGTTTTGGTGCGAGAGACTGGTTCTTTTCACTGTTACAACAGCATGAGCACTACGTTGGTAGTCCGCAGTGCTCAAATTCCGATATTTTCATCTTTTTATTACACTACACTTACTCTGTGAAATCTGTCGCAAACAGTCTGTAAAAGGCCACAATTTGATGGAAATGTTATTCATAAATCAGATACACTTAGCCCCGCTCAAGCACTCTGAGTATGTGTTGTCCTCTCATTACACTGTGCATATTTTTAAAACCCATTGGAAAGCGTGTTAAGCTGAAGGGGATGAAAAAGAAGGCAGGGTCTGTTATACAAAGGGACATTCAAACACAGGAGAGTCCATTTCTGAAATTGTAAAATGACTGAATATTTGCCAAAGAAGTTCAGTTTTTGTTTACCAAGCTGTCTTGTGTAGTTTCAAATAAGTTGTGAGAGGGAGAACAAGGACATGAGGCCCTAAATCAGCATGAATGCATTTTAAATTTGTAAAGATATCGTGATCATGTTTAATGACATCTATTTAACGAAACATTGCAGAATTGGACATCAACCAAAATGTATGCTTGGCTTGCAAATGCCTACCTAGAAGACATTGAAATCAACATGAAATTTAATGTATATGATGACACCATGGAAGATGTTGTGCTTGTGTATGGGAGTTTACAGAACGTTGATCGTCAGGAATCATACTATGCCCCTTGTATTGTACCTAAGAATTGCCAGCAGGTAAGAATAAATCACTTTACCTACAATAATCATTTCACTATCTCTAATAGTCGTTGAAAGAAGAAGCCTTACTGCATAGCCAACAGCTTTTAACTTTTACACCAGTATGACTTACATTATGCAGATGTTTCACATCGCTTGGAGACATTTGGAATTCGACTGGATTCGCCAAAAAGTTAGAAAGCATTACCACATGAGTATTTATACGACCTCCCTAAAAGTCATTGCTAGAATTTTGCTGATTTTTCCAGTCCAGGCTAACTCATGTAACAGACATGGTTTCAAATAACTCTCTAAAGATTTACGGCTCTTTTTGTTTATCACTACTGGTGTTTTCTATAAAAGAGCCTCTGTTATAAGCCTGAGATGTTTTATTGTCTTTATCATTTCTTTTTTGGCTTTTGTGGTGTACTAGATATCATGCCACTAGACCCAAATCACGCTATGTGCAAAAGCCAATAGGTCGGTCGGGCTATTTTAGAAGTAAAAGTGATTCTTCATTGAATGGCAAGAGTTTGTGTGTGGCCGTGTGGATGTGTGATGGGATGAATGTGATTAGTGAACAGATGGAAAGAATACTGTATGGATGGAAAAATGAGTACGTTAATTGGTGGATAGATGATATAAATTGTGAATGGTTCAACAAGTGAGTGGATTGATATATGCCTAGATGTTTTTGAGTATATGAATGGATTAATGAGTGCATATAGAATGAGTACAAGCAGGTTATACCAATCTGACAGGCTGGATCTTCAGACAGCTGCAGTAATTGTTCCAAGAGTACATTCAATATGTCAAAAATTGCCAACTTTATACAATCACACACATTACACAGGAGTGGGCACCTTCGAGCAAAATATGCACACCAAATGTCAAGCATTACTATTAGCATCATTAACCATGTTCACTTTTGCCGACGTTTCGGTAATATTTAAAGTATGTTCAGAGTTGCACCTTCACTCATTAATCTCAATTGCATGTTTAGATTTTCCCAAATGCTCAAGCATTAGTGCACATCAAAATTTGACGCAATGCATGTTCAGATTCGCATAATCATTCATTCATTTTGAATGCTTGCTCTGATGTGTTTCAGAAAATGTTTAGGGTAAGGCTCAAATTGCACTTACAAGACTAGGCATCAGGGCACATTTGCATTATCAATCCTTAATTTTAGCAATTATCTATATAGAGAGTTTCACCGTTGCTCACTAAGTCTCAAAACATAACTAAGTAATAGTGCCACAATTCAGTTTGCAAGCATTAACAAAATTGCCACATATGCTGATATTACAAATCATCAAGTTCACATGACACATTTAGAATTTGGCGGATGGTGCATCGGTCTGCCTGGGCAGCTAAGGCATTTATTACACTGCCCTTGCAGAATTCCGACCGCCATATTTAGAGTTCTCTGGCCCGTTATTATAGCCGGGACCACCATAGCTTTATTGAGGTACTGAGAGTTTGCTGAGTGGACACCATGGGGCAGATTTATGAGCCCCTTGCGCCACTTTTGCGTCACTTTTCCCATGTTAAAAGTGACGCAAAAGTGGCGCAAGGGGCTCATAAATCTGCCCCCATGTTTATAGTGGCTACTCAACAAATTTTTTGTTGTACAAAAACAAAGCCCTGAAGCGGGAGTTTGTTTTTCAAAAACAAAAAATAAATGCCCCTGACATGCTGGGAGTTTTCTCTCAGCGTGTGGGGGGATTTTTTTCCCTTTCTTGTTGGTGACCTCAGTGCTTGCCACAGCAGTTCTGTTCATTCACCCTCATTCGGGTGTATAGTCTGAGGTATTTAACCGAGATCCCAAGGTCAGCCACGCCAAAAGTTTCCACCAGTGGGATGCTCTGCTGGCGGAAACACAGAAATTGTCTCAGTTCTAAATAGAGTTTGGCGGACAGGGCAGTCCATCATTTTGATTTTTTTTATCTGTTGTTTCCTTCTTTTGCTGTCGCATTTACTATATGTCCCTCTGAAGTGAGCAGAAAGGGTACAGTAATTCAGACTATGGCTAGAGGTCTCTATAAAGTCAGCATAAAGGATGCCGTACCTTAGGTCATTAATAGAGGTCATCAGAAAAGGTGCAGTATCTCAGGCTGTTACTGGAGGTCCTCCTGAAGTAAGCAGAAAGGGTGCAGTACTTCAAGTTGTTACTAGTAGTCCCTCTAAAATGAGCAGAACGTCCCCTGGTTAGCTAAGAAGCATGTATCTTGAAGAATGTATTTCTCCCCAGCCACCTCAAAGGGCCCGGCCCATAAGTTCTAGACCTTCTTTAGAATCACACTCTAATGGTACTTTTTTTTCGCAGCATGAAAGTGTAAAGGGGAGAAACGTTATGAAAACAATCAATTAACTAATGATCCTCTTATATACATAATAATATGCGGACAACTGCTTTAAGTTAGTTTGTTTATTACAAAGCCAAAACTAACTAGACATAAAGACACCTCAACACGAGGGTATAGAAATACAAAGGGATTAGCCTGAAGTCACATTTGCACATCCATTTTAGTGGGTGCAGCATAAACAACAACATCAGTTCAAGAAGCTAGATACAGAAAATCAGGAAGCACAAGTCCAAATTTCCCTGTATCGGGAGTTGGTGAGTGAAAAGCATTAAATCTATTCCTACTCTAACACTAAGGTGACATCCCTACTCAAGCATTTCAGGAAAAATAAAGGTGTCAGAACGTGGAGTCTTCCTAAGAAGTCCTTCCACGATCAATGGGTCAAGTAGCATAAAGCTACCAAGACACAGCTACTTCTAAGATGCTCTCTCTTCAAAGGCAAGAAAGAAGTGGAGCGCTATCCCTAATTCCAACAACCAGTAATCCATAGGTAGCACTTCCATGGTGCACTTCGCATCACGCCATCCACTCTGGGTAACGTCCTGAAGGTGTTTTTTCACTATATCAATGGTGTACCTTCCTCGCTACAATTTGTCCTTGGTTCTCAGGCCTTCTCCTGTGTGAAACACAACAACCTTCCTGTATTGACTCAAGCCACTTGATTGTAGCGTCTTCTCCTCTTGCCTTGCTAATAAAACAAAGACATTATTCTAGCAAACAAGAGTGCTTCTTCACCTGCAACACAAAATGTGAGAATGAACAAATTCCAGAGCACACATGAAATTCAAACTCTTAATTCTAAATCGAGAGTTTTCAGAGACTTGCATTTCTGGCCTACAATTTTCAGCTATCATAAGAATGCACCATGAAACTTTATGAATCCACAAAGCATTAATGCAATTTCAACTAATAAATTCACCTAGATATAAAATGACATTATTAATAGCACATTTCATACATGCATAATTGTCAGTTGCACAACACAAGTTCTTCATGTTAATGTTTTCTGCTAGTTGCATTTATGTTTTTACTTTGGTTCTTCATTTTTCTTGTCAATGGCCTAAAATACGCCACACATTCGTGTTAATACATTTCACAGTTCTAACACTTCACGTTAATACAATAAATGATTATATGTGAATGCGCTCTACATGCGCATAAGCAGTGTCTAATGTTAATGTTGGTGCAAAGTAATTGTCCATTCTCTCGATTTGCTTGTAATAATCATATTTGTTTAGATGTTTATAGACTGGTATTTCTGAAAGCACTACATGATAATTTGAAAAGTTGTACATATGATGGCCTTTTCCATAGTACGAGCTAGGGAGTAAACTACAGCTAATACCATAAGTCAAGGGTAGCTGGTGATAGTGAATTCCCTTCTCAACCGAAGCAGGTAAATGCTTGCTCACATAACTTCCATAGTGTCAACATACTCATACAACAGCTTTGCATAAGCTTCAGCATATAATCACCCTTGGATAAATCTACATGAAGAAAGTGACTCTATAAGTTTGCTTTATTAAGCCTTTTTCAGATCCAAATGTACCCTCCTTTGAGAAAGCAGTGGTAGGTGTAGATGTCCCATGTAACCCACTCCATGTTCCTCGACTTTGTGTGCACTCAAAAGGGACTTAATAATGATTACTGCTATTACTATAATTACTCCTACAATTAGTGTATCTATAAAACATTTATGCATACAATTCAAATTTCCAGACTCCATTTTCAAAGTAGCTCGGATTAACACACAGTCTGTTTTCTATGCCTCTTATTTATGTGTACCAAAGTGTTTGAGCAACTTTCTCCTTTGAAACCTTGGAAAAGGTATTTTCAACAGTCTCTTGTACAGTATTACACAGCTTGGAAGACTTCCCTAGCCCTCTTTCTTCTTCTAGATGAAAGTTCCTATTTTTATTCTTTTTCAACCCGGGCCTAGGTTATCATCTTTCTAGCAACTTATTTACAGTTCAAAGCTCAATTCACATCCCATGTAAAATCAGAGCCAACCTCCTGAATGACTCGTAACAATTCAGCTCTAAATGCTGCAATCGCTCGAGAAGACTATGGTGCTCAGAAACTTGGGAATTCAATGTCTTCCAAAATCAGAGTCTGTAAGCTACTCAACCTTGGTGGAAAAGGTACAGTCAATGACAGAAGTGTATTAGCTTCGATTCCAGGAACTCTCAGCAAAATCTCAACAATGAGTATCAAAATCTCGGACCTCGCTCTCCTCTGCATTTCTAACTAGATAAGTCCACTCTGGAAAGGAATAACTCTGACAAGGCACCCAAGCCCTCCTGGACCTCCTAGCACCTTCAGTGGTTTGTTTGGTGTTACTCAGCTCCGACTATGAAGATTCATCTATTGGTGCAAGTTCACTTTCGGATGCAAGTCTTAGATTTCTTCTCCTCTGTCTCACAAGCCACGTTTCACCTGCAACATCTTTCTTCCTTCAATCAATCAATCAGGGGGTTTATAGAGCTCGCTACTCACCCGTGAGGGTCTCAAAGCATTGGGGGGAAGTGGGGATAGGCAGTTTCGGGGTTCCACCCCTTTTCAGCCAGAAGTCAGACAGCTTCCTTAACTGGACACAACCATTTGTCACACCAGTCTCTTCTGCTCTATACCACTAGCAACATTACCGTCTCCCTCAGAGTCTATATCAGGGTCTTGTGTAGCTTGGCCCCCCCAGGCCAATCTGGTGTGTATCCAGCCACTCCAGGTACCTCCACAGCTTGTCTTGTCTCTTGAAGTGACCCCTCAATCACAGCTGGAAATACTTCTGGGAGAGGAGCTGTTTCATCAGAGGGACCGGTGACTCTTCCGGTATTAGAAGCATGAATCCGATTCAGCATTCCACCACACTTCACAGCAGTGCTGGTTACCAATATCACTTGATATGGTCCACGCTACGGGAAGGCAAGACAGTTTTTTCTCATGTGTTTTCCGATGAGAATCCAATCTTCTGGGCTCAGGTCATTGCAGAGGTCTTTTAAATTCTGTGCAGTCACTCCTTTAACCTGCTAAGACACAGAACAAACCACATCAGCCAATCCTTTACAGTATTCAAGGACCAAATCATCTGTTATGCTCACTAATGCAGCGCAGGCACAACTGACAAATGCATTACTCCTACCATTAGTATCTTATGAGGCGACAAATTCACAAACTCATTAGCACTAAGGGGATTGATCAGGTCACTTCAGAGATGTCGTGGCACACACTTGAGCCAGCCAGCCTCGCTTTCAAGGTACTGTTGATCTGCCCCACCATTCCTGATGCCTCTGACCTGTAACTACAATGCATTCTTTGATCCACACTCAAAGCGGTGCACAACAATTTTATGACTTCATTGTGAAAGTGTTTAACTCTATCCGATTCCAGTGTAGTTGGAAATCTGAATCTAGAAATGAGCTCCCTCATCAACAACTTCACTACTGTGAGACTATCACACCTTCTAGTTGGATAAGCTTCAACCTATCGAGAAAAGATGCACACAACAACCAGAATGTATCTCAACCCATTATACACATGCATCTCAATGAAATCCATTTGGATCCGCTTAAAGGGACCCCCTGATCTTCCAATGTGACTCAAGGCAAATACTGTCTTCTTTCCAGCATTCATTTGTTGGCACATGACACACCGGTGTGACACAGCTTCCTCAATCACTCAAAACCGCAGATTGAACCATGTCGGTCTAAACAATTTCACCATCGCATCCCTTCCTATATGAGGTGCTCCATGAATCTGCCTGGCCATTGGATGTGAGAGACAATCTGCAATTACTGCCCTGCCATCAACTGACACCCATATGTCATTTTCCCCTTTCTCACAACCTGCTGTGATCCAACCCGATTGCTTCTTGTCTGTGTCTTCCATTTGAAAACGTCTCACTTCATCTGACATGTCAGCAACAGCTAGCATCATGCTGACTTCAGTCTTCTCTGGAATGTCAACAGTATATTACCCATTGAAAACAAATGCATGAATAGCACAGAAATGTGCAACTTCGTCTGCGTACCTATTTCCTATGGTAAACAAATCATCACCCCTTCCATGGGCTGCAAACTTAACGACAGCCAATTCTCTTGGCAATTTCAAAGATTCCAGCAGTTTTCTCGAATACTCCCTATTCCTGATCAAAGAACCCAATGATGTTAGGAATCCTCTCTGTGACCATAGCTGTCCAAAGTCATGAACCACACCAAAACCATACTGGCTATTGGTATAGATGGTGACTCGGATCTGTTCAGAAACTTGACATGCACGCGTCATTGCAATGATTTCATCCACTTGTACGGCATGTACTCCCTTTAAACAAGCAACTTCCACCACTCCGTAAATGGTACAGACAGCAAACGCCACTCTCAGATTTCCTTAATCGTCTCTTAAGTAGGAACCATCAAAAAGAGGACTTGATCGGGATCAGACAAGGGCTCATCGACAATCTCAGGTCTCAGTTTCATGCAAAGCTCAGTGACATCCAAACAATCATGGTCATCACATTCAAATTTGCATGGGGGAAGTCAAGTGATGACCCCAACTTGGCTGCCGGGGGGGGAGCGCATGACCCTCCTCCCAAATCTCCTCAGTCTGCCCCTACCCTCCAGGACATCATGGAGGCCATCGCGGGAGTCCGGATGTCCCTGGAGACCCGGATCGACACCGTCAATATAGAGGTCTCCCTCATCAGAGCGGACCTCCGCAAAATGGATGCCAGAGTAAAAGAAGTGGAAGATACCACAGCTCTCTTAACGTCTGACTCGGACCTCCTTAAAACACAAGTGGCCGAGCTCCAGGACCAGCAGGTGAAAATTGAAGTGCTCCTGGATGACTACGAGGGGAGAGCGGGCAGGAACAACATCCGCATTCTTGGGGTCCCGGAGCAAGCGGAGGGGCCCGCGGAAGATCTCTTTGTGGAGGACCTGGTGGTGAAGAGGCTCCAGCCGAAATGCCTGTCCGATTATTTCTCTATTGAACGTGCCCATCGAGTCCCAAGGGGGCAGCCCAAACCCAGGACCCCCCCGCGACCAATCATTGCAAGAGTCTTCAATTTCCGAGACTGGGACGTGATCCTTCAAATGGCCCATGCCAAACCACCCCTACAAATAGAGAACAGTGTTATCTAATTTTTCCCCGACTTTACAACCAAAGTGCAGGCTCAGCGCCGCAGCTTCCTAGGGGTTAAGAAGGCGCTATGAGACAAAGAGATCAAATACTCTATGCTCTTCCCTGCTAAGCTCCGGGTCGAATCGGAGGGTAAGACTTGGTTCTTTTCATCCTCAGAGGACACCTCGGACTGGCTGGAGGGATGGCGCAGGGTGGGGAATCGGAACAACGGCAGGCAAGACCGGACCAGAAACGGCCCACCGAACATCAGAGCAGACCATCGTGAAGGCCCAACTAGAGGGGAGAACACTTCGGACCCGAAGGGGTGAGAGGGTAGGTGAAAAGACACTGCTCCTGGTTGTGAACATTAAGAACATTAAGAACATTCACACATGGTAACACTCAACCAAGGTGGATCACCCGAATCAGTATAGTTAACCCCTGTACACAAGGTCCCCTAGCTGTTTTCCACACATTCCATTCACACAAAGTTCCGAGTGGAGAAGTCTAATGACAACTCATCAATTGTTTGGTCAGACAATCACCAGCTTGTGTCTTCTACACCTTTTAATATCCCAGGATCTTAAGCCACTTCGGGACCTGCAACTCAAATCTCAGTCCTTGGGCCATGTCCAGCCCCAGACCACATTCATTCGATTCTCACTTCAACTCAGAAAGACATCACTTAATGAAATCATTCCCGCAATCAAATCATTCCCGCAATCATACACCCTTTTGATACTCACTCCTTCCGCCACTGATTTCACATCACCATCAGACTCTGTCAGCCTCCGATATGTTCCGTCGCCTTCTGTTCTGTATCATTGATCTCTAATTTAGGCTGTGGGGTTCTAGGTTCCACCTATCCTAGACTATTTCCAGATTCTACCCTTACTTCATATGCACACCATCCTACTATGCTACCAACTGAAAAGTTCTAGACCTATTCTAGAATCACCCCCCGATGGTTCTTTTTCGCAGCATGAAAGTGTAAAGTGAAGAAAAGTAGTTATGAAAACAATCAATTAACCAACAATCCTCTTAGATACACAATAATCTACAGACAAATACTTCAGGTTAGTTTGTTTATTACAAAGCAAAAAATAACTTGACATGAAGACATCTCAACACAAGTGTATAGAAATACAAAGAAATTAGCATGAAGCGAAATCTGCACATTCTATTTAGTCGGTGCAGCATCAACAACACCATCAGTTGGTGACGAGGTGTGGCGCGGCGGCCAGGGCAACTGACTCTGGAATCTGGGGATCACGGTTTGATCCCTGGTGCCAGCGGCAGATTAGCCCAGCACCATGTGACTCTGGGCAGTAGCTTGCTTAATCTTCCTGATCGCCCCCAGCACCTAGAGACCCTGACGGGTGATTGTTCGCGCTTTGCAAATGTGGATTATTATTATTATCAGTTGAAGAAGCAAGATACAGAAAATCAGGAAGCACAAGTCCTAGTGTTCTAGCATCAGGAGCTGGTGAGTGTAAAGCATTGAATCTATCCATACTCTAACACTAAGGTGACATACTTACTTAAGCATTTCAGGAAAACTAAAGGTGTCAGCACGTGGAGACTTCCCAAGAAGTACTTCCACGATCAATGGGCTAAGTAGCTTAAAGCTACCAAGACAGAGCTAGTTCTAAGATGCTCTCTCTTCAAAGGCAAGAAGAAAGAAGTGGGGCACTATCCCTGATTCCAACAACCAGTTATCCATAGGTAACATTCCCATGGTGCACTTCGAATCACGCCATCCACTCTGGGTAACGCCCTGCAGATATTTTCCAATGATGTTGATGGTGTACCTACCTTGTCCTGTGTGAAACACAATGACCTTCCTTTATCGACTCAAGCCACTTAATTGTAACTTCTCTCCTTGCCTTGCTACTAAAACAAAGACATTGTCCTAGCTAACAAGAGCACTTATTTACCTGCAACACAAAAACTGAGAAAGAAAAAATTCCACAGTAGACTAAACTGTTAATTCTAAAGCAACAGTTTTCAGGAACTTGGGGGGCGTGGTCTGGACGCCAATCGGGATGGCGGCGTGAGCCTGTAGCTCCGTGCAAGATCCCGTTACTTATCCTGTTCACCCTCGGAAACACACCGCTGGTGGTGCGGGCTTGCTGCACAGTGCACCGGGGCTGCGGAGGAGAGTGACTGCGGGATGACAAGCGGCCAGGGGGGGTGCCGGAGCCCGAACACGGAGCGGCGAAGTGCGGCACTCTGTAACCAAGATGGCGGCAGCCCCGAACAACGGAGCCTGACTGGCGCAGACCAACGGCTCGCGGCTGGGGCGTAGGGAAGATCACCCCCTGCTACACGAAGCAGTGCAGGCTCCCCGCCGTGCATGCCTCCACGGACAAGGCTTCGGTGAGCAGAGTTTACAGCTGCGGCGGACAGGAGCGACTGGGACGCCCCTCCCCCCATCGTCGAATATGGCGGATTTGCGAGACGGGCCCCGCTGCTAGATTGTGCTCTGGGATATCCGCGGATGCCAAGACCCCGACGGCGCCAAGCCACAGACGCTGCATGCAGAGGTGCGTAGCGGGGACGGAGCGGGTACGAATAGTGCTGGACGCCATGCCCGACCTCGGGGCTGCTTGATGGCCCCCGGCGATGTTTCCACTGAGACGCGGATCCCTAGGTAGGGACAGGACGGATGAGAGTGGTTGCTGAGCCGCGGGGGGAGTGGACCAAGGCCCGATCCAGGGGCTGGCAAGAGACCTGCGGGATCGGCACTCAGCGGTTGTGCGCTGCCGTCGCTGGCCCGAAGGGGCATCGGACGCCCTGGGATCGGGGAGTGCTGGGGGCAGGCGAGCCGGCCCGCCGCAGAGCGGCGCCCCTCTGCGGTACAGAACAGGCCTCCCCTGGTTGGTCGAGCTAGGGCTTCCCCGACGTGGACTCGAACACGGGGTGAGCCCGCATTGCAGACGCCACTGAACTGGGTAACGGGCGGCCCTCGGCACGCAGAGCGCGCACTGGCATTTGGGGGGTGTGAGCGCTGCCCCCACCCGGACCGGGAGGTATCGGGCAGTGGACGGCCAGCTTGATGCACGATCGGGGAGCGCGGACTGAACGAAATTGACCCCTGGGGGTGGCGGTCGGGGCCTGAGGGAGACACGGAGATCATTGTGCAGGGGCCGGGCTCGGGGCCCTCTCTCCCGTGGTGGCTGACCGTTGAGACCGGCACGCATACCGGAGGTGACCCGGCTCTGGCGCTCGCACGGCACGAGATGGCCGCTCAGGGCTTTGAGCCGCAGCTGACTGGTGGGCGCAGCAACGCGATGGTGCCTGCCGCGGCTAGCGGAGACCAGAGTGACTCGGAAGGCGCAGCGCAGGAAAGTCGCCTGAATAAACGGCTGGATGGCATACTGGAGGCGATCACTGCGACCAAGGAGGCCTTGCGTCACGACATAGCGCAGGTTGCCACTGGACTGGGCCTCTTGAGGGCAGATCATGCTAAACTTACAGACAGGGTGAAGGACAATGAGTTACTGCTTCAGGAGCTCAAACCGGCAGTGGTGACTGCAGAACACAAAATCGCTGATATCCTTGGCCGCCTGGCGACGCTGGAGAAACGGGCGGAGGACGCCGAAAGTCGTAATCGGAGGAACAATGTGAGGGTAGTGGGCCTGCCGGAACACATTGAAGGGGTTGAAGCGGTGGCCTATATGGAGAACTGGTTTAAAACGATCGTGGCCCCGGAAGGTCTCTCCCCCTTTTTCTCCCTGGAAAGAGCGCATAGGGTCCCAGCCCGCCCGCCCGTGCAGGGCCGCCCTCCTAGACCAATGGTGGTAAGATTATTGCACTACAAGGACAGAGATCTATTGATACACAGGGCGCGCTCGGAGGGCCCGTTTCAGGTGGAGAATAGCTCGGTCACGGTGTTCCCCGATTATACGCAGGAGGTACAAAGAAACAGGGCTTCTTTTCTGGCTGTGAAAAAAGAACTGAGGACTGAGGGCATACAATATTCCTTGCTTTTTCCGGCAAAGCTGCGAGTGATCTTGGTTGACAAGACTCAATTCTTTCAGACCCCTGAGGAGGTGTGGTCGTGGCTTGAGTTGTATCATGCTGGAACGGACCGCAAAGGGAAAGGTGAGAAGGAGAGACAGAAGCCGATCCAGGTGCGGAAATCTCAACGCATCCGCAAACGTGATAAACTCAAGAGGGCGGCGCGGGACGACCAGATGGCGGACGACAGGAGGGGAGCACTGGCTGCAACGGCGATCATCACGGGCTCCCAACAGGAGAGGGTATCGGTGGGCTCGGACTCTGGTGAGAATGGAGGACGATCGGGCGGTGAAAACTCGGATGCTGAGAGCTCTGGGAGGCCGGCGGTCACCCCACAGACAGCCGATGGCCTATTTAACGGTTGACACTGGGGGTGAGGCCATATTCCCTACTCCTGCTCTGGCTGAATGCCCTGGTGCTCTGTGGATTAGCAGGTATTGTGTTGTGACTCACATGGGGTCATGGGCTCGGGGCGGGGGCTTGGCTGGCTCTGGGTCGGCTCTGAATCACCCTCTCGTTGCCCTTAAGGCCTTCTGTGGTGACGACCACAGAGTAGGGGATGTGGGGAAGGTTGCAGGTTTGGATGGGGGCTGATATTGCATTATTGGGTCCTGTTCTGGGGAGAGGGGTGGGGGGAGTTTGTTGGGGTGTTTTAGTTTGGGGGTTCTACTGCGATGCTGTGGGTAACCAATTGACACTGGTGAAGTTGTTGGGTAGTGGCTGCACTGGGGACGTTACCTAATTTGAAATGCCTCACATGGAATGTCCGTGGACTTCGAACTATGACGAGATGATATAAGGTGCACGCCCAGCTGGTGAGGCGAGGCATCCAAATTGCACTACTGCAAGAGACTCACTTAACTAAGCAGGAATACACTGCACTGCAGAAGCGGTGGCGTGGCCAGGTGTTTGGGACCACGTACTCAGCGTTTGCCAGGGGGGTGTTGGTGTGGGTGAGGGCGAGGGTCCCATTCCAGGCCACGAACCAGCTAGTAGACCCTGAAGGTCGCTTTGTGGCGGTGAAGGGGAGGCTCTATGGTCAGAGCGTGGTCCTGTGCAGTATATATGCGCCTAATACGGACCAGGCCCGCTTCTTTGCTAGCCTGACAGGCTCCCTGGCACATTTCCTGGCAGGCCCCGTATTGCTGGGAGGGGATTTCAATTCAATCACTGATGTAGCCCTAGATAGGTCGCATCCCCCATTGGCCGACTCCCCGGTGCGCCGGTTAGCGGCGCACAGAGCAGACTGGCAGGAGAGGTGGGCCTCGTAGATGTATGGAGGGAGCAACATCCGGGAGTCAGGAACTATTCCTTCTTCTCAGCTTTACATGCGCTGCATGTTAGGATAGACTCCATTCTGTGTAGCGGACCCCTGGCTCCCATGATGGCCCACACGGAGTATTTAACTAGGACTATCTCAGACCATAACCCATTGTTGCTGTTGGTGCAGTGGCAGTGGCCGCGGTCAGCTGTCCCAACATGGAGGCTGCGACCTGATACATTAGAAGACCTGGTGTTTAGCGATGCGGTCCTTCAGGGCGTTGAGCATTACTTTAGGGAGAATGTGGGCTCAGCTACTACGAGATCAAGAATGGGATGCAATGAAGGTGGTGGCCAGAGGCATTTGTATGGGCAGATTTTCGAATGTACGGACGACAGTCCTGGCTGATTTGGGGAAGGCGGAGGGAGCACTGCGGGATTTGGAGCGGCGCATGTGAGAAGTTGGCCTGATATGTAGTGCTCACTATTCTAGTGATCACTGTGTATCATTCCAAACGACCCTTATTGATGATTGGTTGTAAGTCAACCTTTTAGACCAGCTATCCTAGTAGCGTGGATACGAGCAGTCTTTAGGCTAAATTCTAGAGGGCGTGTTAAGCCAGCTGTTTACCATCACATATACCCCTTGAACGTCAAGTGAAAGGACACCACACAAGTTGTTATGAAAATAAAGGATATTTATTTATAACAAGACTACCCTGGCTCTTTATGAGTCAGGGAGCTAAGCACACTACAAAACTCTTAGAAAATACTTCAGTTGCACAATTTACACAAGTGCCCGAAGGGCACGAAACCATTTACACTGCAAGTGGAATGGGAAAGGTTGGATAGTTTAAAGTTACTGATTCCGGAGGAATCCGATCAGTGGGACTAAACGAAAAAGGAACTGGACACTTGTAGAGCGAACCTGCGATGGAGCACCGAAATGCTCGAGTTACCTAGCCCAGAGGCTGCGGCTGCGTGAGGTTCGGCAAGATGTCGGGAGTCCTCGTCGTAGTCTCAGGAGCCTGAAAGAAGAAGTTGCTGGCAGGCGACCAGTGTCGATGATCAGCGAGATCCAAGCCTGGATCGGTGATGAAGGAAACCTGAAAGCAGAGGGGACTCAGTTCTCAACCGCTAGCCAGCGATCGTGTGGGTACCAGGAAGGTACCGGCTGAAGTCACCTCGACCAGGTGAGTGGATGACGTCGGATTCGGCTGTTCCTCGGACCAGGAGGCGCGGCGGCGACCAGGATGGAGGGCGAGCTGTCCCACGAAGGTGTCTGCTGTTGATGATGCTGGGCCCAGGAGTGGGGCAGCAGGTCTTGGCAGTGGCAAACCCACGCGGTGGAGTCAAGATGGCGTCTGGAGTGGACCAGGAGGGTCCGAGGTACTCCTCTGTTGAAGGGGAGCAAGGGCCAGTCTGGAGCAACCAGACCAGTGATGAAAACAAACTATCGTGGTGCGTCGTGAAGAGGGCCACAAGCCGGTCGGCGAGTGGTCGGACAACGCGGTGAACAGCAAGGAGCAGAAGGGCCCCCACGCAGATCTCGTGGATGCTGGGGAGGCGGACTTCGGTGCTGGAGCCGCTCAGGGTTAGGGCTTCTCAAACCCTAGGTACACTCACTCGAGGGTCCCTCGGTGGGCGTGTTAGATAAGCATCGTGCAGGTTCTGAAGATGGCCGGTCCCGCAGGTCTCGTCACACCTACGAATCTCAGCTGGGCTGACGATGTAGGTAGAGGTCAGAGATGGCAGGGAACCCGGGTCTCGTCGAGCTGGGCAGTCTTGATCCGTGGGAGAGACGTACAGCAAACCGCAAGCGTGGTTCAAGATTCAGAATTATCCAATTTGGGAAGGGGACTCGCTCCTACCTTTATTCTAAGGAAAGGGGCTGGCCCGTGACTAGGTCCTACCTATGGGTGGGGCCAGGAGGGGGGTGGTTACACCCCTATCCTTTGTCCGGCTTCGCTCCAGCCCAGGGGCAGGGTTGCCCCCGAAACTGGTTTGAGCCGGGCTATGCACAGTGAGCACCGGGGTGCCACTTGCAATCACCTTCCTTTCAGCCCTGCCTACCTGGGATACACAAACCCTGTCTGGGATGGTGCTAACACCGCCCTCGACAGGAAACCCTTTGTCCAAGCTCCCCTCGCTGGAAGATCTCCCAGCAGCAGGAGGTCAGACTTGTGTCTGGTGGCAGCATCCATTTTGTGATGCTGAGGCTTGAGTCAACTTTAACCGGGGTTCAAGGTTACTTCCATGTCGTGCCCCTCTAAAAGGGGGGATTGCTAACCCCGTCGCCAGAATTGGCGAGGGGTTCGTGTTCCAATTCGTATGACACCTTACTCGACATGTGTAGGTGATGCGATGCCAAAGTTAGCAAATAACCGCAAGGATTATAATGCATTTTAAAGTAGTTGGCCCGCGTCACCATGGAACGGCTATTAGGACTTGGTTCCGCAAGCCGTCGACGGGCTCAGCTCGCGCCAGAGCACCGTCCCACATGATTCCCTGCACTCTGCCTTCAGGATTGATAAGGCCTGCCATAGGAGTGACTGATAGGAATCCATGTGTCCATTTTAGGGTTAGGTATAGGAATACTACACCTACAGCAACGGGTGATTACACCACTTTGCCCCAGCTGTCGTGCAGCCAGTTGTGTCAGATTTGGGCGGCCATCCAGGGGTGGCATAATACATGCTGCAGCCCCTGGTAGGCCCTGGGTACACCGATGCCCTGGATACCTGTGGTATGCTGAGACAGGGACTGACAAGGCGGCCCAGTTCCAATTAGTGGATGCACCTAATGTACATGTGTGTTAATTTCGAGAGAGAACAGCTAGGCTGTGGGTCTGATTGGCAGGCCCACAGCCAGGGAAAGTCGTAAACCAATGAAGCAAAAGCAAAAAAATCTGGGTGATCATAGGATTGCAGACCCTACTCTCCTACAGCGCAGGCCTGAGCGGCCAGACTTACAGGCCCAGCTGCTTGAGGCGAAGGAGTTAGTGGCGACTGAAACAGAGCGCCTGCGGTGTTTTGATTATAAGTTGTATGTTACCAGAGTGCATGCGGAGCGGGACAAGGTGGGAACACTACTGGCTAGGCTAGCTAACCCAGAACCCAGAGGTTGCCCGGTCATGAGCATTAGAACGGAGACGGGGGAGGTAGTCTATTCGCAGACTGCGGTTTTGAAGCGCTTCCAGTCGTATTATACAGGCCTATATGAGAGCCAATTGGGGGTGGGTGTCTCTGCAATAGCCGACTATCTGGAGACTATTCAGCTCCCAGTGGTGGACGTTGAGACTGCGAAAGACCTGGGGGGGCCCATAACGCTATCAGAGGTCCGGGTGGCCATCAAGCAGATGGCTAGAAATAAAACACCGGGAGTAAATGGCCTGCCGGTTGAATTCAAATGCGCAGTATGTAGATGTGTTGGCGCCTAGGCTCTTGCTAGTCTACGCGGAAGCCTTAACGCTTGGGTGTCTACCCCAGTCGATGAGGGAGGCATTGGTGGTGCCGCTGCTGAAGTCTGGCAAGGAGGCCTCCGATGTGACGTCGTGTAGACCTTTATCTATGCTGACGGTGGATTATAAAATACTGAGTCGTATCCTGGCCACTAGATTGCTGCCACACATGACAAGGCTGGTTCATGGGGACCAAGCCGGCTTTATTCCTACCAGGAGCACATCTATAAACGTTCGCCGCCTGGTTAGCATAATGGATAGCGCTTGGAACCTTGATCAGAAACCAGCAGTATTAGCAGTGGATATCGAAAAGGCTTTCGACAGCCTAGAATGGGGGTACCTCGATGAGGTCCTAGAGAAGTTCGGCCTGGGAGATGGCTTTGGGCGTTGGACGAGGGTCCTCTACTCCTCGGCTACTGCCAGGGTACGATTGGGATCTGTCATATCCTCAGAGTATCCGGTGCGCAGGGGGACAAGACAAGGTTGCTCGCTGTCGCCCCTGTTGTTTGCCTTAGCGATGGAACCTTTGGCGGCACGGGCGAGGACAGGGAGGGTGTACAGTGGGATTAGCTGTGGTGAGGAGACTCATCATAAATCATTGTACGCTGATGACCTCTTACTGTACCTAGACAATACCGACAAGGCCCTGGTGGGGGCTGTGGGGATGCTGTCGGGCTTTGGTAGGCTCCCGGGCCTCAGGGTAAATTGGACTAAAACTTGTGTTTTCCCGCTGCGGGCGGATACGCCGTATCCCCCTCCTACGGTGAATGTGGTCTGGGAGGCTACATGCTTCACCTATCTGGGGGTCCGAATCTATCAGGACATCGCGAACTTGCTAGACGGTAACATAGGGCGTTGCATAAGGGCCCTGAAGGGGTGTATGACCTTCTGGGCCTCCCTTCCGTTATCAGTGCAGGGCCGGGTCGCATTGTTAAAGATGGTGGCTCTGCGTCGACTGCTCTATTATTTCCGCACCCTGCCGATCTGGATCCCACAGCGGATCTTCAAAGATCTGAGGTCGTTGGTTATCGGTTTCCTATGGGGGACCGGACGTCGTAGGGTGGCCCTGACGACTCTGATGCGGCCCAAAATCGAAGGAGGGTTGGCGGTCCCAGATTTCGAATTATATTACCTGGCTGCGCAGCTCCAAGTTTTGACGCAGAACATTGCTAGAGTGTTTAGAGGCCCGGAACAAGGGAGGGGGACCGGGATCCAGAGACACATTTTATCTTATATAGTTATGCAACAGAAATTGGACCTGAGAGGCTTGTCTATAGAGGAGAGAACTCTTCAGCTGTGCTGGCGCAGGAGTATGAAGAGAGCGAAAGCAGTGCGTCCGTATGCTCCGGAGATCCCTCTGGGGATGCTGGCGGCGTTACCGCATGGAGGCGACTGGTCCCCGTTGGCGGAATGGGAGGAGTTGGGGCTGCAGATGGTGGGGGACCTCTATGTCGACGGGGTGCTTGCCCCCTTCGGGGAGTTGCAGGAGCTGTTTGGCCTCCCGGATGGGAGTTACCTCCTGCATGCGGCAGTGATTGCGATACAAAAGCATTGGAGGGGAGGGCTGGTGAAACCTACCGCAAACATGGCCTGCCAGTACGTGGTGATGGCAGCGGGAACGCTTAAGGCGGTGACCTGCCTCCACTCTAGAATGCTACAGGAGGGGATAGAGCCGCTCACAGCGTTGAAGGAGACATGGGAGGAAAGCATAGGCAAACCCATTCCGGACACGGTCTGGAGCCATATTCTGAGAAGGACGTGGAAGGGTAGCAGGAATGCCCGTTTTCAGCAGGTACATTTCTTCATCCTCCATAGGGCCTACATGACCCCGGGAAGGATTGGACGATACTTTCAGGTGCAGGATGCGGCGTGCCTGAGATGCTTAGCGCTTGGGGCCGAGCTGGACCACCTACTGTGGGGATGCCCGAAGCTGGGGACGTATTGGGCTGAGGTGGGAGAGCATTTGAACACGGTCACGGACCGGGAGGTAGAATTCGACATGGCGGCATGTCTCCTGCTCTGGTTCCCTCACACGGCAAAGACGAAGGTGACGAGCAAATTCATTGACCTAGGTCTCATATTGGCCCAGAGAGAAATTACATGGCACTAGAAATCCCGGGAGGGCCCCTCAGTTAGGAGATGGACGGCTGAGCTGTTGAAATGGTCTGGATGTGAGAGTGTGCTCAGAAGGCGACAGGCTGTCAAGACAGGTAATGAAAAGGGTTTGGAGTGGGCGAGGGCTTGGGAGATGATAGTACAGGCTCTGCAAGACTACCTGCTGGAGGGCGCGGAGCACGAACATTCGGAAGGCGGGGTTCCTGGGGGCTTGAGAGACCACATGCAAAACCCGATAAATGGCGAGCCATTGCGTCAGAACCCACAAGTATAACCCACAGCAGCAGCAGTTGGGGGGTGGGAGGGGTAGGGGGGAGTTCATGGGGTATAGTTGTAGGGATGATAAGAGCACCGGCAGACCGGCTCTCTGACTAAGGACCAGAAGGGAGTAGGCACTGCGCCTCCGGGAGGGAGCTAATGTGGACCGGTGCTGTGGATAAGGATAATCCTGGTGCAGCCATCTCTGAGTGGCTGACTATATTTGGCGGCGTTTGTGGGGAGGGAGTTTGATGGGTATAAAAGCAGATACTATATTACGCTGTTGACCTGACATCTCTGTGAGGTGATCGCCTTGACACTCTGAGTCCCTGTGATGGTACGCCGCCCGGCCCCCGGGATGTGGGCTGAATGGCTGTGTGCATTGTTATAACGACAGATGAGCTTTGAGATGTCGTGCGTGTACAGGTTGACTTACTGTATGCCTTGTTTACAACTCTGCAATAAAAACATGTTTAAAAAAAAAAACAGTTTTCAGGACCTTGCATTTCAGGCCTATTCATTTCAGCAAATATAAGAACACACAATGAAGCTTTACAAATCCACATAGCATTGATGCAATTTCAACTAATACATTTACCTACATAGGAAATGAAATAATTAATAGCATATTTAATACATGTATAATGGTCAGTTGCACAACGCAAGTTCTTCATGGTAATGTTTACTGCTAGTTTCATTTATTTTCTACGTTGATTCTCCATGCTACTTGTCCAAGGCCATAAATACCCCACGCATTCATGTTAATACATTTCACAGTTCTAGCACTTCACATTAATACAATAAATGATTATATGTGGGTGCGCTCTATATTCTTGGCTTGCTAATGCCAATGTAGAAGACATTGAAATCAACATCAAATTTGATATTTATGACACCATGGAAGATGTTGTATTTGTCTATGGGAGTTTACAGAACGTTGATCATCTGGAATCATACTATGCCCCTTGTATTGTACCTAAACCTTGCCAGCAGGAAAGAATAAATTACTTTACCCACAATAATAAATTCTCTATCTCTGATAGTCTTTGAAAGAATACACCTTACTGCATAGCCAACAGCTTTTATCTTTTATACCAGTATGACTTACTTTATGCAGATGTTTATCATCGTCTGGAGACATTTGGAATTCCACTGGATTCGCCAAAAAGTTAGAAAGCATTACCACATGAGTATTTTTACTCCCTCCTTAAAGGTCTTTGCTAGAATTTTGCTGATTTTTTCCAGTCCAGTCTAACTCATGTAACTGATATGGTTTCAAATAACTCTCTCTAAAAATGTACTTTTGATTTATTTATCACTCCTGGGGTTTTCTATAAATCAGTCTCTGTTATACTGAGATGTTTCATTGTCTTTATACATTTTTTGTTGTTGCTTAAGTAGTGTACTAGATATCATGCCACTAGACCCAAAACACGCTATGTGCAAAAGCCATTAGGTCAGTAGGGCTATTTTAGAAGTAAAAGTGATTCTTCATTAAATGGCAAGATTTTGTGTCTGGTCGTGTAGATGTGTGATGGGATGAATGTGATGAGTGAAAAGACGAATAGATTACTGCATGGATGGACGAATGAGTAAGTGAATTGGTGCATAGATTATAGAGATGATGAATGGTTCAATAAATGAGTGTATTGATAAATGCCTAGATGATTTTTTGAGTATATGAATGGATATTGAGTGAGTATAGAATGAGAACAAACAGGTTATACCAATCTTACAGGCTGGATCTTCAGATAGGTGTGTAATTGTTCCAAGAGTACATACAAAATGTGAAAAATTACCAACTTTATGCAATCACACACATTACACAGGAGTGGGCACCTTCGAGCAAAAAATGCACATCAAACGTCAAGCATTATCATTAGCATCATTATCCATGTTTACTTTTGGCCATGTCTCAGTAATCTTTAAAGTAAGTTCAGATTTGCACCTTCACTCATTAGTCCTAATTTCATGTTTAGATTTTCCCAAATGCTTAAGCATTAGTGCACATCAAAATTTGACCCAGTGCATGTTCAGAATCACATGAATAGTCATTCATTTTGAATGTTTGCTCTGATGTGTGTCAGAAATCTTGAGGGTAAGGCCCAATTCGCACCATTACATACAAGACTAGGCATAAGGGCACATTTGCATTATCAATCCTTAATTCTATCAAACATCTATATAGAGATTTTCACCATCGCTCACTAAGTCTCAAAACATAGCTAAGTAATGTGCCACATTTCAGTTTGCAAACATTAACAACATTGCCACATATGCTGATATTAGAATTCATCAAGTTCACATGACGTATTGCCACATTTAGTATTTGGAGAATGGTACATTGGTCTGCCTTGGCAGCAGAGCCATTTATTCCACTGCCCTTGTGGAATTCTGCCATATTTAGAGTTCTGAACCATGCAGGCAGAGATCTCCGTTCTGTTATCATAGCCGGCATCACCATGGCTTTGTTGAAGGTACTGAGCATATTTTGAGTCGCCACAATGTTTATAGTGGCTACTCAACAAAGTTTTTGTTCTACAAGAACAAAGCCCCAAAGCGGGAGTTTGTTTTTGAAAAACAGAAAAAAATGTCTTTGACATGCTGGGAGTTTTTACTCAGCGTGGTTGGGTATTTTGTATGCTTTTCACAGTAGTCCTGATCATTCATCCTCATTAGGACAGATAGTCTGAGGTATTTAACTGACATCCCCAGGTCAGCCACATCACCGGTCAAAGGTTTCCACCAGTGGGATGCTGTGCTGGGGGAAACACAGCCATTGTCTCAGCACTAAATAGAATTTAGGAGACAGGGTATGTTATGTTATGTACACTAACATGTTCTACTGCACGCTCGGTGTCTTCGCGTTCCATAGAACATGGAACGCGAAGCCCGGAGCGGTTCTTTTATGAGAGATTAGCCGACGGCCTGCTGACCGGTTGTGCTGCTGTACCTGCCTGTTTTCCTGAGAATAAAGATAACTTCATCATTAAATCATCTACGGACCTTGATTTAACAGGGTAGTCCATCATTTTGAATTTTTTTATCTGTTGCTGTCGTATTTTGTCGTCCCCTGCACAAAAGTGCAATATCATAGGCATTTACCGTATGTACCTCTGAAGTGACCAGAAAGGGTACAGTATTTCAGACTATTACAAAAGGGTAATGACTATATATCATTGTAGATTGCAAATTGCAAATTGCAAACATGTGGAAGACTTCTATGATACGGATCATCTCCAATCTTTTGAACAGTTGAAGTGAGGACAGAACACATGCATTACCTGCAGATTGAGCACTGGGAGACCCATCCCTCTATCAAGACTCAGGGCAACTGACCACTTAACTCCCATAGAACATTTTCTCATCACTAAACAAGATAACAAACACCTAAAATCAGATATTTACAAATTCTTCCAGAGTGCCATCCCGCCAAATCCCCAGCACAGAGAAGGTAGCAATTAAAATTGGAACAAACACTCACAGACCATAAATAGCTTGAGATCTTTTGTAGAACCCGGACTTCCGCCACATGTGGTGCAGTTCCTATACCTCAAGCCAAATACATTTGTGGTACCCTACGCCCCTGTCTTGTGGAGGATGTGGGGTAACATCAAAACACTGATACACTTGCTATGGTGGTGTCCCAAGCTTCAACATTATTAGCAGGAAGTGTTCACAGTACAAATGCCATCTTTTCCTCCAACATCCTGCATTCCTGGTTACAAGGAAATGCCTTTTTTAGGTCACGTTAGACAGCACAGCTGTCTCTTTGAGACCTGCTGTAATTGGTCTGTGGGTATCAAGTACATCCCCTTTCTTGACATTGCTTTTCATTTGTCTATGTCAGTGTCCTACAAAAATCCCTGCTTGCTAGTGGTATGTTTTGCCTCCTTGTCCCTCCGTTCTCTCTTCTGTTCCTCCCACAGAGCAGGGACTTAGTACTTTCACATTCCCCTATGTTTCTTTATCTGTTCTTTGAAGGACAGTTTTTTCTTGGGTTCCTGCTCTGTTACTGTTTGTCTGTGTTTAGCTTCAATGCCCTTGCTAGTTACAATCAAATATAGCATTCTTCTTCCCACCTCCTGTTAATGCCAGAGTTATGTTACAGTTGCCTTTTTTACTGTTGCCTCCCCACCATGGCTCCCACTCCGTTGCTTGTATTTTTTCAATTAGGCTTTTTGCACTCCACTGGCAGTTGGTATTATTCTAGTAGGATACTTGCTTGATTTGGGCTTCCTTTTATGGGGGATTGGGCTTGTCTTTTAGGTATGGCCTGCAAAGGGTTTACATATCGCCTCCTCTCTTTCCTGACTTTTCATTATTTCCTGTGTGTGTCACTTACTTTTCCTCCAGGTCTATTGGCTGTAGTATACTTTTCTTGCATTGACCAATACTTGTTTATGTTGTATTGTGTTTGCTTGTGTTGTTATGTGCAGCTTATTGGCATGCAGAATTTTGACATCAGCAGTCCTTACTTATAGTGTTGCTCACCAAACCATTACTTTATTGAAAATTAAACTTTCTGAAGCAGCAGCAGGCCAGCTTGTTGTTCATAGCCTCCGATCGCCTTCTCTCCGCTCAAACTGCCTCCTTCTCCTACCTCTCAGGAGTAAGGGCTGCTGCTAGCGCAGCCATTAAAGGCTGCCCACCTGCAGCCAAGCCGAGCCCCTCTCACCAGGTGACAGGAGAAAGCCGCTCCCCAGCTGACGGGAGAACGGACAGATTTGCTCACTATATTTATCATGGACCCCAGGCAGGAAAACCCATGAGCTTAACTTTAACTGCCTTAACTTTAACCAGAAAGGTTTTCTAAGGTCATGATACCACTGCGGTGTCATGCGGTTGCATCTTGTGCTAAAGAGAAATATGAGCTCTGCACAGTGTATTGTGTCAGTTATAACAAAAGGAGGATTATGAGCGTGCACTCTGGCCTCACAAAATGTGTTTGTTAACCCCCTCGGGTAACCTAGGGGATGTCTGCATGACTACGTTGTTTGATGTCACAGTAGAACCGGCAACTACAAAAAACAAAATGCTGTGATAAACTGCTCCGTAGACAAACACTACATGCAGAATGCACAAAAGTACAAAAAGTTTGAATAGAGATGATGTGCATTCACACATACCTGAACTTTGCAAATAAAGTCCTATACTGCACACATGTCTACTTACTGCTTGAATCTCTTTCATTCGCTAGTCTAGAGTGCTGGTCTGACTTTTATACTGAATAAAACAATGAGACAATTAAAGAGGTCAATTCAAGAAAGGAAACATATTTCTACATAGTCCCAAACTAATAGCTAATGCGACTCTTCCTTTTGTCTTTAAGAACACATACACAATGGGCTTATTTAAAAAGACACTACCAGCACAGAATGAAACAGTCAGTAGAAACAATCCAATGAACACAGGCTTGGTAAAATAAAATACACGCAAAACATTGAGCAAGCAGAAAAGCACTAGATTCCCAATTTCCACATTATAGAGTTTTCAAACCTACTGCTAATCTTGTAACTAGGACATAATATAAGTTAAATGCACACATGCACAAGAGCATCCATCACGAGGCAGGCTGTTTTATTTGTGTTTGGTTGCTCTAGGGGGAAGAAGTAGGAGGGATCGCTCTAACAGGGTGGAGAAATGGGAGCCAAGGGCAACCAACAATTGATGTTTCAAAATACAACTACTCAGTAGAAGGTAGATGTCAGGTAAAAATGAAGTAGAGAGTGTTTCTCATCTTAGAATGGAGCCGGTTACTGAAACGTCACCTAAATCATATGACAAGTAAAATGTGCTTGCCTGCATGCAAAACAAGCATTTGCAATGCAATAGGCCTCACATTTGCGAGAGTTTAAGCTGTAGGCATTGTAAATGACAATGCCTTGTATTTATCTGTTTTGAATACCAACACATAAATAAAAAGTATTGTCATTTATAATGCCAATAGCTCAAACTCTTACAAATGCGAGACCTATTGCATTGCAAATGCTTGTTTATATGGTGACCCCCAAGTTTTTGGACCTATGCTGCTGGCTTTCGACTCTGAGAGTACACTGAGAGCTGCTAACCAGACCTCAGTGCCCATGCCCTTAAACTGACTTGGCTTCTACCCATACATGTAAGTCCTTATTAAATGGTACCCAGGGCATGTAGGGTCCCATCAGGGATTGCAGCACAGGTTGTGCCACCCTAGGTGGGACATGAGTAAAATGAGACTCCCAGCCACCATTTGCAGGTTGGAGAGCAGTTTTGACTGCTTGCCTGTCTATTCCATTTAAAGCATTGGCAAAGCCAGAATTCCCCCACATAATGTAAGTCACCCCAATTGCAGACACAACAAGTCCTAATCCATAGGGGAACACATATTCCTCATGCAGAGCATGTAACTTTACATATTTTGACCGTTAAAATGCAGAATTGTCATTTTTACTGTGAAAAAGTTGGTCACCCAATTGGTGAGTGCAGAATTACATACTGACCCCTCATCTGTGCTAACTCTGGGGCAGTGCGACCAAAGTGGGTCATCCAAGGTATCAAACAACTCATCACATTAAGCCTGCCTTGATTCTCATGTCAAAATTAATGGAGTATGCAACTTTAGCAAAGTTGCCACTTTGTTGCCTTCCAACCACTGTCCCCATACTAGTTTCACATGGGGTCCTGTAGCAGAGACAGTTCTGCCCTCCTGGGGAGACATGCTAACTGTTAGAAACTGAGTTTATGGTTGGTAAAGGCATGCACCGTGTCAAGCAGGAACCACAATTCAAGTCAGGGTAAGTCACAACCCACCCTAAATTATCTTGTGTTCACCCTTTGGTGGCTTGGCACAGAGCAATAAGGCTTAACTTAAGAGGCAATTTGTAAAGTATTTGTGCAACACATAAAACAGTGACCCACTGAAAACACCACTAAAGACCCCGCAATAGTTTAGAAAACAGAGAATAAAACAAGACCAAAACAACAAAAATCCAATCTGGACAAGTCGAGCTATGCATTTTTTAATATTAAATGTAAAAATAGTGCTTAGAAGCAGCAAGCGCTGAAAGGGTTAATTAGTTGCACTGGACAGAAACAAAGTCAAGAGTTCAGGCTGACCTCAATGGAGTGCAGGCCAGATACAGGACCCACATAGGGCCCGATGAGCAGAAGTACCTTGAGCCTGGTCGGAAACACGAAGATGAGCGGTGCAGCCGAGCCATATGTCAGTGATCACTATGTAGTTGGGGTGATACCCCAGATTTCTCCACGCAACAATGGTGATGCGTTGGTTCCATGAGCAATGCACCGGTTTTGGGTTTCAGTGGTCCTGACTGTGATTGTAGGAACCTGGCTCTGTATATACTATATCAAAGCAAGGTATGGTGTGCACAGAGTCCAGTGGATTCCCAAAGGTAGGCAGAGGTAAAAGTAGTAAACACCTTATTTTTTATTGGTGGTGGTGTGGACAAGCAGTAAGGCTTTATCAGAGGGTAGTGCTAAGCATTTATTGTACACATTAAGGCAAGAAAGTATGTCACACATTCAAAGGCTGAACTCAGGCAATTTGTTTGTATAAAAATATCATTTAGTGTTATTTTATTTCTAGAACCAAATCAAAGGCAGATTCATACTCTCAAAGGCAAGGTATCATGAATATACATTTGACATTACTTTGGTTTTGGTTACAGGTTTGTAAACTTTGGCAATAAACAGTTGGAGTTACTTTATAGTTACTTTTCTTACTCAGAGAGTTATTCCTGCAAGCTGGTACATTTCCTAAGAGAGGGGAATGAGGGTAATGCGTATTGTAATACAATTACAGTTTTGCAGGGTTACTCACAAGACCCTCTTAGTCCTCAAAGAACACAACTGAGGTTATGGTCCGTGAGTAGGAGTTGGTCTAGTGGACACTCTGATCATACCGCCCGCAGCACAGAGGAAGCCAGGTGCAGAGTGCAGGGACCCCACGTTAGCCAACTGGCTCAGCAAAGTCATTGGTTCTGAGACTGCGGACGAGCAGGCCACCTGGTTGTTGGAACAAAAATTTCTGCCTAGCTCAACAAATACAGTGAGTCAAGGGAGTAGACAGAAAATTAAAATACCCCTCACTCTGAACCAAAGCTTTGATGAAAAGGCAAGCGAAGTAGGTGAGCACACCCGCTTTATAAGAGCTTTATAAGAGCTCCCTTGTTTCTTCATCCAAGCAATTATCCATTCATCCTTTCATTGGCTGTTCACCCTTTGATACTCACCATTTAAGCTTTGCATTCTCTCATCCAGTCTTTCACTATTCCAATCCATCCATCCACATATCTATCCATCCATTCACCTATCTACCCTTTCAACCATCTTTTTACCCTACCATCCATTTACCCACCCATGAATCCTTTCATCCATCCACACTTCCAGTCATCCTTTAACCCACTCACGCATCCTTTCACCCAATGTTGAACCTTATACTCATCAGGAAGAAGTTCCCAGAACTGTATTACTTTTTTCCACCTGGGCTTGCTGATTCTCTTATGTGGCTTCCTGGCTTTGAGCCCTTTGCCACTGCAACTCGAGTGTGAAAGTGCACGCACCCTTCCTATCCATGTTGGGAAGTGGTGCTGGCTTCATGTTCTGAAACACAGGCTGATCTGTCATTAAAGACCGGTAGGTGCACAATGGTATCTATCTGGGTAAACTCTTGAGCAGCTTGCAGTGTAGGTTGCTGTGAGTTCGCAACCACACCTATGATGCCTGTGATTGTGTGTGTCTTCCAACACAGGTTAGTGTGTGCTCTAAGAAACATGCATTGGTTATACCCATGTCCAGGTTGCTGTGCAGACTCCGGTGGGTGCACTGGCACAATTGATGATGGGAATTATGTGTCCCTTCTGACATTGCAGGTCGGGCACAATGGCACATGTGCTCCCAGGTAGTGAGGAATACCTATGAAACCTGCTCTACCCATAAGTTAATATGGGGAAGTGGTCAACAATACTTATCACTGCAATGGTGGATTGCAGTAGAACAGCTGCATGATGGTTGATATCAATGAATTTGCAGTGCCAAACCCTTTCCATTGGTAAAGGGATTTTTGGCTTAACCTGTTTAGAAGTGCCACTAATAGAATATGTGTAACTGCAAAACATGATGGACGTAATGCTGAATGATTGAAACATTCTCCCTCAGTCAAGAGATCTGGGTTAAATCTATCATTCTTTTGCCCACTACGCAATCCCAATTTGGTCCAACCCATATGCGAATCAGTCTTGACCCTGTGCCTCATGGGTACAGTCCAGACCAAACTGTCAAGCCAGGTCCTCTCTGGACCGGAAACAAGCATCTTGGGACCGGTTTCAGAGTATGTCACTATTCATCAGCCAGGCTAGCTTGAATCCAGTGGCACAGTGAGCAAAGGACTCACGTCTGGGCATACCCGTCACACTTAGGGCAAAAAGTGTAACTGCAACACATCATGGACGGAATGCTGAATGATTCAAACATTCTCTCCCAGTCAAGAGATCTGGGTTAAATCCATCATTCTTTTGCCCACTACTCCACCCCAGTTTGGACCTAGCCATATGTGAATCAGTCTTGAACCTGTGCCTCATGGGAACTGAAGTACTGGGTATTTTAAGCCCAGCGGTGCAGGGGAACACACCCTATGACTTCTGGGTTACTCCCTGTTTCAGACCTACAGAAACACAGAGTCTTCTGGGTGAAGTCAAAGATTCGTTTATTGGCTGCAGACCAATTACAGATATCCTAGAAGTACAACAGCGTGTATGTTCTCAGGAGACTGCTAAAAATCATAGAAACGGACTTCTTCTTAAATACACTTTTTCCTGCCTCAGGCATACATTCCTAGGTTTATGGTATGGCTATTACATGTATACATTACAAACGAAAAAGCAGAGTCATGATGACCATCCCACATTCCAATCAAGCCAGCCCACAATTATTTACACAGCAAGGTTCAGATCCCACATTAAATATCGATAGGCCCCAATAAAACACGGGCAGCTCCTGTTGATAGAAACGAGCCATAAAGCAGGAACAGTCAGGTGTGAAAGAGATTAGCCAGAGGCTTGTGTGGGATGAAAGGACTTTATGGCGTGTCAAGCCCTGATGCTATCACAGGTGGCCGGAGGAAGGGGAGCTCGTGAAACCAGTTTGACCTGGGGCAGCAGAGCCAAGCTGCCCAGGTCACAGAAGAGTCATGGAAAGGCAAATGTGCTGTGAGGCCCGTATTTGCTTCATTATAGCCTATGTGAGGGCAATCACAAGATGGCCACTGCTTCCAAAATGGAACCCGCGTAGTGATGCAGAATAACGTATACACAGTGCATTCATAGCTAGAATGGTATACAAAGCACTTGTACATACCGCATTAACCATTTGCGGTTCGCTAATATCGGCATAGACAGGGGTAGGGCCCTGTCCCCTACGCGGTCCTGAATATTAAAGTACGACAGACCCTCCTTTTGCCCTTACATAGGCAATCACTATACTCATCTTAATCAGAGTCTAGGTCAATGTTCACGAAGTCATGGAGATGTTGCTGTAGCATCATCCTATTACTTAGTTCGTCCCTCGATACATGTTTCCTGACACAAAATGTAGCACAGAGGCCACATATCGCGGGAGCACACTGTATACACAGACAGAACAGGAAAAGAATCGCTAAGATCATTCCAATGACCATCAGAACTTTCCAACCCCAGGCAGATATCAATTCCCAGAACCACCCCACCAGTGACCAATCTCCCTTATCCACGTGTATGGATTCAGATATTTTATGGAGTTTGGAGATGGCTTGATAGACTGTTGGAGCGTTATCTGGTATGAAAATGCAACAACTGGATTGAATGACCTTACATACCCCACCGCGGTCTGCAAGAATAACGTCTAGAACCATGCGGTTCTTCAAAGTCATAAGGCGATCCGCTTGGAGCTCAGCGGTCAGATTACCAAGGGCACCAGCCGTTACATTGACAGTGGATTCAACCACACGAGTCAGTTGTCTCAGGTTCCTACTATTTACCATAGGTCCCCAAAACGGGAGGAAACCCAAGAAGAAGTCTCCCGCTTCCTGACCGGCAGTATCCTCCTTACTGATCACGCCTCTCACAACTCTGGTCTTGTGATAGTCAGAGACAGCAGTAAATGTTGGCGGGAGCAAGTTTGCAATATAACATGTGCCCGAGAAATCAGGGGGCAACCATGTATATGCTCGGTCATTGCAGATGAAATATGTACCCTTGGCAGCCAAAAACGCAGGGGAAAACTGTGACGGGAAAGTGTACGTTTCAGTACAGTCGCTTCTTCCCAGTTGGGCTCTAGGATTCTGACCATTACCCTGTAAGCAGAACCGACCTATGTGGGGTACGACCCAGATTGGAGATGAGATTTTTCGCTGTCTTTCACCCAGACTAATAATATACCCCGTCGCGTTCCACCCTACATAAGCTCTCAGCTCTTCTTTGGGAATGGATGAGTATGCATCAATATCCCTACTCATATCGGCAATTCCTCTCACTAAGGCTTTATTATTTGTACTAGGTCTGATGGAACGCGGTTGTCGCGGGGAGTAGGCATCTAGAGCATAGAGGAACATGGTCTGGAATGCCCATGACGATCCATTGTAACTAAATGGCAGCACCAAATAAGGAATACCCTTATTAATGGTATGTGGCATTAACCCACACACCCAGCTATTGGTTGTATTCATGACTAGTTGGTGCTGGTGCAAGAGCTGAATAAACGAGTTATTTACAAACTCTGATCGTCTGGTCTGTTCGTGTTCAGGCAGAGGGTGAAAAGAGTGTGAGGAGGCAGTAGAAAGAGGTATAGGCTGTACAGTGGGTGCAATGGGCTTTTGAAAAGAGAAAAATACAAATCCAACGATGAACATCATGATACTACATAGTATAAATAGGCACAAGAATACAAAACATCTACTTTTCATTATCGTACATATTCTCGCTTTAAAGTTCATTTCCTCAGCGGATCTCTCCATCTTACAAAACTCCATCCTCTAATCGTGCCGCTCGCGGCGGGTGAGTTTCTTCTGCTAAGGAGTACGCCTGTCAGTCCAGGGAAACGCCCTAGACCAACCAGAACCGTTGACCTAACGTCTTCGGCCTGTACCCCAAAGTCTTGGCACCGCGACCCTGCGGCTGAACCCGGATGGTGGTTCGAAAAACAAAAATCAAGAAAGTCCTTCAGATGGGAGAGCTTATAATGTCAAAAAGAAAAGATAGTGAGGAAATCTTTATTTGTCCATAGGCCTTGGTCTCAAATTATAACGGAGACGGCCAGGTGCTGTGTGATCCTGAAACAAGAGTTCAGGCTCTGTGGTGTCCAATCGATTTGATGGTGGCACAGCTTCCTGCAGAATATCGCTGTTCTCTTGGTCTGAAGCTGTGTCTCTTATGTGTGCATCACTGAATGGTACAAAACGAGGTACAGTGTCTGTTTCAGAGTCTGCGATACCCTCCTGGACCCACCGGTCATATGGCAGAGGCAAAGGGATCCTCTTCACGTGGGTGGCGTGGATCCAGTTCTTCTTGCCTTTCACTCGAACCGCTGATCTTGTCGACAGAAGTACAAGGTGGGGGCCGATCCAGCGAGGCTCGTCGTTGCCTTTGCGCTGGAAATTTCGGACCAGGACCCACGAGCTAGGGTTGATAGGGTGTCCGGGAGTTTCAGGAGCCGGGGGAAGAGTATCATGCACCTGTTGGTGTAAAACACGCAGTTTAACAGTCAAATCATACAAGTAATCGAGTAGTACTGGATGCTCGATCTCACTGAATTTCGCCGGTCTTGGCACGCCCCATACATTAGCCGGGCGGCCAAAAACGACCTCATAAGGACTAAGTCCCACTCGTGAGTGTACGGTCATTCTGGTGGACAGGAGTGCTAAAGGCAGAGCGTCAGGCCATTTAAGACTGGTGCTCGCCTGGATTTTGGCCAGTTTAAGTTTTAGAGCACCGTTGTAGCGCTCTACTAATCCAGCTGATTGGGGGTGATTTGCAGCGTGGAACTTTTGCTTGATGCCTAAACCCTCACACACATTCTTCATTGCTTTACCCACAAACTCACTTCCATTATCACACCACACCATTCTTGGCATTCCAAACCTGGGAAAAAACTCCTTCACAAGAGCTTTGGCTGTGGACAGGGCAGTGTTATCTTTCAGAGGATAAGCCTCTATCCACTTCGAGAAAGCACAAACAACCACCAGTACATATTTCAGGTTGTTGCACCTTTCCATGTGGATAAAGTCCAGCTGCAAAACTTCAAATGGGTATGATGGGGGTGCAAAATGACCAGCTGGAGTTGGGGTTCCCCTACCAGGGTTGTATTTCAAGCATACCATGCAATTCTTGACCACATTCTCTGCACACTTGGGAATCCCAGCATTCTGCCATACTGGAGCCAACAACTTACAAATTCCTTTCGTACTGATGTGCGCCATTCCATGTGCCATTGTGACTACTGGGAGCACATATGCATCAGGCAACAACCATCGCCTATGTTCTGTCAGATCAATCCAACAACCATTCTCATCTAACTTACCCACACTTTCTCTCCACTTGCTTAATTCTTTCTCTGTGGCTTCAGCTTGAAGCGACTTCACACTCTCTATCGTGTTTTCACACATTCCAACATCATCAACCCATTTTGCGGGGCCTGCAACATACATTCTAGTCTTTACATTCTGTGCTGTTTCTTTTGCGATCTCATCAGCAAACGCATTTCCACGTCCGACGTCATCGGTGACTTTCCTGTGCGCACTGCATTTCATGATCGCAACTTGTAACGGTAGGGTCAGTGACTCAAGGAGATCATTCACCAACTTGCCATTCTGAATTTTAGCTCCATGCGACGTCAGGAACCCACGTTCTTTCCACAATCGCCCAAAACTATGAGCCACGCCAAAGGCGTACTGGCTATCGGTGTATATATTCACTCTCATTCCTTCAGACAATACGCATGCTCTCGTGAGGGCGATTAATTCTGCTGCTTGGGCCGAATTATGTGGCACTCGTGCAGTTTCCACAACCGTGTGTAAAGTCGTGATAGCATATGCAGCAGTCGTGTCACCATTAGGGAGCTTGAAACACGAACCATCCACCCATAAAGTACCATCACACTCAGTCAGGGGAGTATCTTTTAGATCTACTCTTCCTTTCGTCTCTTCCTCTGTTCTGAACAGACAGTCATGTTGCTCATTCTCATCTAGGTCTGCTGGATTTGGCAATAACGTAGCTGGATTCAGCGTGTTGCATCTCTTTATGTGTATGTGGTTTGCTAACAGTGTGAGCTCATAGCCTGATAATCGCGCACTAGTCAAGTGTTGTGTCTTGGTTCTGTTCAATAATGTGTCTACAGCATGTGGAACCATAACGATCAATGTGTTGTCCATTACCAAACCAGCAGATTGTTGGAAAGACATATCTGCAGCAGCTGTCGCTCTCAGACAGCTTGGCAATGCCCTCGCTACAGGGTCCAAGGTTGATGAAAAATATGCGCATGGGCGCGGTCTGTCGCCAAAAGGCTGTGTTAACACTGATAATGCACAACCATCTTTCTCGTGAACATACAATGTAAAAGGCTTGCTGTAGTCAGGGGTACCCAACACAGGAGCTGAGCATAATGCATTGCGCAATTCCACAAAACTTTTCTGGCACTCTTCAGACCATGGGATAGGATTCGGTGTGTCTTTGCATGTTAATACTAACAAAGGTTTTGCCAACAAGGAAAAATTTGGGATCCAGTGCCTACAGTATGAGGTAATGCCCAAGAAAGCACGCACTTCTCTCTGTGTTCTTGGCACACTCAACTGTGCAATGGCTTGAATTCTCTCTGGGGTCAGTTTCCTTCCCTCCTTCGATAAGAGATGACCTAAGTAGGTCACTTCTTGTCGACAATATTGCAGTTTTGAGAGAGACACTTTGTGATGGAAAGCAGACAAATGACACAACAGTGACAATGTGGCTTCTTTGCAGATCTTTTCAGTATCCGCGGCGATTAGTAAATCGTCAACGTACTGAATCAGGATAGCGCCACTTGGTAAAACAAGTGCATCAAGCTGCGCTTTCAAAGCTTGGCTGTATATTGATGGACTTTCACAGTAGCCCTGGGGAGCGCGTTTGAAGCGGAAGCTTCGGCCTCCCAGACTGAAGCCAAAAATGTTTCTGCTCTCCTCTGCAATTGGGATGCTAAAGAAAGCATTCTTAAAATCAATCACTGAAAACCATGCAGCCGAGGCTGGAATCATCGTTAACAAGGCAGTTATATCAGGGACAACTGGAAACTGGGGCACAACAATCTTATTAACCTCTCTAAGATCAATCACAAATCTGTAAACAGGTGGCTGTGAAGGGTCAGTTCGTTTTAAGACAGGTAAAATCGGGCTGTTGCAAACGTTGCCTCTTGTCTCTTCAATCACACCCTTATTAATCAAGTCACTGACAATTTCTAACAATGCTTTCTGACCTTCATTAGAGATCTTGTACTGGGGAATACGTGGCAGTCTGACATTAGCCTTTAAAGTTACCACGTATGGCGGTATCTCCAAGAGGCCCACATCATTGGGACCAGTAGCCCAAAGAACATCCGGAAGGGATGACAATTCAGGCGGCATTGTATTTTTAGATAAGTACATCGGGGAAATCACTTTCCTGCCTAATGTGAGTTGTACTCCTGACGGTGAACAATACAGGGTAGCATGCAATCTTTTTAACAAGTCTAACCCTAGCAAATTTTCACCACAACCTGTTGTTAGAATCAGGGGTGCTTTCAGCTCGCAAGGCCCAATAGAAAGGGACATGGGACTAGAAATCGGGTTTCTAACTGGGGCGCCAGAAAAACCTACTGAAACATTTATATCGCCAGACAAAGGTGCGCCAGGGAGTTTTGAATGCATAATTGAACTCTTTGCAGCACCAGTGTCTAGCAGAAAGGGCTCCGTTACATTTGCTGTAGTCACCTCAACATACGGTCCGCTCTGATCCACTGGCACTGAAACAACTCCCTCTCTCTGTCTACGGCTGTCCTAGTAATCATTATTTCCTGCATCGCCGTCCTCTGCATAATAATCATTATTGTAGTACTGAGCTGTATTACTAGTCGCGTTGGCTTGCTGATCAAAGCTATTGATGGTATTTTGAGGCGGAAGAGGACGCGAGTTCTGGGGAACATTCCCACGCCCTCTGCCTCTAGGAACTTGCTGACCACCCCTCCCTCTTGCGCCATACATGTTGCCGTTACGCTGCATCAATTTAGGGCAACTATATTTAAAATGACCTTCCTCTTTACAGTATGAACATTGGTTGGGACCTACAGGGACACGTGGTTAATACCCATTCATTTGCTGATTGTTCTGAAATTGTTGGGGTTGGTGATAGACACCTTGGGGTTGCCTATAATTATTCTGACCTCCACGTGGCGGATAGGCCTGTTGTAAAAGGACCTTCGTTTTTAGCTCTTTCGTTTTCTTTTCTGTTCTATCTTTCTCGTCTTTATCTCTGTTTTCATAATACTGTGCAGTAGCCAGTATTTGCGCTGAAGAAGAAACAGCCCAAGAACTTTCTGAATCTTTTAACTTTTTACACAAGTCAGGAAGTAAATTCTGCACAAATTTATCCACAAATAACCGTTGGCCACCCTCAGTACTCATATCTTGCCCACTGTGATCAATAAACGTTTCTTCAAACCTGGTAAAGAAGTCTGACACTGTCTCATCTTTCTTCTGCTTGCATGCAGATAGCTTGTCCCAATTTACGCGCATCGCGGGCATTATTGTCTTCATATACGTGATGATTATACCAGGGAGTTCTGCTATTAAAGGCTCTGGTTTCGCGCCACCAATCTGTCTAGCGTCAGCAGCGATGATGTTAGCCCATGTGTCCCCTAGTTCTGCAGCATGATCCATATTACGAATGGATCCCCACAAAGGCTGCGGAACCACATTCCCAAACAGCATATCTATATCAGCCAGATTCATTACACAGGATTCTGCAGTTTGTGACAACTCCTTATAATAACCGGTAGGGTTTTTACGGGGATCAGGCAATGTCTGCTTAAGTGCTAACACCTCAGATCTTTTCCATGTAACATGTACCCAAATACGCTGAAAATGTGCTAAGACAGGTGGATTAGCATTTGGTTCAGCAGGTCTCCAAACTGGGGGAACCTCACGCATCGGATATTGACGTGCTTTTACCCTTTTTCCCACAGGGACATCAGGTTCAAACAATGACTGTTGACAATCATCATTCCTGAAGGATAATACAACCGCAACTGCTTTATCTACATCGCGATCCACAATGGTACCAGTTCCAAAATCAAATCTTACTCGACACAACTCCTGCGGGCTTGGGTCTTTACCACCATCATCCAATTTCTCACAGAGAATTTCGCACATTTTCTCAAAGACATACCTCTGTTTTGGGGCATCCCATTGATGGAAAACGTTGACAACTGATTCCACATCATATAGTGAAGGGAAAACAATCCATCTACGTGCCATGCGATCTATTAGCTTCTTCTCATCGGGGTCGCACCGGATGACTCAAAGAGAGGTGACATTAACGTAGTAACCACATTAGCTAAACGCTGTCGCGCTGAAGGAGAAGTTGAGGCGAAAACAGGGGGATAAACAGAGGGGAGAAAAGAGGATGCAGAAACAGGTACTGGAGTGGTGCAAGGAAGAGTGTCAGGGGAGGCAGCTGCTGAATTAGATAAAGTCGCAGGAAGCGCGGGGGCAGTTGGAAACACAACTGGCGGCCCTTAAGAGGGCTGCGCTATAGGGATAGGAGCCGGCTGCAAAGCAGCTGGCGGTAGTGGCAAGGCTTGCAGTATATTAACTGGAGGTGGCATATTCACAAGCTGTGGAGGCGCCGTGGCATTTTGAGCATACGGGGGTGGCGAACTCAACAAATGCGACATCAGGGGATCTTTCTCCTTTTCTTCTAACTCATTCTGTTTAGAGTGCGGTAAAGCTGGGTAACATTTGTCGATCCCTAACTTACGCTGTTTGTGCAATTGCTCATTCATCTGCTCCTCCTCATTGTCTTTGAATTGTACAGCTGCTTGCATTACTGTCATACCTTTCTCTCTTTTATTCTTTTTCGCTAGCTTAATTTCCTTCTGTTTGGCTTCCTTTCGCCATAAGCGGAAAGAATCAAACATCGCCGGCCGGGCTTTCTTTTTAAACAATTTAATTTCCAAATTATCTAAAATATCGGTATCGAAACTACCATTTTGGAGCCATTTTAAAACACCGTCTTTTCTGGTGTAGTGGATCCATACTTCGTTATATGCAATAGGGCCTACGCCATGTTTTACATAGAGCTCATAAGTTGGAGTTCCAACCGGAGGAACCGGACATGATTCCTCCAGCTGGAAATCTCTTCCACAACCCAAACAAAATATTCTACCAAATATTCTAGAACCAGGCATCTTCGCTCACTAGTCTAGACCCAAAAACGTCAAAGAATTATCGATTACGATAGTCTCGTGAATACACAAGTCCTCTGGCTTTGGCGTTTGCAAACTCCAAATTCCCAAATCAAAACGATCCCGAAGGATACCAAAACAAATGGGAGACGTTCCACTTATACTTAACTGAATATTGCTGATCGATGGCGTCACCAGAAGACTCTCTCGATTGTTTCGCTCTCTCAAACTCGTCAAGGGTCCAAAACAGGTCGATTAATCAGGGCAGCAGTCCTTCGTAGCCGTCGGGACGTGGAGAACCTTGCAGAAAAGACTTTCGGACCACGTCGACATGCAGGGGTCGATGAAGTGGCGGCCTTCCTCCGGAATTTCCACACGAAGCTCCTCACGAACCTCTGGCTTGGACTGGTACCGCTGAAATCGTCCCGAGTTGGGCGCCAAACTGAAGTACTGGGTATTTTAAGCCCAGCGGTGCAGGGGAACACACCCTATGACTTCTGGGTTACTCCCTGTTTCAGACCTACAGAAACACAGAGTCTTCTGGGTGAAGTCAAAGATTCGTTTATTGGCTGCAGACCAATTACAGATATCCTAGAAGTACAACAGCGTGTATGTTCTCAGGAGACTGCTAAAAATCATAGAAACGGACTTCTTCTTAAATACACTTTTTCCTGCGTCAGGCATACATTCCTAGGTTTATGGTATGGCTATTACATGTATACATTACAAACGAAAAAGCAGAGTCATGATGACCATCCCACATTCCAATCAAGCCAGCCCACAATTATTTACACAGCAAGGTTCAGATCCCACATTAGATATCGATGGGCCCCAATAAAACACGGGCAGCTCCTGTTGATAGAAACGAGCCATAAAGCAGGAACAGTCAGGTGTGAAAGAGATTAGCCAGAGGCTTGTGTGGGATGAAAGGACTTTATGGCGTGTCAAGCCCTGATGCTATCACAGGTGGCCGGAGGAAGGGGAGCTCGTGAAACCAGTTTGACCTGGGGCAGCAGAGCCAAGCTGCCCAGGTCACAGAAGAGTCATGGAAAGGCAAATGTGCTGTGAGGCCCGTATTTGCTTCATTATAGCCTATGTGAGGGCAATCACAAGATGGCCACTGCTTCCAAAATGGAACCCGCGTAGTGATGCAGAATAACGTGTACACGGTGCATTCATAGCTAGAATGGTATACAAAGCACTTGTACATACCGCATTAACCATTTGCGGTTCGCTAATATCGGCATAGACAGGGGTAGGGCCCTGTCCCCTACGCGGTCCTGAATATTAAAGTACGACAGAACAGTCCAGACAGAACTGCCAAGCCAGGTCTTTGCTGGACCAGAAACAAGCATGCTGGGACCGGTTTCAGGGTATGTCACCCTTCATCAGCCAGGCTACCTTGCATCCAGTGGCACAGTGAGCAAGGGACCCATGTCTGGGCATACCCATCCCACTTAGGGCGAAAAGTGTAACTGGGGTGAATGTATAACATTGTTTTGCATTCTGTCCATCAATTGTTTTTGCATTTGTCACCCCAAGTGGGACGGGTATGCCCAGACGTGGGTCATGTGCGCTCCATGCCACTGGAGTCAAGCTATCTTGGCTGATGAGGGGTAAAACCCCAAAATCGGTCCTAGGACGCTTGTTTCCAGTCCAGGGAGGACCTGACCTGGCAGTTCGGGCTGGACTGTTCCCAGTGGGCACAGGGTCAAGACTGATTTGCATATGACTGGGTTCAAACTGGAATGGCACGGTAAGCAAAATAACAATGGATTTAGGCCCAGATCTCTGTACTGGGGTGAATGTATGACATTGTTCTGCATTCTGTCCATCAATTGTTGTTTTTGCATTTGTCACCCCGAGTGGACGGGTATGCCCAGATGTGGGTCAAGTGCTCTCCATGCCACTGGAGTCAAGCTATCCTGGCTGATGAGGGGTGAAACCCCGAAACCAGTCCTATGATGATTGTTTACAGTCTAGGGAGGACCTGACCTGGTAGTTCGGGCTGGACTTGTCCCATAGGGCAGAGGGTCAAGACTGATTTGTATATGGCTGGGTTAAAACTGGAATGGCATGGTGAGCAAAATAACTATGGATTGAGGCCCAGCTCTCTGTACTGGGGTGAATGTATGACATTGCTCTGCATTCTGTCCATCAATTGTTGTTTTTGCACTTAAAGAATATGGGAATTTCTATGCTTCAAGAGTCTCAGGGACCCTGGTATCCGACTCTGTCGGTTCCAACACCCATCCATGCATCCTTTCACCCATATACCCTTTCCTCCATCCTTTTACCCACGTGTGCATCCTATCACACACCTATGCATCCTTTCACCCACCCATGCATCCTTTCACTCATATACCATTTCACCCATCCTTTCTTTTCATGTTCCATCCTTTTTTCCCTTTTCCATCACGCCATCATTTTTAGCATTCCTTATGAGCTTTTGTCTGCTGAGTTGCAGATAGAAGAGACAATAAGTGCTCAACCCCTTATATAGCTGCTAAAGTGGAGGGTTCACGATGCCCTTGCAGTGTGAATAATAGTAATTGTCACTAAGCAAGCAGTATGACTTACCACCCACAGCTGGGGCTCCCTCTCCACCCGTCGCCATGTCTGTTTCAATGGCACTGCAGCTGGCCCTGGCACTGGTGGTCTGTATGTATTGAAAAACCATTACACATTTTAAATGTCAGAAATGCCTCCTCTTATTATTATATTCTCTAATGAAATGGTACAAACGCGATAAATCACTACAATTCAGTTAGCAGTGTCTTTGAAAAAAAATATCACTTTGGGCATTTTGTTGGTTGACAATGTTATAAAAGCCAGTTAGTCAAGCCAACCAAAAACTTTTCGTAATGGAGGGGTAGAGCTATGATGACTCGGAGTCATTGAAGCACAATGAAGAGGAGCAATAATTGGTCAATGAAGGACATATGGTCTTGGTTGGCAAATGCAATGGTACTCTCAAGCCATTCTACACTTTAATTGAAAGTGCTGGTATACTACTGTATAAATGAATTAAGATAATACATACAACACATCATTGGGGGGTCCACCATGGCCGTGGAGCTACAAAAAGCAAATCTTCTCAACAAACATGTGAAGAATAGCTTACTTGGGCATGCTATATTTACAGTAGAGCACCTTTCCTAAAATATGTTCTCTTAGTCTTGCAGTGCCTGTCCACAACATATATATAAGGGCAGAGGAAAAGCTTACTAACAAAGCAGAAGAATGCTACAGACTAATACAGAAACATGAAATATAAAACTAAATTAGGATAATGCAGGGGTAACAAGAATTTAACAAACATTAGATAGAATAAAGGTGAGTTATAAAAATGAGACAGGCACAGTAAAAAAACAAAAGGAAAATTATTCTAAACAGGGAGAGGTAACAGTTAGGGAAATAATGATAATATTAACAGGAGGACGTGTGGGGCCAGCATATCCCTCAGCCACGGAGCTTGTGGTGGCACCCCAGGCTGCCTCTAATGCCATCTTCTTGCCCTTGGGTACTTATGTAAGAAATAAAGAAGATATAAAATTGATTAGCGGAACAGTTAATCTCCCCCGAAAATCATTTGACAGACAAACTCACTAACATTGTACTTTTCTAAATTAGATAGCCCATAGTATTAGTGTTGAGTTGACCTATTCCTAATTTCCTAAACCTAAGGCCTATTCCAAATTTCCTAAACCTAAACTACATTTGGAGCTACTAATGCATTGCAAGAAATATTATTTGCTTCTCATCTGATTCAAAACACTCTTTGATGGGCCAACTCAGTCTCCACTTTTTCAATGCATAAATGCACATAGTACACATCACTGGAAGCTTGCTTGTAACTGTATGAGCTCCACAAAGAAAGGCACACAGAAGACTAACTAGGTATTATTACTACTACCACGTTCTTAGTGACAGGACAGAGTAGTCTGCATGGCTTCGTAAATAATCAGCCCAAGTGAACGCTGATAAGTACGATTAGGTAGCGCAGAACACCTGGGTAGCTCAAACTGAATCAAATAATATTCGGAATGTAAAATAAACTTACCTCTGAGTGTGAGCAGAATGCTATCTGAAAAAAAAGTAGCATTGTAAAACACAACACAACAAATAGATAATTACTCAATGAGCCCCGCAACCTCAACGCCCAGCAGGACAAGCACGTCCTGCTCCCAATCCAATATGTCAACGTAGCAGTGCACAACTGCTGTTGGGTGCACTGGACCCCAGTGTTCCGATGGGCACACCGGTGCACCCTTCCCCCCAGTCCCAACTCTCCCAGAGGGCGTACCAGCTGCCAGGCTTACCGCTTGCTGCCAGAGTGGAGGGAAGGTGGCATGCACGTAAAAAACAAGTGCGCCCACCTCTGCCTCTGAAAAAATGGCACAGGGCTGCACCCCTTGGCTGCGCAAGCGATTGCCTGTGTGCAGTCTGGTACTGCCATGTCGACTTGGTAAGTGCACCCACTTGCCAGTCCCCAAACCTTTGCTTTTCTTCATATCAGACATCCCTAAGGTAGGCCCAAGGGTAGGGTGTGTCGTAAGCATAAGGTAGGACATGCTCTGGTGTGTGTGGCATGTCCTAATAGTGAATTACAGCCATTTGCGTTTTTCACTATTGCAAGGCTACCAGTCGCCATAGGCCAGAATGGGCAGTTTGATTATAACACCTTGTAATCCTAACTGAGCCAGGGAAAATGGTAGAAATTTGAGTTTAGCATTCCTGAACTCAGAATGATAAAATACTACTTTTAGTGAAGTTTGTTTTAACTTTCTGTGTTTGAAAATACCACTTTTAGAAAGTAGGTATTTCCTTACCTAACCATCCAGCCTGCCTTTGCTAGTTTGTGTATTGTGTGTCTGGCTTTGTGTGTGATGGGCTGGGAGATTCCAGGAGACAGGGTGAGTCAGCAGAGGGCTGAATAGAACTATCTGCATGTAGAGTGGTGGGAGGAGTAGCACCCGGGTCTGAATAGGGCTCTGCCTGCCTTCCACAATGCTGGCTCCAGCTCCTGTGGTGCGTCCGATGACCCTGGCCCACACTGTCAAAGGAAAGAAGGAGTCCTGTAAACAAAATGCTCCAGGACTGCACAGAACTGATTTGGACTAGGTACAGGCTCCTCTGCCTTCAGATGACAAAGGATTTGTAGTATAAATATGGGGACCCAGACCCTAAGACTTCAGATCATGTCTAGAACAACAAGACAAACCTCTGCCAAGGAGAAGAACCAAGGAAGCTGTAGGAGTTGCACTGCCCCCCTACCAGTGTGCTGTGTTGCTGGGTTGGCCTACAGTGGTGTCTTCAGTGCCAAGGAGAGGAGAAGGAACTTTCAAAGAACTTTCATCAGCTTGCAGAATATTGCTCCAAGGGCTTGAACTTGTGCTTGCCTCCTGCTGAAGTCTCAGGGACAAAATACTTCACCACCAGCTCCCCTCTAAATTTCCTTGCTGGGTATTCTGTCTGCAGAAGCCTGCATGTCGCTGGGAGCTGGAAGCGCAACTCAATGGGAAGAAGCGTGTCACAGTCGCAGCTGTTGCCGTCGCATCGCCGGAGAAGCGTGTCGCAGCCGCAGAGGTCACCACTGCATCACCAGAGAAGCGTGCCTTTGTCAAAGCTGTTACCTGACGGATCACCGGAGAAGCGTGTCGCCACCACAGAGGTTGCCGTCGCATTACCGGAGAAGCATGTCACAGGGCCTGTCGCGGCTCCAAAGGTAAAGAGTTTACCGCACGGCCGCCGGGCATGAATGCATCGCCTTCACGTCTTTGCATCAAGGGTGCCATCTTATCGCATAGCAACGGATTGTCGCATCGAAGTGCCATCTTGTCGCATCGTAACTGGAACGCAGTACGAGAATCAACGCATCACCTCCTCTCCGGTAAAGACGCATCCCCTACTCTGCACAAGAATTGAGGTGTGCCACATCGTCTCGCCCGAAGCAAGGAACCGACACATCTCTACCCCTGTGAACCTTTTGTTTGTTTTGTGTTACGCATCCAGGTACTTTTGTTAAAAACGTGTTGCATTTATCACCAACTTGAAGTAAGTTACTTCTACCATCTTTAAGTCTATTTTGACTACAGTATTGTGGATTTTTGTCGTTTGTGGTCTTTTGTTAAGTCTACATAAAGAATACTTATTTTTATAAAACATGCGTAGTATCAATCTGTAGTCTTTTCACTGTATTACTGTATGTGTTCACAAATGCTTAACACACTGCCTCTGAGTTAAGCCTGTCTGTTCGTGATAAGCTACCAAGGGGGTGAGCAGGGGTTATCCAGTAGTGTATTCCCGTTCCCTGACTTAGAAGCAAGGGTCCCTATTTGGTCAAAGCTACCAACTAGATGCCCCCAGTTCTAACAGTAGAGATACATTATGCACGTTTCGTAACTGGGCTAAAACACGCCCATAGTGGAATTTTCCAGGCAGGTGCAGCTAAGCAATGACATACAAAGAAAAAACGGTCTTGGTACTCATATCTTACACTGAGTTGCAAAGACCAAGGTTGTACCAGTCGGGGCCATCACCAGACAAGTGGGAGAGAGCCTCTATCTAGTGAGAAAGGTATGCGCTGTTAGACCTGGCACCATTGGCATGGATCTCCCTTCCATCTTTCAATTTTGTCTCCTCTGTGTTTGCTGGTGTTAGATGCTCTGGGCGCTGTGCCACTGCCATTCATTTTATTTATTTAATTGTTTACTTACCTCCATTCATCCATATTCCGGTGTTTACTACCCCCCACCCTGCCCCTTCCCCGCCCCATGGAACTCCCTCCACGGGCCGCTACTGAGGGCAGCCTATACCTCGCATTTACCAATTTAAAAACTTCCTTTGATCTAGTCCATAGGAGTAAATTATCATTGGTACTTAAGGATATGGGGATCCCACAGTTTATCCTTGACCTTGTAGTTGGGTTGCATGAAGAGACCTATGCACAGATCAGGTGGGAGTCGCAGGGACAATTGACTGACCGTATGCCTGTCAGCAGGGGCGTTCGACAGGGTTGTGTCTTGGCTCCCACCCTATTCTCCCTGTATCTGAACTAAGTGCTTACTTTGCTGCAAGAAGATCGAGTAGATGCACCAATCCTGGGGGGAGACAAGGTACCAATCCTCTTGTTCGCAGATGACACCCTGTTGGTGTCAAAGACCAACAGCGACTTTTGAATAGGTTCCAACTTTTGCGATACTAGGGGACTGGTAATTAACTCCTTAAAAACAAAATTCAAGGCCTTTAAACCCCACAAGTCTAATAGAGGCAGCCCCTTGCTTGGTGGAACCCCCTTAGAAAGAGTTGGTACCTTTGATTATCTAGGTATCCATCACTCAGACAATATGTCTTGGAAGCACCACCTAACAAAGATGCTGATGACCCATAAAAGGGTAGTGTAATCACTTGGAAAGGAACATCGCTTGTCGCATAATAGACCGGTAGCTCCCGCCCTTCAGGTCTACGAAGGGAAGGAAATTAGCACAGTATTGTAAGGTGCAGGGCTGTGGGGACTTAAGAAGGCCCACCACCTCTGCAGATCTGAGCACAAATTCCTTAGGGATTTAGTGATGCTGCCCGAATATTTTCCCCTCACACCCCTTATGCTTGATATGGGCAGACGATCTATTGGTGATGTAGCAAGGCTTCGGCTGCTGCTCTTCTGGGCTCGCATTAGGCGACCCCTGAGCTTCTGCCTGATGCGGAAGCCCTATCTGAGGTTAACAGGCTAGACACAAGTAGTAAAGTGGGATGGATCTCCAATGCTAGGAAAATCATGTCAGCCATCCAGCTCCAAGCTCACTGGGACAATCAGGACCCACCGAGGAAAAAAGAGCTTACATGTCTTCACTAGGAATGGGTGGACCAACAAGAACCTAGGGAATCAAATTTGTGGAGACTAACTGCAGAACTTTATCTCCACATGCAGGACAGATATTTAGAGCCCTTTTCAGATGTAATCCAGGTCCCACGGGACAGGACTTTATATGTTCATTTCAGGTTTGGAACACTCCTTGTCTGTGAAACTACAGCTAACTGGTATACACGTAATCCAACCTCAAAGGACTGCCCATGCTGCAAGGCGCCGGTAGAAAGTGTTGCCCATGTTATGTTCGCATGCCAGGCATACTCCACGCTGAGGGCGATGTGACTAAAACCAATTTGCCGGCAACTGGGTACACGGGACCATCGCGTTGCCCTGCGTATTTTTAGATCAGACTCCAGACTGCTCTTTGCCTGTATTGTGGCCAAGTTCCTGAGCCATGCATGGCTTATAAAATGGAAGACCGATACAGGAACGTGGCAGTCCCCAGTAGCATGAGGACCACATGCAGCTGATGTAGGACCCTAAGATGGAAATCCATGTCTTATTTATACACCTTGCACGTGCACTTTATTGTTTTTAGTCTACCCATGATGCTTCCCTGAGGGGGGATTGCAAATTGGGTCCAACTGAAGTTCCATGGTAACAAGATGCATCCTAGAGCTTCTCCTTACCTATTTAAGTATGTAATTTATGTATATTGTTATTCTACCATGTTGTATTATCGATAGCCTTATTATTGACTTGCTGAATAGCACGATGTACCCTAGTTCCAGCATATACCTATCTGTAATATACATTTTTATGAACTGACTAATTTTATATTCTTTTATTTAAAATGGTGTTTTTATAACTTTTATGATGTGAGTGTTCAAAATAAAGCTTATACAACAACAAATCAATAACGGAGATGAATTTAGCGGTAGAAGGAATCATCGTAAAAAGCGTGGTTATATCAGGAACCACAGGAAACTGCGAAACCACTAATTTATTAACCTCGCACAGATTAATCACAAAACGATAAACATCATCAGCATCCTCAGAGGAACCTGAGGGTGCCCTTTTAAGAATCAGAAGAATAGCACTATTACAAATATTGACAGACGTTTCCTCAGCTACTCCCTTTTGTATCAAATCCTGAATAATCTACACAAGAGCCCGTACTCCTGCCTGCGGTATCTTATACTGAGGAATGCGAGGCAAAACAACATTCTCTTTAACTTGTATAGAAACTGGTGGTATATGCAACAGCCCTACATCCGTGTCGCCTGTGGCCCATAGAGTGGGCGGGACATCAGCAAATTCATCGGGAAGGAGTGCATCCTGAGACAAACACTGTTTAGTATCCACATCCGAACCCACAGTGATATAAACACCCACAGGAGATCAATAGATAGTATCATGAATCTTCTTCAGCAAATCCAAACCCATCAAATTCTCACCACAGTTGGATGTCAACAAAAACAGAGATTCCAGAGTAAAAGGACCAAGAGTCATGGAACGGGGCGTGAAATGGGGCTTACAACCGGTACACCTGAAAAACCTACCGAAACATTATTGTGGCCAGACAGGGCTGCCCCCGGGACCACGTGTCGAGAAACAGAGCTCTTTGTCGCACCTGTGTCCACCAAAGAATTCTTAGTCGAGCTTTGCAAATCCACGGTGACATAAGGACCACGCTGATCTACAGGTATCTGAACTGGTCCCTCCCCCTGTTCCTAGCTGTCCTAGCTATAGGACATACCTGTCACCTAATCCATATCGTAATCATCGTGATAATACTGGCCATCATGAGGGTCATCAAAGTAATCATTATCAGAGCGACCCTGAGAAACCGCAGCATTCAGAGCTCTCTCAGTCCCCCTACCTCTCCCACCAGAACCTCGCCCTCTAGGAGCTGCAACTTTCTGTGAAAGCACAGGACACTGGCTACACCAATTACCTTCCTTCTTACAATATGCACAATGATTTGGCCCTAACGGTGTTGTTGAAGGCTGTCTTCTGGTACGTGGAAGCTGTCTAGAAGGAACAGCCTGTCCCCTACTAGTTCTCCTAATCGCCTGCTGTAACAGCACCTTCGTTTTCCAATCAATATGTTTCTTATTAGTCCTATCCTTTTCCTCCTGATCTCGATGTTCATAATACTGGGCCATATTCAGAGTAACAGAAGGGGAAGAGGTGGACCAGGTACTCTCAGACTCCTGTAAAAGAGTCATAATTTCAGGAAGAAGATTAGAAACAAATCGTTCAACGAAAAATCAAACTCATCCTTCAACAGACATATCCTGCCCACTATAGTCCAAAAAAGTATCTTCAAACTTGTTAAAGAAATCAGACACACTTTCATTCTTCTTCTTCTGACAAGCCGTCAATTTGTCCCAGCTCACCTGCTTAGGTGGAATAAGAGAATGCATATATGTAATAATACGATCTGGCAAAGCAAGTATCTCAGTTCGGGATTTATCACCTGGCTTCCTTTCCTGATCCCATCCTTTAATCACATCCCATGTACCACCCAACTCCGTGATATGGTCTTGAGTATGTACCTGTCTTTAAACAGACAGCCTCTGGTAATTCTTTATGATAAGCTGTAGGGTTTTTTCTAGGGTCAGGCAAATGAGCCTTAAGTGCTAAAACTTCATTCCTTTTCCATAATAAACCCATTGCTCCTGAAAACGAATAGCCACAGCCCGTCTAGTGACCGTCCCGTGCTGATCTGTTAACTGAGGTATTTCTGGGTGATATATGGGATGGACCTCCCGCATCAGAAACTGAGTTATCTGAGTAGGGCTCCCTTCATGTAGTCTACCCCTGTAGGCAACTAGAGTTGTAACATTACCAAATACCTGGCCTGGCTCCAAGTCAATAGCATATACGTGATCTCTAATATCAAATACAATTTGAGGTGCTTCTGTCCCAATGAGTTTCTGGCAAAGACTAATCAATGTAGTAGACATATGCTTAGGGGCATGTTGCTGTATGAAGGGTTCAAAATCTCGCATGACTTCCCAAACATCCTCCACACTATAAATTGCATCCGGAGCCCACTGCGCACCCAGGCCAGTTATTACTTGTTTCTCTTCATCCCCTACCCCAGATCGAACTAACGGCTCTATTCGCTCCCTGAATTTCGTCTAATCTCTATCCTCAAACCCACGTCCTGGCGTCTCAACATTCAAAGGTATTGGAGGATGAAAAACTATGGAAGGAGAAACAACAGAAGTGACAGGTACAATCGTTGCTTGTGGTTGCACCGGAGGAGAAAGAACAGAAGATACAGAAGCTAAAAAAACAGATGTACTAAGAGTTACAGGGGTCAAAGATGGCGACGACAAAGAAGGAGCAGGAGCTGCTGTAGCCGAAGCCGTCGAAACAACAGCTATAGCTAAGGGGACAGCTGGAGCAGACCAAACATGCTGCTGGGGCTGCAACGGAATGACGGGATATATCCTCTGTGGGGCGGACGGAGGTGGAGGTCAAGTATCTAACAACTCTTTTACAAAAGTATCATCTTCCTCTTTAACTAAATAAAACGTATCAATATGCAATTGAAATCTCCTATCTTCACATTCAATTCTAGACTCTTTCTTTTCTCTATCGTATGCCACAGCTTTTTGCGTTAATGTTTACATTTTCCCTTTCTGTGCATTTCTTTACATTTTTAACCCTCTCTATTAAGTCTCTTTCTGCCAAGTTCTGAGGTCAAACATGGACTGTCTACCTCTTTTCTTAAATAATTGCTCCGGTAAAAAAAAAAAATGTATTCATCAAAAGTGCCTGTCAATGGCCACTGCAACTCGACATAGTCCCTTATATATCTGTGCCATAATGTACTAAACATACTAGGGCCAAGACCATGCTTCACATACATATCAAAATTAGGACTGCCTTTGGGAGGCACCGGCTGAGCTAATTCCAATCGAGCATCTGTAGAACAACAACAACAATGCAAGTACAAGATTTTACTGAGATTAGGCATTTTAAAAGGAAAACAAGTTTGTTATTTTTACCTAGCAAAGTAGTTGCAAATACTTTATCAACAACAGTCCTCAGACCGCACCAAACTCAAACCATAATGGTACCTTATCCGCAAAGAACCAAAACAAACTCACCTGATATCCGTGGTATAAACAAACCGATTCTCCACTGCCGACTCTTCAGACCAAGCAGTCAGATCCAAGGGTTTCGCCGTTCAGGACTCCAGTCGGGATTACCACTGGGCAAGGCACCATCTGGCGGGACAGAAGGTGCAGCTGCGAGTATCAGAAACTCTTTGTGCAGGGATCCCTGAATCGTCAGTACGACCCGACGATGTCCTCGGCCTTCCCCCTCGTTTGCAGAAAGGGGATTTATCAATCACCCAAAGGAGTCCCTGTTCGGGTGCCAACTGATGGAAGTGGCCCGGTTAGGGTCACCCCAGTCACTAATTACCACCACTCAGCCTTCCATACCAAATTAAGAGTCAGTCAGACACCAGAGAATACAAACCAATGACTGTGTATTATATACACTCAGAGCAGAGCCCAGTCTGCCCAGTCGCTAGGAGTGCTGCAGAGGGACTAAAATCGACAAGCACAGAGATACATTATGTAAGTTTCGTAACTGAGTTAAAACACACAAATAGTGGAATTTTCCTGGCAGGTGCAGCTAAGCAATGGAATAGAAAGAAAAAACTGTCTCAGCACTCATATCTTACACAAAGTTGCAAACTCCAAGGTTGTTTCAGTCAGTTCCCTCACCAGACAAGTGGGGGAGGGCCTCTATCTAGTGAGAAAGGTATGCCCCAATAGGAACAGTGTTCTCATTACGGGAACAGGCCTACATGGCAAAAACCAAACTTAGACTGGAGCATTTTTCGGAATTAAACTATCTTAGTTTCGACCAGCCTAAAATGGCACCTGCAAAGAAAATGGTGCAGCAAATGCTAAGTTACACAGGGCAATGAGCAAACATTAACATTTCTAGTTTAACACTGACAGCAGTGTCAACTACTCCTTCTTCGTGCCTGTCATCAATTAGGCGCCGCCCCAAGACTCGGTCCTGGAAGAAAAATAAAATGATAATAAATACTTTTTTTATCATTTTAGTTTACATTTTTGCAGCTGCATGCGGGGGTGGGGGTAGGTGACGCCCTTCTGCCAAAACAGAGAAGCCACCACTGAGAAAATGTATGTGTTAAATTTATTGAATTTGCCAATGCACGTTTGTGGTTGAGGGAAATAACCAGATTTACCATACCTTGTAAATTCTATATCTCTGGAACCCTTTGGTAGATTTTTTCATTGTGGTGTCTAAAAATACAGTCTATTTTTATAAATTGGTGTCAGATTTCTTTGGTGTCTTGTTGATTTATTTTTCAATTGTTTTGGTGCTGTTTAAATGCTTTACACTTGTTCCTTTGTGTAAACCTTGCTGCTCTGATTCACAGCTCGCCAGAGCTGAGTTGAAAGTTTGCCAAATGAAACCTAAACGTCATAAAGGAGTTGGTAAGTCTATTGCACAGTGAGGTCGCACAGCCACACCATATAATAACCCCCATTTCCTCACACTGGCATATATTCTCCTAGGCTTAACTATGATCAGCAAGAGGCAAGGTGATCACTCTAGCCCTATATAATGCCAAAAAAGCAACTACTGCACTATGGGGGAAGAAAACAACTCCAGGATATAGCACATGGATTATCGGGCTGCAGGAGCTCCTGGGCATGAAGAAACTCTCATCAAGTAAAGAGGGAAGGAAGATCCACTTTGAGATACATGGGTGTCATGCATAACTTTCTTATCAGAGAGCTTGCATGCCCCAGATAATTGAGGGTTCATTTTACACAATCTCACAACACAGTTCAGACGGCCAATACCGCTCCCTAGTGACCCACAGTTAGCAAGTTTGTGGAATCTGACATACATATCCACAGTTTTGATTTTCATTATGACCAAAGGTGCAAGGTAAGCTTCCATAGTAAGGATGCCGGAAGGGTACTGGGAAGGGAGGGTTAGTTAGATGGTTGGGTTTTGTATTGATACTGCATTGATGCCACCCCCTCGACTATTTGTTGTAGCTGGGTTCTGGTGGCGTACCAATAAAGGATAACGCTGAGAGCTGAGAGAGTGGATGAAAATTACATGAGGTTTTCAGTACAGATTCAACAAAACAAGTCTGAGTGAAATAAAGCATCACTACTTTTCTAGCATCCAAGAAGGTGTAAAGACCATAGAGCAGCTGTCAAAACTGACTATGTTCTGTGTTTTGGTATAAAACACGACTCAGTAGAATCCAGTCACTTGGTATTTTCCAATAAGTCTGATAACTGGCAAACGAGTCAACTTTCCTAAATGTTAATGAACAATGAATGGAAATAGGTCAGTAGTTTGCTGTGGCGGCTGGTGTTAAGGGGCGTAGGGGGCGTTGCCCCACCTACCAGCATCGTAGAAAACTAATGGGAGAGAATGAACACCAGTGGAGCAGTTTAAAGAAGTGCTCACTGCTTGGAGCTCCCCCGTGAAACTTGAAAGTTAAACTATGTAAAACAAATATATATTTCTACTTACTTATACTTTGTCCCGGAGTCTTCCTGCGCAATGTGCGCATGTGCAAAAGCTGAGCGAGAACTATTCCTCGCCCTCGAGGCACAAGCGAGGAGCGAGGAGGCGGGTGACATCAGCCTTGTGGGAGTGGCTGAAAAAAACGGCAGTAAATGGGTTTCAAATGGGGCGATAATGAATTGGCCCAGGGCGCGGTCAGTGGAGCGCCATTCAGAGTAATGGGAAGGGGCAGGGCTGGCTCATAGTGCACTGAGTGCAGGGGGTGGTAACAATTACAGCACTCCTTTCGCCTCCGTAAATGAGGCTTTCTCATTGGGTAAGGCTGAGGCGACCGGGAGTGGCTATCCATTTAGTTTCAGTTTGGCAGGCAGCTCCCAATTCCGTGAGGGGTGTGTTTGTTGCTGGACAAAGGCGCCTGCAGCCGTGGTTTCAAACGACATGACACGTGCAGGTAAGCCTTTTCCCTTTTTTTGAACGCCAGGACTCTGCAGACCTGCTGTTAAACGTCGGATCCTGAGCCCTCTGCTTGATGCGTACCCAAGCACACACTCGACATTGTAGGGTACTTAAACGTTCCACTTCCAGCGCATGGTTTGGCTTCCTTTCGTCCCCCCTGCCGACAAGACAGAATAGTTTTCCCACCCACTCATATCTGTGTGATATAACTAGGGAACAGGTTAATTTCTAAAGATGTATTTCATTAGCCAACGGTTTAATTAGAGGATTAACAACCGCTGCAAAGGGCTATTGTTAACGGTTACGGCCCTCTCCAGTTGTAGGCCTGAGCGGCAGCCAGGGCCTATAATGAGGAAGATAACCTTTAGCTACCAGTCTAGCGTGAGACATAAGAGCTGTAATGCTATTACAAGATTATGAACCGTGCGCCCTTTCCGTACATTATCGGGATTGTAATGTGGGGGTTGAGGCGCGGGCGGGGTCGCCTCTAAGCTCGTCCACCGTTATGTAACTTACCAGCAATTTTTCACATTTTAGGTTTCTGAAAAATCGTCTATTTTCATTTTTACCATTGCCTTTCTCACCGTTATGTAACTTACCAGCAATTTGTTCATATTTTAGGTTTCTGAAAAATCGTCTATTTTCATTTTTACCATTGCCTTTCTATCTGAATCTGCTTTAATTATCAGTCCTTGGTCATTAAGACTGCTTCAGAACACATTTAAAGGGCTTTCCTCAAATAATTACTGTAATTTTTGATTGCCATTTAATCTTTCTGACTCCATTCCTTAGCTCATGCAGTTGAATTTAGATGATGACATTACTTAAAATCCTGTACTACTAATGTGTTGTATTGCTATCTGCAAAGCTATCGCTGTATAGAGGCATGCTGTCATCTCTTTAGTTAATTTTTTTTTTTTAACAGAGTTTTATATAGCGCAAACTTGACCCGAATCAGGTATCAGAGCGCTTTACATAGCACCAGTTGCATTACATGAGGAAACATTCATTTGTGTTAGGCACAGGGAGTTTAAGTGATTTGCCCAGAGTCGCAGGGTCATTGCCGAGACTCGAACCCAGTTCCCCAGATTCGAGGTCGACCGCCGTAGGAGTTAGGCAAACTCCTCTCCCCAATACATTGCTTTGCCCAGAAACCGACAGGTAGAATTGTAATAAAGACACTTTATCTGTTTAGCGCCTCACCTCTTTTTTATCCTCTTTAATTTCCCCTCTAATAAATAGAAGTTTTGCCTAAGCAGTGTAATCCCCAAATTGGGAGTGAACCTGCCATTATTGATGAGCTGAAACCAGCCCTGCAGAACACAAGGCTCATGCTTGTCATCCGTAAGGGTGTAGTATGTTACTAGTGGTCGTGCCGTTTGGAGCACACTGTCGCAAATATATCACTAGAGGATAGTGCAGTAGCGCACTGTCATTCATAAATAGCACATTTCCACTGATATAGGCATTACATTTTCTCAATCATGCAATTCTATGGATAAATATTATAAACCAATAATTTCTCCACTCTTTTTTAAAATGTATATTATAAAGAACTCTCCCGTATGATAGTCGGGCTCGCTCACTTCATGACGTAACACTCATCCCTGACTTTTAAGCCCTACCACTTTCAAATGTCACCAGCCGCCACTGGTAGTTTTTCAGTATAATGGAGTTTGCATTTATATTGTTAGCAATGGGATAACAATGACTACTTCCCTTCTTGTGTTTTTGTGAACCACTTCTATCCTATATGATGCAAAGTGACACTTTAAAGCGCAAATGCAATAGCGTACCTTATGCAGAGGTCAGATGAGATCCTGTTTTGATACATTGCCATTTAGCCACAAAATAATGTTTGGTTAAAAGAGTAATCTTGGGTAGTCTGCTTTCAAACAATGAAAAGAGAGAATGACGAGGAGAGGACAAAAAATACTGCAAATTATACAAACTGGCAGATATTTAATTTTCTTTCACTCAAAAGAAATCAGATAAACTGTGGAAGCGGAACCACCCAAAGTGGGGGAGAAATCGGACTATGCTAAAGTTTTCTTTTGACGGGATAGAGTAACTGGTTAGTAGTAGTCACACAGCGCTTTTTTAAAGCCTATCAATATTCTGTTTGAGCTGCTCTATACCAGTGTCAGCCCACTGGTGGCGTTCAAGTCCTTTAAAAGAAAACCAGCATATCTAAATTTCGAGCAGTAAATAGTAGTATTCTTTCATAGAGCAACTGTGCATCGGAGATCCATTTAAAGAAAACATGCAAATTCCTGAAAATGTTTGGACTTGTGTGTGTTTTGGAGTTTCTGAGAGCTCACATTTCGAAACTTGGGGGCAGATTTATAAGCCCCTTGCGACACACTTACGCCGCCGTTGCGTCACTTCTGTGACGCAGTGGCGGTGTAAATCATGCGCCATGTTGCGCTGTATTTACAACGTGATGCATCTAGGGAGATGCGTCACGTTGTAAACCCCTGCGCCACATGAAACCCGCGTCAGGTTTCATGTGGGCGTTCCAGCACAGGCTGGGCGTTCCCTCGCAGGTACGCCTCGTAAAAGTGACGCAGTGAAATCTACAAGATTTCACTGAGTCACTTTTACAGCCATGCTGCGTCAAAACCATGCGCCTGCTTGAAGCAGGCGTAAGGATTGACGCAACATGTTAGCCATGGGGCACCCCCGAGCCTTGCTGGAGCCACGTCGCGACTCCAGCAATGCGCCGCATTTCTGCCGGGGGTTGCGACACGCATCTGCTCATCCATGCGCCACGGCGCGCCACGGCACGCCGCGTCGCATCAGTGGTGGCGCCCGGGTAGTTTTGCGGGTCGCAAGTGTTCTGGCGCATCCCTGCTGATTTGCAGAGATGAGCCAGACCTTGTAAATCTGCCCCTTGACATATGGAACGCTTTTGCGCCATATCCAGCAACAGGTTTAGCTGTTGCACCATGTTCGACTAAATCAAGGCATTTGAAATCACTATTAAACAAATATTCGAGACAAATGAAAGACATTTAAAAAGATGATTAAATAAATAACATTATACAAAAATGTCAACATATGAAACTGAGCCCTAGATGTGATACATGCTGGGAATCTAAACCCTTCCCCCTTATCCCCACATCTCGCTATTTGAGTTATGGTTGTATTTGAAATATACCGGGTTAGCTACACATTTCATTGTCTCGCTAATTGTCCTTTAGTGATCCAATTTTAATTCCAGCGGGGCAATCACTCTGTAAATCTACTTAATGAATCACAAATGGGAAATCACAAATGGGAAATTACATGAGCAATTTACAACAGCACTTCTGCTTGCCATATTATGATTGCATCCCTGGTGTCTCACAGTGAAAGCATACATGCCAACAGACACGATTCAGGCCGGAGATTCACCGTTTGTGAAGCAGAAAATTGACTTTATTTTAGCTGCCTCACGCCTCAAATTGCCTCCGCTTCAATGGACGTCAATAGGGAAAACACATTCCCCCTACTTTGTTTTCACAATCTCCCACTTTCCTGTTCTAAAATGTTGGCATCTATGATCAATGTGAAGGACTCAGTACGACTGTACGGTGCTGCGATAGTTGTGTTTTTATTTTCTCTATAAGGCTGATGTTATAAACATTGGGGCAGATTTATGAGGTTTTGCCGAAGGCCTGCTGCGCTTCCCTACGGCAAAAGAAAAGGGCAGGGATGCGCCGTATCTATAAAATGCGGCGCATTCCTGTCCTTTTCCCCTGCGCCGGCGCACAATGGGCTGCCTGCGCCAACGCAGGCACCTCTGCACCATGGTGCAAGGGTGCCTGCGTTGCGGAGATGAATATTTTTGTACAGGAAGGGAAACCTTTCTGTACAAAAATAATCACGAGGTTTTTCCTCTTTGTATGGGTGCTGCAGAATGCAGCACACATAGAAAAAGGAAAATCGAGGAGAAATACAGATATTTCTCCCCGTTGCGCCTCCCTTACGCCTCCCCTGGGGAGGCGGAAGCTTTTGGCGCTGCCTCAGATTTACGATTTCTCGTAAATCTGGGGCAGTCTCAAAAGGCCATGGATGTTGCTGGGAACGCCCCCAGCAACACCCATTGCACGCCCCTTTAACGCAGAACACTGCGTTAAAGGGACTGATATTTATGAGGCAGCATTAAGCCAAAAAAAGTGGCTCAGTGCTGCCTGATAAATATCACGCAGGCTTCTGCGCCACGGAACGTCACAAAAAGTGACGTTCCAATGGCGCAACGGGCCTCATAAATCTGCCCCATTGTATTCAGCATGCGAATGCATGTTGCGAAACCTTTAGAAAATATGTGTGCATAATATAGATTTCACCTACAAGAAGAAAGACACTTCGATTGGAAATAGTTCCATTTAAATTTCCCTCAAAATAATTCTGATAGAAGGACATTAATAATAGTATTTTGGGGTTTGGGGGGGGGGTATGAAATGCACCAAAACATGACAAACAAAGGTGAAGTGAAGTTAAAAAGTGTAATTGAAATGTTAATCAACTTTTCTTATTCAATCATTTTCCAGGTACAAGGTACCGCTCATACAACAAAATTACTTATTGTGCCAAGCACTTCCAATGTTATAAAGGCTAGTGCAAGTGATAAGTTAAACGATTGCGCTAGTGCTCTATGCCTTCAACATGCAGCAGCCCGGAGAAGAGGTGAGAAATCCAAATAAATCTTATTCATTTTAAATTGTTTCATGTTTCTGTCTCTGTCAAGATGTTAGGTGGTGAGAGTCCAAATTTAACAGAGGCAGGGTACTGCATCTAAAAAAAAAATCCAAGCAAAAAAGAGTTCTGGTAAAAATGTGAGGCTCTGTAATTCCCATGAGTCTACACACATATTCAGTTAAGGAAGTGGGTATTTTTAAGGCACCTGGCCAAATATTACATACTATCTGCTATTTACCCTGCCACCTGCAAAATAGTACATCATGCTATTAAGCTCGTCAGAGGCCAAAAGTAGAGATGATATACAATTTGACCAGTGGCCGGATAGATAGTGTGAAGCAGGTCTTTATTTACCTAGCCTTGAAGAACAAAGACATTTCAGGCAATAATAGAGTGGTGGACATCTTGTAATGGGGATAAAACATGTAGGAAGCATTTGAAAGTGAGTGCACATACAAATGTACAATACTTTGTAGCTAGTATGGATTACGCTAAGCTGTTTATAGAGTGAAAACAGTAAAATCAATTGTGACTATAAAAATGACTGTTTTTAATGTGTGTTATTTTAATATTTAACTAAATGCAGGAATCAAACTTCTGTTTTTGGAGCTTTAGGATGTGGCACATACATTTTTAGGTTGAGCCTAGCGTTGCAGCGCATGCGCTGCACGCTTTGCAAGGCATGCAGTATTCAGTATAGTGTGGAAGCTTTGCGGAAGCTCCGCCCACCCTCCGCCCATCTTTTTCATTGGCTTATATCCTAAATGCTGCCTTCCGATTGGTTTTAGGCTTGTTAGCCCTTCCTTATAAAGAGCATGTCGTGTATTAATATCCTTCCATGGCTACTGGCCCCTTTACTCCGAACACTATTTTCTTCCCGCTTAGAAGTGTGTTTTTAATAAAACAGTGCTCTGACGCTCACTGTAAGCCATTTAAAGCGTTTCATACCAGAAACTAATTTGCCAAATACGAGTCATGTTGCATAAATAAGTTTTTCCCGCAGTGCCCAGCAGATGGCAAAAATATTCACAAAAAAGCCGAAACTTTTTCCTTTCAAACACGGATGTTAATGTATTCTTTGGAAATCGGTGTCTCGCCGATGGAAACACTGGTGTTTTTGTGCCACAAAGAGTCACCGAACCCCACCCCACCTTGCCTTCTTCAGAATATTGAATTAAATCTTGCAAACCCCTACACAGGGCATGCATATGGCATGACTAAAAAGCAAGCTGGTTCTGAGACGCTGCGGACTCTTAACGACTGACATGAAATCAGAAGCATTCCTGGATTTCTTAAAGTTTGTCGGCGGAGGAGGGGGAAGCGCAGTGAAGCAAGTGTCTCCTTAAGCTCACTCGGGCAGGTCTGCGATGCTTCTGTTTTCGTGAGCCGATGTGCATTCGGGCGGAGGTATTGTGGCTGCCGCCCCAAAACACGCCTCAGGGATCCAACGAGGCATGAAGGAAGTGCGACTCCTGGCTCAGTGTGAGGCACGGCAGAAAAGAGAAAGCTTGCAACTGAGAAGGAGCACAGAGGGCCAGACTGGTCAGCAACAATGTAAATTCCCCTGCACTGTAGGACTTTTTTGTAAAGGACTTCAGACTGCATCCACACACTACTGCCCCCACCATATCTATCCCAATGGCTTCCCAGCCCTGAAAGTAGGACAAGTGCGTCAGCTGTGGTAATTGTCCATTGCTCAATAGTGAAGTTTCCCTAGTGAGTCTCCCCCATCAATCCATCTGACGGAGCGCCAACTTCCAAGTCCTGAAGACCGTAACTGTAGCAGGTGGTAGCTCTTGAAGCAGCGTCATTGAGTACAGAACCATGTGGAGAGCATTATCTCCCAGTAGCCAGCGTTCCACAGCATAGGCCGGTTCCTCGCGGCTGCAATACCACCAATCATTGAGGATGAGTAAGTGAGAGGCAATGTAGTATGCCTGAACGTCTGGAGTGGCCACTCGCGATGCAACCCCCCCCCCCCCCCAGAGAAAACGGGCCAGAATAGCATTAAATTGGAGAAACAATGTTGGTTTTATCGGATAGGGATGATTCTGCAATGCATAGAGGAGACGAAGCAGGGAGATCATTTTAAAAATAGCAGACCTGCCAAAGAGAGTTAAGGGTAAATGAGACCCCACTCGCGTCTAGTCACCTATTTGTGTCCATAGGGGGAGCTAGGTTTTTGCTCCACACCAATGCCTGAGACGATGAGAGATTTACTCCCAGATTCTTAAAGCCGTCAGGAACCACCACCACTTCTCGCGACCAGTCACCCATCCGAACTCCACCCTGCAGTGGCCACAAAAAGGACTTCCCTTGGTTCATATAGAGGCCAGATGTTTTACCAAAGATCTGCATAATGCAGAGAAGGTGTGGACCAGAGCGGTTAAGGTCCGTGAGGAAAAACAAGACATCATCCACGTAGAGCGCTATACGGTCGGATATGCCCGGTGCCCATTCGAAACCGCGCAGCTGCAGTCTATACGTATCCAAGCTGCAAGCAGCTCCATAGCAAGAGCGAAAAGATAAGGGGAGAGCGGGCAGCCCTGACGCGTCTCCTGCCCGAAAGGCAAACTCCTAGAAACCTAGTCGGCCACTCGGACTGAGGAAGTTATGTCAGTGTAGAGCAGGCGCATAAGGCTCAGCAATCGGGGACCGATATTTAGATGATCGAGCAAGGCGAACAAATACGTCCAGCTTAGAGAATCAAAGGCCAGAAGTGCAGCAGGGGTATCGAGTTTACTAACTGCGGCGATAGTATTTTGGGCACGTCTGATATTGTGACGTGTATCGCGGTTTGGCATAAATCCTGCCTGATCAGGGTGGATCAGCTCTGTAATATATGGCACTAAGCAGTTTGCAATCGCCTTAGCTAGAAGCTTAGCTTCCACATTAAGCAGCGAAATCGGGCGATAAGACGAATAATGTTCCGGTGGACGACCTGGCTTCAAGAACACGACAGTCTCTGCATGCCGCCAATCTGGGGGAAGACCACCACTCTCCCAGGAAGCCTCCAGGTAAGGCTTTAAGAGCTGTGGGTGATATTTCTGGTAAAACTCACAAGGGTAGCCATTCGGGCCAGGTGCTTTTCCGCCTCGCATATCTAGTAGTGCGAGCACCAGTTCATCCACCGACAGATGGGGGGGAATCTAGCACATCCTACGCTGCATCGGACAGCGCCCGGGGAGAGGAGTCATCAATACATATCTGTACAAGGTCAGCAGGCAGTAGTTCATGGGGGGAATACAGATCCGCAATTTACAGGGCAAAGCAGTCCGCAATGGCAGATGGGTCCGTAGTAGCTTGTCTTGTCGCTGTCTGAGTTGTGCAGCACAGAAGGCAAAATCCGCACCCCTGAGAGTGGGTTTCATCACCTCCCACAGTGTGACTGGAGATCTCACCGAGTCTGTGTTAAACAATAAATAGTCAGCTAAAGATTGATGGATATGTTCCCTATAGTTAGTATACCACAGCAGCCACGGCAACAAACGCTATCGGAATTGGGAACGCCAATGGTCCAAGGACAGGAGAATGGACACCGGTGAATGATCAGACAACCCTCTGGGGAGGATCTTAGCTTCGGTCAACCTATGTCTGTGCGCACCTGAGAGAAAGATGTAATCTAAACGAGAGAAGGATGCATGGGCACCAGAAAAATAGGTGTATGCACATGTGTTGAGGTGTACAGTCCTCTACAAATTAACCCACCCCAAACCCTGAACTAGGGGCAATAATTTGGAGTTTGGAGTCTCGGTAACTCGGACCACAGCACACCACTTATCTAGTGACGGGGACATAACATCATTCCAATCCCCCTAACTAGAGTTAATACTGATGGAAGGTCAGTCTAGAACATCGTTAATTTTTCCACTAGGGACCACGAGAGGGGGGGGTGCGCGTATACACTACCTAGAACATTGGGTACCCCATACAGTGCCCCGTATATCATGAGGAATCTACCTTGTGGGTCTGACCAAGTTCGGCTATGGACAAAGGGGACACTGCGAGGTATGAGGATTGCAACCTCCCGGGAGCCTCTAGTGAAGCCAGCAGGATATGTGTGAGCAAAACAAAAGCGTCCCAAACAGGGCGTCTTAGTGCCTGCTAAGTTGGTCTCCTGTAGAAGGAGGACATCCATCTTGTGTTGCTTTGCCTGGTGCAGCACAGCTCCATGTTTAATCTTGTCGAGTAGACCATTGACATTCCAACTAAGGACTCGGAGCTCTCTACTTTTGCCTCCCGCTAATTCCTGTGACGTAGAGGGTAGTGGCACAGATATAGCAAACTAACAAAGTGAGTGACATTGGCAATCTCAGGAGCACATATGGCGGAAGACCTAGTGGCAGTGACAAAAAACATTAAATAATTCAAAAAACCAAACCCCTCCCCCCACACCCCACCCAATACCTAAAAACCGCAGAAGTATCTGTCATGGTGGGCGATGCACCACTGCCCCAATGGACGCAAGGCACAGCCCCACACCAACGGTTACCCATAGAACTGTCCCCAAACAAACAATATATCCTCGGGTACTGAGAAAGATGGACAGGGGGATGGCCATACGTAGGCCCATGAATAGTGACATCAGCAAAAAGATCGGATAGGTCACAGTTTTAAGGCCCCAATACGAGTATAACACAGTTTAAATAGGAATATAACATAAAAAATGAAGAAGAGTTCACCAGCCAGTCCAGTCTGCAGAAGGACATTGTTCGGGGGCCTAAGTCTCAAGAATCTGATGGCAATGAATCTCGTGGATCTCCAGCCACCCGGGAGCAGGAAGCACCCTGAGAGTATGAGAGACTGCAAACGTGATCTTCGGTTCACTTTTACTTTGGGCTTGACAGGTCGCTGCGTGGCCTCCCCAGAGGACGACTCAAAGGGCGGCGGGGTGTGTGGTTTGAGTTTCTGCCTTTCATCCATCCAGGCAAAAACCACTTCAGCAGTATCAAAGAAAAGTGTACGTGATTCGTAAATGACTCGCAGTTGGGCTGGAAAGAGCAGTGCATATTGGAGCTTGAGATCTCGCAGTCGGGCTTTAGCAGCAGTAAACAATTGCAGTCGTTGCTGCACCAGTCTCGTGTAGTCAGGAAAGATGAGGATGTGATGGGAGTTAATCTAGATTTTGCCAGCTAACCTGGCCTGTGTGAGGATAGCATCTTCACAACCCTCGGGAAAGCCCACAAAGCGAAGATTGTTCTTCCGGGCCCTTCCTTCGGCATCCCCTACTCGGAGTGCGAGGTCCTTTGAAATAGATTCCAAAGAGGCCACCTTCTTATGGAGGGATGCAACCCTGTCCTCTGTAGTTGATATTCAAGCTTCGGCTTCTCTTATCCTATCCACTGCTTTGCAGAGGTCTTGGCGGCTCAGCATCACATCCAACCCAACCGCCCCAATATTGGCCTCCAGCGTGTCACGTGACTGCGTTTTGACTGCCATCAACGCAGCGCTGCCTGGACCAGCAGAGCTCTGACTCGTCGGATCCGCCGAGTGCACCCCAGCGCCGGCGTAGCGATCAAAGGTGCTCTGGTTGGCACTCTGTGGTTTGTCACGAGTCATGGTTAGTGGTGGTGGGTAGGTCCCAACAGCACCAGCAGAGTCCTGTAGAGGCTGGCAAGAGCATGCCGCACTCAAATCAGCAGCCATGATGGTAATAGGACCAGAGGTGTGGAAGAAGGGACGGACCCTTCACAGCAAGCAATTAATCCAAACAATGTTCCTCTATATGGTAGACAGGGAAGCAGGTGCGGAGCCAACCCACACACAAACCACACCGGGGTCTAGCCCGGCCGCCTCTGCATGCAGGTGATTACTGACCCCCATAATGGGTGCCGCTGCCAAGGCACACTGCTGCTGCGCCGTGTAGTTCAGATGGAGGAGCAGTCTGCAGGAATTGTGTTGGGGTCAGAATGGGCCGCAGTCTACTCCAGCGGCAGCACTCCCCTCCACGCCATCCGGTGGGTGGGGGCAGGATCCTTCAGAAGAACATTGTGAGGGGGCTGGGAAACATGGCGGCCAGCTAAGGAGGCAGGGGGGTCAGTTTGGCTGGAAAACATGGCGGCCAGCTAAGGAGGCAGGTCGCGGGCGCCTGGAGTCTTAGGAGTCAGGGGAATGTTTGTTATCTGTAAACGCACGGTATCATAACGGGGAGGATGAGGAACGGGTAGGAAATCGGATAGATGGAGAGAAATCCCGCTGATTTGCCACTTACCTCTGATTAGAGTATTTTCTGTTTCTGTCGTTTCCCCCGCTTGTCGATAGCATTGCGCTTCCCGTTGTTTTTTCATTACGGCTGGGGAGCGGACGTGGTCAAGAGCGGCGCTGGAGCTCCACAGGGGTAGGCTGGCGACAGGCAGAGCAGCACCAGTCCCCTGTTTTCCCCTCAGGGTTCTCTCGTCGAAGAAATTAAATCGGAAAAGAGGCTTGGACCAGTGTTTATTACTTCGGTGTCTCCAGCGCTAACAAAAAGTGAACTTACAAATAAGGTAGGGTCCCTAACTCTGTTATCCTCCAGTGCTCGCTCTAAGAAATCCCTGCCTTCTGATTTAAGTTGTGTGAGCTCTAAGTTGCGAAGAGGGGGGAGAAAAGGGTTAGCGGAACCCGAGGGGGTCAAGAAGATTTCCAGGTACACTTTAAGAAGTACTGGTGCTGTGGACCTTGTGGTTGCAGCCCCAGTAGAGGTGACCCCAAATAATGTCAGTAAAGTAAATAAAGCAGATTCTAATTTAAAGATAGCTGGAGTGCAAAAGGTACCGGACAATATAAATTCTATTAACAGGTCCATATCAAGACAGGAGCCTGTAGTTAAAGAGACGGTAACAAGAAATAGAATTAAAAAGAGATCCAATCTGGAACGAAAGATTAGGGTTACTCCCTCACTCAGGACTTACTTTAAAATCTTTCCAAAAACCACAGTTTTGCGTGACCCCCTTTCAACACTTTCAACACTTGGCGCTGGGATGGACTCAAACGCGGAGCAGGGCAATCAAATCAAAATGAACAATAGTACCCAGTTTCTGCTTTCTGCCTCTGAACTGGATATAAATATAAACACGGAGGGCTCATCAGAAGTCGCAGATTTAAATCGCTATCGGGTCTTAGAAATAGATCCTGATCCCTCTGAGACCTTTCCTATCCCCTCGAGTTTTGTGGAAATGGTAACCACTAACAACCTCCCCAATGAGGAGATGTCATCTTCCCCAAAATCCTCTGTTAATGATGATCTATCTATTACCTCGTTGCTTAAAAGCCTTACGACTGAATTATAAACTCGCTTTGAAATCTCAGAAAATAACCAAAAAGTTATTCGAGATGCCTGTGATAACCTGGAGAAGAAATGTGATGACCTAAGCTTAAGAACAGGGCTCCTTGAAGGGAAGTAAAGGTCCTTAAGGAAACACTGGTGGGCAACTCAGCAGAGATAGAGGCATTGTAAAGAAGAGATAGGGAACAACAGGAGAGGCTCGAGAGATTGGAAAACTTTCAAAGGAGAAATAATTTGAAGTTTTTAAAAATTCCAGAGGGCAAGGAAGGAGACGATATTAAACTTTTTCTAGTGCATTTAATTAAAAAAGAGTTACTTTTGGAAGAGACAGAGGAAGAGATTAGTAGAGATATCCACAGGATCCATAGAGACCCATACAGACTTAATTCAAACAGGCCTAAGCCAAGAAGAATTCTAGTTAATTTTTTGACTTTTTCCCTAAAGGAGAAAGTCCTTTCTCGTGCATTGACAAAAAAAACATTGCAGATTGATGGAGTAAATTTCGAGGTTAGATCAGACGTCTCGAGTGAGACTTCCACTAGGCAATGGGAGTTAGGCAAAAGAATTGACCCTTTAAAGAAACTTGGGGCATCTGTGCAATTGAAATTCCCAGCAATGCTGAAGGTAATGCTAAACAATAAAATGCATTCCTTTCGCTGCGTAGACGAAGTAGACAACTTTATTGAGAGTTTTGAGTCAGGGCCCTGATACGAAACGTACCTTTCCTTCCTGTTTTTCCTCTTGAATTTCTTGTTTTCTTCTCTTGTCCTCCTATAAAAATGTTTTTCTTTTCTAAATACAGATTATATACATGTATAATATTAGGCTACTCCGGACAAAGGGCACCCATAGGGTTTCCCTAATTTGATAAGTCATGGAAGGGTTTTCCTGGGGGGGGGGTGGAGGTGGGGGGGGGGGGACAATATCCTCATTTGCCATACCAGAATTTCAATCTCTATTTACTGTGTAATCAGAATCGAGCTCATAGATGGTGGTCAAGAAAGCAATGAATGAGATAAAAATACTCTCTTGGAATGTTAACGGGTTAAGGGGTAGAGCCAGACGAGAACAAATTCTTCAATACTTGAGAGATTGTCAAGCACAAATTCTCATTCTGCAGGAGACCCACTTGACAGAGGCGGAAGCTACTAGATTTTTTGTAGCTAAAAAATGGATTTCTTGGGCAGTTGTATCAAAGCAAACAGCGGTAACAAAGGGTGTCGCCATTCTGATCAAAAAGGGAACAAACATCACGATAGAAGGCAAGATATCTGCGGTTTCAGGCAGGTGGTTAATAGTCAGGGTGAAGATTTTTGGCCATATTTATACGTTGGTGGGCTATTATGGCCCCAATCAAGATGACACAGGTCCTCTGGAAGCCCTATATGCTGAGTTATTAAACTTTTCTGACCCGATTATTAATGCTGTATTTGATCATAAGCTGGATAGATCATCGAACAGTAAGGCGGCAGTTAATCCTAAAATGTCGGCAATGGTGCATCATTTCAATAAACAACTAGGTCTTTCGGATGTTTGGCGAGAGAGAGTGGGCCTATACAGAAGTTTTACATTTCACAATAAAAAATACAGGCACCACTCCAGGATCGATTATTTCCTAGTTGATAATAAACTAAGGGAGGCAGTACTAGATATTCATCATATAGGGGTACATCTCTCAGACCATTCAGCTATATTACTTCGAATTAAATTGGGTCAACTGTGTTCTCAATCGAGATGAACATTAGACTGCTCCATCCTGTTCGACCCACAATATCTTGAAATGTTAACCTCTGAGACAGGAGAGTTTTTTTATAATAATCTGGGCTCCTCTTCGATAGGCACGGTCTGGGATGCATATAAGGCATTTTTAAGAGGCAGACTAGGTACCCTTGCAGCAGCCAGGAGAAGATCATATCATCAGGAGATCTTAAATTTGGAACAGCAGATTTGTTACCTTGAAGATGACCTGACTTCAGCAAGCAATCTGGGACAACAAGATCTCAGATTGACTGAAATTGAGACCCTAAAGGAAACTCTCTCAACAATTGTCCAGGGGAGGCTAAAATAAAGGTGGGATACTAGTCGTTTGGCACATTTTGAATATGGAGAGGGATCCGGTAAATTATTAGCTTGGAAAGTTAAGAACGATCAAGTTAGGAATACAATTAAGGAGATAAGGTGTGAACAATCTGGGGTTCTACTTTCTAAAAAATCAGGCTATAGAACGGGCCTTCCAAAAGTATTATGGGGAAGTTTACCAGGAAGACTTAGTGGTCACTCAAGAAGAAGCAGCTAGCTGGTTGGCTCAAGATCCGAGCGACCAACTACCTATGGATAAAAGTGAGGTTCTGAATAGTGGTATAAGTACAAAAGGTTTTAAAAGAGGGTAAGAAAGGGAAAGCTCCTGGGCCAGACGGTCTGCCACATGAAGTTTATAGGGTCTTGACGGAAGTGTTAACACCAATACTGTTACGTATGTTTAATGGAATATTTTTATCGGTAGTGGGCTTTCCAGATTCATGGAAAGAGGCCACTATTGCCCTAATCCTGAAGCCTTGTAAATCACCTAAAAACTGTGATTCATACAGGCCAATATCACTTTTAAACTGCGATTATAAGTTGTTTGCGAAAATTATTGCAGAAAGGCTGAACGGGGTTATTCCATTGGTTGTGCATGAAGATCAAAAGGGCTTTATTCATGGTAGAACGCTTAAAGATCTAACGTTCAATCTTATAGGCGCAATAGATTTGGCCACCACCTATGAGCTCCCCCTGGCGGTCATAGCACTTGATGCTGCTAAAGCTTTTGATCGCGTTAACTGGGTCTTTTTAAAAGCAGAATCTAAATCGCTAAATCTCGGCCCTAATATTAGCAGAATCTTGGAAGGTATTTATGCTGCTCCGACTGCTAGAGTCTTAGTTAATGGGGCCCTGACAGACCTGATCCAGATTTCAAGGGAAACTAGACAAGGTTGTCCCCTGTCCCCCCTCTTATTCGACTTATATATTGAGCCATTGGCTAGAAGATTAAGAGGCTCTCTAGAAATTTTACCTTTTGAATACAAAGGATGGATTAAAAAGATTGGCCTGTACGCAGACGATATTGTGATTTTTACTAGGGATACACAGAAAGCTCTTGAGTCGATTTCAATAATTACTACTGATTTTAGCAAAATCTCAGGTTATAAAATCAACGAACAGAAAACTGAGTTCATGGCCTGGAATTTGAGAGCTAGTGCAGTAAGGTGCACTAACCAGATGAGATACCTAGGGATAAAAATTACACATGATATTATGAATCTCACGAAAGTAAATTTTGATTCGGTTAAAAAAGAAGTGCTTACCTTGTTGAAAAATTGGGCTCACCTTCCTCTGTCGGTGTTTGGCCGGGTCAATCTAATAAAGATGGTAATTCTTCCAAAGTTTATTTTTCTCTTTGAGGCTATCCCTCTTCCTTTTTGCAAATCTTGTTTTTTAAAACTCCAGAGTCAGATTAGTTCTTTTATTTGGGCTTCCAAGGGGCCGAGGATCTCTTGGAAGAAATTAAGAAGGAGACTGGAAAAGGGGGGCTTGGCGCTACCTGATTTGCTCTTCTACTCATGGTCCTTCCTACTCAAAAATGGAAGGATGCTTATGGCTATACTCCCTAAGTCTGAGTTAGGTGCATTATTTGATGTCCAGCTGAGGAGTCAAAATTTGACGGAAGATGGTTTGATGTTCAAATATGCCAACCCAAATTTTTTAAAGAAAGTTAGATTGAAGATCTTACGAGGTATGGCTGAGACATGGTATAGGGTGAGGAAAGCTGTCAAATTGCCATATGTTAGCTATTTTGCCCCTATCTGGGACTCTCCGGGCTCTCCTGAATGGACTAAAGATGTGTTAGCTATTCCCCTGAGGGAAGCCGGTATAGTTGCTTGGAATCATCTTTTACATGAAGGTCAGTTGATATCTTGGGATTACTGTAATCAGGAAGCGGATCAAAGAATGTCTAGGTTTAAGTACCTCCAGATTCGGAGCTGGTTCCAAGCTTCAACTACAGAAATTGGGAAGTATAATGAATTTGAGGGGAAACTAATTTCCAGTCAGAGCCCAAAAAAGGAAATTGCACTTTGGTACTGGCTGATGGTGGACATGGAAGACGGAAATTTCCTTTTACCAGTTGAGCTGTGGGGAAGATGCTTGCCGTCGGCTACGTTGGAAGAACAATGGCAAGTATCTATGTTTACTTTATACAAAATAGTAAGACCTGCACACCTGAGAAGGAATCATCTTTTCACCATCCACAGAGCATACTGGTCCCCTCAAAGGTTATCCAAGTTTGGGAAAGGAGGAGAGGTGGCATGTCCGAAGTGTGGCAGCATGAAGGAAGATGATCTCCATATGTTCCTACTCTGCCCAAAGATTCAAGCTTTTTGGGGTGCCGTAAGTAAAGCGCTATCTGATTCTTTGAAGATCCAAATCGAGGTAAGCGCTTTACTAGTTATTTTTGGGCTTTTACATGCTCAGGTATTAACAAGTAAAAACAATGCAGATTTGATTTTTTATACAATTTTGCTAGCTCGTAGAGAAATTTGTAAACTTTGGGTATCACAATCTCCACCAAGGTATGAGGACTGGAGATCATCCGTAAAGAGAGTGGCCAATTTGGATGTCAGTCAAGGGAGGCCGCAGGCATGGGTTTTGGGTACCCCTCTTATGTTGGTGGAATCAACCACCTAATTAATTGGATTAGGAGTCCTATGATTAAGCCTCTCTTGCCCTCGGCTGAAAGCACCTGTTTCAATGGGGTGGGTTTTCTTTTCCCTCCGCCAAAGAATCGGTGTATATTGGGTGTCCTTTGGGGGGTGAGAGCCACCAATTCAGGGTGCTTCTACATGTGGCTCTATTCCCCCCAAGATACTCAAGTCAGCATTATGAGGTTATGAGCGTTTCGGCTGGATAAAAAGAGTAAAAGCGAAATGGTGTTTAAGAGGCAAATGAGGACAAAAAAAAAAAAAAAGAAGAACATTGTGAAAAACGTCTGCGTGCCGAGTGCGGTGTGGGCAAGGATCCACCCCGCCACCACCTCCTCCTCACAGGGCCACAGGAGGGTCCAAATATTGTAAGGCACACAAAAGGTCTCCAAGGGGGGGAGCAGGTCATGCGAGCATCCCTGTGCCCCCATCCAACGCGACACCAGAGGAGGCACAACGTCACTCAGTCAGCAATCAGGAGTCTGAAAGGAAAGGGAGGAAGAGAGGAAAATGCCTCCCAAGGACCCCAGTGAGTTCGGCAGCATGGGCAATCGGAAGGCCCAGGCAGAAGGACGGTGCAGCAGGGAAGCATCCAGGGGCTCCCGGGCCAAGTCTAGCGCAAGGGAGCCACACACTAACCTCTGATGAGCCTGTCGGCGGCCTCGAGGAGCCACGTTGCACAACGAAGGGCACCTCACATCCAGGCAGCCCGGTCTGGTCCCATCGGCTGCCAGGCCCGCCCGCAGCAGCGTCTCTCAGCAGAGGTCCGGCTCAAAACAGCGCATCTTCCCCAGGGGCCGGCCACAGCCAGGGGGAAGCAGACAACAGGCGTCCCCGCCACCGGAGCTCCCAAGTCGGTGGGCGACACGACAGGCCAGCAGCAGGGAATCTTAGGCAGGAGTCCCCGGTCGCGGTTCTCACACCACACGGGGCCAATAGCGCTACACCGCAGCTCTGGTGCATGCACCCCGAGGTCGTCTGGGTGGAGATCTCACAGGAACAAATCCAGTACGGCTCTGGGGATCCCTCACATGGTTGTCGGCAGCTCGCAGGTGCACTCTGGTCTCAATATAGAGGAGGAGCCAGAATGTAACGCAGCAAAGGCCCGGATGGCAGGCTCCGGACTGGCAGGCGAGTTTGCCGGGTGGTTGCACCGTCGCCAATGAGCCGTGAAACACCACCTCGGTAGGACAGGCGTAGGCAGGCACAGTATAGAGCGACTAGGGAGAAGAAAATTAGCTGATGGCACAAGATAATGCAAGGACTGAAAAGCGGGCCTTTGGAGCGTGTCTAAAGTGCGTCCGCCATGTTGGACTGCTTGGCCACGCCACCAATTATCATAAATCTTAATAGGAAAACAATAAGCATGGCTCAAAATAAATTTTTGACCATTTCAGAAAAACTAGTTAAGGCATATTCGGATATTTGCTTCAGTATTAGAATCATTTGGAGAACGCTATCTAAAAAGGAAGGGTTTGACAGGGTTGGGATAGGATCAAAATTAGGCCTAGGCACCAAATGAAGAAGTGACCCACACATTTGGATGATTAGTTTTCATAAAATTTTGCTTATATAGTATCAGGGGCGTTATTTTCCTCTCTCTTAATTTCCATTTCTCTTCCCTTCTTTTTGTTATTCTTCTTTACTCTACATGTCTCACTTTTCTTTTTGTCTCTCATTTCATTTTGTTACTCCCTTCCCTTTGTCATTTTGAATGTGTTTCACAGTAATGTCAAAAAACAATTGTTTTGAGTTGTCAAAAAAGTTTTCTTTTTGCTCAATTTGATAGATGGCCATATTAAAAAATATATATATTTTCTCTCAATCGAAAACTGGGGTCCCTCACAGTTTTAAAGATGACAAGGTGGCAGCAAACACCTGAGGCTCATTTGTCTGCCGCTGAAGACAAAAGTAGAGCCTCTTAAATGGCCGCCATTTGTAATCTGCCTCCTTGCTCACACAAACCCCTTTCACTCTACCCCACGTAGCATTAGTGCTGGCTGTGATGCTCAAAAACAGCATTGCCACTCCCTGAGTCCTCATTGTCCCGCGCATTGACTGCGGATGGGAGACCTCCCCACATGCTGTGCCGGCTCAGTTTGGTCCATTGTCCTACTGCACATGACAGTGAGCACCCAGGGTCTATACTTGGTCATACTGAGGTCTGACATCTGTTCTTCGCCTGCTTCAGCCTTTCGGGTTGTGTACCAAGAACCAAGAGGAATGTTGGGAGTTTATTTGCAGCTAAAAAAAAAACAGTCCACCAGCTGGCATTTGCTACAGGCCCCTCAGTCAATGGCCGATTGCCCGTCCTGCCAATCCGACCCAGCGGTTTCATGTGGATGTCTGAGTTGATACAAACATCCAACACAGATATATTTTATCTTGGGGCGTAGCTTCTTTCACATGCACATCAATCATTATGGAAGCTTGGCATGCGTGTTTTACACTGCTACATCACAAAGACATTTAAAATAATTTGCTCTAGAAGCCACCTACTTAAAGAGATCTCGCTTTTATTTTTTTTATATCCTTTATTTATATTTATAGAATTGAGTATGTGTAATGAACGTGCTGTATTACCCCTAGATATAGTTACTCCCTGGATCGGTTCCTAGCTGCCGGAGGGTGGAAGTAGTTCTGCGAAGATGTGGGTTCTGCATTATTTGAGGACAGCACAGCACTTCTTGAACTTGTGGACTGCTACTGGTTGGGCGTTCCTGAGCTGGGCCGCCTTCTTCTCCTGGTTTAGTTGCCAGTAAATTGAAGTTGAAAGAGCGGTTTAGGACATTGGAGTGACGTTTGTTAGGAAGGGTTAGCCAGATCAACACAGGTTTGCGTGAATTCTTCCAAATACTTTGAAGGAAACCCTTACTTTCAATGGAGTCAGTCGGCCTACAAAGTGCGTGTGCCATTGACAGACCGTCCACACCACTGATTTAAAAAGAAAGCTTTTAATAAGCACCAGCTAAAACAGACAAAACGAGCAGAGGGTTCCACCAAGAGAACTTCACTGCAAATGCAAACATTTTACATGGGGGCGCCCGCCTTTCATTTGTTCTGTGGCTGGCCAAAATCAACTTTTAAGCATCGTTTTTTTCATTAATCGCCGAATGCCGCACTTTAACAATGGCGCCTGTGTCCACTGTCAGCAGCTTTTTTAATACTTTTAAGGTCCTAAAGGCATTTAAAAATTTATAAAAATGCTTTATGTAGGCGTGTTTTTTATATGAATATAGTGCTTCTAGAGTTCACAACTTGGGCAGTGAACCATTCACCATGTTTTATGTCTCTATTCCCTTAATGTACCCATTATCAATAGCCTCCGCCGCTTAAAACGTGGTATTTTATTATTATATTAATATACTACCTGTTAGATTTGGGGATCTCTAGTTGGCAGAGGTAGGTACCTTTGTCCAAGTAGGGGCCCTTGCGTCTGGTCAGGGTAAGGGGGTACACTCCTAAAATAACCCCTGCTCACCCCCTTGGTAGCTTGGCATGAGCAGACAGGCTTATCTCAGAGGCAGTGTGTAAAGCATTTGTGAACACATACAGTAACCAAGTGACAACACTACAGATAAACACCACACAAGTTTTATATAAAAAATAAATATTCTTCATATAGACTTATCACAAGACCACAAACGACAAAAATCCACAATACTGTACTTAAAATGGTAGAATTAGCTTAGTTCTCTTCAGATGTTAAAATGCGACAGTTTGAGTTCAATGTCCCTTAAGATGCGGAACGTAATACAACGAAAGTGTTGCAGGGAAGGTGATGCGTTGGTTCCTTACACGCAAGAACGGTGATGCGTCGGGTCCCTACTGCTGCGTAGGGGAGGTGTTGGTTTCTCTCTGCAAGGGGAGGTGATGCGCCGGTTTCTTACTGCGCTCCCGTGGTGATGCGGCACGCAACACCATGATGCGATGCAGATCCGGTGCAAAGAAACAAAGATGGCGTCTTTCCTTGATGCGACACAATGTGGATTGCGACAGGCCCTGCGACACACTTCCCGGTGATGAGGCGCCGTCTGCTGCGACGTTGATCCTCTTCTCCGATGGTGCAGGACGCTCCGGCAACAATGTGAGCCGTGACAGGCCCTGCGACACGCTTCCCGGTGATGTGACAGCATCTGATGCGACGTCAATCCTCTTCTCTGGCGATGCGAGTTGCTTCGGCAACGATGCGAGCCGCAACAGGCCCTGTGACATGCTTCCTGATGATGCGGCGGTGTCTGCTGCGACGTCCATCCTCTTCTCCGGCGATGCGAGGCGCTTCGGTGACCCTGCGATGACTCAACGGTTCTTCTGGGCCGCGACAGGCCCTGCGACACTCTTCGCGGTGATGCGGTGGCATCTGATGCGACGTCGATCCTCTTCTCCGGCGATGCGAGGCGCTTTCTCGTTGTGAAGTGACACGTTTCTTGCTCGTGAGTCGCGTTTCCAGCTCCTTGCGACACGCAGTCCCTCAGAAAGCCTTGCAAAACAGCAGGCATATCCAAAGAACTATTGGGAAGCTAGTGGGTAAAGTCTGTTGTCCCTTAGACTTAAGCAGGAGGCAAGTTCTTTTCTCAAGCACTTGGAGATCCTTCACAAGTTGAATAAAGTACATAAAGTTCCTTTTCTCCTCTCTTTGGCAGTCAGGCAACCACTGCAGACCAATCCCTCAAGCTTAGGTATAGTCTCTCCTCAGTCTCACTGGTTACTCTCCTCAGCAAAGGTTTCTTCTTTTTTCCCAAAGTGATCTAAAGTTCTTGGGTTTGGGTCCCAATATTTATACCCAGTTCCTCTTTGTTCTCTGAAGGCAGAGAGGCCTTTGCCTAGTCCAAACCAGTTCTGGCTAGTCCTGGAGCACTTTGTTGACAAGACTCCTTCTTTCCTTTCTGAGTGCAGGGCAGAGATATCAGACGCACCACAGAAGGTGGAGACAGCATTGTGGAGGGAAGGCACAGCCCTATTCAGGTCCCAGGTGCAACTCCTCCCACCCATCTAGATGCAGATCTCTCTATTCAGCCCTGTGCTGACTCACCCTGTCTCCTGGAATCCCCCAGCCCCTGCCACTCAAACTCCAGACAAGGAATACACTACCTAGCAGAGGCAGGTTTGGATGGTTAGACAAGAAAATGCCTACTTTCTAAAAGGGGTATTTTCAAACACAGAATGTTAAACCCAACTTCACTAAAAGATGTATTTGATAATTCTGAGTTCAGGCATACTAAACTCGAATCTCTACCATGTTCCCTGAGTCAGTTAGGATGTAAGATGTCATAATCAAACTGCCCATTGTGGCCTATGGGGAACAGGAAGCCTTGCAATAGTGAAAAACGAAAAGGGCTGTAATTCACTATAAGGACATGCTACACACACCAGGGAATGTCCTACATTATACTTACAATGCACCCTGCCCTTGGGCCTACCATAGGGGTGTCTGATATGAAGAAAAGGGAAGGTGTAGGGACTGGCAAGTGGGTGCACTTGCCCAGTCAGCATGGCAGTACCAGACTGCACACAGGCTTTGCAATGGCAAGCCTTAGGCACACTTTAACAGGCTGTTTCTGTGGGTGGCACAACCAGTACTGCAAGCCCACTAGCAGCATTTGTATTACCAGCCCTGGGCACTCCTGGTCCACTGTACTAGGGTCTGACAGGTAAACCAAACCAGCCAATCATGGAATCACTAATCCATACATCAATTTACCATAGGAAGCACTTGCACTGTGGCACTGGATAGCAGTGGTACAGTGCCCAAAGCATCTAATACCAGCAAAAACACATGAGGCAACAGCAAAAAATGGAAGGGAGGCCCACGCCAAGTGTTGGGTCTAACACTACCCTGATGAGGCATTGAAGAAGTTTGAAAATGTGTTGCTTGAGTGCATTGCTTGCGAGTTCCAAATAGTGTTTCACGTACAGGGCATTGTGTAAGGCTAAATGAGGACAGTGTATATAACACCCAGGATAATGTGATGCATGTCTAAATACTTTTTAAGTCCTAAAGGTGTGACCGATTGCATTTCAAAACCTTTTTTAGATGCATTCTAGAAGTATTTAGTTTTCTGTAAAGAATAACAAGTATGGTTTTAAAGCATGTTACATAGATGTTTTATTCATTTTTAATGATTCTTTTAGGCTCTTTTTGGGCCTCTTATGGAAAGCCTTGTGCAAGCGTTAGTCTTCTTTTTGAGGGGGTTGTGCAAGCTTAGTGTTTCAAAATTGGAAATACAGCAGCAGTTGACAAGCAGGAGCAAAATGGTAATACAGACAGATAAGTGGTATCTGGGCCACGCAGGGATATTTACAGTAGATCATTTATTTATTTCAAATGTTCTTTACTGCATTAATGCGATAAACATTGCAAAAAGTAAATCTTACAAGAAAACCATAAGAACAATTCTGCAGCATTGTTTCTCCTCATACTTCGTACTTTTTTAAGCTCACATTGTTCGCGCACTGCCTTTTCACAAAAGTCTGCTCTCCACTTACATAGTGATGGTGGCACCGGACTGGCCCAGTGAATGGCAACCCGATCAGCACCAGCCCAGCAGGGCAAATCTGTATCCCATCTTCATACCTTCTCTGGGGAGTGGCAAAAAGTCCAGGATACAATGGTTTGCCATCTGCTCTAGTCTGACCCCAGCCACCAATCTCACCGCCTGCACAACTTAAGTCAAATAGGGCTGCAGCCTGTGGCAATCCGACATGACATGAACGAAATCGTCCGGCTCATTGCATTGTGTATAACTCGACGTCCAGGCCAGGAAAATCCTGTCTACCCATTGCGGTGTTAGATAGGCCATATGGAGGTAAGAGAATTACCTTAGTTTAAACCAGGCATTACTGGCAGTTTCTTGCAATTTTGCTCTAGCCCATTTCCCCATCCATGAGGGGTTCCACAATGTCCTTATTCCAATTGTCGTTGGCCGGTTGTCTTTTAGGGCAGCATACAGATGAGAAATAAGGCCTCTGCTTGAGTCCAGAACTAGTATAACTGTTAAGACACTGGGGGGCATATTATCAAGAACGGCGTTAAAATTATTGCGGCTTTAGCGGTAGGAAACTGCCGCTAAAGCAGTGATAATGGGCTTGATAATATGCCCTTGTGAATTCCAATAGAATCCCAGGTTTGATGTCCTTCACACCAGAACCTGGGCTTCTATTGGAATTCACAAGGGCCATTATCAGGCCCATTATCGCCGCTTTAGCGGCAGTTTCCTGATGCTAAAGCGGTGATAATTTTAACGCCGTTCTTGATAATATGCCCCGGGATTCGCTGGGCTCCTTGGGAAATTTTGTCCATATCTCCCGGACCATTCGAGGTATGCCTGCAAACTGCAAAAACTGCCCCGGCCCCACTCCAAAGAGTGTCTCTGACTCGGCCATCATCACAAAAGATCTGTTAAGGAACAGGTCTTGCACTCTCTGACAACTGCTCCCCGTCCCCTGACAGACATCAATCGAGGATCGTATGTGTAGGAAATAGGGTGACCAACTGGCATGGGTGGAAATTCAGGACAGTGAGTGTAAAAATTCAGGACAAAGGGTCAAAATACAGGACAAAAATTCAGGACAGAAGGTCAAAATCCAGGACAAAAGTATGTAAATAGACAACCAACATAAATATAAAACACTACTCTAAGTGATTTAAGGTTTTGCCACAGTTACGTATCCCTTTGGGGCACATATTACAATCTGCTAACAGCAGGGGACCCACCTACACTACACCCAGGACACCTATCCGAGGAAGGGGCGTATAGGAAGCTGGGTTGCAATGCTGCTCCATTATTGGATCTCCCACAACTTGCAGATGAACTAGCAACTGCCAGAGAGATCTGGGATCAGATCATCCATATCTGTTAAAGAACGAAATCCATTTGATTCTGACTTACAACAGATCTGTTATGGAAACACACGAGTTTGTGTCTCTTATGACGTGATTCTATAAAAATAATTTCTCACAATTCAAAACTAGTTTAACAACTTCTGTTGGTGTACACAATGATTTTTTTTTGTATTAGGGGAATCAGAATTTGCCTTGGTTGATCGCTGCATGTTTTTCTTTCGTCCAAATAATTTACTTTGTGCCAATTAGTATCAGATACACAGATTTAATAACAGAATTTTTAGTGTTCCAGTCATGGTTTTTGGTTAGGATTTCCACATATGATCCATCTACCCCGTTCCATTTTAAAGGGACCATTACTCTAACATCCACTGGCCACATTTTCCCACACCAGCCTATCGTCAAGTATGCAGCCCAGTAGCAGGGAAAATGGTATCCACATTTACACTCCCCAGAACTCCGCTTTTGCTTTAGTAGCTCTAAATACAAAGTTGGAGCCTTGAAGCCAGCTCTACTTTAAACATAAACATTGTTCAGTCAAAATACCCCACCTTTCATGAATTCCAACAATGGTGTACACATGTCATCCTGTATGGGGTTGTCATGCTAATAAGGTGGAAATGCTTTAAGAATGGTGAAGCTCTAGATAGTGGCAAAGCTTGCAAGTTTTAGGCAACGGCGGTTATAAAAAGTAATATGATTGATAAAAGCATCCTCCTTTATATTTTGCAATGAAACTTATACAAACATCTTCTTACTACCGACCTTGCACCATTTTCCCAAGGAATTCCACCTACGGTACTCCAGTAAATCAAGACCATTTGTTTGCGGTCTTTTATCCTAATTGCGGAGATAATCGCCCTGATATTCTACCTAGATCTGGAGGTTGATAAGGTATTTTGGCTTGTGGGATATGCTGAAACTTTCAGTGATAGGACAACTTGGCCAAAGTAATGCAAGAAGCGACTATAGGCAGTGTTTTTCATGCAATTGTGAAACGCAAACTATAGAATGGATGTGCAGCTCATGGGGCAGAGAAATATATTGGATCATCAAGTAGAGCAATAGCACTTAATGGTGAAACATATCCTTTATTACTTTAGATGCAGATCTAAATATGTTTTTTAGAAAAAGCAGCCCTTCTGTCAACCAATAGCATCTCAGATGTTTCAAAATTGTGTGTGTGTGGTAATCTGTTATGCTTGTGACTTGCTTTCAAAATAATGGAGGTTTTTTTTTGCTTGCCCTAGTATAAAACGTCTCTGAGATGTCCTCTTAAGTTCATGTTCAAAACATATCACTGCATTGCCTCATTTAAAGTAGGACATCCAAACCGAGAAACCCAAGATAGCCACAAGAAGCATGTCAGAGTGATGAATGAAAGGGGGGGCTTGGGCAGTGAGTGATCCAGCATTGGTTTGTAAATGCATTTATATAGCGCTTACTACCCCATACGAGGCGTCAAAGCACTTTTTCGGCAAGTAGCACACTACTCCGCAACCCATAAAGGATTAGTGGTGAATTAGTATAGTAAAATAGGAAAGTAATTTGAATGGTGGATATGTTAGTCAATTATTTGGATTCAGAAGGATAGTGGAGGAATAGAAGAGGGAAAAAGGTTTGCATTTATATAGCGCTTGCTACCTTTATGGCAAAATGCTGAAATAAACAGCATTTGAGGATGTTGATAATGAAAAATCATACAAGATACTATTTTACAAAAAAAGGTTAAATTAAAATATAAAATATACATTATTATACAAATTCGTGTGATGGGGTATGCCAAATGTCAAAGTATGATTTGTCAGTAGACATCTGTACAAAGAGCCTTCTGAAACATGCTTCAAGCTCAAAAGTTTATCATTTGAAAAATGGCTTTCATCCGGAGAATTTAACATGGGCTTTAACTCAGACACAAGGGCTGGGAAATTGGTTTAGTTACCAACTTGTGCTTCAATTAGAACGGTTTATTATTGGAGAGTCTATTTTGCCAGAGTGACCACAAATCATGGAGTCCAAATGGTACAGCTGAGAGGCTACATAATTTATTTAAGGTGGTATTCGTAAATGCTAGTGGCACAAGGAACAGTTTCCCCAGACTCAGAAATGGAGTGACTGGAATAGTGGATAAACTACCACAGCAGCGACCTGGAGAAGCCAAACTAGATGCGTTTTGGGGAAAAAACAGGAATCTTGTGGCAGAACACCAAAATTAATGAATCAGTGGGCTGAGAGAAAGAAACCGTTGCTGTTGTTCAGGATTGGTCACAGGATTTGGCTGTAGACCTGGGCAAAATTATCACAATTCCTTTTGCAGAAAATATGGAAAATGCACAAAACAATATGCAGAAATATGCATTATTACTCTGGGCTGGCATTTAGTGCTTTTTTTGTTTCACACCAAGGAGCCGGACCTGACCGCCCCCACCCCTCTCTGTGCACCAAGGTTCCAGAACTGACCCCCCTCTATGCACCAAGGAGCCGGAACCGAACCTCCTCTATGCACTAAGGAGCCGCAACCGAACCCCTTCTGTGCACCAAGGAGTGGGTACAGAACTCCATCTGAGCACCAAGGGGCCTGGAAGGAGCCCCCTCTGTGTACCAAGGAGTGGGAACATAACCCCATTTGTGCACCAAAGGGGCTGGAACAGAACCCCGTCTCTGCAACAAGGAGGCGGAACAGAACTCCCTCTGTGCACCAAGGGGCTGGGAGAGAACCCCCTCTGTGCACCAAGGAGCTGGAACAGAACCCCCTCTGTGTACCAAGGAGCTGGAACAGAGCCCCCTCTGTGCACCAAGGAGTCAGAACAGAACCCCCTCTGTGTACGAAGGAGCTGGAACAGAACCCCCTCTGTGTACCAAGGAGCCAGAACAGAACCCCCTCTGTGCACCAAGGAGCCAGAACTGAACACCCTCTGTGCACCAAGGAGTGGGTACAGAACCCCGTCTGTGCACCAAGGAATGGGTACAGAACCCCATCTGTGAACTAAGGAGGTGGAACAGAACTCCCTCTGTGCACCAAGGGGCTGGAAGAGAACCCCCTCTGTGCACCAAGGAGCTGGAACAGAACCCCCTCTGTGTACTAAGGAGCCGGAGCAGAACCCCCTCTGTGTACCAAGGAGCTGGAACAGAGCCCCCTCTGTGCACCAAGGAGTCAGAACAGAACCCCCTCTGTGTACGAAGGAGTGGGTACAGAACCCCGTCTGTGCACCAAGGAATGGGTACAGAACCCCATCTGTGAACTAAGGAGGTGGAACAGAACTCCCTCTGTGCACCAAGGGGCTGGAAGAGAACCCCCTCTGTGCACCAATGAGTCGGAACAGAACCCACTTTGTGTACCAAGGAGCCAGAAAAGAACCCTCTCTGTGCACCAAGGAGACGGTACAGAACCCCATCTGTGCACCAAGGAGCCGGAACGAAGCCCCCTCTGTGCACAAACCTCTTCCAGATGGGCTCCTGCACTTACAGCAGAAAAAAGGAATGGTTCACTTCAAGCAGTTTAATGTGCACTTTAGCAATTAACACCAATTTCAAATTCAAGCAGCCTTTCTTTACATGCGCAGATTACCCAGTTGCCCATATTTACATTTCTTTGAAGAATCCCTGCACCCTGGCTGCCCCTCTGTCTGAATCACTGCACAGGAGACCCCCTCTCTTTTGCTTTAGCTGAGCCATCTCAACTGCTCAACATTTGCACTTCAGCTCAAGGGCTAAAATTACGGACAAATGACGTCCATGGAAACTTCCTTCACGGACAAAGAATATTACAGTAAATTTAAGGACAGTCCGTGAAAATTACGGACGGTTTGTCACCCTAATAGGAAAGGTCGCAGCCACCATATAGGGAGAAGCCTTGCATAAGATCCATGCCTCGAATGCAAACACGCTTTCTCCCATGCCTCTGTTACCTGTTGCACTATGAAGGGTCAGGTGTACCCTCCAGTACCCTGAAGCCACTCATGAGTAAAGTGGGACGGTCTCCCTTTGTCACCAGTCCCTCTAGAAGATTCTGCTCCCAGTTCGGGCCCTCATTGCACCACAGCGCTATGTGCTACAGGACTGTCAGATAATATAACTGCAGATCCAAGAGCCCCAATTTGCCATGAACCAGGTCCAGTTTAAAGATGTCCAGCCAAACTCTGCTCCACTTGCCTGCCCAGGTAACAATACCAACAGACAGTTAAGCTGCCGGAACAGGAAAATAGGCAGACTACAGAACGAGTTCTGCATAGCATAGAAACACCTGGGCAGCAACACCATTTTACTTAAAGTCACCCTGCCCTTTCCATACAGTCGCAGAGTGTTCCAGAATGTTATGGAAGGGGTCAAACCGTCGACCTCTCCGCCTATATTGAACTAACTTCCCCTGGTCATACGCTATCTGTATCCCCAGATAGCGAAACAGAACTTTCTCCCAGGGCAGCCCCACTGCCAAGGAGAATGGGCTCATTTCAGGAGGGGAAAGTACTATCTCATGCCTGTTCCCAAAGTCTGACATGAGTCTCAGGAGGAGCGGCACCAAACTTTCTGGCTTATTCACATACACTAGGGTATCGTCTGCGTACATTAATACGATATGTGTGGTGTCTCCAAATTGTGATGTCCCAGTCCTGGAATTCTCTCCTCAAGTACAGTGTAAATGACTCCAAAGCCAACCTGAAGAGGAATGGGGACTGGGGTATCCCTGCCTCATTCCCAATCCCACAGTCAGTACCTCCAACACCACCTGTCCAGTCCACACCCTCACCCGGAGTTCCGTATATAACAATCACGCCCAGGACAGGAAACCCTGACCAAACCTCATTCCCTAGGGAACCTCCCATAGGTGCATTTTTGACAGGGTGTCAAATGCCTTCTCAATGTCCAGTGCCACCAGCGCCGCCTCCTTGTCTGTAAGCGGGAGAGTATACATTACATGCTAGAGGTTCATATGGGCACCTTGTCCGCTCATAAAGCCACACTGGTCGCTGTCCACCAAGTGTTTGACTACACGGTTCAATCACATCGTTAGCACTTTAGTTAGTAGTTTGATATCTATATTGCGCATGGATAGTCTCAAGGATCCTAGATTTCTTAGGTCATTGCCTGGCTTTGGATGCATAATGATTAAGGTCTCCCACATGTGTATCAGTAGTGTAACTCCCAATTTTGCCTCCCGGAGAGTCTCCAGTAGCCTGGGGAGACATTTGACAGAATAGAGCTGGTAATATTCTATCATGAAGCTATCCGGGGACAGACACTTCCCCTGAGCCATGTCCCAGAGGGCCTCCCGAAGTTCCTTCAGTTAATCTCCTCCCTCAGACCCTCTCTCTGAGCCTCCACAAGCCTAGAGACCATCCCTGCCAAGGAATGCCTCTACTTTGTTCTCCGCATCTCCGAAAGGAGCGGCATATACTCTCTTGAGGATCCCACAGCACCAGATTTATTGCAGTCCATCCCACCACTGTCCTGCCGCCGGCATGAGTCAAGGAGAGGATCATCAGGTGGCCCTCTCCCGTTTAGGTAAATAGGCCAGCATGCGCTCAGACGTATCCCCCGTAAAGATTCTGTCAGTAGTCTTGTTCGTAAATGGCAGTCTAGCCTGTTCCACAGATATGCAACTGTTTGGTGTGCCTCAATTAGTATCACCACCTCTGTCTTCCTACTCTCGGCCCACCCCTGTAGGCGGGCAAAAAAGTTTCCTCCCTTCCACAGGTTCTGTCCTAGTTTCATAGGTCTTATTGAGGCTCTCACCCCTTACTACTAATTTTAAGGCACCCCACTCCATTCCGCGCCTCCCCGTAGTATTCCAGTTGGTGTCAAAATATCCCTGCAGGACCGTCTGTATGTCAGCTTGCTACTTGTGGGTGCCCATAGCCTCAGGTCAGAGTCGCCGCAGAGAGATGCTGACTGGTGACCCCTAAACTGCACTCCAATAAGAGGGGGATGTGGGGACAGGAAGCACACCAGATAACGTGCCCCCTGGACATTCAGAGCACCATTGGCCGATAATAGGAACCAATAATATTTAATGTGCGCTCCTGGGTAGGTGTGTAACAGGAGAACTCCTGAACAGTCGAGTGAAGTACCTTTCATATGACTACGCAATGTAACCTAGTCACTTTCACCTGTAACCCTGCTGTCATGTTCAGCTGTGTTGCTTATCTGAATGGGTGCCTGTCTAAGCGGCTATCCAGCACAAAATTAAAGTTTCCCGCCCAGACGATTGGTAACCCCACATGGAACAAGAGCTCAGTGTCCCAAAGGACCCCAATTGTCTACAATTTGAGCATAGATGTTGAGAAGGCACATTTCCAGGCCATTTAATATACCATGTAGTAACCTGTATCTCTCCTCTATGTCAGCCATGCACCTACGCATCTGAAAGAGGACCACAGTTGTCACCCAGATGGAGACACCTCTGTTGAATATTTCAAGGAATACATTTCCCCATCCATTTTTTCAGTAACTTCTGTGCTTCTCCATCCATCAGGTGTGTCTCCAGTAGCATAGCAATGTGGACCCCAACCCACTGTAAATAGGCACGTACCCTTTACCATTTGTAGAAGGAGTTCAGGGCCCTCATATTCTATGAGAGGAAGCTTGTGGGTCCTCCCATCTTGGTCTACCATCTGCTGTGAGTCCACAGACCCTCCCTGGCCCCCACCTGCCATTTGACACAGTCGCCTCGCTTTTCTACTAAGAGGATTGAGAGCTACTGTGTGCTGCAGAAAACAAACCCCATCCAACAATCTCAATAGAGGATAAGGTTAGTTCACAAAGTATAACCTGAAAAGTACATAAAACTTTCCGAAGGTTAGCTATTCTGATTAAAATCCCAAAAGCCCAGATTTTATACAATCTGCCAACAGTCTTTACCCCCAGAACCTGGACTAATTACCTATGGAGCTCCAACGTTTCTCAAACTTCCTAGTTGATCCTGATATTAATGCATATCTTCTCTCGAGTTCTTTAACTTTACTAAATTTTGATCTCCATGCTTGAAAGGAAGGTATCTTATTACTGCGCCAGTTTTGGAGGATTAAATATCTTGCTACTAAGGCCAATATAAATAAGCATTATTCTTGTATATTGCTTAATGTTATATTTGGGGAACAACCCAAGACTGCAATATTGTCAATGGAGATAGAGTGCTCTATGGTAATTCTAAGATATTTTTCAATTTCTTCCCAAAAATTACCAATTTTGGGACAATGCCAAACAATATGTGACCAAGTGCCTCCTCCTTCTTTAGCTTAGCGAAAGCACCTATCTTCAATTTGTGGAAAGGTATTATGCAAAAAGAATGGTGTCCTGTAAATTAACCATTTTGTATAGAATGGCATACGTTCACAATTAGCGCATCCTATTACTGTAGCATTTAGTTTGTTAATTCTATTTCAAGTTATTTTTGGAAGCTGTAGCTCATCTTTTTTCCACATCTGTCTCGCATTTTTTCATAGATGGGGACATATTTATTTTTTTCAAAGATTTTCACCCATGCGCTAATGGACCGTTTTATCGGGGCTTCAAAAGCTTCACTTATGCCTATACTAGTTGTTATATTCCTGGCATCGATATTTTCCAAAAAGTGCCTGATATTAATGAATGACCATTTGAGCACATTTTTAGAGTGAAGGAGCCCAATTTCTATCTCGGGCCATTTTTTCCAAGAGTTGGACTTAGCAAAATCTCTAACTTGCGAATAACAATTCTCTTCCCACTTTCTTAATGAGACAGCCTCGTTGAACCATTTATACTGGGGATGCTATAAAATGCTAAAAGTGAGTTTTTGTTTAAAAATCCATTGGAGAGCCTTATACCATACTTTCTTAGGGTACTTAACTGTTCTCGTTGGATCTAAAATGTTATACTCCATTAAGATCTCATTCATAAAAAAATGATCTACCTCCAGACGGTCTAACTGAAAGAAAAATCTGTGGCTATTATGTGCAAAATTTGCATGATAGTAATTTCTTATGTTTGGAAGGGACAACCCTCCCTCTTCAATAGAGTAATTTAAAGTGCTGAGTGCCAGTCTAACTGGCACATGCATCAAGCTAGGATTTTGCGAGTCCTTAATTGAGAATATTAAGGATTCGCAATTAAGGACTCGCAAAATCCTATGCATGTAGGAATCGCTATGATAATAGCGATTCCTACACATTCCTTATTTGCGACTCGCAATAAGGAATGGCTTCCCATTCATTCCTACAGGCCCATAGGAATGAAAGGGAAAATGCAAGTGCAATTTGCGAGTACCAATAGGTACTCGCAAATTGCGCACGCAATTTCAGGGTGCAAGGGGTTGCACGCCTGAAATTGACCTGTGCGCAACATGAAACTTTGAAAAATGCACAAAAGTGCAATTTTCAAAGGTTTTGCAAATTTCATGGTAATTTGCGCCCCCTATTAGCAAAATCGCAAATTTTATTACTTTAATGCATTGCATTTAAGGAATCTCAATTTGCGATTTCTTAAATGTAATTGCAATTTAAGTAATCACAATTTAGAGATTACTTAAATTGCGATTTTTGCATTTGGGATGATGCATCCCAAATGCAAAAACACCGGTCGCAAAGGGGCAGATTCTGAGAATCTGCCTGTTTGCGACCGGTTTTTCTTTTGATGCATGTGCCTGTAGGTGTTTTATTAGCCCATAAAAAGGATGAGAACAAACTGTCTATCTCCATAAAAAAAGACGCTTGTAATGCACACGGAGCAGCAGCAAATAAAAAGTTAAATAGAGGCAAGATAGACATGCGTATGAGTGCCACGCGGCCTGGTATTAGTAGTGGGAGTTGGTTCCAATGCGTTAACAGGCATTTAACTTTCTGTATCAACAGGATATAATTAAATTGGAATAGATTCTCTACTTTCTCCGTCATGTAGATCCCTAGATATCTCTTTCGGCGAGTATTATACACTGACTTAAAATTAGACAATAGCGTATTAGCGAAGCAATTGAATAATAAGATTTCAGTCTCGGCCTTATTTGTTTTATAGCCTTCTATTGCCTGAAATTCCGAGAAAATCCCTAGGATTTCCTCCTGAGTGTCTTCTTTGGGATTTAGAAAGAGGACAATATTGTCGGCATATAGTTTTATATTAGTCATCCCTTGTATGTGCATATTTTGTCTGATGGCTATTGCTAGGGGTTCAGAAAATAAGGCAAATATAAACGGGGATAAAGGGCAACCTTGCCTAGTACCCCTATTTATTTGACAGGTGCCCACATTTATGGAGTTAATTAATATTTGCATCTGTGAATCTTTGTATAAGTTTCTTATTAATTGTATGAACCCATCTGGAAAGCCAAACTTTCCCAAAATTAAAAATGAACATTCCCATAATACCAGGTCAAACACTTTCTCAGCATCTAAAAACCAAACCTGAGCCTCTATCTAATTTTTAGTAAAATAATCTAGTGCTTCTAGATTGGTAGAAAGCTGTCTCTCAGCTACAAATCCGCATTGATCCACATGTATAAGTGAGCCCAAAGATTGAGATTAAGTCTGTGTTTAAGCAACTTTGTAAAAATGTTATAGTCAACATTTAGGAGACTTATGAGTCGACATTTTCCCTGTTTTTATCCTTCTTCAGAACGCTAAGTGGTTAGCGAGTTTTAAAATGTGTGCGTTGAGAGTTAAGGCGAATCTTCTATAAAATTAGACTGGCAAACCATCTTCTCCGGTCGCTTTACAGTTTGCTATAGAACCGATCACCAATTCAAGTTCTTCATTTGTGAATTCATCTAATAGCTCTTCTCTGAATTCCCTATTTAGGTGGGTAATTGGCAAATTATCTAGAAAGCCTATAATATGATCAGAAGACAGTTGATGTCTGATTGATAGATTCCCTTGTAGTGCTTAAAAAAGACATCCCTGATATCCTCGGTTCTAGTCAGTCGTATTTTGCCTACCTCGGTCCAAATACTTTCAATTCTATTTCGGACCTGTTTCTCTTTTGCCTGCCATGCTAAGAGCTTCCCTGTATATTCGCTCTCTTCGTACACTGTCTGAAGATACGTCATACTTGCTACATCTCCTAGTTGATAATAATACTCCTGCATTTGGCTTGCCTGGAATAGCTCTTGTTTTGTATTTAAATTTCTATCTTTAATACACTCCAGGTTTGCTTGGGCGAGTCTGACCTCAATCTTTAATCTTTCTTCTTTTTTTGCCCTTTGTTGCGGAATTTCTTTCGAAGTAATTATACCTCTTAGCGTGGCCTTAAATGCCTCCCAAACTATATTGGTTGGAGCAGAGTCTTTATTTATGGCAAAAAAGACGCTAATCTCATTGGCTATTTCTGTACACCAGGACTCACCTTCCAGATTACTTTTATTAAAATACCACATTCTAGATGCTTTTCCCTCCCAGCCTCTAAAAACTATTTATATTTTAATTAAGGCATGGTCAGAAAAGGCATTTGAAATAAGAGCATACTCTTAACAGTAAGGTCGTGTGAAATCAAGAAGAAATCTATTCTAGATGCTGAGACGTATTTTGCCGAAAAGCATGAATAATCACGCTTTCCCGGATATTGAAGGCACCATCTATCTACTAAGTCTTCATCCTTTTTACAACAAGACAGAGCAATAGAAACCTGAGGTTTGTTTTGTTTTCGATCCTTCTTCGAGGAGTCAACTGAGGAGTCCTGAAGAAAGTTAAAATCACCCCCTCATATGATGGGTCCGGGGATACAGGATAGGGCCTGTTTAAGCTGTAACAGTGGGAGTGGGTTATCGAAAACAGGTGCATAGATTGTGGCCAGGGTAAGATTTAGCTGATATAATTTTCTATAAACACATGCCCATCTTCCCTCTGGATCTGTCTGCATTGTTTTTACCTGGAATTGCACATGTTTGCCAATATATATGCCCACTCCCCTCTGTGCACTCCCTGCATTAGATGAACAATGAAAGCCAGCCAAGTTCTTAAAAATGTTGCTTGCGTCCGACAAACTCTGAAAATGAGTCTCTTGTAGGAAAATAGCATCCGGATGATGTCCTCTGAGCCAGCTTTCAATTACATGTGTCTTGCCTTTGTTATTAAGACCGTTATGATTAAAAGAAAGGATCGTTATATTTTTCACACTCATAAATAAGCTATATAAAATTTGTCAGTCAGTCAGTCAGTCAAAAACTTTATTTCGGCCACAAGGGCCATAAAAGCAGAATACAATACAACAAAATATATATCGAAAACAAGAGCAGATCACTTTTTAACCACCAAAACAGAATAAAATGATTAAATTAAAATTTTCACATTGTTAAAAATTGGTGGAAAATTTCCTACGCTGAAGCCATGCAGCATTAAGAAAGCGTGAAACTGCGAACACAATTGGGGGATGGGTGTCGTATTTTAAAACTCGCAGGGCATTATCACAGTCTCTAAAACCAAGGTTCCTACAAATCGATTTTACCCAGCGTTTCCTAGGGATAATGTACGCTGGACAAACAAAGAACACATGAATTTCATCCTCCAGTTTGTAGCCACATGCAGGGCATGAGATACTATTATTAATGTCCCATCTAGAAGTGAAGGACCTTAGTGGTATATAAAATTTAAAAGAAATTAAAAAACAATACTTATCAATCATGACAACTGCCCCGATAGACGCACCCCATAGACCTGCAACTCTCAGGTCCCTGATGCTTGCATGAACATCTAAAAGTAATCTGAAATATATTTTCTGATGTACAGAATGGGCCTCTGAGGTACGAAATAGCAGCAGAAAAATATCTTTAACAGTAGCTGGGATATTTAAGGTGACTTGTGCTAGCATAAGCCAAGACCTTAAGCATAGAAATAGATTATCTAATTGAATACCTAGCAGCAAGGGATCAAAAGTGCTTACACAAAAAATACAGTACTTATGATAACAAAAGTGCCTAGTGCTACATCAAAGCTGTAAAATGTGCCTTGTGCTTTATCATGTATGATCATTAAAAGCCTCCATGAATATTCCCTAGAAGATAACAGTCTATTGTGCAAATTTAGCAAAAATATAAACAGAAAATCAAGCATCAGATTAAGCATATTAAATTGCATAACAGCTGGAATCCAAAAGTGCAAAGAGTGCATTAGTGCACAAAGTGCATACAGTGCATGCGGTGCCTAAAAGATATATGCAGTACTTATAATAACAAAGATAGTCATTTCAGTAAAGTTTTGTCCCATCCGAAAGGCATCTTTAAAAAGCAGTGGACTTTGATGCATACATGGCTTGAATAACAAACTAGACAGATGATTATAATTGACATTTCACAGTAGCATCTATACACACCCTGAAAAATTAAATCTCCACAAAAGAACTCTAATTTTTCTGAATGCTTCACCCCCTCCATCTCCCCCTCAGCCCCCCACCCCTGAATGATGGAATTACCCACTATTCCCCCCTTCCACCCGTCTTTACTGGATGCCATCTTGCTGCATTCCCGGTGCGCCCTCAGGTTCACCCTATGCCCGCCATTAATCTAACAGATTCTGCATTGATACGACTTTTTATCTATTGCCACAGCAGCCTTCTGTGTGTCTCAAACAAATCTTCTTCTTAGGTTGCAGACACTTCTTCCAAAAGAGATTGAGCTTTGTGGGTGTCCGAGAAAATATAACATTTCCCTTTGGCCAATACTTTTAACTTAGATTGTTGAACAATTGTTTCTTGGGCTCCCTTCCCTTTGAAAGAGTCAATCATCTTGATGAAGTCCTTCCTCCTGCGTGCTGAATCTGCGGACATGTCCAAAAATATTTTAAAATGTTGAATCTCTGTAGTGGAGAATGTTCTTTTTGCTATTGCTATGCTTAATATTTTCTCCCTAATTCTGTAGTCTGAAAAGTTCATTAGAATTGTCAGGGGATATTTTTCTTTTGATTGTTTCTGTGCTGGGACTCTGTGGGCCCTAGTAATTGTAAGGTCTCCTTGCAGCTCTGGCATTACTTTTCTCCGGAGTGACCCAGTCCATTCAACCATTTCAACACTTTTGGACCCTTCAGGTATCCAATTAGGCGTAGATTGGATCGTCTATTGTAGTTTTCTAGGTCCTGGAGTTTTAATTCCATCTGTTTTTTGCACATCTTGCTGCATGGTTGAGATATTATCCTCTAGGTCGGAGACACGACTTTTAGCTTCTGTTAGTCTTTTTGGGATATTGAATATACTCTCTTCCAGTTTAGTCAATCTTTCATGTAGCCGTGCATTCTCGAGTGACTGAGATACTTTAAAGTCCCTGATCTTTTTTAAAATAGTTACTAACATTTTTTTTATCGAGTCATCTCACCTCATCTCACCTCCCAAAGACAATGGTTCTGGGTCAGATTCAGATTCATCCTCTTTAATAATTCCTTGACTGCCACTTACTGCGCCTTCTAAGGGCTGCACTGCTACTTGCTCACTTTGAATAGAAGGCACAACATCGCAGCCTAGATGTAGGGGGTTTGTTACTTCTTGCGTCAAAAATTGTGGCTGAGATGGTTGAGCTGGGCCCATTATCTCCTCGGAGCTGGCTTGCACAGCTTGCACAGCGTCTGTTGACTTAATCTGATGTGACGGGTGCTTATGAAAGAGAGGGTATTGCTTAGGGCTAAGCAAAATTTCATTGTTAAAACTCTGGATCTCTCCATCTGCAACTTGGTGTGGGCAGCTCTGTGTCGCCTTTCTGCTCTCTAATAGGTGACAAAGTACATTCTTCTCCATTTCCAGATCAGGTATAACCTCATCATCCGATGGATCATTAAGCACACTCTGCTCAGTCGGCTTTTCCTTCTCAGCCAATGCCTTAGCCTTCAACGCCATCGTCTGCTGAGCATTCCTCTGCCCTCTGTGCATCCCCCTTGGAGCAGGAGAGGGTGTTGTTGCTTGCCCTGACATCTCTGAAGTTTCTTTCTTTTTGCCTGCCTTGGTTTGTTTTGTGCTCATCTCCGATTTTATGGATGGAGCCGAGTGTAAAGACAGCAGATAAGTAAAACAGGGGTGTTCATGCACACCAGCACACTCGAATCGTCAAAGTCCTGATTGACTGTGCAGCGTTAAAGAGGGAGGAAGCCCCCGGTTGAGACTGAACACCAAACCACCTGACCGAAGGCTAATAATAGTAGTCCAACATAGTTAACGTTTGATCTGTGTTTCCATACTCTCTTGATGGGCTGTGTACTTCACTCAGCACAACCTGCCTAAACGTAACAGGGAGAAAAAAAAACAACAACAAAAAACTGCAGGCCAGCTGACAGGTAGATATGAGTCTGAAAGTCCGCAAAATCCTGTCCATGGTAGGCCAGCACTAAGAAGAGACTGAGGGAAAAAAAACTCAGCAGAATCCCTGATAATTGACACAGCGACATTTAAAGCATGGATGCTGAACGAGCCTGAAAGTGCCTCTGCCACGCTCCTGCTGCTGCCGCTGTCTTAACCTGATTCCGGACTTTTCTTTTTCCCCCTTTTTTTTTCTTCCTTTCCTCCTTTACGGGGTCCTCTTCGCTCAACACAACACAGCACAGAAAATAAGGGGAGGGGATTCACTGTGCTCCCTTGCACATTCGGCAAAATGGAAAAGAAAACCACAGAGCGGGGCTACCTGAGTCTTACCAGTGCCAGTTCCAGCACGGTGGTGGAGCAATGCTCATTTGCTCATCCAGTCATCCAGGTCATAGTGAAACGCTGCAACCACAGCATGCCTCAGCTAACACGACACCCCTTGTGGAGCGCTGCCTCCGGAAAAGTGGCAGAACCAGAAGGCAGAAGGCAGAACCAAACATAATATCGCCATTGGCACCCCTCAGTCCCCCCTCCAACAAAATACATTACCCAATAATAGCACACACTCAAACTGTTTGATTGGGTACAAAATGCTGCAGGTTTATTACATACACCGTTATGTAATAGGTGGGTTATCTTACGGGCAATCCAAGGGCAGGCAACCAACTGGGCCGCCTGCCCGCCTGATGAGCCGGGCAGCACTGGGGCGAACCCCGCCTATGCTGCCGTCCAAGTGATTCTCTACCAGGATCACGTGACCGTTGGTAACTTCTACTCACGCCCCTTCCCGGGGCGGAGCGTAGCATAGCAAACCCCCCGGTTGTTCAGGCCCACTACTGCCCGAAGGACTAGCAGGGCGCCGACACGGCTTCTGGGACCCTCCCATGAGGCTCCTCAGATTTGGCTCTGGCACCCCCTATGGTGCCGTGCAGAGGTACCCTTGGTACCGGCCTGCTTCCAGATCGCCCTGTAACTCCGCCTGCAACGAAAAAAGTAAATATTACAATATTCTCACCCCCACCTGCCAACCACGCTGGGTAAGCGGTAGGGAGGGATGCGGCGTGCGAAGCGACAAGAGGTCGCCGGCATGGTGGGGGAGGGCTATATAGCCTCCCCCTACGCCCAGAGGAGCCCCGGAAGTGACGCCCGTCGCGTCACTTCCGGGCAGGAAAGAGGAGGGGGGCACCGGCCGGAGTCCCTGCCCCCCCAGGAGGGGGAGGCGGGGAGGGGTGACCGGTGCCCAGGCGACACTAGGGCGCCGACCTCTCTAGTGGCCCCCTGTGGGGGCCGCGGTCAGCGGCAAAGTTTTACGTCGTCCTCGCTGTCATCCTCACTGTAAAGAGAGCACAGGCCAATTTTCCATCTGCTCGGCAGCGAGAGCAGTGGCGATTTTCCTCTCCAGATCCAGCACGCAGAAGGGAGAGCTGGCAGCCATAGCGACTCAGAGAACATTAGCAGAGGAGCCGGAAGCCGGAAGTGGGCAGAGCATAGGGTGAGCCGACCTGCGCTTAGCGGCTACGTGTGCCACCATCCCTCGGACCCATCCAACAATCTCATTCCCACCCCCACGCCGGATAAACACATTCAAACCAAACTTGTGTTTTCCCATCCATGTCATGCCCCCAATAAGCTGAACTGACACAAAATTGTGACTGTGCTGGTATGTGTCAGAACCCAATCCCCTCTTCTCCACTATTTGAAGGTATTCTGTGGGTGGAGTATGAACCGGGGTCGACTTCAGACATGCCTTTCGAGCCACACTCCCTGTATCTGTCCCTGGGTCTGTGCACACTCTTTGCACTAGACAGCCAATGCCCCCCCATTTACATCCACACCAGGATCTGGTGTCACTCTCACTCCACACCCTCCCAACCATGGTGTAAAGGAAGACGGTAAGGAGTAAACTGGGAAATCCCCAAGTTGGGGAAGAAGCAGGCTATTAGAAAAGTGGGTGAAAACAATGGCAAAAGAGAAGAGTAACTGTAGGAGTCTGGCCTAGTATATGGTGCACACTTATTTAAGTGAAGCACCTTGCACCAATCCAGACAACCCTTATGGTGGCTTTAGTGGTCTTAGACAACCATAGAAAGCTCTCTAAGTGGTAGCTGTGGAGAGCATTTCAGGCTTAGTCTAGAAGGAGTGTTAAACAGCTTGTTTTAAGAGATCTAATCATGTAGTGTAGGCTAAACAATAAAGTACCACACAGTCTTGTTATAAAAATATGTCTATTTATTACACAACACTCACAAACACATTGGTATATCTCCTACCCGGAGACATCAACACAAATATACAAGCCTACTTAAATTTCAAGAGGTAAGTAAGCACAATACACAGTGGTCTCCAGAGAGAGACCAAAGCATATAAGAAGAAAGTGGAATACATACTGCGACCAAAGTTGGACTTGGACCAGGAGACTCAGAAGAGCTGGGGACATAAGGAACCACCAAAAGTAAGTACCCAGGAATCCCACAGAGGCTGTGTGCAAAGTGGAAACACAGCTGCGTACTCAAAATAATTCAAAGGGAAAGTTGTGGTTGCAGTTTTGAAGAATAAGGACCCTTCCCAGTGGACCCTGAAGAAACCCCATGGAAGACAGAACAATGGAGAGTCACACCATCTGTGGATACCCCAGGAACTAGGCTGACACCAAGGAAGCCGGGTGCAAAGGTGTGAAGTGACGTCGGAAACTGCTGTAGACCACAATGGAGGACTTCAGAAAAGATGCTGCTGCGAAAGAGTCCAGTGGAATCCAAGGGTGGATTTTTGAAGAAAAGAACTTGTAGCCAGTGGGGGTAGAGTCTATGCCACTCGGGGGTGTCCATGAGGCACGTAAGATCGATGCCCACAGATGATGGAAGATACAGGAGTGATGACGGGGTCTCGCTGTTTGCACTGCCGCTGCCAATTAAAGCCTTACCTGTTGTCTGATCAGTCCGAAGGGGACCGCAACGCTTGCTCTGGGCTCCTGGGCTCCTGTGCACGCCCGCTTACCAGCTCTTACTCCGCAAGGGGACTACAGGTTCCAGCTTCCCCCTTGTGGAGTGCTGCTGTTGTCGACATCCTCGTCATCCTGAAGCGCCAGGAGGCGCTTCAAAGGCCATCGCGGGCTCCCGCGGCACGAGACGTACGTGGGCGGACCTGGGTTGCGCCAGGGCAAAGCCCGGGACAAGGGCAGGCCCGTCCGAGCCCGTCAGTGACCGGGGGAGACTGGGCTGGGCCCCCCCTCTGAGCGCCCCATCATTTGAAGGTTAGTCCCGCCAATATATCTTTACTACGTTTCCATCAGAGTTGCCACTAATCAGGTTCCATGAACTGGTATCAATCTGCAGCTTAAGATGAATAAGCGAGAAGGAAAGGGGAGAAGCGCGCTACCCAGTGGAAGTATGGTGGGGACACTGGATCAATTTCTACTCAGAGCGAGCTCTCTTCTTGCACATGAGATAGCAATTACAGAGCACTGCCTATCCCTAGAACCCCTATTGCCTAAAAGATCATCTCTGGGTGGCCTGGCCTCTGCTCGTACCCCAGACTGCTGCTCTAACACTGCCACTGCTACTGACAATACTGACAAGACGTGCGACCTTTCACAGACTTTAAATGGGTCATTGGAAGCACCTATCAGCCAGTCATTTGCTGAGATTGTGCAAGAGTGTACTGCAATCAGCCCTCCCCAACGAATTTCCATGAGGTCTGCGCCCCTAACTAAAAACAAAAGCTACGAAGCAATCCCAGACCCTGCAGTAACGAGAAAGAGGGGAGGGGGCCCACAGAGACCAAAATCTGCTAAAAATCCCAGGACAAACAAAAACGGAGGAGGCTCCACATCTGATCCATCTACTATAGCAGACCGTGTCCCCCTTACTGCTGGAGCTCTGAACCCTGATCGAATACACGATTTATGCCTTGATGCTAATGAGGTTATGTGGAAGAGATTGGAAAAGTTACTTCTAACATCATTAAACCCCATCAATTATAGACTGTCCCAGATTGAGGAAAGACTAAACAACTTAGTATCACAGGCTAAGTCTAATTTATGTGTTCTTGAGGGCCTAATTGCTCAAACTGAGTTGCCACCAGTGCCTATATCTTGTAAGTCGAGCAATACAGTCTCAGTTAAACCCAAACCCACAAAACTACCTGCAATGAAATCACTACCCTTTAGGGAGACATTCACTATAGCCACCAATTCAGATGTTGTCACGGTTGCCACAACTGACAATACCGCTGAGATAGGGAACATGTTGAGTGAATTTGCTCAATCCATCACGAGTCCTCCGAGCGAAGATCGCTCCTCCACAGCGACAGCAGCTAATAATGCACCAAGGAGCAACCCGAATACAAGCTGCGCCACAGTAAGACAGGTTAGCTCTTTACCAGGGACATATAGTCTAGAACCCCCGACGAATCTTGGAAGAGTGGAACATAGTGCAGCCTCAGAAGGTCCCTTGACCCTACATCTTCCTCCGGCAGCCGCTCCCTTAGTGGTGGTCATGAGGAATGTTCCAGCGTTGCAGGAAGGACAGACTGAAACCACCAAACAATTACTATTTCAAGTTCTGCACTGGTTGAACACACAATTGAAGGGTGTTGGGATTTGGGACGGGGATATTTATAATCAGATGATCATGGACAGACGATCTGCGTGGATAGGACCCTCCAGGAAAGAAGGGAGGGGAGATTGTGTAGTTGCCAACTTTAATAATGTTGTTAGAATTCTTTTGGAACATCTGGGTAGTAACTCAGGAAGTTATTCTGACAAAATCTCTGTCCTGCCATTAGGGTTCTTTTATAGACCCTACCTCCACCTCTTAACAGGGAGGGGCCCACCAAGTGTAGTGAGACAGTCTTGGGCCCTCCCAAGAAGTACACACAGATCTCTAGATGTAAACCTTGCTAATAGGTTTGCCCCCTTGTCCGATCTAGATGCATGTGACTGACTACAATCAGTCACTCCAATTCTGGCAGAGAACACAGATATTCAGTCTATTCCCTCTCCCGTCATTGATGCGGGACTACGGATAATGAATTCTAATCATCCAATGAGTACAGAAACCTTAATACCTTTAGCACTGGGTGGTAGTTCAGCCTCTTCCTTATTAACATGTATATCCTGGAATATTGCCGGCTTACCCTCTAAGGTTACGTCATCTGATTGGTCAAGTTTCATTGAGGGGCAAAACATTATTGTTTTCCAGGAGACTTGGTCACTGAACATGATTTATCGTCCTGGTTATCTGGTCTTCGGTAAGGTGGCAACTGCAAGTCACAAAGGGAGACCGTGTGGGGGGCTGCTTATCTGGGTTAGACAAAAGACAGGCTTTCAGGTTGAAGAGTTAATAATCAACAGCCCTGATATCCTGGTCATTAGAGTTCGATCGGGATGTGAGCCAGATTTTATACTGATCAATGTGTATGCGAGAGGGATAGCGGGTGGGAAAGCATCACCAACTGTCTCCCAATTGGATACCTTCATTGAGGCCATGAAAGGGGTAAATTATTTGGTAATTGCAGGTGACCTCAACTGCACATTTGAGACCCTCGGTTACGAAGATTGCAGTCTTAGCAGTGATGAGGACTCGAACTGGAGGATACCGCTTTTATCGCTGCCCCCAATTAATAAATGGACTGAGGCGGCGCTCCAGTTAAAAAGCTTATCCTTGGAGAGGAGTCTAAGGGCTGCTAACGGGAGGTTGCTATCAGACAGCGAAGGCACCCATACCTTTAGCAACGGGATAAGAAGTAGCAGAATCACTTACTTCCTTATTAGTTTATAATTATGGCCAAGACTTAAGGATATGAAGGTCCTACCCAGAACGGAGAGCGACCATGATCCGTTTTTGCTAACTCTAGAGAGAAGGGGTCAGGACCAGCCAAGGGCAATTACTGAAATAGGGGAGACTGAAAGAGTCTTGGATGGTGTCCCTGTAGGTAGGGCCCCTGGTCCGGATTGTATTCCGGCCGACATATTTAAATATGACAGGAGTCATTGGCTTAAATATATCCATATCATCTCCAATGCCCTGGCTAGAGGTGCCCCTATCCCAGAATCCTGGCGTGGGGCAGAAATAATCCCAATGTATAAAAAAGGGGATCGTGCCAGCCCAAGTAATTATAGTCCTATAAGCCTAATTGATACACTACAAAAGATTGTGGCCAGACTTGTGTTGAGTAGAGTAAATACATGGATAGACGATCAGTAAATCCTATCCACCTTTCAAGCGGGTTTTCGTCCCCATGTCAGACAGTATTGACCAAGTCTTTAGATTCATGATGATTTATTGGAATACTGTGATTTTAGCCAGGGGGGCTCTATATGCTGCATTCATAGACTTAAAATCAGCATTTGACCTGGTGCCCCGATACAAGCTATGGGATACACTAAAGGAAGCAGGGATGCCCCCCGAGCTCTTACTTTTCATTATTAAATTGCACAAGTCTAACTATGCCCAGGTACGGTGGGGACAGCAGGTCGAATTAACGGATCGCTTCCCAGTAAGCAAGGGTGTACGGCAAGGGTGCGTTTTGGCCCCCACCCTCTTCTCCCTGTTTATAAACAAGGTTATTTCATACTATTCTGCCTACCCAACTGATGCCTTTACACTTGCCAGTTCAAAGGTTCCATTATTAATGTTTGCGGACGACACTTTAATTCTGTCTAAAACTCAATCCTGTCTGCAATGTGCCCTTGCCAGATTTACTGTTTTTTACAACAATCATGAGCTAGTAGTTAACGTCGACAAGACCAAGTTCATGGTGTTGCACAAACATAAAATAGTAAAGGGCAGAGTAGAAATGAACAATGCGTCCTTGGAGCAAACCGACCCCTTTACATATCTGGGAGTAACAATGGGTAAGAGGATGAACTGGAAACCCCAGATAGATCTGTTAGTCCTCATGCATAATAAATTAGCAGGTGCCCTTTTAAAAGAACACCGTCTTTCCCACACTAAACCGGTAGGGCAAGCCCTTACAATCTACGAAGGAAAAATCAGGGCATCGATAATTTATGGTGCAGAGCTCTGGGGTTTCGAAAATTTAGCTCCCCTAGTCCTTGCTCAAAACAAGTTCCTGAGATCATTAACTGGTCTCCCTCAATCAACTCCTCTTAAACCCTTATTATTAGATTTGGGATGTACTTAATTCGAGGAGGCAGCGGGTTTTAGACCCCTGGCTTACTGGAGATGGTTATGGACAACATCGGAGTTAGCACCATATGCTAATGCAGGAAAGTATATCAGAGAAGAAGACCTATCTTCAAAAATCAACTGGCTACAAAAGATTAAGGGCACATTACTTGATATGGGGCTTAGCCATCTGTGGGAAGACCCAGTAGGGAACTTGTTTTGCAAACAAAAACGACTACAAAGCACTATGCAGGGACATGGTTAGTTATAAGTCCATGTCATTGGTGAGCAGAACATCCCTGACAGGTATCTTTTTAGAACATAAGCCCGAATCGAGACCTGAAGCATATTGGGATTTCATCGCGAGACCCTGGGATAGGAAATTATATCACCAACTTAGAGTGGGCACCCTCCCCATAAAATCTTTTATGTCAAAGTGGCATAATGCTTTAGACACCAAATGCCCTATGTGTATAACTATGGAAGAGTCTATAGCTCATGTATTGTTTGTGTGCCCTGCATACGAGGGTCCTCGACACAAATGGCTCAAGCCTACCTGTTTAAACCTTGGCACAAGATCTTGTCAAACAACTCTGCGTATCTTAAAAACAGACACACGTGAAGATGTAGCTATAGCTATGGCGAAATTTCAGAGCTGGACATGGGCCCTTAGAAGAACTAGTTTGGTGACTACAGCAGTTACTACTCTCCACTAATTAACTTGCACATATTTAGTGTGGTCTAGCCTTTGTGTACTGTATTCGTGTGGAAAATTTGTTTTTATATATGGCGTTTTAAAATTTCAACTACCACTTTAACCATTATTAAATGATTTTAAATTCCCTCTTAAAGACCTGCATGATTTTAATGAAATAAATTCCTTTTATAATGATTTTTAAAGGAATTTTAAATTGTAATGATTATCCTGTTCTTACGGTATTCTTCTATGGTATTTTATGACATTATGATATTGTATGTCCGTATTTGTGTCTTTTATGATTGAAATATCGAATAAAGACTAATTTGATTGATTGATGATGGTGACCTTGCCGCTGCAGCTGCAGCTGTGAGGACCTGGCGATGCTGAGGAAGACCAGGTGCCATTTAAAAGCTATTCCACATTCCAAGTCGAGATCCAGGGCGTTGATGTCCGGCAGGAGAAACAGCAAGCCTTGGCCACAGCAACAGACATGGAAAATGATGAAGGATCAACATTGGGACAAGCAATGTCCAGGGGACTCACCAAGTGCAGGAAATCCAGTGCAGGCCCGAGCAAGCAAAGGGGCCCACTGAAGCAGGAGAAGACCCTCGGGAGGACCCACAGGCCAATGGCACAGGAGTCACAAGAGGGCTGCGAGCAGCCCACCAAAGATGACAACCCATGGTGCAGAGGGTGCTGTGAAGATGAAGATCTTAGCAGGAAGAGATGCTGGAGGCTGGAACTTCTTGTTGCCTGAAGATCTCTGGAGTGCAGAGCCAACAAGCCTTGTTAAGTCGATGGGGTGCACAGAAGTTCTGACAAGGGTGAATGGCCTCAAAATTGCGGAGAGGACAGGTCAGGCATCAAGGAAGTTGCAGAACCACCACCTGTGTTGCTGAGTCTTTCAAAGTCTTTGGGATGTCACGAGCAGCAGACTGGTCAGCTTCGTTGCAGTCCCTGCAAACACAGGGGAGTGACTCCTTCACTCCAAGGGATATTACATCAGGTGTCCTTGATGCCCACAAGTCTGTGGAAGATCGTGGACAAAGCACAAACACAGATGACGAAGCAGACTTGCAGAACAGCAAGACCAGGAGCAGCAGGAGTCTTCTTTGATGTAGTCTTGGTTCCAGGCGAAGTTCAAGTATCCAGATGGTCAAAGAGTGGCGAGGTTTCAGGCTTCAGTCTTGTTCCACGATAAATCTGAGGACCCACCTACAGGTAGGCCCTTTTATGCCCTAAGAAAATGGTTAAGATGACTCAGTCGTCCCTCCCAAAGGAGGGGCTGGACAGAGGGGAGGATACTCCCAAGTATTTTGTTCAGTTTTGCGCTGGAGCAGGAGCCAAGGGCTCCCAGAACTGGTTATAACTATAGTATGCAAGGAGGAAACAAAATGTGCCCACCCCAGCCCAATACTCTAAATCCTGTCTGGGAGATGTTCACACGTCCCTGTGTCAAGAAACCTACTGTTCTACCTTCTCAGCTCAGCAGCAGGAGGGAAGAATCATGGCTGGGGTCTGCAGCAGCACTAGTTTGCTGGCAGACCCTGGAAGGCTGTTATTGGGAGTACTGGGAGATTAATGGAGGAGCCCCCCCGTGCATGGAATCATACCTCCAACACAGGTAACAGTGTTGGGGTATGATTCTAATATGCTTGATACCAAATATGCCCAGGTTTGGCATAGCCACTATATAGTTAACCATCACGTAATGATGCATGGCCACTATATGTATCAAAATTAACCCTTGGCGTAGTACTACGCTACGCTCGCAGAGCGTGCGTAGTTTGCGCTTCTACGTGAATTGCATGTAGCACAGTGCAAAATGCGTAGCGTAGCAGGCATTTTTTGCTTGCTCATGGTCCTCAACGTCAAGTTGGCGACCGCAAGCGAGCAAAATCAACATCCCGGCGACACTTTTTCCTCGTTCGCGATCAGCAATATCAAGTTGCCGATCGCGAGCGTGGAAAATAAACCTCCCGGTGAGATTCTCAACGCGGGGAGGTCAGGTTTCTCATTGCGAGTGGTCGCGTATCCTCGCGACCGCTCACGATGAGAAACTACCAGTCCGCGTTGAGAAAGCTGTCGCTCGAGTATCTACTCGAGCGGCAGAAAACAACCGCTTGCACTGTTCAAGATGCCGTTTGCAATGATTGCATAGTGCAGACAAGCATCCGGCACTGTGCAATCAGTGCGAACAGCATTTCTCTACCGCACTATACAGTTCGCGTAGCTACGCGTAGAGTGCGAAGTGCATTGCACGTAGCTACGCGTAGCGCTACTACGCAAACTACACCCAGGGTTAATCAAAATGGCTGACCGCACTTACAAAGTCTGGAGAATCAACTCCGGGGTTTGTAGGATGTGTCCTGCTCATGCAGGGGCACCCTCAAATTTATAACCCACCACCCTGCCATCAGGATTAAAATGCCTACCATACGGGTAACTTTTATATTTTAAGTGTAGTGACTTCATAAACAAGAAAACATATATCTGGCATAAGTGGTTCTAGCACCAGCTTACACAGGCTGGAATGTCAGGCATATAGTCACTATTTTAGTGGTCTCTCATGGGTGGCATAATACATGCTGCAGCCCATAGGAGACCCCTGGTGTACCTATGCCCCGGGTACCTTACTACCATATACTTATGGACTTACAGAGGTACACTAGTAGGCAATTGTGGAGGTACAGAAATACTTACCACGCCATATTTAGGGGAGAAGCACAGTGACTAGGATCATGATTAGCAGAATCCCAGTCAGACTAGTCAAAAAACAGACTGATACCAGCCAAACATGTAAGTAACCATGAAAGCATATTATACGTACCTATACAACCCCCTCCAAATGAATTAGGGATGAGACTAACCTTGCCCAGTTAAGACATCGTTTTCGAAGGAGAAATATCCTGAGAGTCCATCTGCATTGGTATGGTTCCCAAGGCTATGTTGTACAGAAATGTTTATCCCCTGGTGGGAAATGGACCACCTCAAAGGTTTGGGATTTTCATCCTTCATTTGTTTTAGCCATAATGCGGGGTTATGGTGTGTCTGAACAAAGAAGTGAGTACTAAACAGGTATGGCTTAGCCACGGTTGGTAGTAGGAGTAACTGCAGGGCGGTGACGTGGGGAGGGGGAAGGGCAGGGTGGGGTGTAGTAAACTGTGGATTACGGAGGTTTACAGGTAAGTTAACATATAAATGAATAAAACGAATTTCGTTGCGTGCACTGCATCGCATTTGGGGATTGCAAAGAATTCATAATGCCAACTTGGGATTGAAAATGATATTTTTGGCTTGGCCTCCTCAGAGAGTCTGATTTTACAGCAGTCAGGTCAAATGTACTAACATACTTGGTTGATGGCCAGTGTATCATTTAACCATCTGCCCTAGGAATCGGATGGGCATCATTCCTAGTGACTGCATTGAGACCTCTATAGTCTACGCAAACCCTCATCTCTCTCTCACAATCTTGGGTGTGAGATTTTGGCACAAGGACTACAGGACTAGCTCAAGGGCTATCCGATGCTTCAATGACCCCCCAACTCCAGTATCTTATGTACCTCATCCGTGATGCAGTCTCTGACATGGTAAGTATGTCTGTACATTTTACTGTTGACAGGCAGACTATCACCTGTGTCCACTTCATGGGTACACAAGGTGGTTTGAATTGGGGTCAGAGAGAACAAGTGGGGAATCTGATTGAGAACTTGCCTACAATCAGCTTCGCTGGTCAGTGAGGCTGCCTGCCAAGGCAACTCCATCAACTGACGCATCAACAGGGTCTTGAGAGGGGAGATCAGGAAAAGAATCACTCTATTCCTACTGTGCCTCATCAGTTGCCAGGGGCAAGCTCATGTCAGCCCAGTCAACAAAAGGCTTTATGCGATTCAAGTGAAGAACTCTATGAAGACTCCTGGGAGTGTCCAAGTCCACCAAGTAGGTGACCTCACATTCTTTCTCAAGGATAGTATGGGGGCCACTCTACTTGTCTTGAAGAGATGCTGGGGTAACAGACTCCAACACACACACTTTCTGTCCTGGCTGGTAAACAGTCAACATAGACTTTTGGTCATGTCAAGCTTTTTGAAGATCCTGGATGGCCTCAAGGTTTTTGCTGGCCTTCTTCATGTACTCAGCCATACATGAACGCAGACTAAGGACATAGTCCGCAATATCCTGTTAAGGGGGTTTTAGAAGCTGCTCCAAGCCATCCTTAACCAGACAGAATAGAACCCTAACTAGATGTCCAAACATAAGTTCAAATGTGCTGTAGCCCACCCCCATCTGAGGAACCTCTCTGTAGGCAAAGAGAAGGCAGGGCAGTGAGACATCCCATTTTCATCTAAGTTTTTATAGGAGTCCACTGATCATACCGTTTAGGGTTTTGTCAAACCCTTCAACAAGCCCATTGCACTGTGGATGGTATGTTGTGGTAAACTTATAGTTTACACCACTCTCTTTCCACATTGCAGTGATGTAGCTAGACATGAGGTTTGCAACGCTGTCTGACAAGACCTCCTTAGGAAACAACACTCTGGAAAAGACTATCAGAAGGGCCCTAGCCACCACAGGAGCTGTAGTGGTCCTAAGTGGAATAGCTTTTGGATATTTAGCGGCATGCTCCACCACCACTAGGCTGTAACTGCATCTAGATGCTGTTGGAGGGTTCAAGGGACCAACAATGTCTATCCCCACCCTCTCAAAGGGAACCCCAACCACTGGAAGTGGAACTAAGGGGGCCTTTGTTGTGCCACCTGACTTACCAGAGGCTTGGCAAGTAGCACAGGAGCGACAAAACACTTTGGTGTCTTCAGGCATGTGGGGCTAGTGAAAATGAGGGGCACGCATGTCCCAAGTCTTGCTTTGCCAAAGATATCCTGCAAGGGGAATGTCATGTGCTATGAACAGAAGATACCATTGTATTTCGTTTTTTTGTAAACTTCTTTTTATTAATAATATAACAAGGCATGTGACAGTAATTACATCAGAGCTCTCAGAGACCATTGCAGCTTTGGTTTACATTAGTTTTCCAAATTATATTACGTCCACATTAACTCTTCTCTAACGGCCCCCTCTATGGGTACTCTCCCTCTTGCATTCATAAATACTCTAAATCCCACAAAAGGGGCTACACATGGACCACCCTGATATATGTTTCATTTGCCCCAGACTTCCTCCCACTTTTTGGGACAGCCCCTGCTTTCATATACTACCTTCCCCGCTACCATACACAAATCCATATCTTTCTACCAGTCTCGGAGTGTTGGTACAGCCGAAGAGCCACACTATCAAGCAATGCTACATGTGGCTATTATCATCCCCAATGTCACACAGGTCCTCTCTTTGTTGGTTAGGTAGGTTGCTTCTCACATATTTAATAAATACCACTGAGACTGTGGCTCTATCTCCACTCCGAAACCTCAATCAAGCAGTGTATAACTACTTCCCAGTAGCTCTTTATTGCTGGGCAGTCCCATATTATGTGGTAAAATATGCCCTTGTCGCTGCATTGTCTGCGACAGTTAGAGTCCAGTCCTCTGCCCATCTTAGTTAGGATTGTACAGGAAAAATAGGATCTGTAATATTCGGAGTTCCCGCAACTTTAATTTTGCCAATATGGCCATCTCTCTAGGGGAAGCCAGTGCCACCAGCTAAACTTCATCCTCTAATTCCCCCAGGTCAACCTGCTATTGCTCTTGAAAACGCAGGAGAGGGCCCGGGAAGTTATTAATCAGCTTTTGATAGGTCAGGAAGATTGCCCTCTGGTCCACGTAATCTGTCATGAGTCTGTCTTCCAGTGCGGAAGTCCCTAGGAGCTCCTCTCATCTTGGGATGGCACCAGGAGAGTGTGTGTAATCTATAAATGTCAAAATGGTTTGGTACTTGCCAGTTCATTGCTTTGTTGTGATGTGGTAAAGGGAATTCCCCCCCCAACCACAGGTCACCCACTTGCGAGATCCCTATAAGGTCCTAGTGGTCAAATCCACGGACTTTGCGTAGGTTGCCCAGTCTCTCTGTGTACCACAGCGGTGTGGCTTGGTTGACTTTACCATGCCACCTCATCTTTCCTCTGACCATGTGCCAGAGCTTGTGTGTTTTGTTAGACCAGTGAGATGGAGGTGTCTGGGGTTAGTGTACAACGCCTTTGTATAGTCTCTTTGCCATAGGACATATCTGTCCATTGAGTACGCTGGTTCCTCCGGTGGTCTGTGTACCCATTGATTAATGACCATTAGTTGCGCTGCCCACTAATATTTCTGTACGTCAGGCAGCACTATCTCTCCATCGTATCATTCCCCCACCAATTTCCTCGTGGCTATCCGCTGGGGATTCCCATCTCACAATAGTGATCTCTATTCACTCTCTATTGCTCCATGGTGCGATTTAGGGACCGTAAATGGTGTGTTTTGTAATATGTACAGGAACCAGAGAAGCAACATCGTTTTAAACAAAGCAGCTCATCCTAGAAGGGATAGTGGTAGCGACCTCCAGTGGCGTACGTCTCCCCTCAGTCGCGCCAGTCGAGGCTGTAGATTTTGAGTGCAAAACTGGTTTGAGTCTGTGGTAATTAATATGTCTAAGTAGCGGAAGCATCCATCACAAACTCCGCCTCGTAGTCCCTAAGCAGGGCTGAAGTTGTGCCAAGCAGCCCATAAACCATGGATTTAGACCAGTTTATGGTGTAACCAGAGTATTTCCCGAAGTTTGTGAATATATTCAGTATTCTACTTATTGAGGATCGGGGTGTTGCTACATAGAGGAGGATGTCATCTGCTTATCAGTATATTCTATCCTCTCAATCCTCTGCCCAGTGTAGTCACCTTATCAGTGGATCCTTCCAAATTCAGGTTGCCAGGGGCTCCAGAACCAAAGCAAAGATAAGAAGCAATAGTGGGCATCCCTGTCTTGTTCCTCTTTGAGGGGGGAATGACCTGGATGTCCTGACGTTCACTACTACCTGTGCCTGGGGCTTCTCGTATAGGATCCGCAGCCATGTCAAGAAATTAGGTCCAAAACCCATCTTCTGCAGCACTGCAAATAAGTATGGTCATTCGACCGTGCGGAATACCATATGAGTATCGAGTGACATGACCGCCGCATCTGCCTGCAGTGTGCCGATTCTCCCCAACACTCCCTGGAGCCCGCGTAAGTTGAGTGCTGTACTGCACTGCGGCATGAATCCAGACTGATCTGGGTGTACCATTCTCGGAATGACCTGCAAAAGTCGAGATATGAGTAGTTTGGCTAGAATTCTGACCTTTGCATTAAGCAGGGAGATGGAGCCATAGGTGGTGCACCTTTCTCTTGATTTACCCTCTTTGTGAATCACCACAATTGATGCCGGCTGTTGGTCGTCTGGGAGCATCCCTTTCACCCTGATTTCTAAATACACGTTTTTCAGGTGTGGAGCTACTTTATTAGCTGTCATTTTATATATTTCCATTGGGAGTCCATTAGGTCCCATCGCCTTCCCTAACTGGATACTGGGAATCACCTCAGCAAACTCTTCATCTGTGATTTCGGCCTCCATCAGAGCCAGGTCATACGAAGGGGTCCTTCGTACTCAAGTATGACAAGTTTGTAAACACAAGGTCCAGGGTGTGCCCTGCCTTGTGAGTCGGAAGTTTTACCTGCTGAACCAGATTGATTCCGGTAAAAGCAGCTTTCAACTGAGCAGCCTGGGTACAATTCAGCATATACCAACGATTTCTGTGCTATGTAATCGCAGACTTTTGAGGTGGCGCTAGCTGCGCAGTCAGGGGGTCTATAAATCAGGAGTCCTGAAAGTGAAATGGAAGGGCAAATTTTTAGGCAAAAATGTAAGCCTTCCATCGCACCCATTTTAGCCATTACTGAGGACTCAACTTCCCATGAGTCTCTAAATATAATCGCTACCCCCCCCCCCTCCTCTTTTGGACCCCTCCCTATGTGCACAGCAGGTTTTAAAGCCAGGAGGGATAGTCAAGACAATTGCAGGTGTGGCATCCTCCTTGAGCCATGTTTCTGTCAGAAACATGGCATCCCATTTACCCTCTTCCAGTAGTAGCCATATGTCAGTCGTATGCTTAACCAGAGATCTGCAATTGATCAGACACGCCTTAATAATAGTTGTTTGCTTGCTACATTCCATTTTATAGCCTTCCCTACTACTGGTAACCGTATGCTCTGTCATGTGCTCGGGAACCCATAGACGGTTCGCGCAGGGGCTGGGATACATGTCAATGCCAAGGTTAGTGTCAAGCATACTTAGGCAGGATTTACTTTTCAGGGACAGAAGATAATTTCTGGACCATCTAATCATGTAGTTTGAGGCACAACGGACAGCATGGCTGGCCCTGGCCGCTCTCCGGACGTGGACGGGCGCAGACGGGCTTGCCTTTGGCACAGCCGGCAGCTCATGAGAGTTATATAAACATAAGCTCGCCGCCAACAGGGAGGCAGCAACGGCAATACAGAAGGAGCTGGAGGAGCTAGAGCAAATGGTGGCCACAGTCAGCAGTGAGGAGACGGTGGCAGGATTGGGGGGCCTGGACACAGCACGATATGACCTGACACAACAGCAATAGGGTGAGTAACGTCCAGGGACGAGGGGGACGAGGGGATATGGGTACAATGGCACACATGCACAAGTATGCACAAGTACACTGCACACCCACAATGACCGTGGAACATATCCCTGATTGGCTTGTCACACTGCAGTACACATAGAAATTCCAAGTAGGCCCCCACCCACAATGTGCACAGAGGGCCCCCCATCACCATCATCACAACCGACCCATGCACATGTGCTGAATCCAGCAAAGCAGCAGATCTGTGACCCACACTGACTATGCAAGTAACACTGCATGTCCGATACCATGGCAGCAGACAAAAATGTCCCACGAATCGACATGGAGGTAGCCCAGTGCGGATCACATTCCTAAAGGAGCAGGTCACACTCTGACATGTCCACGTGCACCCACAACCCATGCCCTACGAAACACGCAGCAGACGAACAATGCACCAGGCCACAAAATCTGTCCGGGAGCACATATGAGCCAAGTCAAAAGCAAATCAGGACCCAATAAGCACACAATTCTAAGGCACTCCGCCTCAAAGGGAGTAGGCCACACGAAATCAGAGCTGATGGGGCAACCCCCCCACTATGCAGCACACAAACATAGCAGTCACAGGACATCAGCAACGACGGCGATGTGGTACAATGTGCAAAACCAGCACCACAGGACAGAGCTCAACACAGGTTCCGTTCATGTGTAGTAACTGTCTACTCACATCTGGCATTGCCTGACACAGTGTGATGATAATGAACAGGTACTACCACACATCCGTCATGTATTCGGAAGACACACTGACTGACATCAAATAGCCAGCTCCTCCCAAACAGTCACAATGTACATTGGCATGCAGTCTGAATGCAAACATCTGAAAATCAACTCTGTTAACCTGCATCTCCCCTTAACATTTCAGAGGGTCAATCAACACCTACTGCAGAGCAGAACACAAACCCCATCATTGATGATGTAGAGGACAACCTGCACATATGTCAAGATACCCTCCAAGGGATACTAGACAGCCTCTGCACCCCACTCCCAGGAACAGGACAGGCCAGCTGCCTTGAGGTGACCCCACCACCTGCACACACCAGACAGCAAGAAACACACACCACCACGGCTGTCACCCAGGACCCCCACAAACAGTACATGGAGAACATACAACATGTGTGGTCTTCCCAGGTGGAGTTGGCTGAACAGCTGCGGGCGGGGTTCGAGCTCATGGCAGCCAAACTCGATACCATATGTGGGTGTCTGAATCCCATTAGGGACCATGTACAGTCCTTATCGGACACCCCGTGTCCGCACCATGCTCAGCCACAGATGACTGCAGCGGGAACATCGACACACACAGCTCCGCCCCCTGATGTGCCAGTGGCACACAGTGATGCAACCATCACCCCGCCACACACACCGGACACACCAGACACAGAACCCGTATCATGGGAGTAAGAAGGGGTTGTGAACTACTGTGTGAGGAAGGAGCCAGTAGCAGCCATCACCGCCGTATGGACTGTCCCTGCCTGGTTATGACCTATGCATCATGGCCTGGGAAACACCTCAAAGTGACCCCCAGAACACTCTGCGGCTGTCACCCGGACCCCGACACGGACTGCCACTTCGTCACCGCAGGCCAATTACACAGCTATACTGCTGCGGACTGCACTCTCCCTCTTCCCATTAACTGTACAATCTCCAAAGGACTCTGGTTGGCCCACCACTGGGCTTCCATGTGATGTGGGCTTGGATGGCCATGTACAGCCCCAGCTCTGTCAATAACCTGAATGTGAATAAAACATTCTAAATCACACAGATGTGTCATCACTATGTTCACTCACGTATGGAGTTGTGGCTGGATGTAGGAACAATGTTTGCACATGAAGGTACACCCTGGTAACTGACATCCATGGGCATGTGTTTCCCTGAGCCACATGGCCAATTGGCTGACTGAGGAGGTGAGTACTAGCTGTGTCCCCATTGCACATCAACAACAATCTCACAACCCCCAACGTAGGCACACGTCCATGTACTGAATAGGGCTGTGCGTAGGACTGACCCAAACGAAAGCAGGCCAGGAGTGGTGTCCTACACCACATGTGACACCAGAAGTTCACGTTGCATACCTACTCACACACAGCTGTGTGGACACATCCTGTTGTGATATATGACATTGCTCAACATGGTCAGAGGTTGGACACCATACTCACATTGCTGTAGTCACATGACGTCCAGCACCAATGCAAAAACACTGTCTGGCTCACAGAGGGGGAGCTTTCCATAGGGACACACCCCATTTGCACATGCGTCAGTCAGTGCCTCCCTGTAGGGACAATGCTCATTGTGGCACAGAAGTGGACAATCCCACCAACACACCTCACAGTTAGACACCAGTGGAGCTGCATTTACTTTATTGGCATGTGCGTGTCAGTACGGACGAGGCAACGGCCACAAGAGGCAGGGACATGCTTGAGACACTAACATGCAGCATGGGTGCATGTCGAGGTTCAGGAAATGTTGGGGCTAAAATAGGCAGAATTCATCACAGATGGCAATGCTCTCAGTCCACCTTGCCTTGCAGGATGAGCCATATTTTGTTTGGCGTCTGACCATTGACCCGTGTGAAGGGGCACGACTTACTGGCCATGGGATCTGCATGTTGGTCTGCCTCTGGAGAGCGCAGATTGTCTGCTCTGCTGATGGTGATCAGGTGTGAGGGTCCAACAGGTTCACATGTCGTGCTACAGTGCCATTTGTGTGCTCTCCCCCGGCAGTGTGTCTGAATTGGCAACTTTGCCAAATGACGCTGTGTTGCACCAAGCATGGACCTGCATCACCTTGCACAGGTGTGTGTACACAGGCGTTGTAACACGCTCATGCATCCAGGGCCCGGACGAAGGCAGACCTTTTCAATGTGGTGATCGGATATGTGAGCATTCCCCACAATGCAACAAGTTGTTGGGACATGTGCTGTGGGTGCCAATCGGATGCGGCTGCAGGAGCGTAGTTACTCATCTATGAATGCCCGTGCAGCTTCATGTACAATGTGTTCCAATAGTACGTTGTTGTCGTGTTCAAGGAACACCGGGGTGAGCCAATCCATTAAGTGGTCCGGGCAGGTGTGCTCAGCCCATGCCGTTTCACCAATCCGCAACACAGCCCAATAGGGGAGCTCCTCGATGTGGTCACTGCTGATGAGGAATTGTGCATCTCCCATGCACAACTACCAATACATACGCAGTATGTCAGGGCATTCCATGCACGGCTGTCTCGGTTACACTCCTGTTCGTGATCCAACAGGAGGTCCAGACACAATTCATAGTCGAAATCATCAACAGTTGAGTTGGATACTGTAACGCCCTGAACGTCTCAGGATCGTTTAACAGACACGACAATGAGGACGCAACCACTTGTGAAGGGTTAGTTCTTTTAATGAAGGCAAATAAAATACAAAGAACAAACAAAAGTTATAGTCACTGGAATCCTCCAGGCTAAGTACGTTACCAGCCCACAGCACGGATGGTCCTAACCGTCCTCTGCATAAACGCCGATCCCGGCGTATGCCAACAGAGGGCAGAAATGAAATGGCCGACAATGCCAATCGGTAGGCTGTGAGGGGCACGAAGAGTGTTGGGGAGAATCGAGGAGTCAGGGAAACACCCAGCCGGGGTCTCTACCTGAAGGGAGCAGCCGCTCAACCTCTTCCTCAGACTGCACCGGGACGCGGAGTCACCTCCTGGTGATGCGTCACCGATACCCCAATCACAAGCAAGAAGACTGAACCGAGAGCAGCCGCTCGATCGATCCTGTGGACTTCCGAGTCTGTAACGCGGCAAACACCTCCTGGTGTGCGTTACAGCGGGCAGTCCCTGTGTCTCTGGTCGGGCTGGGAGTTACGACTCCAACCAGCAAAAGCCCCACTGCGCTTGGACTCAGCCGAGTCAAAAAGCGAAGCTCAATGGTTGACCGGTAGAGCTTCCGGGTCCTTCACAGGTGACGATGGGGCAAGACACGGCCCAGGGAGTAACGACTCGACCTACCTCCGTTCTTGCCTTACTGGAGCACCACTCCGGAACACTGCTCTTCACGAAGCAGGTACGTCGGTGTAAACACAATATCCGACAGCCTTGTACCTCCCGGTTCCTCCCTTTATAGGGCGTGTTTCCCTTGAGTTATGTAATAGCTCTCCTGTTTACATAAGGGCGTGTTTCCCTTGAGTTATGTAACAGCTCTCCTGTTTACATAAGGGCGTGTTTCCCTTGAGTTATGTAACAGCTCTCCTGTTTACATAACCTCTCAACCGCTAAGCATCCTGGGAGATGTAGTCCGTTTTCGCTGGTTACCGTTTTCCTCCCCTCGTAGGACAGGAATTCTTGACAGTACATCCTCCCTCTCAGCGGCTCCCCACGGGTCCAGCGCTGGCAGGAAAACGCCGATGGAACAAGGAGACCAAGCGCGGAGCATGAACCCCTTCAGCCGGTTCCCATGAATGCTCCTCCGGGCCATAGCCTTTCCACGCAACCAGGTACCACAGCTTCCCCCTGCGCCATTTGGACGCCCGTATGCCCGACACTTCATACTCCACCTCCGACTCCACGCATACCGGCCTAGGTGTCCCAGACGGCTTGGAGGGTGCTGGTTTGAGCAATGATACATGAAAGACAGGGTGTATCCGCAATGACTGGGGCAAGCACACCTGCACGTTCACGGGACCCATACACTTGGTAATTCGATAGGGGCCCATGTACTTGGGATGGAACACACTGTTCTTTCGAAACCTCATGTTTCTTGTGGATATCCAGACGTAGTCTCCAGTGCGGTACAGTGGCCCGGGCCTTCTCTTCCTATCTGCCGCAGCCTTGTATCTTCTCTTGGCCTCTATTAGGACAGCCCTTGAGCGCATCAACGTGTCTTTTATGTGTGCCACCCTGTCCGCTGTGGCGGGAATCCTGTCCTCTCTGAACGGATGTAGAAATGGCAAGAACCTGGGATGTTGGCCATAGTTGCTATAGAACGGAGATGACTGTGTGGAGCTGTGAGTGGCGTTGTTATAGGCTATCTCTGCAACCCATAGCAAGTCGACCCATTCTTCCCTGCCCTGGTCCACAAAACATCGCAGATACTGTTTGAGCGTTTGGTTCAGGCGCTCGGTTTGGCCGTCCGTTTGAGGGTGGTAGCTGGTGGACAGGGCGGTCTTAACATGCAGCGCAGTGCACCAAGTCTTCCAGAATTGCGCAGTAAACTGCGACCCCCGGTCCGACACGATCACCCCAGGTAATCCATGCAGTCGTACCACATTCTTTAGGAGTAGTGACGCCAATTCCCCGGCCGTAGGGACTCTCTTGCAGGGGATGAAGTGCCCCATTTTCGTCAAGTAATCCACCACCACCAGTATTGCCGTCATCCCCTGGTCTACCGGTAGGCCCACCACGAAGTCCAGTGATATGCTATCCCATGGTCTATCCGGGGTCGGAAGTGGATGTAAGAGCCCTTGGGTTCGGCCATGGTCGGCCTTCATGGTAGCACACGTAGGACACTCCTGTCCCCACCTCCTGACATCCACTCTCATGGTTGGCCACCAGAAATGCCGTCCCATGCTAGCCACCGTTTTTTCAAAGCCCAAATGACCTGCGCATGGAGAGTCATGGCACCAGATGAATGCTTGTTTCCTTAGCCTAGGCGTGGGTATCAATAGGCACCTGCCCTTCAGGGGTATCCCGTCCTTCAGCTGCCATTCTCTGTGACTGAGGAGCCACCTCCGCCATGGGAATGACCTGATCCCTCTCTTTATTCCCCTCAGGAAAGTATCCGGTTGGATAACCCCCAATACCATCCTCGGGGAAATGATGGAACGCTCGGTTGCAGGCAATGGTTCCTTAACTGCAGATTGACGGGACAGGGCGTCCGCCTTCCGGTTTTCCGTCCCCGGCCGATATGTGATGCGGAAGTTGAACCCCGCAAAGAAGATCATCCACCGCAGCTGCCTGGGAGAAAGGTGTCTAGTGGCCGTCATGAACTGTAGGTTCCGATGGTCCGTGTACACCGATACCACATGTCTTGCCCCCATCAACCAATGCCTCCATTCGGTGAAGGCGTCCTTGATTGCGAGAAGCTCCTTCTCCGCAATATGGTAGTTGCGTTCGGCGTCGTTGAGTTTGCGGGACATGTACGCAACGGGATGAAGCACCCCTGTGTCGTGGTTGCGTTGGGACAAGATAGCCCCCAGCGCCACATCCGACGCGTCCGCTTCCACCACGTAGGGGAGATCCGGATCGGGGTGAGCCAACACCGGCGCCTTACCAAAGGCGCTTTTCAGGGCCTCAAAGGCTTTGTTCGCTTCAGGGGACCAGACAAACTCCCTGGACTTCCTCAGTAGCTGTGTGATTGGGGCCACCACTCCTGAAAATCCATCTATAAACCGCCTGTAAAAGTTGGCGAAGCCAATGAAACTTTGGACGTCCTTCACGCTTTGGGGCACCGGCCATTCTTTCACCGCCTTGATCTTTCGTTCTGCCATCTCCTGTCCCTCTGGACTCAGCATCACTCCGAGGAATTCCACAGATGTGACGTGGAAGTCACACTTGCTGAGTTTACAAAACAGCATGTTTTCCCTCAGTTTTTGGAGCACAGCTTTGACGTGGTGTACGTGCTCCTCCACACTGGACGAATAGATGAGGATGTCGTCGATATATACGACCACGTAGATATCCAACTCCTCTCTGAATACCTCATTCAAAAAGTACTGAAAGGCTGCCGGGGCGTTGCACAGACCGAACGGCATGACGAGGTACTCAAAAAGGCCGAACCTGGTCTTAAAGGCGGTCTTCCGCTCGTCTCCGTCCCTCATGCGCACCAGATGGTATGCCCCTTTCAAATCCAACTTGGTGTAGATACGAGCTTTCTTGACCTGTTCCAGAAGTACACTGATGAGAGGCAAGGGGTACCGATTTTTTATGGTTATCGCATTCAATGCCCTAAAGTCCACACAGGCTCTCAGCTCCCCATTAGCCTTCGGGATGAAGAAGAGTGGCGAGGCGGCCGGAGACTTGGACGGGCGGATGAATCCTAGCTTGAGGAGTTTATCCAGGTACCCCCGGAGATGCACGTTTTCAGGCTCCGTCAGGGCATACAGCCTGCCGCTGGGAACGCTGGCCCCTGGCACTAGGTCGATCTGGCAGTCAAACTGTCTATGTGGTGGTAGCACTTCCGCCTTCACCTCATCAAATACATCCTCAAAACTGTGATAAGCCTGGGGGAGAGCCACATCTTTTTCTGCCGCTGTAGCCACCGTCTGACTCCCGCTCTCATCTGCGTCAAGGGATTCCGTTCTTATTCCACAATGCAGGATGCAATACGGTGACGTCATTTCGATGCGATGTGTTGGCCAATCCACAAAGGGGTTGTGTTTCTGTAGCCACGGCAATCCCAATATGACGCCATATTGGGGCGCTCGGATGATGTTAAAATCGATTTGTTCCAAATGGTTCCTCCCATATCTCATCGGAAGGACCCCCGTGTGCTGTCCGATGGGCCCCGTCACCAATCGCCTTCCATCTACCGCATAGACGCCTTCGGGTACTGCTTTGGGAAGAAGCACTAGCCCTAGCCTGCATGCCTCGTTGTGGTCCATAAACATGCCAGTGGCCCCTGAATCCACCATGGCCACAACGGGTATCCACTGGTCATGCACTCCCACGTGCACCGTGATAAACAGGTGTCGTTGTCCCTTAGTGACCGAGTTGGAAAGTGAAGGGATGGATGAGTGACTCCGAGATGCCCCTTCTCTGGTCTTGGAGTCCTCTAGTTTTCCGCCGGTATGTCCACCACGGCTGTTACCGACCGGTTGGCCCGATAACGTGACGTCTTCGGTTTGGCAGGGCATTCACGTACGTAGTGGCCTTTTTTGCCACAATATAGGCACAATCCTTGTTTACGGCGTGACTCTTTCTCCGTGGCTGTGAGGCTCGCTCGTATTGCGCTGATGTCCATGGGTTCTCCCTTGGATGCGGTGGAAGTTTCAGGACTTCCCACCGTCACATAGGATGGAAGGGATTTTCCTTTTCTCCCATGATCCCCCTTTCTTTCACTTAGCCTATGTTCCAGCCGTAATACCAGGTTGATAAGGCCCTCACATGTCTTGGGTTGAGGGTCAATATGAGCCACGGCGTCCTTGAGCTCATCGCACAGCCCTTGATGGAAGAGCGCCGTCTGTTTAGCAACAGGCCACTTGGTTTCCGCAACCAGCCTTCGGAACGCGTTGAGATACTGCACCAGGTCGTTGGATCCCTGTCTCAACTCAAGCATTTCACGGTCCGCCGTGTACGAGTCAGCCCTTCTGTCGAATACCTTCAGGAATTCCTCGCGAAAAGCACCCCAATCACATAAGAGGGGGTCGTCCCTGCTCACCAGAGGTACGGCCCATTGTGCCGCGTTTCCAGCCAAATAGGATATAAGGAAAGCCACACGAGCCTGACTCGTGGGGAACGCCTTTGGTTTGCACGATAAATGTAGCGCCACTTGTGTGAGGAATACCTGCACTGTGTTAGGATCCCCACTGTACCTCTCTGGTGTTGCCAAGGGGATGGCTACCGGCATTTCCACTACTACCGCAGGGGTCTGGTTCGTGAGGGAGGTGCTGGGCGTGAGCGGGTCCAATTGGATAGCATCCAGTCTGGCTTTTACATCGGCTGTTTCTTGCCTAGAGGCAGCCACTTCAACTTGCATGGCCGCTAAAGCAGCCAGCACATCATCAAGTGTTGCCATGTCTGTTATCGACCGGGAGACAGTTAGTGTTATTAAGGTCGGATATTTTGTAACGCCCTGAACGTCTCAGGATCGTTTAACAGACACGACAATGAGGACGCAACCACTTGTGAAGGGTTAGTTCTTTTAATGAAGGCAAATAAAATACAAAGAACAAACAAAAGTTATAGTCACTGGAATCCTCCAGGCTAAGTACGTTACCAGCCCACAGCACGGATGGTCCTAACCGTCCTCTGCATATACGCCGATCCCGGCGTATGCCAACAGAGGGCAGAAATGAAATGGCCGACAATGCCAATCGGTAGGCTGTGAGGGGCACGAAGAGTGTTGGGGAGAATCGAGGAGTCAGGGAAACACCCAGCCGGGGTCTCTACCTGAAGGGAGCAGCCGCTCAACCTCTTCCTCAGACTGCACCGGGACGCGGAGTCACCTCCTGGTGATGCGTCACCGATACCCCAATCACAAGCAAGAAGACTGAACCGAGAGCAGCCGCTCGATCGATCCTGTGGACTTCCGAGTCTGTAATGCGGCAAACACCTCCTGGTGTGCGTTACAGCGGGCAGTCCCTGTGTCTCTGGTCGGGCTGGGAGTTACGACTCCAACCAGCAAAAGCGCCACTGCGCTTGGACTCAGCCGAGTCAAAAAGCGAAGCTCAATGGTTGACCGGTAGAGCTTCCGGGTCCTTCACAGGTGACGATGGGGCAAGACACGGCCCAGGGAGTAACGACTCGACCTACCTCCGTTCTTGCCTTACTGGAGCACCACTCCGGAACACTGCTCTTCACGAAGCAGGTACGTCGGTGTAAACACAATATCCGACAGCCTTGTACCTCCCGGTTCCTCCCTTTATAGGGCGTGTTTCCCTTGAGTTATGTAACAGCTCTCCTGTTTACATAAGGGCGTGTTTCCCTTGAGTTATGTAACAGCTCTCCTGTTTACATAAGGGCGTGTTTCCCTTGAGTTATGTAACAGCTCTCCTGTTTACATAACCTCTCAACCGCTAAGCATCCTGGGAGATGTAGTCCGTTTTCGCTGGTTACCGTTTTCCTCCCCTCGTAGGACAGGAATTCTTGACAGATACGCAGACATCCATGGGACACACAAATGTGCATGTTTGGCAGTGGAACCAGGGTTGGACGCATGTGAAGTAGGCAATGTGGAAGCTGAGCCAATAACTGATCCGCAGCACTGCCAGTGCGCCCAGTAAATGCAGCATAAGGGCACGGTACTGTTCCACGTGACGGGGGTTGTGCATGTGCCCGGAATGGCCTGCCATTGCTTTGTAGCATCTTGTGGAACCGGCATTCTTCTGAACTGCGGCAGTTGTGTGGAGGATATGCCACAGCTCTGAGCAATGATTCGAATGTGTGTGCAACGTTGGGGAGAGTGGGTTTCTGTTTCCGTGAGCGTCAAGGGTATCCCATGCGGGAGTACCACAGGCAGGGGCTTCTGTGTGTGGGGTGTGGATGAGTCAGATAGTTCATTTGAGGAATGCGTGGTGTGAGAGTCGTCCCCGCTGCCATGGCATCTCTCTCAGGATGTTCCAGGCACGTTCTGGACCAAGGTCAAAGGTGCAGGTGTCCTCCCGCCTTCTGCATTGGAACAATGGAGCTTTCATCCCTGATGTTTGTCTGACTACTACTTGCATTTTAGGAATGTGATGTGGCTTTGACGCTGAGATTGGGAACGGCCTTGGGCTCATGGTGTACGGATGGCGATACACACACACACACATGTTGGCATATGTAGCCAGGTGGCCGAGAGGCCTTACGCTGCTGTGTAATCTCACTCCGTCTCTCTCCCTCGCTCTCTCCCTATCTTTGCTTTGGTGGGCAAATGGCACACCTTCTTCTCTTGGATTTGGTCTTCTAGGCTGTGGGCTACGGATTGTCCAGTGAGTGGCACGAGGGCTCATCCTAAGGGTTGACTTGGCTTTTTTCTGTATGGTGTTTTGTGTTGGTGATTGCATTGCTGTTTGACTGAGGCTCCATTTTCTAGCCACGCAGATCGGTTGGATTACCTGCTTGTGCGACATCAGGCAAAATGTTTGTATTGGGCTTCGTGGTGTTGGTGTGCAGTTTCTTTGTCCGGGGTTGGGGGTGGTCCCGGTGAGGGGGATGTGTGGGGTGTTGCGGGCCTGGGTGTGGTGTCGGTGGGTGTTGTGGCTCTCTAGGGTGTCCGGGCCACATTATGTGTGGCTCCATGGCATCTGTTGCCCTTCCGATGTGGCCTTGGGCTGGTATCCCTTTTGTTGTGCTGGCTGCCATCCGACTTAACACCAGGTCAGAGCAGGTGTAGATTTCCTGGTGCTAATGCGCCTTATCGCCTCTTTTGTGTTTTTATCGCCTATCTGGCTGGTTGTTGAGAATGTTGAGGTGTGGTGTGGTCGTGGCTTTTGGCACGGGAACGCCCACTCTGCACCTCATTAGTGATAGTTGCGGTAATCCTCTGTGGCGATGTTTTTTGTGGCTGCTATCGAGGGTAAACTGGTGCAGTGGGCTGTTAGCACCAGCTTGTGAATGGGGAGGTAAATTTATTGCCACTTTGGCTGCGATAAAGTACCTATGATAAATTCGTGTGAATATACCCCTAAATGTAGTGGCAGAAAGAGGAACCATAGTGAGAAGTGTTGTGATGTCAGAGACTACCGGGTATTGGGGCACCACAATTTTATTAACTTCTCATAAATCAATAATCTGTAAATTTTAGTATTAGTGTCTCTTTTCAAAATAGGAAGTATAGGGCTATTACAAAGGTTATAAGGGACTTCTTCCACAGCCCCCACCTTGATCAAATCCTCAACAATGTGCGTTAATGCTTCTTCGCCTTCCCGAGGCAATGAAGCACCTTCCTTCACTTGAATATGCAATGGTGGAATAACCATTTGTCCCACATCGGTATCTGATCTAGCCCATAAAGTACTCGGTAACGATGCCAGAGCAATATCTTCTTTAATGAGACAAGACCTGTCAGCCATTGGATAGTTATCATTTAAAATAATACGCACACCTTCTGGGGAACAACGTATTGTAGCACGAAAATGTTTAAGCATATTGATACCCACAATATTATCCGGTGTGGTAGGGGAAAGCAAAATTGGACATGCTGCAGTGAATTTATCAAGACTAAATGCAAGTGGCTGTGACAGTGGGCTAGATGTAGGTGTTCCATTGAATCCTATCGATGTTATCATTGTGCCAGACAGGGGAGCCCTAGGAACCAATTTTTTAGACAGAGCACTACAAGTAGCTCCTGTATCAACCAGAAACCGATCAGTAGAGCCCAAAACATTTGCATCAACATAAGGACCTTTCTGATCTACTGGGACATCAACCGGTCCCTTACCCCATCCTAGGCATTCCTATGAATAATCAGAATCCCCAAGACCATCAGCCGAATAATCTGACATTTGATGTTGATTTCGTCTATCAAAAGTATTAGAATAGTTTGGCTCATGTTCAACTGCCTCAAACCAGGGATGAGTTCCTATTCCTCCCCTATTTCCTGAATTCCCTGGGCGTCCTCTCATACTTCCTCTACCCCTTTGAAACTGCTGACCTCGCAAAAGGAGGCACTCAAAACGCCAATGTCCAATCTCTTTACAATAAGCGCACTGATCAGAAGACAAAATTGATCGAGAGCAAGGGGATACACCATGGGTATATACTGTAGGTCCGCCTCTACCACCACTTCTGAATGGTGGCCCATATACTTGAGCCAACATAACTTTCGTTTTTAACTTATCCTCTTTACCTTTTGCTTCCAATTCCTGACGCTCATAATACTGGGCCATAGTCAAAAGGGAGACTGGGGAAGACGTAGTCCACAAACTCTCGCTGGCCTTTAGGCGACTAGCTATTTCTGGCAACATGTTAGCGACAAATTTGTCTACGAACAGATGCTTACCTGTGCCATCTGTAAATGACTGTCCACTAAAGTCATGGAATGTTTCTTCAAACCGTGTAAAGGTATCAGAAACTGACTCATCCGCTTTCTGTTTACAAGACGCTAACGTTGTCCAATCTATTTTCTTAGGGGGTATGACAGTTTTTAACTTAGTTGCAATGGCTTTGGGAAGATCTAATATCTCCTGTTGTGGTTTCTGCACAGGCTTTCTAGCCACATCCATTTCTTCTAAATGCACCCAAGTATCACCATATGCTACATTATCATCTATTTTCCGAATTTTTCTCCATATATCAGGGGGCAAAATAAGTCCAAAAAACATATCAATATCTGGCAAGGTCATAGTGCAGGAGCTAATGGCGCCTTCCACTTCTTCATAGAAAGCGGCCAGATTTTTCCGCGGGTCAGGCAAAGCACCTTTAAGAGCCATAACATCTGCTCTACTCCAAGGAGTAAAAACCCAATTATAGACAAAATATCCCTTTGCATCATCTAAATCTTTATAAGCACTTGTTCCTAAACCCTTCGGAGGAACATACAAAGGCGCAGCTTCACGCATCGGTTTTACAGTAACTACAGTATCACTAGGGTCATTGTCTGTCCCCAAAACTTCTTCCTCTGCACTAGGGTCTGAACTGTTTGTGCAGTTTTAACTTTACCAGCTGATTCTTGCTCCGCTTTTAAACGTAGTGTATCATGTCTTATTTTAACTACCCGTCTAATTAAATCAGGTATATTTGACAAAAGGAAAGTTCCATCATTTAATTTTTTATAATCAGAATTAATATAATTGGGCTATAAGTTTTTAGAAACGCTTCTAAAACCAAGTATTACCTTCCAGGTGAACTTCTCTGCAAAATATAACTGCTCTAAATCCTTCCACTGCTGAACCTGCGCTACAAGGTCTGAAGCAGAAGTATTCCATGAGCTTCTTTGCGAGCAGTGGATCTGATAGTGGCTTTTTCATCAACAGTCAAAGTAGAACGAGTCTGCCGCCCATCTTGCTTATCTAAGTCTTTATCATCTAAAGAAAAATGTTCACCTACAGAAAGATCATCCTCAGGGGCAGAGGGAAACTTATACGGGGTGGAGGTCGATCTAACAAGATGGTATCATCCTGAGGTTTATTAAGTATGGGATAAATGGGGTGCCTAACAGGGTACTGGCCAGTTACCTCTAAACGACGCACCCTTTCCTCTTTTTCTTTTATTGCTTTCATCTCTTTATTTTTTAATTCCAATGCTTTTTGATATATCATTTTTCGCTTTTCTTTTTTTGCTATAGCTTCTTCTTTCCTCACTCTCTCTTGCACTTCTTTCTCCCACATTTTTACACAATCAAACATATCTTGTCGACTTTTTCTCTTGAATAAACACTGCTCTACATATTGAATCTTTTTAAAGTCAAATGACCCATTCACAGGTCATCATAAATCAGGATCGTTTTTCGTATATTTGTTCCACAGTATACTATACATTACGGAAGAAATACCGTATTTGACATACATATGTCTATTAGGTGTCCCCTCTGGGGGAGCCGGCTGACTTCTTTCTAAATCCGTTTTGGTACCACCAAGAAAGCAAAACAGCGGAGTGTGCTGGAAACAGGGATGCTACCAATTTTTTGTAAAATATTACTTTTCAAAATATTCAAAAGTAGAGAAAAATCTCCATATTACCTACCTTTATTTTTTTTGCAAAAAATAAATCAAACAAACAAAACCAGAATCTTGGCCAAGCAGGCAAGAGTGCCCCTTCAGCAACCTTACCAAACAAGAGTCTACAACCTCCAACTGCCAATCTCTTGGTCGACCTAATGGTCACTGAAATGCCAAAGGATACCTCAGTCGGGACCGGCCAACACCTAGAGGGTCAAATCAAGAAAACTGGAAAAATCATTTCAGCTGCAAAGACAAGGGTCTCCTCATGCAGGACATCTCCTCAGCAATATTCCACTATTCCGTCAAGACCACTTTCAAGTGCTGCCTGAGGTTGTACATTGAAGTCAGAGAACTCAGGCCTTATATACAGCTTTTTCTGCACTGGTAAGCATGTGGATACAAATAGAAGGTACAGGCCTTTACAGGAATAGTTACCGACAAACATGGGCAGATGGGAGATCACTTAGTCAGCAAAGTGGGAGGGGCATCAGTGAGAGATTGACAGTTGAGTCTGAGACCAGGTGTTCTGGCAGCTACAAACTCTTAGCATGCATATTGCTTTTAGCTGAGTCAGGAAGTCAACTAAAATAGACAGCACAGGCAGGGAAAAAGACGAGCAGTAGAGGATGGGAGAATTACAAACCCAACAAAATGGATGGCACAGCCAAGATGGCTTCAGCTTATGCTAACGGAAATTATTCCAGATTTCCACAAACACAATAGAGATACAGTGGCTAATAACCTGGAATGCCAACAAAAAATATGTAATCATTTAAAGATGAATCTGTACAAAGACAAAATACCAATACATAGTGGGGTCCAAATGGGCAAGCAATGACACAGGATGGGGGAGGAGGAAGCAATGACGCCAAAGGAAGCAACAAGCAAAAAAGTAGCTCAATCCAGGCATGAGCAGCCAAAGGATACCAATAAGAAATTAATCAGTACTTGGCCAATGATCCAGGGAAGGTACAAACACATGAGGAGAAAGGGAAATCCGCATGTGCTCATCAATGAGAGGCAAGGAAATGAGTGAAAATGAAGCCAGCCAATAGTGAGTACTGGGTGGGCTCTAAGCCTTCTATCAGCGAACAGATTGCCTTGCAAGCAACAGCACATGTGCTGTCTCAGACGAGACCTAAAGAAGGATATGGGCTGAAATAAAATATTTGCCTAGTATCACACACTCCCGTCAAGTGACTCTCCTGTTTTCCATCAAATGTCATTGTTTGTTTTATTTTTAATTCTTGGGGCATGAGGTTAGACCATGAAGTTAGGCACATAGAACACATCAAATCTCAGGCTGTTTAAGACTCCAGGGTCAAGAGAATCTTAGGCTACGTCAGAGCCTGGGATCTGACTCAAGCCCTCTGGGGCTCACCCATCTCTACATTGAGTCATATCAATTCATAATGCTGAAGCTTTCTGTTAGAAACTGCAGCAGTACTGCCTTGTTCATAAATCCTTGAAAGATCATAGGCTGAAGCTTACCTGGTTTGGATTGCAGCACCACTGCCATGAGCATAGGGCCCTAACATTTCACTGTAGTGCAGCATGCAAGCTAGACTACAGCATTACTTCAGTAGGCTTTATGCGCATACTGCTAAAGTATTGCAACCCTGCAAGCCTATACATACCGCCGTACGACTTGACTTCATGAAGCTATAGTTGCATAGCCTGGAGTGCAGCTATATTGCTCTTTGAAGGTCAACAAAGATTTTTGTAACTCTATAGCTTCCCAACATAAACTGCTCAAAAGTTGATATAGTTCCACTACTCTCCAGCTCTGCTATACATTCTTTACTGGACCTTATGTGACAAAGTTGTCTTTCAGCCAGTCTGACATATTGAAACTACAGCATTAAGTATACTGGATAAAGCAAAACTTTGTGCTGCCGGCCTAAAGCCACCCGCATTTTGTTATGAGGTCACAGCTGTGTTGCAGCACTAGTTCTCTCTGTAGAAATCCCAATTGTCTACGAGGAGAATGAGCTTCTTGGTAGTATTATTCAATCACACTGTGCACAGTAATGGAGAGTTGACCCCATATACATCACCTGCAGCAATGTCATTGTTCATGGAAAGGTCACCCCATAAAGCAGGGAAGACTATCAAATGATAAAAATGAGCAGTACGCTGTTTTTATAAATGTCATAGGTTTCTATCTCAGTGTAGATAACTCAAGTCTTCCATCTTACCCGGGTTTATGAAATGATTAACACTGAATGGAATGATGACACCAATTATTTTAGCTTCCAGAAACAGTTTCTCCAGTACTACAACAATTGTGTTGCATCCTCTGACCCAACTGAAGAGGTACTAGACCCTCTGCTGCCAGCATTCCCTTGCTCCTTCAACCCCTTCATGGAAAGAGTACAAGATTGTCCCACCCACAAGATTGTTAATGCCTTTTCACATCTACTGCCAGTGCTGCACACATAGATGCATATCACATAGCACAGTGGAGCAATTCTAAGAGTCACATATAAATGCACGTCTCCCAAGGCTTAGTATTGCTCTCCTTGCCACTCACTTCTTCATGTGCTTAGCACAGAAGGCCTTCATTACTCAGTTCCCACTCCTCCCCTGGGACTCACAGCCGTGACCCAGCACTGCAAGGCCCAGGAGGGGTGGGGGGGGGGTGAATGTACTCTTATAAGTTTATACTAATAATTACTATTATACATTTTAAAAGGCTCCGAGGGAGGAAGGGTGATATAGGTCCTGTGACCATGACGAAGGGCACATGCCGTTAAAAGCTTTTAGCTTACAGTTCATTGCACTTTACAAGTTTCACATTTAACAATGTAAGTTTGGGATAGAAAATACCAGAATGTTAATCACTGGAGGAAAAGAATCCTTAATAATGGTTTGATTGTACAGCACTCTCCTGCCCTTTTCCTGGGTCTCACCTGTGCTTTATAGTCTTTGACATAAAAAGGTAAAGATAGCAGCACCCACATTTATCTCACTAGATCCCATTGCTTAATTGTACAGTCACTTAAGAGATGCCTTCAGTAGACATTGAGCTATTTTCAGCTGTTTTGCTTGCTTTCATATCTTTCTTCCTCAAAAGTTGTCTGTATCACACACCTTACCTTGCACCGTGTATCTGGGAAGCCAACAACCAATAAGGGTGTCATTCAAATAGCAGCACGCCTCATTAGAGTCTGAAGAAAAAGGGGCATTTACCACACCCTGACAGAACTCCATGGACTCCCCATGCCAGCCAGCTCCACTTTAAAAACTAGCTGGATTGTCTACAGATACACCATGAACGACACCCCTGTTTACTTGAATGACAAGCCTATTATTTGGGGTGGCTTTCCGCATGCTCTCAGCCAAGACACCTTTTGTAGGGAAAAAAAAGAAAACAAGGGATTCTCCATCTGTGCACTGAGGATCCAGAATGGTTTCCCTGTGTCCCTCTGGACGATCCCAATCTAGTTCCAATTTAGGTTACAGCTGTATATTTACCTCTTTACAGAACACTACAGCATGGTGCCGAAACAGTGCACAAACCTGATACTTGTCCTAATACATGTTGACTGACTCTTTGCCTTTGGCCCTCTGCAGGCTTCCACTGACTGTTAGATTTGCAGTATGTAAATGCCACAAAATACATCATGTACTAACCTGGAAAACAGTTTTTAGATTTGAAGTAAAGATTTACGTTTTGTACAAACCTGATCCAAGCTTTCCACCCAGTGTGGCTAACAAAATGTATTTCCACTTCATGCAGCTTTAAACTGGATACACTTGTTTTTTTAGGACTATTATTTATATATATATATATTTTTATGTCTGCATCAAAAAAGTTGATTGTTGCAAAGTCACTGCAACAATGCCAGGGCGTTAACAGTTAATTAATGGCACTACTTTTCAGATCAGGTTGTATGCATATTAGAGGGACCTCACAATTTCCCAGTATGCTCAGGGCCCCACAAATCATAGAGCTGACCTTGGCTGGGCCTCGTGGCCTCCTGCATCCTGCTAGTGCTGCATGCCTGTTGGCATATGAAGGCTCTGCAGTGGGACATGAAATTCCAGTGGGTGCAGCATCAGGGGATTCTCTCCGACATGGTCCGATCTCAGAGGGCAAAGGATCTGCAGTGGTGGCTGACAAACCGCTATTGGGTCAGCGTCAGACCCCTCACCTTTCCCCAACCAGAAACTCTGATCTCTAGTGGAGTTCAGGCTCCACATCAACCTGTTGGAGATTCGTGCAATCCAAATAGCATTGAAAGCCTTTCTACCCTCCAGCAAGGGGAAACTAGTGCAGGTGTTCATGGACATTATCATTGCCATAGTACTGCAACAAGCAGGACAGGGTGTGGTCATGGGCCCTCTGTCAAGAGGTCCTGCTTCTCAAGACATGGCTGGAACTTCATTTCCCTGGCGGTTCAACACCTGGCAGGCTTTCTGAACACCAAGGTTGACAAACTCAACCCTCAATACCTAGCACATCACAAATTGCATCTCCTTCCGGAGGTGGTACAAGGTTTCTTCCAGGAATAGAGAGTACCTTGGTTAAATCTTTTCACCACAGCGAGAACATGCAATGTCAGCAGTACAGTGCACTGGAGTTTCCATGGTAGCTCTTGCTCGGAGACACTTTACATCTAAAGTGGACCTCAGGCCTCCTGTACACCATGCCATCAATAGTACTTCTGCCCAAAGTTCTTAAGGAGATCAGAAGCGAACGGGCTGAAGTCATTCTTGTGGCTCCAGATTGGGAATGGAGAGTCTTGTATCCCGAGCTGTTGAGCATGTCTATCGCTTCTTCGATCAGGCTGCCTCTTTGGAGGGGCCTTCCGTTGCAGCAGCAGGGGAGAATTCTGCACCTAAACCTGACAACGCTCCACCTTCATGCGTGGAGATTGAGTGGCAACAGTTGACAGCCTTTGACCTTCAGCCAGAAGTTTGTAATGTCATTTTGGTAGCCTGTAGTCCCCCCACCAAGGCGGCATACACTTGCTTTTGGGGTAAGTTTGTGGCATGGTGTGCAGAAAAACAAGTTGACCCTTATCTGCTCCTCTTTCAAAGGTTTTCCTTTTTTATTCTCACTCTGGCTCAACAGGGCTCTGCATTAGGCACATTAAAGGATTATTTGTCTGCCATATCAGCAGCCTTCTCTTTTCAAGTTCCTCTTTGGTAAATACATTTCTAAAGGGTCTACAGCATATGTTTACCCCAGTCCTCTTCATTTAGAGATATCAACCTGCTTCTTACCTACCTGATATGCGCTTCCTTTATGCCACTCCATAACTGTCCAATTGACTACTTAACATCAAGACAGCCTTTCTTATTGGAAGCACATCTGCCAGGAGGGTTAAAGAGTTACAGGCGCTATAGGCGCAACCTACTTATTTTACATTCTACCCAGACAAGCTGGTCCTTTGGACTGTAGCATCTTTCCACCTTGACCACACAAAAGAGTTCCAGGTGGACAACCAACTCTTTGTGGGTTATGTCCCTGCCTAAAAAGGGAAGACGAGACAGAAATGGATCGTGTCATGATGGATTGTGCTCTGTGTCAAAACCTGATATGCTTTGACCAAGAAGCTATTACCTGAGGGTTCGTGTGCTCATTCCACGGGAGGCAAAGCTGCAAAGACTGCATTAGCGGGCAGAGTTCCAGTCCTGGAGATTTGCCAGGCAGCAGCCGAGGCCTCTCTGCACACATTTACCAAGCATTGCTGCCTGGACAGTCAGGTACATAGGGACAGGCCCTTTGCCCATTCGGTCCTGCAGTAATTTCTAGTGTGAATTTGTTTTGCAGACCCACTGCAGGGGTTTTATTCTAAGGTAAAGAATCTGCGGCTAAAAGACTTTCTAAGATGAAAAAGTTCGCCCTATCAGGTAGTCTCTGTCCAGCCGCAGATTCATTATTAACTCATCGATCCTCCCCGCTCTGTGAGGAGGATCGATGAGTTGATAATGAATCTCCCCGCTCTGTGAGGAGATTTTTAGATTTAGGTCTGTTCCCCTTTCAGGGCACTCACACAGCAGTGTTAAGTACTCTTTGTGGCTCCGATCTTCTGGTGTGGGAAGTTGCAAAAAGAAACTGGCATCTATATTGGCACTGTGCACATCGCTTCTGGCAAGGATGATGCCCCGTGGAGCTGAAGGATGCCACCTACCAGTGCGCAAGGATACTGCTTATGAAGCTATTCTTGATCCAGTCTGACGCCTGGGGATAATTCTAAGGTAAGGAATCTGCAGCTGGATAGATTCTCTACCAGATAAGGCATTACCAAAGGTAAGTAACTTGGTTATTAGGCTAAATGAATTTGCTTTATACAGTTCAACTTCAAAACATTAGGCACTCAACCACACTCAGAGCAGCTGTTCATGAAAAGGCCCCTGGTCAAGTTTGTACTGGAAAAATGCTCAGAAAGAGCCAAAACAGGCAGACATCACTGTGTAGAATACATGTTATCTCTCACATCTGAGACAGACTCAGAATCAAGTGGGACTACTACTCCTATTAATTACATCACCCAAGGTATATGATGTTACTGGAAGCAATAATTACACTACATGTTCCGTATTAATTGGAATGTGTCCCTCTGTATTGTATATGCATAGAAATACCAGAGGTGTACATGTTCCCTCTTGAAACATATTTAAAAGATGTTACTTTAGCAAATGTGACTAACACAGAATATAAATTCATGCCTTTTCTTTTGTAGCAAGAAGTGCTCGCACCAGTATCAGCATATCAGTGAGTGACAGCATGACAGTACTGAAAAACAAAGAATCGGTAAGTAACACAACTGACTTACATTTGAAAACCGCTCACTCCTGTTAAAATGTGAAAGACATGGTGATTAAAATTGCATCACATCCTATTCAAGAATAGACTAACCTAATTATGTTTTAATGTGAATGGAATATTAGACCGCATCATTCAGATATTTATACTTACTTTTGTGCACAGGAGACTCACTTTAAATAATGAATCTTGCTGGATATTCCAAAGTTAGGTCTCACTATTGCTTCAATTATCAATTAATTGAAATAAACTACCGTCATTTTGGGTAGTTTTAGGGGGAATTAACTGTCTGCCAATGCAGATATTTTCTGGCAAAAGTATTTTAGAAATTATTCTAGAGACATATATATGGTTTCCAAAAATAATTTACTTTCTAACCAGTATAATTGGTGGTTGTCAGAATGAGCAAGAATTCAGTGAATTATTTATTAGAATCCTACTCTATATGAATTATATACATTGATTTAACCCCTTTGCTGATAGGTCTTTTCCCCCCTAGTGCTACTCCTTTTTGTGACTATTTGGGGTAGTTCGCGATTAGGCCCCCGTTACTTTTTGTCCACATAAGGTATTCAGGCCAAATTTGCGTCCTTTTCTTCCAACATCCTAAGGATTCTAAAGGTAACGAGGGTTTATGGATTCCCCTGAAGGGGACCGAGATATTTGTTTTCTGGGGGGAAAATGTGCTACATAAGAAAGCGTCTTTTTTCCCCTGCAAATGGTATCGACAGTTTTTTGGCATTTTAGTGGGACATAGCCAATTTTTCCTATATTTTTCATGCTTTCAACCTCCTTCCAGTTAGTGGTACCAATAATAGATCCTGGAAAGCTTTACATTTCTGAAAAGTGGACAAAATTCAGAATTCAGCAAGAGGTCATTTGTGTAGATCCTTCATGGTTTTTCTATAGAAAGTAACAGTTGAAATTATAAAATATTGAAATGGAGTTAAAAAAACCCAGCCATTTCTGTCTACATGTACACCTGTAACTTATTCTAACTATGGCAGATTTTTTAAAACAATATACTATTACATCTGCTGAATCCTCGTGGTTGCAGGGATATATAAAACTTCTAGGTTCACCAAGAACTCAAGGTACCCAGAGCCAAGAACTGAGCTGCACCTTGCAAAGGTTTTTCATTGTGTACCGGGTATACAGCAGTTCATCTAGTAAAATATAAAGAGGGAAAAATAGGTATCAAGGAAACCTATGTATTTCTGAAATTGGAATAAGATATGGAGTTTAGAAGCAGTGGTTATTTGCACATCTCTGAATTTGTAGGTACCCATACTAGCATTTTAATTAGAGGGCACTTTTCAAAATATCTTCTTTATCTGAAAGAAACAGTTAGTTATAGATTCCTTACCTTAGAATTTCCCCCAGTCGTCAGACTGGATCCGGAAAACTTTTTCTCATCAGTACCTCTGCGCGTCGGAAGGTGGCGTCGGTCGACTCTGCGTTCGTCGTTGGCGTCGTGGTCGCCGGGATGACGTTGGGGTAGCTACATAGATGCCGCCCTCGCGCGCTGACGTCAGTTGTTTCTTTTTCTACGCCAGCAAGCGCAGATCCGGAGAGAGCGGTACCCTCAATTACTTTTTGAATGACTTTTTCTCGTCTTTTGTAAACATCGTTTTTTAAGTCCATCGACTCCTGTGGAGCGAGGGATACGGTTCCTGTATGTCGGTGATGGATCCGCACCACGTGTGCCTATTCTGCCTGGAGCGCGACCACAACTCCAAGTTGTGCTCCGACTGCTGGACCATGAATCCGAAGTCACCATCATTCCTCTCACATCCCACCCAGAGCCACAGGTCAGCGCAAGCTGGTTAGCCCCTAAGCGGCTGGGGACGTGGGAACCACCGCTGTGTTTCTGGGGGCCAGCGGGCAGGCCAGTCCACCACAGCCCCCTCTGCAGCAGCCTCCAATCCCTCATAGTCCGACCTTCCAGTGCCACGAATCGCCAATGGGTCGCAGGATTCGCCATCACCTCCTCCACTGGCGCACCATCACGTCAGACAGGTGGGTTTTGTAAATGGTCCAAAGGGGCTACTCCCTCCCCTTCGAGACTACCCAACCATGCCACCTCAGTACCACTGCATGTCAGAGGATCATCTGGCCCATCTCCAACAGGAAGTTTGGCACTATTGGCCAAGGGAGCCATCAAGCGCTTTCCTGTCCCAGAAGTAGGTCGTGGTTGCTATTCACGCTAATTTCTGGCGCCCAAGAAGGACAAAGGCCTGCGTCCTGTATTGGATCTCAGGAATGTCAACCGCTTCCTCTGGAAGGAGAAGTTCGACCCTGGAGACTGGATGGTAGCGTTGGCCTTGCAGGACGCTTATTTTCACATCCCCGTCCTGCCGGCCAACCGGCATTACCTACGGTTCACAGTAGGCCACGAGCACTTTCAGTTTACCGTGCTCCCCTTTGGCCTTACCAGCGCCCCTTGGGTGTTCACGAAAGTGATGGCGATGGTCACAGCTCATCTGCACAGATCAGGGGTTTAAGTCTTCCCCTATCTCGACGACTGGCTGTTGAAGGTGGGGTCGCCCCAGGCTGTCGTCTCCCACCTCCAGACTACGGCCGACCTCCTGCATTCTCTGGGGTTCTCCATCAATGTGCTGAAGTCACACCTGACTCCCTCTCAGAAGCTCCTCTTCATCGGAGCTGTTCTGGACACAACGGAGTTTCGGGTCTATCATCACGAACAGCGAGTCTGGGATATTTGGGCTATGATTCCGATCTTTCAGCCTCTATCCTGGGTTTCGGTCAGGATGACCCTCCGGCTACTGGGCCTGATGGCCTGCTACATCCTGCTGGTAGACCATGCCAGATGGCATATGCGGGCTCTGCAGTGGGACCTGAAGTTCCAGTGGGCACAACATCAGGGGAACCTGTCCGATAGCGTCCAGATCTTGGAGGGCACTGCACACCAATTGCAGTGATAGCTAACAAACCAGGATTGGGTCGACGGCAGATCCCTTTGCCTTCCCCAACCAGAGTTCACAGTGGTGACCGATGCATCACTTCTGGGATGGGGCAGCCACATGGAAGAGGCAGGGATCAGAGCTCCACATCAACCTTCTGGAGCTATGGGCGATTCGTCTTGCACTCAAAGCATTCCTTCCCTCTGTACGCGGAAGAGTAGTGCATGTGTTCACGGACAACACCACCACCATGTGGTACTGCAACAAACAAGGCGGTTGGGGTTGTGGACCCTATGTCAGGAGGCCCTTCGCCTCTGGGCATGGCTGGAATATCAGGGCATATCCCTGGTGGTTCAACACCTGGCAGGTTCCCTGAATGCCAGGGTGGACAAACTCAGCCGCAGGTGCATGATGGATCACGAATGGCATCTTCACTCGGAGGTGGTGCAAGGTCTCTTTCGGCAGTGGGGAGAGCCTTGGTTAGATCTATTTGCCGCCAAAAAGATCACGCAATGTCAGCAATTCTGCGCATTGGAATTTCCAAGGGGGCATTCGCTAGCGGGTGCTTTTCGTCGCAAGTGGAGTTGCGGTCTTCTATACGCCTTTCTGCCTATACCACTTCTCCCCAGAGTGCTGAAGAAGATCAAGCGCGACCGGGCCCAATTAATTCTTGTGCTCCTGATTGGGCATGAAGAGTCTGGTATCCTGAGCTGCTACACATGGCCATCGATCCTGCGATGAGCCTGCCTCTTCGGGAGGATCTTCTGTCACATCAACAGGGGACGGTCCTCCACCGAACTTGTCCAGCCTCCACCTCTTTGCATGGAGATTGAGCGGCGGCAGTTGACGTTGTTTGACCTGCCTCCTAAAGTCTGTGATGTTGTCTTGGCAGCCAGGCGTCCCTCCACCAAGACGTTATATGCCTGCAGATGGAACAAATCTGTGGCATGGTGCTAACCCTGGGCGGTAAAATCCGCTCCGCTCATGGAGTTTGAAGATTTTTGGAAACTCCCCGTTCCGGGTAGAACACGAAGGTACCGAAAACTCCGCAGTTCGCAGCGGAGCAGATTTTATTTCTTCTTTGCGCTTTCAAAATGCGCTTTCGCGTGTGTGTTAGCACCTTACCGGCATCCCTGCGTTTGCCGACGAGATTACCTATCCGTTCGCGTGCACCACGAGATTTTGGTAGCCGACCGCACAATCCTGCGAGAGTGTGCAATCGTGAACACGTCATTCGGACGCGCCATCGGACATCCGGCGGACATTCTGTGAAGACCGTGATGCCGAATACGCAGAATTTGCAATCTGGAGAAGAATATCTCTTGAGCAGCACAAAACCTTCTTGAGTATGATGATTTGGATTAAACTAACTCCTCAGATTGACATTTGGCTGTATTTTTTGTTTTAAGAGGAAGGAAGTGCCAACTTCCAGTTCCTGCCCAGCAGGCTCCTCCCAGTGCTTTGTTAATGTCCTGTTCATTTTTCATTTGGATTTGGAGATGGAAGGATCACTCTTTGTGCCTGCTGCATCATATATCATTGAATTTGAGGACTTTTGGACTTGAGATTTTACAAGTAAGTTAGAGAATTTGTGTTTTTAGTTTGATTAGGACATTGCATCTACTTTTTTTGTACTTTTCATTGTTTTTTATATTTATTTATTGTTTTGGGTGGCCTGTAGTTTCAGTAGGGGCCTTGTTGTTTTTCTTTGTATGTAATTGTTCTACTAGTTTTGTTTTATAAAGGAAACGTTGCGAAGTTCACTACATTTTCTCTAACTTTTGCAATCATTTTGCAATATTTATTTAATTCACTAGCCCAGTAGTCTGGCCCAATAGGCCTTTCAGCCAGTAGGCCCAGAGCTACTCATGTGTGCATGAAACAACTGTTAATGTGGTGTCTGTTGAATTTAAACATCATTTAGGGCATGGATGGCATTTGATTGAATTGAAAAATGTTTTTTTTTGGGGGTATTTCACTTTTTTGGTGTGTGTTAAATAAATGCCTTTGATGGATGTGTGTGTGTGGTGTGGTTGTTGTGTAACTTGCAAACTTTTTTTAGCCCTGTGGATTTTCATTTTTGCATTAAAGCTGTGTTGTTTAGCATGCCTCCTTTGTCTGGCCATCTAGGCCTGCTTGAGTTCAATGTTTTCCAGGCCTCTTGCTTGTTTTGACTGTGAGTGACCAGGTGGCTGGTGGCAATTTTGTGGTTGTAGTTTAGTAGTGTGCTGCTTTTGCCTTATAGGCCTGCATGTCTTTCCTTTGTTCCTCTTGGATTATGCTTCTTGTTGTTGTGGCCTGACCATGTGGCTGATGGTCATTTTGTGAAGCCAGGCAGTGTGCATTTGCCATAGGCCTGCATTGTCTGTCCTCCCTTTCTTGTTGTTGTGGTGTCTTGGCCATGTGGCTGGCAGCCATTTTGTGAACTTGAAAGAGAATGGAGGGTGGGACCGGGAGCCGATCTTTAAGCAGGTCCTGCCCACAGGGCTCCTAGAGAACTGTGTTACGAAAGGGTATGCAGTTCCTAGAGTGGGAAGGGAGGGGGAAAGACAGGTCTTTCTTCATGATGCCCTCATACACCCCGAGAGGTGTCATGCTTCATCATTGGGCTTTGCTCCTCGTCGGGCCGGCGCTGCAATGCCCGACGGGCTCACTGTAAACGGGGCTCTTTGCCGGAGATCTTTTTGAAGAAGCCGTGGGGTGCATGCGGGTAAGAGGGCAAGGGGAGTGTAGTGCACGTGAAGTGAAACTTAAAATAAGTCTGGATCAGTCCTATTCATAAGCAATTTTAATGATTTAGGTAGATCCAGCCTAATTAAGAATGAGTTGATGCCCTATGGGGATATAATGTTCCTTACGGGCAGTCACAGTGTGTAGGGTCGACATGTTTCGTGCCTTGTTGCTCATAAAGAGTAGTGTGGCACTTCTTCAGGACCTACGTGGTGGTGTGGTGCACAACTAATGACATGCTCCTAATATTTGGGACGGTAGCCTGGCGTGGGGCCCTAGTAGATCTGTACTGGGTGGTTAAAGACCTGTGGAGATAAAGAAGACAAGAAAACGGGGTATTTTTAAGGAGGGCTAAAAAGCGCAAAAAAACAGGGTATTGTTTAAAAAGGGGGGGTGACGATGTCCAATTGAGGCTTACATAAAAGGTGTAGTGTGCCAGTGGTTATTTAAGTAAAGTATGTGCCTATGGGAAGGGTCGTGCTGTTGGCAGTGGAATTGGTGGTCAGCCTCTTAGTACTGTGATTTAGAAAACGACGAGTGAGATGGTTAGGTCAGGTTCGACAGCCGTGGAACCCTCTTTAACCAAAGGCTATGGGAAATGGAATGGCCTATATTTATAGTGCGTGGTGGGCTTACCATCCTATCGTAGGGTATTTTACATGACTAACCACTTGCCTGATACCAGATGGTCGTGGGGGTGGTTAGAGTGTTGTTGGGATTATGAACAAACCAGGTGCCCCACACGTGAAGTGGAGCGGTAATGTGGTCATAAGCTTGCGGACATAGATGCCTTGCCAGGGCTAAAAGGGGATGATATAGTAGCCCGTTGTGGGATGCAGGTTACCCCGTACTGAGGCAGGGTCCAAAAAGAAGAGAAAGCCGGTCTAAACATCAAAGTCCACACATGGAATTACTCCTGTGGCTTACCAGAAATCGGTGGTCATTGCTGGTAGGGAGGCATACTCACGGCTGGGTGGACGGCAACTTGCTGGTCTCTTACCCTCGCTCTGTGTCCCGTGAGGAATATACCCAGAAGTTACGTTTTTGATTAGATCCATGAGGAGGCATAGTGCGCTAACCGATGCCGCCATCTTGGGAGGGGGGAACAAACTTTATTGAGGGCTGGTTGTGTGCAATGATCATGACGCTCGTGAAGGGAGCGAACGTGGAAATAAACCTTTATTGGTACGACAGTGTACAGTGGTCATGACGCTCGTAAGGGGAGCGAGCGTTGGAATCATAACGGTGGGGAGCCCTGATAAATTGTAGTGTGCTGTCACTTAGTGGGAAATTACTACTCAATTTGAGATAACATGTAAGTAGTTCAGTATGTTCGAGTTTCGGGGATAGTTGAAGGGGAAGCCAGAGTTTGGGTGTTTGCAGACATGGCTGGAAGGATGCAAAAGCAATGATGGGGTGGAGCCCCCATTTGGTTGATTGTGCAGGATATATCTGGGGTGGTACTAATAGCATGTAGGATAAACTAGAGGGGGCAGGTGATGTGTGAGCATTAAACATTGGTGCCCCCCATGCTAGTCAGTCAGCGTATGTCATAGGAGGGGGTAAAGGTATACCACTTGTTGCCGTATCATGAAATACCTGATTGAACAGCTGAGAGTGGCATTGGTGGTAAGGGATTGGTAACGTCAGCCACTTGTTGCCATATCATATAATACCTGACTGGACAGCTGGAGGGAGCTGGGAACAAGCGCTGTGGCCCCGAGTTAATGGTTTAAAACTGCCTATGGAATATCATCATTGAGTTCCCGGATGTGGGATGCCAGTTTGAAAACCCAGTTCTTTTCTGAACAGCGCTTCCTTGGAGATGTGTTTGGAGTGTTCTAAGATGGTCCAATGGAGGTCGTTTGGGGAATGATGGGCTTCCAAATAATGTGTGTACAGCTTGGCGGTTGTCTTTTTACATCGGATGCTGCTCCTATGTTCCGTAAATCCGGTTTTGATTGGGCGTGTCGTCATGCCAATGTATTGGCGATTGCAGGGACGTGAGGAGATACACATAATTGCTGGTATTGCAGTTGATATGTTTGGTTTGTTTCCATATCCATGTGTCTGTTAATGCAATGGTTTTAGTTAGTGTTGTCAGTGGACATGCCACGCATTGATCAGGGGAAATGGCCAGTAACAGTTGGTAAACTCCAAAGGGTGTTAGTGTATGTGGTCTGTCGCCTAGGTCTTGTATTAATGATTATGTCTTTGATGTTGGCCATGCGTTTGAATGCGAACCTGGGTTAACTGAATGTTTTTTCTCCCACCTGTAGGATCCTCCAGTTTGTGTTAATCACCTTTTTGAGCATATTTGATTCTGGGGTGAAGGTGGTGACGCAGGTCAATACATCGGTTTTAGGTTTTTCTTGATTTTCCAGGAGCGCTTGTCTATTGGTATTCTGGGCTCTTTTCTGAGCATTTTTTATCTGTCTGGTAGGGTATTGTCGTTGTGCTAGATTGAAACTAAGTTCAGCTGACTGTCTCTTAAAGTCCTCCATGTTGGTGCAATTTCTCCGGAGCCGCAGGAATTGCCCATAAGGAATGTTTTCCATAAGGGCTTTGAGATGCAAGCTCTGGTAGAGGAGGGGGCAAAGGGTGTCTGTGGGTTTTTTTAGGTTGTTGTTATGAGTCTGTTGGGATGCTTTTTTATCAGGAGGTCCAGAAAGGGGACTTCACAGTTGGAACTGTTGGCTGTAAACTTAAGGTATGGATTCAGGCTGTTGATCCATATTAGAAAGTTTGTGATGTTATCATTAGTGTCTTTCCAGAAAACCAGGATATCGTCTATGTAGCGTTGCCACAGTTGGACGCTATCTCTGTAGGGGTTGGTTTCAGTGAGTATGTGTTTGCCCTCGAAGTCTGACATGTAGAGACATGCCAGGCTCGGGGCAAATGTACTCCCCATTGATGTGCCCTGTGTTTGGTGAAAGAGACTGTTCTCAAATTGGAAAAAGTTCTCGGTCAGAGCGATATGGGCGCATTCCATGATGAAACTGATGTGGGTGGGAGATGTCCATGTGCCGTTGCGCAAGATGGACTCAACAACCTCTAGTGTATTGAGTTGGGGAATATTGGTATAGAGGGCCTCTACGTCTAGTGTTTTTTTTGTTTTTTTTATTAACATTTTTGGAATGCAGTCAACAGTGCATTATAAAACTAACAATTAGGCCATGATACAACAGCACTCACCCTCCAGAACAGCATCAGTATTTAGCGTCCAATGTTACATTAAGACAAGTAATAAGAAACAGAAAAATAAAACGTATTCCACGCAAAAGTTGCAATATGCAATTACTCAATCGGGTATACTCGTAAATAGTCAATTAAGTACTTCCAATAATCTCTAGGTCTTGACCCCTTAGGAAGTTCCTCCTCATTCGTTTTCAGAGTGTCTTTGCAAAACGTTAAATCATGAATCCATTGTTTAACGGTAGGACCCTGCCTACTATTCCAACATAAAGATATTCTTCTTTTGGCCAATAACATCGCAATTACATAGAATTTATGCTTTATAGAGCTCAATGTAGGCACAATCCCCAACAGGCAGGTTCTGAACATACAATTTCCATACCCACCATGACACCCACCACCTTTGCTACCCTTTCCCAGTATTCCGCCACCGCAGCACAGGACTAGGCCAGGTGAAGGAAATCCGCCCCCTCCGCTCCACAGCGGCAGCAACGGGAGTCTTCCCTTAGTCCGTACTTATAAAGTCTAGACGGTGTGTAATAGGTCTGATGCAAATATTTATAATGCAACATTCGTAAATTGCTATTTGGTGTTAATAACCCTGTCAAAGAGCAGGTCATCTCCCATTCTTCCAACGTTAGCGGGTCAGCCAACGCACTGTTCCATTTTTGCAGTGACTTATACGTGTTTCCCGCTATGTCCTCTTGCAATTTACCGTATAGTTTCGACACTAATTTTATGGCAGTGGGTGTGGTGATCAGGAACTGTAAAGTAAGCAGTGGTGATGGTTCCTCCGGGAATGAAGGTTACAGCTTCTTTAGGGCACCTTGTAATCTGTGATATGTAAACTTAAATAATAACGTTTGGTTACTAATAAAAGTTAGTTCCTCCAGCGTTTGAAATGTCCCATTTTGAAACAGGTCCCCCATTGTATTTATGCCAACTTTTCTCAGCAGCCCCATCCCCACTTTCTCATGTGTTACTGACAGGTCCGGATGATATTGTAGTGGCAACGCTGGGGCGTACAACGGCAGCTTGTTTGCTTTTTTGCCCATTGCTCGCCACGCACTGTTCGTTGTGTCTATTGTGTTTATGTCTTGGTTGTGTAACGGAGCCCTGACATGTGTAACAATTGCCTGCAGTGGAATTGGTGCCGCATCTCCCTCCTCAATGGCAGCATGTGTCAGGAACGGGATGGGGTGATACCAACAATGGGCAAACTGCGCTTGCGCACACAAATAATATAACAAAAAATCCGGCACTTTGAAGCCTCCCTGAGCATATGGTAGTGTCAGTGCTCTTAGCTCAATCCTAGCCTGCTTGCCCGCCCATATCAACCGAAGGACCAGTGCTGATATTCTGCGAAACACCGCAGCTGGGGGCTTGATTGGAATATTATTAAACAGATACAGTAGCTTGGGTAAGATGATCATCTTCACAATGGCTATTCTATCTGCCAGTGATAGTGGTAACTGTATCCATCTGTCTACTTTGACCTCCAAAGCTCCAATAGCCCTACCATAATTAGTGCGGGTAACCAGCTCCGGATCTCTATGATACCAAACTCCCAAATATCGCACTGGCTCCGTTTGCCATTCAATTGGATATTCCAATGGATGTGGATGTGTGGTATCTGTCAGCGGTATAACCATCGATTTGGCCCAATTAATTTTAATGCCTGAGTGTTGTTCAAATCTGACATACTCTCGCAGCAATGCATTTAAGTTAGTCTCTGGATCTCGTACATATAGCATCATATCATCTGCATACAACGATATATGCAATGGTCTCTGCGGAAACTGCAGAGCTGAGTAGTGATGTCTTTGCCGTACTTTACACGCCAACGGCTCCATTGCTAATACGAACAGTAACGGGGACAGTGGGCATCCCTGCCTCATTCCCCTGTTTATATGCATCAGTTCAGAGATATATTTATTAATGCTTATACGTGCCGTCGGAGCCTTATACAGTAGTTCTACCCATTGCAGGAATCTGAGTGGAAAACCCATTCTGCGCAGGACAGTGTGTAGATAAGGCCATTCTAGCGAATCGAATGCTTTGGCCGCGTCCAAAAGGATTGCGGCGGCCTTGGTCGAGGGCGTTAGGTACTGCGACAGTGCAAACAGTGTTCTGGTGTTGTGCGCTGTGGATCTGGTGGGAATAAAGCCCGCCTGGTCCGGTAGTATCAACCGGGTCGTTAACGGCTGAAGCCTGCTAGCCAAAAGTTTAGCAAGAATCTTTACGTCAACATTGATGAGAGACAGAGGCCTATAGGAATCACAGTACTCAGGGTCCTTGTTCGGTTTTAATAGCGCAATAATAAGTGCTTCTCGTAAAGTGGGTGGCAACAACATCTTGGCATGAGCGTCTCCATACATCTCAACTAAGTGAGGAGCAAATGCGGCAATGAACTCTTTATAAAATTCGCATGTGAACCCATCCGGTCCCAGTGCTTTCCCATTCGGCAGAGATTTAACCACCTCCGTTACCTCTTCCACAGTAATAGGCTCCGCCAGATAAGCTCTATGTGCATCAGACAGCCACGCTATCGCTACGTCATCCAGATATTCTTCGATCTCATCTGCTGACGCTGTGTGTTGCGACTCATACAGTTTTCCATACGTAGTTCGAAATTCCCTGAGTATGTCCTGTGCTCCAAACTGTCTGTCCCCCTTTTCATTGCGCACCGCCCATACAGTCTGCGGTGCCCTCCCTGTGCAGATCTTTGCTGCTAAATGTGTACCCGGTCTTCCACTCTCACCATAGGCCCTGACTTCCTGGTGTTTTGACATGTACTTGAGCTCATCTTCTGCAAACGTTTGGTATTCAGATAAGATAGTTCTGATGTCACCCAACGTTTTAGTGTTTTGTGTACTTTCGTATTGTCGCTCTAACGCGCTTAGTTTCCCCTCCCGCAACACCAGCTGCTGGCGTATATCTTTCAGTATGCCTGCTCTAGTTCCTGTACAGATACCCTGAATGTTAGCTTTAAACGCTTCCCACAGCAACCCAGGGTCTTCCGTGGTGGGTTCGTTTAATTCAAAATATTCCTTGATGGCTTTACTTATTGCAGCGGAATATAGTGGGCCAGACAATGCTCTCGCGTTAAACCTCCAACTAAACGGGGGTGGCACATAATTTGGCATAACTAACGTAAACCTGACCGGATTATGGTCTAAAAGCGTCCTAGGTAAATGACTTACTGACCCTGCCCATAGCATCACTTCATCAGAGCCTAACCAATAATCTATTCGAGACCAACTGTTGCGAGCCGCTGTTGTGTGCGTTGCTTCTCTACCTACTGGATTCCTCCTCCTCCAGATATCAGCAAGACCCCTGTCTATCATAATATCCTGCAATTTCCCCCTGGCCCTTTTGTGGGGTTCTGTCGTGGTGCCCGATCTATCTAAGCCGTCCTGCAGCGCTATGTTAAAGTCGCCTCCCCAGAGTAGCGGAATATCAGGCAGTGTACTAATTTTACCCCATAGTGTGTGATAGAAGTCCGGATCATCCACATTCGGACCATATATGTTAAGCAATGCTAACCTCTGCCCTCTCAATCTGCCCGTTATCAGAACAAACCTCCCCACCTCGTCCTTTAGCGTAGTTTCCACATCAAAATGCAGCCCCTTCTTAATCAGAGTCATGACCCCTCTAGAATACGAGGAGTAAGTCGAACTGTGGACCGACTACGCCCATCTGCTCCCTATAGACCTAGTTGTTGCGGGTGCGAGGTGTGTCTCTTGCAAAAATGCAATATCAATGTGATGACGGTCTAAATATGCCAATACTTGCCTAATTTTCTTGGGGTTATTCAGCCCTCTCACATTCCATGTTAATACCTTGAGCTGATTCCTACTAGTTGTACTTTCACCCATCATGTACCCACTATTTTCGTACCATGCCGGCAATTTGCGCGCAGCGAATATCGCTGTGCGCGTCCCGGAAATTGTCTGTCTGGATATGCTTCCCAATACCTCTCTGGACGTCCTCAATGCTTGCCATGTGCCATGACCTCTTTAACAAATCCCAAAACCATCCCTTCCACCCCCCTCCCACTTTAGCAACCCAACTCTGCCAAAGACAGTTCCCATTACAACAAAACATCATTACCTAACTTGATTTGGGGAACACCCGCGTGAGGGATCCACCAAGAGCACACAACTCCATCCAATCTAATGGATGTGGTCGGGTACACATTCGTTATGTAAGCAAGTCTATACTTTACAACAGTTTAGCCAGAACAGCATATTCAACAACCTTTTCTTGATTTTCTTATGGTGACATGTCGTACACTTGCCATAAGGGGGCCTATTTTACCAAATACATCCCATCTCCCCCCTCCCAGCCACTCCACCGCATGCCATGAACCAAGAAGGACACCAATCTCGTGTACCAGAAGAGGGGCACAAACCACCCGCACCCCCCGGCCATTGTTCATAGTTCAGTGTCTGTCCTTGATGTGCCATCCAGTCGCAAACCCAGCGCACTTCACACTAATGGCAAGAACCAGCGCATCTCCTACGATATATGCCACAGTTACATCCGTTTTCGTCAACAATCCCACACAAGTTACCTTACTTCATCTGTCAGTCCGAGTCTTTGCTTTATTCCGTGCGCTTTTGCTCCTTACGCCTGTTGTTAATCTTCTTGATAAAGTCTTGTGCATCCTTAGGCGTCAGGAGAATCGTCGCCCGCCCCTCATACGTTACCTTCAGGCGCGCCGGGTAGAGCATAGCGTATTCAATCCCCAAATCTCGTAGCTTCTTTTTGACCGGGTTGAATTCTTTGCGCGCTAGCTGTACTGACACAGTGAAGTCTGGATAGAACTCCAACTCGTTGCCTTGGTAGCTGACCTTGCATTTTTCACGGGCCATGCGGAGAATTACATCACGATCTCGATAATTCATTACCGGTGCTACTAAGGGTCTTGGAGGCATGCCAGGCTTTGGCCGCGGGGCTAGAGTTCTGTGCGCGCATTCTACCAAGAAGATGGTTGAGAGATTCTCTGTCCCAAACACGCTTCGGACCAGCTCTTCGATATACGTTTCCAACTTCGCTATGTTCGTAGATTCTGGAACACCCGCGATACGTATGTTATTGCGGCGGGATCGCGCCTCTAAATCCTCCGCCTTGTTTTTGATGACATCCAGCAGCCGCTCCATATCTGTACATTTACGGGCCGTGGTGTGTGATTCGTCTTCCACCGCTGAGATGCGAGTCTCAGCTTCCACCAGCCGCTCCCCATGTCCATCCAACTTAGCAGCCATGTTGTCAACCCTCAATGTAACGGAGTCCAGTTTGCCATGGATATCCTGCAAACTTTGCTGTATGGCCTGCAGGGCGCCCTCCATACCTGCTGGTGTCTCCGGCGCGTCGCCCGGCCCCTCTCCAGAGGCCTCTAACGCACCTTTCGCTGATTTTTTCGTCTCGAAGTGCAATTTAGATTGAATTCGATCCGATTTTCACATACCGACTGTACTTTCCTTTCTCGCGCTATGGCACTCTCCCCGCGTGTAGCACCACTGCAGATCTATCCAGCCGATCCTCCACCACCACAGTGCGTCTACACTTTACGCTAGTTCAACCCCACAGAGCGCCATGCCATATCCTTCTGGTATCCCCGCGTAGTCAACCGTCTTGCCCGCACTTTTCCCTTCACCGCCGGCTCCAGCAACACTTTCACATCTAGTAGCACCAATGTTGCTGTTCCCCTCCACCTCGTCTGCACATCCGACGCTAGTTACACCTTGCGCAGATGCTACCACACCTGCTCTGTCAGCCAGCGCCACCAGCTCGATCTTTGGGACCGGCACGGTGCAGAAGTCCAACAACTCGGCGCCATCGTTCACAGCTCCGCGCCACAGCCGATCTTTCTCCGGCCGCACCCCTCCCCCATCAGCGATAATAATGGCGAAAATTCGGACACTCTCGAGCCTTACAGCAGCCACTCTCCGGGTTGAGTTATGGACCCTCCGCCCAGCGCAGGCTTTACCCGCCGCTTCAGCAGTGCCAGTTCATGCTCACGCTTTCCCCTGTTGCATCCGCGATGACGTCTGCCATGTTACGTCCTGGGCTCCCCTCGCTGCTTCGCTCTTACCCTGGCGCTTTCTGCGGGTCTTTGTCACCAACCTGCCCCAGCCGTAGACCACGCGCTCAGTGGGCTTCCGCGGCGAGTTCTGCCGCCTACTCCGCCCTATCTGTTCGCGCTGAAAGAGTTTATTTCAGGCTTGGGGTTTCGCTGGGCGCCGCCATCTTGTCCATCCCCGATCAGGTCCTTCTGGCTGCTACCTCAAGTCCCTCTGCGACACCTTTCCGCCACATTTTTGTCCACTTCCACGCTGTAAAACCTTGTCCTGCTGTTCCGACCTCTGATGTTCGCTTACATGTACCGCTGGGACTCCTGCATGACACTTTTTTTCGCTATTCCATGGTCCCGACCGGCGGAGCCGACTTAGCAGGCAGCCATACCGCCGTGCGCCCACTAGCGCCCCACCTCTACGTCTAGTGTTAGTAGTACATTAGGTAGAAGGCCCTCTTTGTTGGTGGATTCAACCAGTCTTAGGACATCCCTTGTGTCCTAAAGGAATGAGGGCATGGTGCGGACCAGGGGTTGGAAGAAGTGGTCGCAAAATTTGGAAAGGGGTTCCAGAATGGACCCTATCCCTAACACTATTGGTCTCCCTGGGGGTGGGCTTACCCCTTTGTGTGTCTTTGGGAGGGTGTAGAAGTAGGGGAGTTTGGGCTTTTTTTGGATAAGAAAATCAGCCTCATGTTTAGTGATCCAGCCCTGGTTGAGGGCTGCTGAGACTGTAGAGTTGATCATGGTAGTTAGACGCATTGTGGAATCTTCGGTAACAGGAGTATAGCATCGTTCGTTGTGTAATTCAAGTAGGCATTCATCACTGTAGTCGGTGGCTGCCATTTTGTGAAGCCACCAGGCAGTGTGCTTTCGCCATAGGCCATAATTTTCTGTCTTCCCTTTCTTGTTGTTGTGGTGGCCTGGCCATGTTGCTGGCGGCCATTTTGTGGAGCTGACAGCTAAGCATTGATTTAGTTACTTACTTTGGAAAACGCTATGTTACTGTATATGTGTGCTTTGTCTGGCTCGGTCAAAATCTAAGCTAATTGGAGTTTGGGTGGGCGCCATGGGCCTGCTTTGTCCTGTTGCTGTTGTTGTCAGTAACTGCTAGAAACAGACAACAGAGTAGACGTGATTTAGCCATGCCGCCTCTGAAAGTGTTTGCACTCCTCTGTAATTTATGCATTTCTTTTCTCCTTGGTTTTTCGATATTTTTTTTGTTTTTCCATCTATACTTACAGGCCGGCCTTAACCTTGTGCTAAACAGAGAAAAACAACTCACACTCTCCTACCAATCCGCATCCGTCAGGCAGGCAGTGGCACCCAAGATTGACAGACGCAGCGTCCATGAAAGGGAGGACCAAGAGGAATGGCGAGATGCAACTCCCCAATTTGACCAGGATAACATACAGTAACTTTAGTATCATCTTTTAAATAATTTGATTTTTTTTTCTCTCCAATCATTACGACTGTGTGTTGTTGTTATTATGTTTACTCTTTGCTTATAATTGATCCCTACAGCTATTTTTTTATTTTCTTTGCTAGCTTTAAAAGGCAGCCCAGTACAACAGAACATAAAATGTATGTAATTTGGGTCTTCCAGGGGCAGACAGGCACGGCAAATTGTATAATAATAATTAATAATATACTGCTGCCCTGTACTGTCTACTAATCTAGTCAGTAAGTCCTACGTATCATCATTAAATATCAAGTCATCATCATGCATGCATTTCCTTTTTCTCCCTTAACAGATATATGATGGTCGTCTGCCAAGATTGTGTGTGTTCAGTTGTTGTAGTGTTTGTCTTTGTCAAACCTTTCCCTCAATTACCCCTTCCCACCCATTCATCAAACCCTAACCCTCTTCCCCCGGGCTGTGTGATTTATATTGAGGTGTGACTAAATTAAATTTACACCAATAATCGATCACACACTTGCTGGAGCAGATGTGGTGAAAGAAACACTAATTCAATTTCCAGGCAGGGCGAGGATCTTCTTCTGCTTTCCCACCCATGTTTAGTATATTTGCAAGTCATGTTTTTCCCAAAGGAACATAATCCATCATTATTAATTGCCGGCATCGATTGGATTCATCATCCTCTTCCTTACAGCACTAAAGGTTATGCTTGTGTCGAGTGACTTGAGTCAACTCCAGTTTGGAACTTGTTGTACTAGGCTATCTCCGCCACCATTATGTTTTTATTTTACTTTATCTTTAGCATTGCTCATCGTCATTATTATGGTTTCTTGTTTGGCAGTCTTCTTGTGTACTGTACTGTACTTCGTTCTACTACTCCTTTCAGAGTCTCTCTCAGGCGACTGACTGTCTCATTTTCTTTTTTTTGCAAATGCTACTGCCTGTGTCTTCTACTACCACCACAACCAATGGCATCTTGGGGACCAAACCATCATCACCATGCAGCCATCGCTGTGCCTAAGTTTAAACATCAATCACAGGTAAGAGAAGAAGTTTGGGAGAGGTATAATTAATAATGGAAATTAATTCATTAATTCACACACCCACACCTTTGACTTCAGTTGCAGACTGCATAGACTAAGAGGAGAGACTGACAGTACTAGTATGACAAGTCACTCAGTGAAGGTACTGCATCTATCTGTTTGTGTGTTACAAAATCGGCAGATTATTTGAATCAAAAACTGGCAGCAAAGAAAGGAAACCATGTGACGTAAAAGAGTAACCACCACAGCAAAACATTTACATTGTATGTAAAGTTTAAGAATAAATATAATTTAATCCCCTAACAAGATAAACTAATGTAAAAAATTCCACAACACCTGACCCACTCCTCTCCCTAACCCCAACCAATGTCCAAAAAGATAAAGAAAGAGTCCAACCAAAGGTCCGTTAAATTCAAAAATAAAATTATTCATAAATATATAAACCCCAACTTTTCCCTAACGTACGCCCAATGACCACCCACCAAAAAAAGGGGCAATTCAACGGGATTTCTATTGGTGGAGTCGCAGTCGCCAATTAATCACCAGGACCTCCTTTACCTGCTCCTCTAGGCGTGCCATTCAGAGGAGCATGAGGCACTTAAAAGCTCGACAATGACATCCATGGCAGGGGGGCAGCAGTGTTGGCTGAAGTGCAATGGGCAGCTGCCAGACCGTGGCACCGTACCACTCGAGGGGCCTGGCTGGGGCCTGGGGCATTGGTGGAGGCTGCAGCTTCTGCCACCTTCTTCTGCTCCTCTGCCACCAGCCGCCGATATTCCATGCAGATGGCCTCAAGCTTCATGCGCCAGGCCATGGCTGCCAACTCCTTCCTGTCTGGTTTAGCTTTTTTGGTTGGGAAGAAGTAGCTATATCAAAAAAGAAAAAAGACTATTGTAAGTTTGTAACCAATACTGTTAGCAAAACTGCGAACGTGAAACAGGAGTAAACCCGTTTGCCCAGTTGAGACCGGGTGAATTATGATAACAAAGCAATAATGTCTCAACCAGTAATTACAAAGGCAATTAAAGTGAATGCATAAATCATTAAGGAAGGGAAACAGGAGACCAAGATAAGAAGAAAAACATTATTATTATGCAAATGGTTATGACAGCACTATATTACAACTGAATTCAAGTAGCTAAAAAACACACCAATTGTGTACTGACCGTGCTCAGTACAAGTGATAAGTGCAGTGACACAAGTGATATCTATACAGCGTGAGGCGGCGCAAAATAGAGACAAACAATAATCACAATCAAGTAATATGAATACAATAAATAATTTGTTTTGAGGATTTAATCCTGCGTTGGCCGTAAATTACACTGGAATGTCAACGGCGTTTCGACCTTGTTCAATAAAGGTCATCATCAGAACAATGGCTACAGTTTTTAAGAAGTGCTGTTTGAAAATGAAAGAAAAATAGAATAAAGGCTATGCAAGCACGTGGACACTATTTAGAAAATAAGAAATATCAAGGAAGAAAGGGTGGGGGGGCGGGCGGGGAAGGGGGGGAAGGAGGGGGTAGGGGGTGAAGAGGGGGGGGAGGAAGGGAAGGGTTGTGGGAATTTGATTGTCACCTGAAGGCATGTAGTTACCAAATCCCAAGAAAATCGCAAGGGTCACTGAGAGGCGATCTCAATCAATGAATGTTGTAGGCAAATGAATTAAGAATAGGCATCCACGCTGTAAGGTAAAAGGATATACTTATAACCAAAGCAAAACGAAGAAAAAACAACAGAGGAGGTGCAAGCTCAAAGTAGTAAATAATCATTAAGCCTGGGCAAAGCACTACGCTACGCTCGCGTAGTTTGCGAAGTTCGCGCTACTTCGCACTACACAAACTGCACGTAGCACAGTGCGAACACGCGTAGCGTAGTGTTGCGTAGTGCTGCGGTCATTTTTTGCTTGCTCGCGGTCCTCAACGTCAAGTTGGCGACCGCGAGCAAGCAAAATGACATCCCGACGAGACTTTTTCCTTGTTCGCGATCAGCAACATCAAGTTGGCGATCGCGAGCATGGAAAATAAACCTCCCGGCGAGATTCCAAACGCGAGGAGTTCAGGTTTCTCATTGCGAGTGGTCGCGTATGCTCGCGACCGCTCGCGATGAGAAACTACCAGTTCGCGTTGAGAAAGCTGCCGCTCGAGTAAAAATCTACTCGAGCAGCAGAAAACTACAGCTCGCACTGTGCAAGATGCCATTTTCAATGATTGCACAGTGCCGGTTGCTTGTCCGCACTGTGCAATCATTGAAAACGACATCTGGTCAAGTGCGAACAAGGTACTACGCAGTTCGCGAAGTGCTACGCGTAGCTCGCGTAGTGCGAACTGCACTTTGCGTAGCTTCACGAAGTGCTACTTCGCGAACTACGCCCAAGGTTAATAATCATATTGGGAGATGCACAGGAACGCTCTCCACAAGTTAACCAATGCAGCGTTATGGCCGTAAGTTCAAGGCTCAATTTGGCAGAAGGGTATCAGCTGTGCCGGTTCATGACACGAAGACGAGTAATGAAGAATCTAACGGACGAAAAAAAGGGGGGAAAAGGAAGGGAAGTGTGGGTTAGGGGATGGAATGGGTAATGAATGGATAAAGGTCATGGAAAAGAATGGAAGGGAGTGGGCGAAAAAAAGGGGAGGGAAAGGGGAAAAAAATAATCACCAAAACGGATAAACCATATGGGGACTAGAAATAGTTGCCGAGGCAGTTAGAGGCAGGGATAACAAGAATTTATAAGCAGATAGTCTAGATCGAAGAAGATTTGGTAAAAAATAGAATTAGGAAACGGAAATATTAGTTCGGAAAAATTAAGGTGCTGTAAAAATTAGGGAAATATAATTATAATATTAACAACTCGAGGACTTACTGTGGCCAGCAGCAGAGCCGTCAATAGAGGAGCGGTCCTGACCCTGGGAGGCATCTTGTCCTGCTGCTCCCAACTCTGATCCCATCTTCTTGCCCCTGGGTGCTGATCATGGAAGATATAATAAAAAAAGAGACAAACATTGATGATTGGTGTGAAACAAATAAAATATTTAAAATACCCTCAAAAAACCATTTTTGAAAACAACAATTGCAATAAAATTGACCTATCTGATCTGATCGACTAGTAGTATCGCCGGATTCGCAGACCGTCTAGTTAATATTTATGAACAGTAATTCAGTGTTCCATTCTGATTCCAGAATCCCATCCTAAGCCTAAGTACCACCTGACCTAGCCCACCTATTCGAGATAGGCCAATTGTTCACTAAGTCTGCATTTCCATTTATTTTAGTACTCAAAAATGCATAGATGGAGGACGCATGCATAACTTTTCGCATACACCAAATTGTTATTTGGTTGCTGCTGATGTTCTGCTAAGCCTATTACGCACTCACTAACAAACTACAAAAGGTTCTACTAGGGACTGGAGTAAGCAGCACTCAGCAGCACGTGGCGTGACAGAGGATGCGTCACGCAGACCGCTACAAAATTACCAACCAATACTAAGTAACTAAACTACCTATCAATCCACCACTATCTTAGTGACAGGAGGACAAAGGAAGGACTAGAGTCTCTCTAGCATTACCTAACTAAAGTTCTCTAAAGTAAACTGTCTTACATAATCAGACCAAGCGAGCGCAAAGTTGCAAACAAGTCAGATTAGCAGTGCCGAGCACCTGTATCTAGAAGAATAACAATCCCAGAAGATTTTTAAACTTAATTTACCTGCAATGTAAGCAGCAGCATTCTTGCTATTTGGAAAAAAATATATATTCTCAATAACAGTAACACTGTCTACAGAACAAACAATAGTACTAGTATTATACTATTAGCTACTCACCAAGCCCCACGACCTCAACACCTAGCAGGTCCAGCAGGTCCTGCTCCCAGTCCAAGATGTCTGACCACCGATGGGTCAGCTGGTTATGGGTGCGCCGGACTACAGAGCAGCAAAATACTGCCAGGTGCACCCTCGCCCACCGGCGGTGATGCTCTTGGGTAGCGCACCCGGAGCCAGTCCTGCTGCCAAGGTCAAGGGGAGGTGGTGCTGCACAAAAAAACAAGGGCGGCCACCTCCATCTCACTAAAAAGGGACTGGGCCGGCACCCCTTCCGGGCGCAGTCTGCTGCAAGGAAGATGGCTCTTCTTCTTGGGCGCAGGCGCCTTCCCCTTGGAGCCAGTACCCTTAGCCATGGTTCTGGGGTGGGTGGGGGGGCAATCAAGAAAATGTAGGAGTAAAAAATAAAGTCAGGAGAAGAAGTAGGAGAGTAAAAAAGTAAGTAATATATTACAGTAGATAAAAGTAAAAAAAAGCAGTCAAAGTAGAAATAAAACGCAAAATATACACTTAGGGACAGAGATCCCCCCCCCCCCCCTCTTTCTGAGGTTCTCTTGTTCCTCCTTTCCTTGGCCCAGCAGGGCTTTGCTCTGGGCACTCTAAAGGGCTACCTCTCAGCCATTTCAGCCTTCCTTAGGATTTCTGATCAGGCTTCTCTTTTCAAGTTCCCTGTAAATCGCTTCCTTAAGGCATTACTCATCTTTTCCCTCTGTTCCCTTTATAATGCCTCAGTGGGACTTGAATCTAGTACGGAGACTTTGTTGACTTGGTGGTCAAATTAGATCATCGGTTAAATGAGAGAAAGGGAGAAAAACCCAGAACAGATTTTAGACTTAAAATAGATAATAGACCCCTGTTTTCAAGGACTGAAAGAAAAGATAAAGAAAAGGATGACAAGGCAGGAGATCCAGAACCTATGCAAATAGGGGGAATCAGAGGGCCACTTACTCCTGAAGAAAAAGATAGACGAAGAAAAGAAAAGTTATGCCTGTATTGTGGCAAGGGCGGACATTTCGCCAGAGAATGCACAATAAAACCCAAGAGAAAGAAAGACATTGCTCTGGCTGATCAAAACGAATCGGAAAACTAAATTCCTCAAAGAAAGAAGAGATCGTTTCTTTGAGCGAATCAAAAACAGAGATCTCGAGGAATGTCCTGAATACAGGGGCTAATGTTGCTAGACACATGATGATTCTTATGACAATTGTTGTAGCGATACAACAAAGACATGTTTTACCAGTTCTTCTAGATTCTGGAGCTACTGGAAATTTTTTTGATATAAACCTGGCTAAAAAATTGAATATTTCCAACATAAGCAAAGAAGTACCTGAGCCTGTCAGAGCCGTCGATGGCTCGGCCTTATCTTCTGGTCTTATTCGGTCACATACTGTGCCTCTAACTCTTGTTAGCGAAAATGGACACACTGAATAGGTAATTTTTGATTTAATTGACACTCCAGCTTTTGGAATAATTCTTGGCATTCCTTGGCTAGAGAAACACAATCCCAAGATTGATTGGGTTAAGAGAACAGTAAGTCTTGATTCCATGTTCTGTAGGACACATTGCTATCTAGAAGCTAAAGACCCAATTTTTCCCTTACATTGTGCTTCCACATTTAGTCCTGAGTGTAGTTTACCAAGCATATACCAAGACTATGCAGATGTGTTCGATCCTGTCCAAGCAACGCAGCTCCCCCCTCATAGAGTATATGACTGCAGGATAGACCTAATTCCAGGAATGCCTCTTCCGTGCAGTCGTATCTATGCTCTCACTGAACCAGAGAACAAGTATTTGAAAGACTACCTTGATGACCTTTTAGAAAAAGGTTTTATTCGACATTCTTCCTCCCCGGTCTCCTCTCCTCTCTTTTTCGTAGCCAAAAAATCAGGAGATTTGAGGGCTTGCATAGATTATAGAAGCATCAACAAGGCCACCATTAAAAATCGATACCCATTGCCGTTGATTCCTGTATTATTGGATCAGGTCAAGGGTTCCTCAATTTACACAAAACTTGACTTACGTGGCGCTTATCACCTGATTCGAATGCGCGAGGGTGATGAGTGGAAAACCGCATTCCGTACTAAGTTCGGCCTCTATGAATATACTGTCATGCCGTTTGGGCTATGCAATGCCCCAGCGGCATTCCAGTATTTCATCAATGAAGTTTTTCACGATCTTTTAGATGTTTTTGTCATCGTCTATATCGATGATATTTTGATTTTTTCTAAGAGTGAAGAAGAACATGTATTACATGTTAGGACTGTCCTACAAAGACTGAGAGAACACTCTTTGTTTGCTAAATTAGAGAAATGTGTTTTTTATGCCCATTCGGTAGATTTCCTAGGCTATGTACTTTCACCTAAAGGTATAGAAATGGATCCGAAAAAAGTAGAAGCCATCACTAATTGGCCAATTCCAGCCTCAGTAAAAGAAGTTCAAAAAGTGTTAGGTTTTGCTAACTTTTATCGGAGGTTTATAGCTCATTTTTCAAGGATTGTATCTCCTATTACACAATTACTGAAAAAAGGACAAAACTTCCAGTGGTCCCAAAAAGCTAATGAAGCCTTTCTTGAATTAAAAAGAGCTTTTACCTCAGCTCCTGTATTAAGTCATCCAGATCCTGATCAACCTTTTTTCGTTGAAGCTGATGCCTCTCAAACTGCAGTAGGAGGGGTTTTAATGCAAAAGAACCCAAACACTGGACACCTTCATCCTTTAGCTTATTTTTCACGAAAATTATTGCCAGCAGAACAAAACTACACAATTGCTGAGCGAGAATTGTTGGCCATAAAGGATGTTTTTGCTGAGTGGAGACATCATATTTTGGGAGCTAAACACACGGTTACAATTTTTACTGATCATAAAAATTTACAATTTTTCACGTCTATCAAGGCATTAACACCTAGGCAAATGAGATGGTTGCTTTTTTTTAGTGAGTTTGATTTTTTAATCACCTACCGACCAGGGCAAAGCAATTGTTATCAGATACCCTCTCTCGTTTGCATGAGAATGACTTTCAAGAGTCCAAAAAAGAGGTTCAAAATATCCTTCCAAGGAACAGAATTGTAGCTGTTACTCAATCTGATTCCTTTTTGCAGAAAGTGAAGGATGAGTCAAAACAAATTGATTCGGTATCATGGGTACTTAAAAAACACTGTTCAATTTCTAATGGATTGTTTTTCTATAAAAAAAGGTTATACATTCCTTCAGAAGAATTGAGACAAATAATCTTGATGTGGCATCATGATACCACCCTTACTGGTCATCCTGGCATTCATAAGACTGAAGAATTGTGTTTGAGAACCTTTTGGTGGGATACTTTGAGAAAAGATGTCCAAGATTATGTTAAAAAATGTCCCATTTGTTCGCGTAGTAAATCTCAACACACTGCCCCGGTTGGTTACTTACAACCGTTACCAATTCCACCAGTCCCTTGGCACACTATTAGTGTCGATTTTATTACTGATTTACCTCTGTCAAATGGTTTTACTACAATTCTTGTGGTAGTAGATTTATTATCAAAAATGGGTCATTTTATTCCCTTATCGAAAATACCTTCTGCTACTGAGTTTTGTGATATTTTTGTTCACAATGTAGTAAAATTACATGGATAGCCAAGTAAAATTATTTCTGATAGGGGCCCGCAATTTGTGTCAAAATTCTGGAAACACTTATGTACAAAATTAGAAATTGAAGTGGCTTTATCATCGGCCTTCCACCCACAAACCGATGGCCAAACAGAAAGAGTTAACCAGATATTAGAACAATCATTACGATGTTTTTTAGCCACGTTCACTTCCCAATGGGACAAAGCATTACCTTTGGCAGAATTTGTGTATAATAATAATGAACATTCTTCCTTGGGCTGCTCTCCTTTCTATTTTATGACTGGTTATCATCCTCGTAATATTCCTGTACAGGTACTATCGGATGATCAAAAAGAATTACCAGCTGTTTCCGAAAGAATTAAACAGCTGCAGTTATTCCAAGAAAAAATAAGACATCATTTAGCAAAGAGTAAGGCCCTTCAAAAGAAAAAAGCAGATAGACATAGAAGTCCAGAACCCTTGTATAACATTGGTGATTTGGTTTGGTTATCTACTCGGAATATCCGATTAGAAGGTCCTAGGAAATTACAGCCCCGTTTTATTGGACCTTTCCCAATTCAAGACGTCCTTAATCCAGTGTCAATTAGGCTTTCATTACCTCCAGAATATTCTAAACATCCAGTCTTCCATGTTTCCTTACTGAAACCCTATCAGCAGGGAACCCGAAAAGATAATCCTCCTCCCCCTATCATTGTGAATGATCACCTGGAATACGAAGTCAAACAGATTTTAGATGCTAAAAGAATACATAATAAGTTGTATTATTTGATTGACTGGAAAGGTTACGATGCAGCGGAACGGTCCTGGGAACCGGCATCTCATGTTAATGCCCCAAGATTAACAAGACTTTTTCACGCCCGCTATCCAAGTAAACCAAAACCCATAGGGCGGCCTTTGCGGGGGAGAACTGTCACGGTTACGCAGAAGCTCAATCAAGCCAAATGTTCTTAACTTGTGCCACGTTAAATGTTCTTAACCTGTGCCATGTATAATCATGTCTAATGTATTCTTAATTGCCAAGAATAATCATGCCTATTTGTATTCTTTAATTTATTTATCAGAAAAGCCAATCGTAAAGTTAATCATTGCACGTTGAATGTATGTATCATAACTTGGGCATAAACACGAGTTCCTTGTCACATGTACCGTTTAAAAAACCATAGGCATGAACACGAGTTCCTTGTCACGTGCATAGGAAGACAGATGGCATCATAAAACTGTACACGAGACAAGCTGTAAACAGGCTCACGCGGCTCACGCGAACTATCAGGTCTGCTTTCTGCATGTACACGTGCCTGAACTGGAATCTTCCTCACACGGATCTCAAAGGTATTTAAATCGCTCGCGCAAGCACCCTAATGCTTAGTCTCATCGTTAGACTTCCTTACCTGCACTCCTGCTGATCGAGTCTTCCCCCGGACAACTTCTTGAATATTTTCGAAGCGAGACTTGGCTTCTGTTTTTCTCCTCCGTTCCAGTCCATGAGGTGGCGCTCTCGTTCTATGGAAGAACACGCTTCACATCTCGATCTCTGCAAGAACAGAAGAGTTTCAGATAAGTGAAAATAAATACAACAGTCAAAGCAACGACGCACCGGTGAGTCATATCTTTAAAGAAAAATTCATGTTTGTTCAATGCAAAGGACTTTGAAAACAGTAAAAGACTTGATAATTTAGTTGGAACTTTAAAGACTTAGCAATACAAGGATTACAGAATTACTTTGGTAAACAAGTCAAGTGGTAAGAAGCAATTACCACAAAACAAAGGTAATCATCGGAACATTTGGACTTCAAGCTACCAACCTATTTCCAAGGACATTGTGTTCAAGAGTTAATGTATTATCTTTCTTTACAGGGCAAGAAGAACTTGTACAGAAAAGAGAGTATTATTATAGCTGCTGTTTTAATAACGCACTAGGTAAACCTGCTGTTAGAAGAGTTGTGATTAGGTTTGCATGTTGGCACATAATAATTGTGTAACTATTACCATTTGTTATATTGTTGATTTGCATGACCATATGTTGCCAGACTGAAGAAAGTCATAAGAAGTTAAGCCAGTCAGAAAAGGCGCCATAAGAAGTGCAAGGCAGCGACGTGCACTCAAGTTTTCTCTTGTCTCTTTGTCATTCCACTTCCCCTTTCCCTTTGGGAACCTTTTCACACAGCTGAATTAATTGAGTACGGTTGTTGGACCGGTTCTTGAGGGGAATAGGGCTCGTTCATCTCTCAAGAGAAGGTTCAGGAGTTCAGGTGAGTGATAGTCGTGACACATGGAGTCGACCGACGCCACCTTCTGACACGTAGGGGTACTGCTGATGAAAAACTTTACGGATCCAGTATGACGCCTGGGGGTAGTTCTAAGGTAAGGAATCTATAACTAACCTATGTTTTTTCCAGCTATATCACTACCGAAGTTAAGTAACTTGTTCTTTACACACTGTCTTACATTTGGAAAGTAGAAATGCATAGAAAGACAACTGATAATAACACTTGTTCTGCTATTCTGTGTTCTCCTATATCTCCCGATAAAAACAGTACCTCAATTGTGTGGGTAGGCCTAGTGCCTGGGAGAGGAAACGGGTCAAAACCTAACATGAACTTATCACATTTTTCCACTGAAACTTGACACTTTTCTCGCAATGTGCCTAGCTTTGGATTTTTGACCCTAGCACAGCCAGAACCTTGTAAAACCTAGCAAACCTGTACATTTTTGAAAATGAGACACCCAGGGAAATCCTCGATGGGTTAACTTGTGCGGCTCGCACCAGGTTCTGTGAGCCAGAATCCCTTTCAAACCTAAAACCTTGTAAAAAAATGAAATTCCTCAAATTTCTGTGATCAAAAGTTCTGGAATCTGCGGGGAGCAACAAACTTCCACCCACCCAGCATTACCCCACGCCTCTCAATAAAAATGGTAACCCACTTGTGTGGATAGGCCTAGTACCCACGACAAGAAATGGCCGAAAAATGCAACTTGGGCACATCACATTTTTCCAGTTAAAACTGACTCTTTTTTCGCAATGTGCTCAGCTGTGTATTTGGAACGCTAGCTCAGCCGGCGCCTAAGGAAACCTAGCAAACGTGTACATTTTTAAAAACTAGACACCCAGGGGAATTTAGGATGGGGTGACTTCTGTGGCTCTCACCAGGTTTGGTTACCCAGAATCCCTAGCAAACCTCAAACTTTGTAAAAAAAAAACACATTTTCCTCATATTTCTGTGATGGAAAGTTCTGGAATCTGTTGGGAGCCACAAACTTCCTCCCACCCTGCATTCCCCCAAGTCGTCCTATAAAAATGGTACCTCACTTGTGTGGGTAGGCCTAGTACCCACAACAGGAAATGGCCCAAAACACAACTTGGATACATCAAATTTTTCCAGTGAAAATAGACCCTTTTTTTGCAATGCGCCTAGCTCTGGATTTTGGACCCTAACTTATCTGGCACATAGGGAAACCTAGCAAACCTGTACATTTTTTAAAACTAGACACCCAGTGGATTCTAGGATGGGGTGAGTTTTTTGGCTATGACGAGGGTCTGTTACCCGAATGCCTTGCAAACCTCAAACTTTACCAAAAAATACATGTTTCTCATATTTCTGTGATGGAAACTTCTGGAATCTGCGGTGAGCCACAAACTTCCATGCAACCAGCATTTTCCAAAGTCTCCCAATAAAAATGGTGCCTCACTTGTGTGGGTAGGCCTTCTGCCAAAGACAGGAAACGTCCCGAAATGCAACGTGGGCACATCAAATTTTTCAAGTGAAAATTGACCCTTTTTTCACAATGTGCCTAGCTCTGGATTTTGGCCCCTAGCTCATCTGGTACCTAAGGAAACCTAGCAATCCTGTATATTTTTGAAAACTAAACACCTAGGGAAATCCGAGATGCGGTTCTGTTACCCAGAATCTCTTACAACCTCAAACTTTGTAAAAGAAAATCAATTTTCCTCACATTTCTGTGATGTAAAGTTCTGGAATCTGCAGGGAGCCACAAACTTCCATGCACACAGCATTCCCCCAAGTCTCCCAATGAAAATGTTGCCTCACTTGTGTGGGTAGGCCTAGTACCTGCAACAGGAAACGGCCTAAAAACCAACACTGGCACATAACATTTTTCCAGTGAAAACAGAGCTTTTTTTCAAAATGTGCCTAGCTGTGGATTTTGGACGCTAGCTCAGCCGGCACCTAAGTAAACCTATACATTTTTTTAAACTAGACACTTGGGGAACTTTAGGATGGGGTGACTTGTGTGGCTCACACCAGGTTCTGTAACGCAGAATCCCTTGCAAACCCTCCGCCTGGGACGACTCCTGGTGGCCCCCCGCCCTGGGCAGCGCACCCAAACCAACAGTCCACGCACGCAACCTGGGCTTCATCTTGGACTCCTCCCTCTCCATGACCAGACAAGTCAACGCCGTCTCCTCGTCGTGCTTCAATATCCTGCGCATGCTACGTAAGATCTTCCGGTGGATCCCTGCCGAGACCAGGAAGGCGGTCACCCAAGCCCTCGTCACCAGCCGACTGGACTACAGCAACGGCCTCTACGCCGGAACCACCGCCAAGCTCCAGAAGAGACTCCAGCAGATCCAGAACGCCACAGCAAGACTCATCCTCGACATCCCCCGACACAGCCACATCTCCGGACACCTGAGAGACCTGCACTGGCTCCCGGTCAACAAGAGAATCTCCTTCCGCCTCCTCACCCACGCACACAAAGCCCTACACAACCAAGGCCCAAGATACCTCAACAGCCGCCTCAACTTCTACACTCCCACTCGTCAGCTTCGATCGACCAGCTACGCCCTCGCCGCCATCCCTCGCATCCGAAGAGCCACCACAGGAGGAAGGTCCTTCTCCTACCTGGCCGCCAAGACTTGGAACTCCCTCCCGACCCACCTCCGCCTGACCCAAGACCACCTCGCCTTCAGGAAGCAGCTCAAGACTTGGCTGTTCGAGCAGTAGCGGACCCCCCCTCCCCAAGCACCTTGAGACCCTCCGGGTGAGTAGTGCGCTATATAAATGTCTTGATTGATTGATTGACTTGTGTGGGAGGGTCAAGTACCCGTGGCAGGGAAGGGCCCGAAACGTATTGTGTAGACATCAAAATTACCTATCACAAAACAAAATGGTTTTGCAAGGGGGCACCTGCATTTTTTGTCCTGGGTTCGGCAACCATCTAGGGAAACCTACCTAATGCAGACATATTTATAAACTAGACACTCAGGGAGTTCAGGCAGATATGGAATGCGTGGATCCTCCCTTGCAAAACCAGGTTGCTTTGTGATAGATATATTTGATGTCTCTACAATACATTTTGGGCTCTTCCCTGTCACGGGTACATTGGCCCACCCACACAAGTGAGGTACCATTTTTATTGGAAGACTTGGGGAAATGCTGGGTGGTAGGAAATCTGTGGTTTCTTTCTGAATCTGGAAATTATGGCACAGTAATGCAAGGAAAAGGTGAGTGATGGTTTAGTATATAAAATTGTATTAACAAGAGATTTCACAAAAATGAAATGCACTGTTAATAATTGAAAGGACAAAAAACGGAACCAGTGACTCACCGCTCATGAGCTGTAAAGCTGCATCAAGGCTCGAACCTCTTTGCAGGTCATTCATACTCCTTTCATACGTGTGACACACACAAAACCATTCGCACCGCCAGCCGCGAGACCAGCATATTACAACACTCACATCAACAGACAGCGCCCACAAATCACTGACACAGTAACCGTACCGGCTGACAGATTGTGGAAACTGGTGTTTGGCTAAGAGTGTGTGTAGTGATAAGTCACTACTCACACATCACCAGCCAAGTGCCAGTCCACACTAACTGCCAGCCAAGCGCCCGTCCACACTAACTGCCAGCCAAGTGCCAGTCCACATACATTGCCAGCCAAGTGCCAGTCCGCACACACTGTTAGCCAAGTGCTAATCCACACACATTGCCAGCCAAGCGCCTGTTCACGCACACAGCCATCCAAGCGCCAGTCCACACACACCAACAGCCAAGTGCCAGTCCACACACACCACCAGCCAAGCGCCAGTCCACGCACACCGCCAGCCAAGCACCAGTACACAAACCGCAAGCCAAGCGCCAGTCCACACACACCGCCAGCCAAACGCCAGTCTACACACACCGTCAGCCAAGTGGCAGTCCACACACACCGCCAGCCAAGCACCAGTCCATACACACTGCCAGCCAATCGCCAGTCCATGCACACCGCCATCACATTTTGTTTTTTTATACAAAAAAGAAAACACAAACAAATTGTACGTGGATACAAAACTACAAACACAAGAGCTGAAACTAAAGACATCGCACTAATGCCAACCTTGAAACTGAACAAAAAGTATAAAACAATAGAGACTAGGCAGTTTACTTTAACACTCATGGATGCTCCCAAAAATTATTTTGCGTGTAGTACATTCTAAAACAAGCAGGCACACACAGCGCAGGTTTAGAATGATACTCAGGGCAGAACATATGAGTCTCCTTCCGCTTACCTCATCGCCAACAGACTCTACATCTCCTACTGGGAAAGTGTTTTGTGGGCTTCGGAGGAGTGTGATCAGTGAAGTGGCGATCTTTCAATCCAGCCGCATTCTCCTCCACTCCAACTCTAGGATCACTTGCCTGTTCCATTACAACAAGGCTCCCTATTACAGACTCCTGAAACTGAGCAAAAGTCATGCTTGACTCAGGAGAACAATTTTTTAACACAACAAAAGCATTAAAAGTTGCTAAGTGGAAAAAATGGATTGCCAACTTCTTATACCAAATGTAAGCCTTACGAAGAGCAGTGTAAGGTTCCAACCTCTGATCTACTCAATCAACACCACCCATGTGCCCATTATAGCCTAAAATGCACACAGGTTTGTGCACTTCAGCAACCTGACCCCAAACAGTCACTGGTGAAGTACTTTCATCATTGATGGAAGTCAGCATGTAGAAATCTCTCCTGTCTGCAAACTTCACAGCGAGAAGTTGTTCAATACGCAACACACTGCACTGTCCCCATTCAAGTTTTTGACAAACATGTTCTTTTGGGAAACCTTTACGGTTAGAGTGCCTTGAGACCCTCATGGGTGAGTACCGTGCTTTAAAAGCCCATGATTGAATGGGAGTGAATTGTGCCGCAAGCAACAGTGTCCACTTTGACCAATTTCCTGAACAACTGCACACTAGTGCAGAAGTTTTCTACATATAAATGGTGACATTTATAAAAAGTCCTCTACCAAGTTCCCACATAAATTAATCACTCACTCCGAAAGTGGGCGGACAACCAGAGGGGTCAATCCTGGAATCCCTAACAGTGTACAGCCTGAAATTAGAGACATATTCAGTCCTACTGTCAAACAGCATATACATCTTAATTCCATAGCGTGCCCTCTTGCTAGGAATGTACTGCCTAAAAACCAAGCAGCCCTTGAACATGACAAAAGACTCATCCACAAATATTTATTTTCCTGGAGCATAGATCTCAGAAAATCTATCTACAAAGTGATCAAGGAGAGGCCGAATCTTAAAAAGAAAGTAACAATCAGGGTGATCTGGTGACAACACTACACCATTATTAACAAAATGCAGCATCCGAAGTAGAAGCAAATACAGATCACGACTCATGATTGCCGGAAATATAGCCGCTGCTATCAAGGGACTGCTAGACTAATATGAAAACATCAATGGCTTGCTTATCAAGCCCATCAAAAAGTTAAACTCAACAACTACTTCAACTCATCCAGATTTTTGATAGTCCACCAGGTAGCTCTAGAGTGGGGCCTAACTCTGGCATTGTTGTCCCTCAAATACTGTTCAGCATTCAAATTAGCCTGCTTAACAATCTCCTCCAAAAATACATCGCCCATAAACAACTGAAAAGAAGTTATAGGCAAAAAGATTTCAGTATCCACTCCACACCATGGGACACTAGTAAAGTCAGGCAACTCCGGCTGCACCATGTCTGGGGCAACCTAGAGGTCAGCTCTTCCTGTGGGAAGCCTTGCAGCACCAGGGTGCAGTCCAGATGCCTCTTGCTGCCCTATCGGCACATCAATGTCCTCCTTTAAAACAGGCCCTTCATCTGCACTGAGAGTGGCTTCATCGTCTGATGATTCCTCTTGGACAGAAAATTTACTGCCAGAATCTTCCACTCCCTCCTCTGCCTCAGATGCAGAGTCAGTCTCATAATCATGGTCAGAGGAAGACTCGAAAAGCATACCAACAACCTGCAGGGCAGTCATCCAGTGGGTAGCCATAATCCTTACTAAGAAAGGAGACTTTACAAACAGGACAACAACCAACACTGTGCAAAATAAGTAATAAACAAAGTGTGGCTTTATCACAAAGATCTATATACTCAAAAACTATACGACTCACTTGCCAGTGACAACTAAACGCACCAGCACCTACTCTGAAGGTACACAGCAAAAAACAACGATATACCACTAGAAAGAAAAAACAAAACAAATTGAGGGGCAATCCTTGCCCAAGGGATCGCCCTCATGAACAAACATGCACAAACATTAAAATTCCCTGGTGCTAGTGATGTTTTAATGGACCTCAAAATCGGCCCAACCTGTCCCCGGGGGGCAGAAAACAGCCAATACAAAATGCCCCCTTTGGAAACGACCCGTTCCCAGGGGGTCGATTCCATTTACTAAAAAAACTAAACATCCCTGGTGAAAGTGGGTTTTCTACCCACTTCCCCTGGGGGCAGATAGGTCTTCAAATAGGGCCGATCCACCCCCAAGGCGAGGTGGCAGAAAACGGCCACAAGTATAACAAAAAAATTGGGGGGGTCATGCACTAACATGTAACATCCCTGGTGCTAGTGGGGGCAGAAAGGACCAGAAAATCGGCCTGATCCATCCTGGGGGAGGGGGAAAAAGATGGCCAACAGAAAATTACACCTGTAGGAAGCGACCCTTCCCCAAGGGGTCACGTCCATTTCCTAAAAAAACATCCCTGGTGCAACCCCATGTGCTATCATGCAGCTGGAATGCCCTACAAAGAGACATCAGGGGAAAGGAAAACTCTTTCCTCTCCCCAGATGCCTCTGTGCATGGAGAAACCATCCCCCACCCCGGAGCAGGAAACACCTACTTCCTTCTCCAGACGCCTAGTAGAAATGTCTTCCAACACGTCCGGGCGCTCCTGATGATGCTGGTGTATGCCGTGCGTGCTGACGTCATTGGATTGCCAAGGGGGAGTCGGAGTGGCAGTGTTTTGGCGCGGTGAGATGGCTTGCCCATGGGAGGAGCACCAGTGCTTCCCTAATGGGTGGATACTATGACAGAACGGTTCTGTCATGAGCACACGCCCACCGTTGCTCATGACGGAACTGTTCCGTCATGAGCACTAATGGGGTTAAGAGAAGAAAAAACAAATATATTTGTTTCAGTGCAACTTCTTTTGTGACCAGAGGAAAATAAATTTTCCCCTTTTTGTTATCCCACTTAAGCGCATGCATGCACCGTTGAATGAGCGGAGGTGTAATAAGGGTCTTTAAAAAAATCTGTAGTTTCTTTAAGTTGTTTAAAAAATTAAACTCTGGTTCAATTCTATCCAGCACTTCTAATGTCATATTTTAATGGGCCTATGTTGGGACAGGAATATCCCCTGCATGGTAAATGACCTACCCTTGTTTCAGGTTCAGGGAAGCCCTGGCTTGGCAGTTTGGGCTGGACTGTTTCCATTAGGCGCAGGGTCAAGACTTATTTGCATATAGCTTGGTCTGAACTGAGGTGGCGGAGTTACCTAAAGAATGATGATGGATTCAACCCAGATCTGTGACTAGGGGGTGAGTGTGAGTGTCTGAAAAGTTTCAGCACTCCGTCCATCATCTCCTTGTGTTTGCTTTGTTCGCCCTAAATTGGCAGGGTATGCCCAGACGTGGCTCTCTTCCTCACTTTGCCACTGGATTCAAGCTAGCCTGGCTGATGAGGGGTGTTACCCCGAAACCAGTTCCAGGATGCTTGTTTCTGGTTTAGGAAAGACCTGGCATGGCAGTTCGGGCTGGACTGTTCCCATGAGGCACAGGGTTAAGACTGATTTTTACATAGCTGGGTCTGAACTGAGGTGGCGAAGTGAGTTAAAGAACGATGATGAATTTAATCCAGTTCTGTGACTGGGGGTGAGTGTGTGAAAAGTTTCAGCACTCCGTCCATCGTCTCCTTGTGTTTGCAAATGAGCTATCCCTGCCATTCATGCCCAACTGCATGTGAAACAATATAATTTCTTTTATTTTGGCCCTTGTGTCATGCTAATCTAGCATTTTCACAGAGGCCTAGGCTTGTACCTGACAATACAAGGTCTAGGACTTGTTCTGTGAGATGGAGAATGTCACCAAGTGTTCCCTCTTAATAAGCAGCGGATTACCGTGTCTGCTCTGGGAACATCATGTTAAGCAGTGGTGGCAGTGTATCATGTTTTGTCACCAAACCTTATATTCAGTCTCAATGAAAGCACAATCTACTGACCCTTCTAGCATACAGTTCCACTGTTATGTGAGATCCAGAAATTTGAGCTGTCATCCTGTGTGCATGTCAAGTAAAGTGATTGTGTAGCTCAATCATGGTGGCAGGATTCTCTGTGTTCTATGAATCTGAGTACCGGTACCAGTGATGTATACTACTTGCCTCTGGTTTGTCATAGTGCATGGTGGAGGATGTGGATAGCTTCCCCAGGCAGATGAAGTGTATCACCTGCATTCCTGTGGCTGGAAGGTGGGTAACTGGACACTAAAGTGAGGAAGACAGAGGCAAGGCTATTGTTAGAAATTCCTGAAGTCATTACTAGCAATGGACTGTTGATTAGTTCCTGAGCATTAACATTTGGTAGTTGGTAGGGATGAGGCATAGGACTGTTGTTTCTGTTGTTCAAGGTGGGAAGTTGCTAGGCAGGGCCTGCCCTTTTATCTGTCTGACTACTGCTTCAGGAGGGCTGTTTTTTTCAAACCATCTTTATTTACATTTTTAGAAACTACATATATCTCATTGACCAGCCTAGGATGAGAACAGAATATGAATTGCAGATTAAGCAGTAGCACTGCCTAATGATATAACAGCTTTGCAGAGAATAAGAAGTAGTGTGAGTGTTTACACAAGAACAATAGGAGGTCTGCCTGTTCGCACAAATCCAGAGTTAAACACATATAGGAAAAAGAAAGATATACTCTAGGTGGTGTGTATGCACACTTTAACTTTAAACCAGGAAATCTAACTGCGGTGTGGGAACAAATTAAAATTAAAATTCGGACAATGAGGGTCTGGGCACCTCCCTACAATAGAAAGGATTATCTATAGCTAAAAGGGGTAACTAGAAGAGATGTCATCCAAGTGAGGATCAGTGCCTTTATGTAGGGGTAAGCAGTAATTTCTCTGCAGTTTGTATTAGAGAGGAAATTTGAGTCGGCAGTCTATAAAGGGCTAACCAACTTTACCACTAATCTCCACAGAGGAGTCAGGTTACTGCAGGGACCTGGGTCGAGCAAGCCATGGGGGTGACAATAAGAAAAGACATAGAGAATTCTACGAAGTTACTGTATCATCATTGGGTGACTCCTTGAGACTTGCTAACATGGTGTCCCAGTCTCTGGCTATTAGGCGCTACTGTAGGCTCTAGCTTCTTCTCTGTGAAGGGCTTGGTTTTCAACCTCCGCACATTTTTTTCGCCACCATGTCCTGTCTGTAGGGGAAATCTTTGCTTTCCAGTTTATGGTTACAGCTCACTTGGCTCAAAGCAGGGTGAGGTCAAAGAAGCGGGCAGCTACCTTGTTTTTTGGCATGTTTTAAATATTCTCAGGGCACAGGTTTCCCATTCATTGAAGACTATTAGCACAGTAATTGGATCAAGATGACTCTTTACTATAACGAGTTAAAAATCAGGAAAATTGATATGGCAGCGTAATTAGGAATTGTTAGCATGGGGGAACAATCTTGTTGATTCGGACTGGGAATAGGTAGGCCCTATGTAGGGTATTAAATTGCATGAATTAGAATTTTGCATTGTCTGAAAACGTGTGCAGATATGTGGTGGCTCTGCCTCACTCTTTATCATGGAGTACTCTCTTGATTTCAGATTCCCATTTGTTTTGCAGGGCTGTACCAAAGTATATGTATGGTATAGGATGGCCTTGTACGGCCAGCTAATGTGTCTCCAGCCGTTATCCAACCCATAACATATTGAATCAAGGGGTGCCTCTCAGGCTTTGTGGCAGTAATAGACCATAAGGTTGTAAGAGGATGGAGAAGTACACTATATGTTAGGTATTAATCCTTATGTACAGTGAACTGCTTACATTGTTGAAGAGAAGGAGATGCCCATCTTTAAATAGATCACATATGGGTAAAATATTAGAATCAGCCCAATGTTTAAGATCCCAGTTTGTGAACTGCCCCTAGTCTCTAGGGTGACCATAGGGTAATGGACTAAGGGCCTTATTTATGAAGGCCTGCGTCACTTTTGCACCACCGTTGTGTCACTTTTAGTGACGCAGCGTAAATAATGCACCATGTTGCTCCATATTTATCAAGTAACGCATCTAGGCAGATGCGTCACCTCGTAAACCCCTGTGCTACATTATACCTGCGTCAGGTATAATGTATGCAGGATTGGCATTCCTCCACAAGAAAGGGTCGTAGGAGTGGTGCAGTGAATTTTGCCGCACCACTTCTAGGACCCCAATGCATCAAAACCTTACGTCTGCCTCATGGAAGGCATAAGGGTGACTCAGGCTCTTCACATGGGTCTTCCGCCATGTAAAAGGAACATTGCTGGAGTTGCGCTACACTTCCGACACAACTCCAGCAATATGCAACTTTTGCACCGACAGATACTTCAGCAATACTGACGTATCTGTCATTCCTTGCAACATGATGCATCATACAGTAAATATGATGCATCATTCGTGTCGTAAGGAGGGCACACTGAGAAGTGTTGCATCGCTGCTTTCACGCAGTGATGCAACACTTCTCATAAATGAGGCCCTAAGTATTTAACAGGCTTCTTGAATAGCAGCACAACACAGTGGACCGTGAGCGAGGCCACTTGTGTCTAGGTTAATTGCCCAGAAGCAGTAGTCCATACAGTTCTTCAACACACAGCGGTGTTCCACCAGTGAAAGTCTCCTCGATTGTTAGGCCTGAGAGCCAACGGCACATCCACTGAGTTGGGCCGCTAAGTAGTATTATACAAAATTCAGGGTCCCTCAACTCAACCAGTATACGTAATTTACTGCAACTCTGCTCTGGCCATTATGCCAGATAAGCTCTGTAAGCAGTGAATCTATGTCATGGAAAAAACTTAAATGTTAGAACATCAGGAAAATTATCAAAATAATACAGAAGGCCAGATAAGACCACCATCATGGAAAGCGTGATGTGGCAGTGTTCTCAAGAAAATGACTTCTGAGTGCATTCATAGCTCTGGTGAGATTTCCGGCAAGAAAGTCCTAGTCAGTGTGGTTTATTCTGATATCTAAAAAGCAGAAGGAGACTTCCTCCCATTGGATGATGTAGCCTTCCAGGTCCAAACTGGTTGTTATAGCCTTAGGTTAGAGCCGGAATATACACAACTTTGACCAAATAACATATAGGCCAAGGTTGCACCAACATCTTAGACAATCCGGGCAAAACTAGTATAATGTTTGCCAAAGTCCTTGATTTATATCAGAATGCCATCAACATTTAACGATTTCACATGTGTGTTGTCAGCAAAAGGGATGCCCCATGCTCCTTCCTCCTGCCTCAGTTTGATGGAGTGTGGCACAACAGTAGGAAACATCCATTACAACGCAGTCATTATAACGACCTACCTTTACAACGTAACTGTTACAACGCAACTGCTTTTAAATCGCATGCCATTATAATTCATGTAAATACAACGCATGTCACTACAACGCATGTCATTACAACGCATACCATTACAACACATGCCATTACAATGCATTATAAGGTAAGTTATGGAGATTTTTTTAGCATTAGGGTGGGTATGGGTTTTGGGGTACATGGGAATAGTAATTTTTACCCGGACACAATCCAACACTTTCTCTACTGTTGCACTCACTGGAGTGGGAATAGTAATTTTTACCCTCTACACTATACTATCCAACACTTGGTCATTTTTACCCCCACACTATCCAACACTTACCCTACTGTTGCACTCACTGGAGTGGGAATAGTCATTTTTACCCCTACACTATCCAACACTGCCCTAAAAGTATTATGCATTGTAATGGTATGCGTTGTAATGGAATGCGTTGTAATGGTAGTTTTTAAAAATGCATTGTAGTGGCATGCATTGTAAAATCATGCAATGTAATGGTAGTTGCGATGTAAAGACTGCGTTGTAAAAGCATGAATTGTAATTGCATGTGTTGCAACGTCATATATTCCACAACAATGAGTGCGAAGACCGAAAGGCAGAGGGGACAACCCTGTCAGGTTCCTCTCCTGATTGCTAAGGGGACTGAGATTAGCTTACCCTACCGGACTTGTGCCATGGGGGTCTAATAGAGCAGTTAAATCACATGTATGATACGTTCTCAAAATGTTGTGAAAACTTCAAAGAGGTACTCCCACTCAAGGATATCGAAAGCTTCTCAAGGATTAGAAAGGCAGAAAGGCAGAGGGGGCCCAGGCCAGTGGAGACATCTCCATTAGCTAGTTTTTAGGAGCTTGTAAAGTCTTATGTTCAGCAACATGTTTTGTCTTGAAATAAAGCCATTTTGAGCTTGGTGGAGGAGCTGAGGCAACACCTGAAGTTTTAGTAGAGTTTTAAACTACTATTGGTCTGTATGAAGTGGGATCTTTGGGGACCCGTTCAGGTTTGAGTATTGACTCTATTAGATCTTCCTGCAGTAACAGCGACAGCAAGTTTTCTGACACCACTACCTCGTAAACAATGGCAATCATAGGTGCTAAGTTGTTAGCATACTTTTGACAAACGAATAAGGAAATACCGAAGCACAGAAAGAAGTCCAATTGTCGTGAAGTATAGCCAGTAAAGAAGTATTGCGAGATCGAAGTTGTGTTCGTGGTGATTTATTCTTTCGACAGTTATTCACATATCTTTCATCAAACATAATATCCAATACAGGCAGGCAGCCGACACGTGTTTTATCACAGAGACTTTTTCTTTTTAAAATATTTTACTTTTTCAAGTCAGGAATGTTCAATACAAACAGTTCATGGAAATAAATGTATATGCAGAATATTCCATACTATATGTGTAGCATAATATGGTTTGGAGCATGTGTGCGACGTTGGCCTGATATATGCTGTCCACTAGGTATAGTGGGCACCCTGTATCAGTCCAAACAACCCTTTATTGGTATAGGTTAAAGAGAACCTTTATTGAAAGCTATCCTAGTGGTAGCTATGGAGAGCAGCCTCCAGGCTAAGTCTTGAAGGAATGTAAAGCAGCTTGTTTTACCAGTCTATAATCTCCTGAGTTCCTAAATGAAAGATATCCACACCAGGTATATATATAAAACATATGTATTTATTACTAATCACACCCTCCCAGTCTCTTTATTAGACTAGAGGTCAAAACACATAAGTTAAACTTCAATAATCACAGTAAAATAGCACAAATACACGTCAGGCCCTAGGGCGAGCCAAAACATATACTAAAATAGTGGTATAAGAACCACGACTTAACTAGACACAAGGCCTAGAGCCTGTAGAATCGCTAGGACCCCAAGGAACCACCCAAGGTAGTGACACAGGGGACCCACAGGGGCCGTGTGCAGTGTGTGAACACAGCCGCGAGCTCCCGCTAGCTTCTATGGGGAAAGTCGCGGTTAGATTTTTAAAGATTAGCGACACTTAGAAATGAGTCAGGACCAAACCCTTTTGGACCTAGAAATTTCTAGGGCTAGCACCCATGGGAGCACCGGAGTACTCGTGTTACCTCACCCAGGGAAGCCGGGTGCATAGGTGTCTTTTGGTGTCGAGTCCCGTCGTCGATTTCAATGGGAGCTGGCAAAGAAGGGCTGCTGCTGTGAAGATGCGAAGTGTCCAATGAGATCTAAGCCCGCATCAGAGATGAGAAGAACCTGAAAGCAGAGGGGACAGAGTCTGGGTCACTAACCAGTGACCAGGAAGGCGATGGACAAATGCCCACCGATGTCGGGTGATTTCAGGTGGAAGGGGTGAAGCTTGACTCTTCAGCCACGAGGACCAGGAGGCGTCGAGGATGACCAGGAGCTGGATTCGAGCTGTCCCATTAAGGATGTCGAGTACTGCAGCGTCGGTGCCCGGATTGGACACAACAAGCCTTGGCAACAGCAACCCACGCAGAAACAAGAAAGATGCTTCGGTGCAGACCAGCAAGGTCTGGGGGATTCACCACTTGGTAGGGAGTCGGGGCACGTCTGGAGCAACCAGGGAAACCAAAGGAAATACAAAGTTACCCCCTCAGGGACCCACTAGTCAATGGACCAGGGATCGTAGAGGGACCTCAAGACAAAACACAAGATGGCGACCCACGGTTCACTCGGGGTGACTAGGCAGACAATATTCAGTGGATTCAGTGCTCGAGGTGGGGACTAACAGTGAGCCCAAGTATGACTTCAACAGACGTCGAGAAGTCAATGCACTTGCAGAAATGCACGGTGGCCAGGAGTTCTGGTTCCACACTACTCACGAGGGCTACGGGTCTCAGCATTGCTGGGGACTTGGGTTGGTCTCAGAGATGTCTGGAAATCCTCTTCCTTGGCTGCAAATACTTCGGAGCTAAGCGGGAGCTTCGATAATGCAGACTGGCAAATTGCTTTGTTGGTGCCTGCCAAGCAGGAGAGTCAATCCTTGACCTTAAGGGAGATTTCTTCAGTCCTCTAGTCTTGAGTAGAGCGTCAAAGTTCCAGGATTGAGCTTCGAAGTTTCGTCCAGGGATATCTAAAGTTCTGTTACAGAGGTTCCTTACTTATACCTAAGGAAGGGGTTGGACAAGCTCTGGGGACCCACCTATGGGAGGGTTTGGAAAGATGGGTGGCTAAAACCATTTCCTTTGTCCAGTTTCACACCAGAGCAGGGGCTGGAAGCCCCTGAACTGCTTTGAGCTGGACTATGCAAAAAGAACTATTGATGGACAGAATGCAGAACAATGTCATACATTCACCCCTGTACAGAGATCTGGGCCTAAATCCATTGTTTTTTTGCTCACTATGCCATTCCAGTTTGGACCCAGCCATATGCAAATCAGTCTTGAACCTGTGCCCAATGGGAACAGTCCAGCCCGAACTGCCAGGCCAGGTCCTCCCTGGACTGGAAACAAGCATCCTAGGACTGGTTTCGGGGTTTCAACCCTCTCCAGCCAGGATAGCTTGGTTCCAGTGGCATGGAGAGCACGGGACTCACGTCTGAGCATACCCGTCCCACTCGGGTGACAAATGCAATGACATCAAGAGACGTCGAGAAGTCAATGCACTTGCAGAAATGCATGGTGGCCAGGAATTCCGGTTCCATGCTACTCACGAGGGCTGCGGGTCTCAGCTTTGCTCGGGACTCGGGTTGGCTTCAGAGATGTCTGGAAATCCTCTTCGTGGGCTGCAAATACTTTGGAGTCCCGCGGGAGCTTCGATAATGCAGACTGGCAAATTGCTTTGTTGGTGCCTGCCAAGCAGGGGAGTCGCTCCTTGACCCCAGGGGAGATTTCTTCAGTCCTCTAGTCTTGAGTACAGCGTCGAAGTTCCAGGATTCAGCTTCGGAGTTTCGTCCAGGGATATCTAAAGTTCTGTTACAGAGGTTCCTTACTTATACCTAAGGAAGGGGTTGGACGAGCTCTGGGGACCCACCTATGGAAGTGTTTGGAAAGAGGGGTGGCTACACCCATTTCCTTTGTCCAGTTTCACACCAGAGCAGGGGCTGGAAGCCCCTGAACTGATTTCACCAAATGTGCCCCCAATGCAGGACTTCAAAGCACTCAGAGAGTGCTCCCACCTAGCCCCAATACACATCAGCCTGTCTGGGAGGTGGTTGCACCTCCCTGTGACCGGAAACTTATTGTCCAGGCCTCCCTTGCCGGAGTTTCGGTGAGCAGCAGTTGACCAGACCCGTTTCTGTGGCTGCAGCATCCATTTTGTGATGCCAGGGCTCAGTTACGTTTCTACCGGGTAACCCAGTATACCATGTCTCTCCCTCTAGAAGGGTGAAATTCTACCCCCGCTGCCAGGACTGGCGGGGGGGGGGTAGGATTCCAAATATATATATATGTGTATAGTGATATAGGTAACCTATATCACAGTAAGGGGTGCATGCACCACCTTACCCAGTAGCAGATATGTGGCATCATTTTGGGTGTCTTCCCAGGGGTGGCATAATACATGCTTCAGCCCCTGGTAGGCCTCTGGGGTAACTATGCCCTTGGTACATAGTGTACCATATACTACATATACTAGGGACTCACAAGGGTACCTCAGGATCCAATCTGTGGTGTACCTAAAGTACATGCAATCAATTTAACAAGGAAGCAGCTAGTCTGGGGCCCTGAATAGCAGGGTCCCAGCCGGGGATACCTGTTAAGCACATCCTACTCTCCTACACAACCCCCCCAAATGCAGGGACATTAAACTAACCTTGAGCAGTTGAGTCTTCATGTTCAAAGTGGAAATATCTGGAGAGTCCATCTGCATTGGCATGGTTACTCCCAGTTACTCTCGTCAGGAACAGTGCTGCCAAAACCGCAAATACGACCTCCTGCCGCCTCGCACCAAACCAGAAGCTCCCCGCAGTAAACATGAGCGCCCGGAGCCCTCACCCGCGGTGGAGTCGTTGCGGCCATCCGGGTCAATAGCCCCTGCCCTCGCATCAACCCAGAAGCCCCCAATAATAATCATCTGCGTAAAGAGCCTTCACCTGCGCTGGAGTCCTCGCGGCCGATGACACCATCCGTGCCAATATCCCCGGTCTTCGGCCAGCAACCCCCCTTCACCAGCAGCACCCGGCCAGACCCGGCAAGCTAAGTGCTGCTCTCGCCGGAGTTCGATACTCAAACCACAGGCTCTCCTGCAACCTCGGCAGAGTCCACCGTGTCTCCCATCTCGGTGCCAGGAACCCATAAGTGAGAAATTATCGCGGGGGCTAAATGTGATTACCGGAGTATTATATATAATTTCTTTATTCGGCTTTACACATTGGAAAACCATAAAAGCAACATTTGATAATACAATTTCATATTAAAAGAGAGATCATCTTACAAGATAAAATTCAGACAGACACAGATTAATATGTTAAAAACAAAGAATCAAGTTATTTTGTTACGTCGTCTGGGACTAGATCCAGCATAATTTTTACAGATTTTTCCTATGCTTCATAATGCATTTTAAAAAGTTAAGGACATGATAGCAAACCGGTTCAGATTCTAACAGTTGGAGACGTAGCATTGCGGGGCGACATTGTCTAAGTCCCCATCGCCTTAATAGTGGTAGTAGCCAAATTTTCCGGTGTGAATGATGGAATTTACAAAGCAATATTGTATGTAAGTTGGTCTGTATTGATTCCTCATCACAGGGACAAGCAGTGAGAATTGAGTCCCACCTATTTCTCTCGGGAAAAGCTACTAGTCTATGAAAAAAGTCTAATCTGAATCTTGTCAATAACATTGTATCATACGTACTAATCTGTAGTGTTAAATAAGGCTGGATAAAGTAAGTGGTCTGGATCATGTTGGCATGGAGGACCGAGGGTTTTGTCGGCTCAGAGGTCAGCCTCAGGGATTCTAGGTGACTCAGAGCCAGTTGTTTCAACGCTCTCTTTGGTAGATCAATAATATCTTCGGGTTCAAGATAATACTTCTCCATGCCAAGATCTTTGAGGAAGTTTCTGCCATACCGAAGCCATGTTATTTTTAAGGATTGATCAAGAGCCATTGAATCCGCCACGATTGCCTGTGTCAGCGCATTTTTGTCAGAGGTCCAAATGCGCCGCCAGAGCAATAATGGTTGGATCCTTAACAAATCCTCTAAGTAAGGGATTCCAAGTTCCAAGTGGGATGCGTAGATTGATGTACTTCTCGGTGTAGCTAAAAGGAAACTGAGGAAGGTGTTTTCTGCCACCTGAATGGTGCTAACATCTATGTGTCCCCAGACTCCCGCCCCATACAGCGCAATCGCCTGACACTTGGCGCTATAGATTTTTAGTAGCTCCACTGGTGCCCTCCTCCCCAGTCTCTGGGAAAATCTCATCAGGGCCACTATGGCTCTTTTAAAAAGATGGCACCTGGCCTCTACTGCTGGCCTCTAGTTCAGCCTTTCGTCGATCATGATACCCAAATACGGATACTGGGCAGTTATCTCAAGTTTTTGGTCTTTGAGATAGATATCCTTTGCTCGATTTTTCCCACTGCCTGCTACCATGACAAACGTTTTTTTGACATTCACATGTAGGTCCAGCCTACCCATAAAATCCGCGTACCTATTCAGGGATTTCTGTAATTCACGCGGAGTGCGCGCCAAAATGACAGCATCATCTGCATAGAGCAGAGCGGGAATCAGGCGCTGTTTTACCCGCGGGAGATCCTGGCCCCCCCTCAACATCTCTTCCTCCAAGCCATTCGTATACAATGAGAAGAGAAAGGGGGCCAGGACACACCCCTGCCTGACTCCACGCTCCACTCCGAAAGACGCTGTCAGCTCCCCCTTCACGCCAAAGCGCACCCTCGCAGAGGCTTTAGAATAGAGCTCTCTCAAAAAATCCAAAAGAGGGGGATCCACTCCCATTTGTCTCAAAACCATCCAGAGTTTTGCGTGTGAAACGCAATCAACAGCAGCGGACAGGTCTACATACACCATATAGACCGTGTCCTTCTTTGCTTGGATATATTTACCCACTATCAGACTAAGATTGAGGGCCTGCTCCACCGTTCCAAACCCCTCCCGGAATCTAAATTGGAGATCGGAAATAATGCCTCCATCCTCAGCCCACCGCTGGAGTCGCTCAAGCACGACCCTGCCAACGACCTTGCCCAGAGAATCCAGCAGTGAGATGGGGCGGTAGCAGTTAGCGTCCTGACGATCCCCCTTTTTAAAAATTGGGACCATGATAGATTTGGTCCAAGATTTTATCAGTCCCACTTTTGCGGCTGCAGTGCACACTCTAGTGAGAATGGGGGCCCAGAGATCCAGATTGAATTTAAAAAGATCCACTGGGACCCCATCTGGGCCTGGGGCTTTCCCGTTTTTACTTGTTTGCAGTGCCACTAATACCTCGGAAATGTCAAAATGCAGGGATATTGGGTATTCAACTGTTGAATGTGTGATTTCTGTCCCTACTGATGTTACTGTGTTTTTAAAGATTTTAGAAAAGTGGGACACCCAAGTATCTTCCTCTATGGCCAGTTCTATCTTGGGACTGTTATCGTCTGTTAGGTAGGGGGATTTGACTGTTCGCCAGAAAGCCTCACTGTTTTTAGAGACAGCACTAGTGTGCAGGTCGTCCCATAGTTTCTGTTTTAGTTCTTGTATTCTTTGTTTACGTGCCCTTCCATATTGGTGTCTAAGGAGTTGGATCTGCTCCGAATCTCTGACTGTTTTATTCAGGGCCACCTTTAGCTTAGTTAGGGCCACGGTACAACTATGGTTAAACCACCCTTTAGTAGTTGGGTTCGAACTCTTTGGATTTACTGTGAGAAGTCCCTTAATTTTCTCTAATATCTGGGTAAAATTATTTAGGACTTCTTCATCCGTTTTTGGTCTTTGAGATAGATATCCTTTGCTCGATTTTTCCCACTGCCTGCTACCATGACAAACGTTTTTTTGACATTCACATGTAGGTCCAGCCCACCCATAAAATCCGCGTACCTATTCAGGGATTTCTGTAATTCACGCGGAGTGCGCGCCAAAATGACAGCATCATCTGCATAGAGCAGAGCGGGAATCAGGCGCTGTTTTACCCGCGGGAGATCCTGGCCCCCCCTCAACATCTCTTCCTCCAAGCCATTCGTATACAATGAGAAGAGAAAGGGGGCCAGGACACACCCCTGCCTGACTCCACGCTCCACTCCGAAAGACGCTGTCAGCTCCCCCTTCACGCCAAAGCGCACCCTTGCAGAGGCTTTAGAATAGAGCTCTCTCAAAAAATCCAAAAGAGGGGGATCCACTCCCATTTGTCTCAAAACCATCCAGAGTTTTGCGTGTGAAACGCAATCAACAGCAGCGGACAGGTCTACATACACCATATAGACCGTGTCCTTCTTTGCTTGGATATATTTACCCACTATCAGACTAAGATTGAGGGCCTGCTCCACCGTTCCAAACCCCTCCCGGAATCTAAATTGGAGATCGGAAATAATGCCTCCATCCTCAGCCCACCGCTGGAGTCGCTCAAGCACGACCCTGCCAACGACCTTGCCCAGAGAATCCAGCAGTGAGATGGGGCGGTAGCAGTTAGCGTCCTGACGATCCCCCTTTTTAAAAATTGGGACCATGATAGATTTGGTCCAAGATTTTATCAGTCCCACTTTTGCGGCTGCAGTGCACACTCTAGTGAGAATGGGGGCCCAGAGATCCAGATTGAATTTAAAAAGATCCACTGGGACCCCATCTGGGCCTGGGGCTTTCCCGTTTTTACTTGTTTGCAGTGCCACTAATACCTCGGAAATGTCAAAATGCAGGGATATTGGGTATTCAACTGTTGAATGTGTGATTTCTGTCCCTACTGATGTTACTGTGTTTTTAAAGATTTTAGAAAAGTGGGACACCCAAGTATCTTCCTCTATGGCCAGTTCTATCTTGGGACTGTTATCGTCTGTTAGGTAGGGGGATTTGACTGTTCGCCAGAAAGCCTCACTGTTTTTAGAGACAGCACTAGTGTGCAGGTCGTCCCATAGTTTCTGTTTTAGTTCTTGTATTCTTTGTTTACGTGCCCTTCCATATTGGTGTCTAAGGAGTTGGATCTGCTCCGAATCTCTGACTGTTTTATTCAGGGCCACCTTTAGCTTAGTTAGGGCCACGGTACAACTATGGTTAAACCACCCTTTAGTAGTTGGGTTCGAACTCTTTGGATTTACTGTGAGAAGTCCCTTAATTTTCTCTAATATCTGGGTAAAATTATTTAGGACTTCTTCATCCGTTTCTAGTAGATCCAGACATTTAATTATGTTTGAGTGTGCCGCTTTTACCAATTTTTCAGTAATTTCGGCTGGGTTTATCTTCCCCCACTTTAATGTATATCCATTTTGTTTTCCTAACTCCAATTTCTTTTGGGCAAGAGTTTTAGCTATGACTGCAGTTAGGGGTTGAGAGTTAATTAAATAAAGATCCATCCTCAGGGCAGAATGATCGCTTAGTGTGTTAGTCAGGACCTCAAGGGACCTAGCTCTGCGCTACAATCCAGGCGAAAGGAGGATGTAGTCGACTGTCGTTTTGTATCCCCTTCCCACATATGTTGGTTGCAGGAAGTTTGAGCCTAAACTTGGCTCGTTAGCTATTGAGTGTTCCAAGTCAGATAACGCGTTGTTCATAGCAATCCCCACCTTGGTATGGGCAAAGTGCATGAGGGGAGCATCATGTTCGTCCACTATCCCACAACGATTTTTCCCAGCATGTGGGCATGGATGCAGATTAAAATCTCCTCCCCATAGAAGATGAACCACCCCTTTTCCTGCCTTGAATTGATGGAAATGGGTTAGTTTCTCCAGGATGTTAAAGAGAAAGGTCAAAAATTGGTCCTCCTCTAAATTATTGTAGAGGTACAGCAAAAGGATAGACTCTTTGTTTTTAAAAGAAAGGGAAAGTAATTGAAAATTTGGATCAGCATCGACTATGGATACTTTTAAGTAGTTCACAGTATTTGCAATATACGTGGTCAGCCCTCCCTTAGGTCTGCCTGCACCACTGCCCAGAGCTGGGGTGAAGTATGTTTTATAACCCAGGAGGTGGAGCTCCGTCATGGACCATGTCTCCTGGAGGCAGATGATTTTACCCGGCTCCAAGAAGTTCATGGCAGTCCCATCCTCAATTTTGGGGCGAAGACCCGCAACATTCCAGAGGAGGATAGATAGGGGCTGCAGTTCTGTGTTAATCGCCGCAGCTTAATTTGCTAGGCAAATTGTTTTTACTTTAGGTGTTAAATGGGGTGTCTTAGGATTAGTAGATTTGGTCGCCGTTAGTGGTCAGTAGGCCTGGGCAAAAATTTTGTTGCGTTCGCGGAAATTGCGATAATTTGACATTTTTGCGTTCCGCGGAGAGCGCGAAAATGTCAAAAATTCCGGTTTCCGCAGCTTGGCGATAATTTGTTTCTTGCTCGCGCTGTAAAATGATACATTCTCGCGCGCGCGCGATCGCCTTACCTGAATCCCTGCGTTCGCTGACAAGTTTTCTTGATCCGGTCGCGTTCTCCATGAGATGTTGTATTGTTTTTAGCCATTTGCGCTGTCTCGCGACAGTTCGCGCCCGCAGTGACGTCATGCGTCGCGCGATCACGTCTTTCTTCTCGCGATCATGCACCGCGAGAACAACTCAAAACAAGATGGCCGCGCCCGCAAGCAACCACATGGGTAAGTTGGCGACCCGCAACCATGCAGAAAATCTCGCGAACGTGCCGGAAAAAAACTTCCGCATCTTCGCGATATTTCTGCTTGTTTGCGATAATTTTAAACATTCTCGCGATAATTTGCGAAGGTTAATTCCGCAAATTCCGCCCACCCCTAGTGGTCAGTCGACCGTTTCAAGGCCACTAAACCTATTCATCGTCGGGATGCTGGACCAGGCATCCAGCGAGCCAGCTCTCTATAGGCCGTCCTCTGTGTGTGCGGACCCCAATCATCCCATCCTCCTCCCCAATGACGTGGCCCCACTGTGTGCCAGGAACTATCATAATCATAGTGATGAGGGCCCACTATTTGCCTTGGGTTGCCATATTCACAGTGACGGGGAGCTGCTACTTCCCAGGAGCTGTCATGATCATTAAAAGGACCATTGTGATGTCTTGAAGGGTAGAAAAAGGAAAGTCGCTTGGTGCCTATACCTCCATTTACAGTCGGGTACTCCCAAGAGCAAATATAATCTACCACTCGGGGGTCTTCGAATGTAATCACAATACAATCTCCCGGTATTGTTTTTCTGTCGTTTCCCACCCAGGGAGTCCTATGTACCATCAGAATCCTACATGGCCAAGTTGCTGGAATAGGGCGATTGGTATTTAGCCAATGTTGGGCCTTGTTTTTCAGTGACCACGTAGGTTCTGCATTGTAATCCACTAACTCGGGCACTCCTGTCATTACAACTACAAAGGGACATGCTTCCGGTGGCATATCAACAGTGAATCTAGCTTCGGGAGGTCCCCTAGGGTCACCTCTGTTGGATACTGGGGCCGAAGTTTTTGGGGCAGGTGTTTTGGGAGCCGGAGTTTTAGGCGCCGATTTTTTGGGTGCCGATGTTTTAGGCGCCGGTGTTGTTGCTGACAGAGCATTACCCTGGGGTAAGGTTATGGTAGCATTAGTGGAAGGTTTCGGCACTCTGTTAATATTTAATGTTTCAGGGGGTGTTGGCTTAGGTGTTACATCTAAAGGTACAGGTACATTCTTTTGTATGGCTGCGGGCTTGAGAAGAGTCTGTTTGTTCCCCCCATTTTTTGGGCCCCCGGTATTTGCTTGGACTTTGTGAGGTTTATAAAATTAGATAGCTGGTTCTCTATCTGTAATAATCTTGCTTCTACTGGTGCAAGGAAAGATTTCAATAGATCTGCAATATTAATTAGCAGTTGTGAGTTATTGCTATCGCTTATTTCCTTCCTACAGGGTGAATGAGTGGAGAATTCCAGGCTAATGGGGTCTGGAGTATCATGTGCGGACTGATTTATGATCACAGAATCTACTACCTGTTCAGCTCTGGGGGTGCGTTCTCTTTCTTACTAGGCGTGTCACTGATCTCATTGGGGATGGGATTTTTCAGATCATTCTTTCTTTTCCTTGTAGCGCCCTCCCTCCTCCCTCTTGCTTGCCTTGTTTCATCCGGTGTGATTTGGGGTATCAGCTCTGATGTCCTTTCTAAGTCTGAGCTTATCTGGAGATCGGAAAGCTGGGAGGCCGACAGGTCCGCATTGTTTGGTAGGCTACGCCTACCCTCACGAAGCATCCTTCGCCCAGAGTTGTCGTCTATTACGGGGGTTCTTGCATCCGCTAAGTTGCCCATGGAGGACCTCTTAGCGAGCGCTAAATCCAAGGACACCCTACCTTCCATCAGACTAATACTTTGGTCTATGAATGAGTTTGCCTTGGTGATGAAGTCGTCCATGGGACCTAAAAGCTTGCCCCCACCCCCCGATACTTTGGTTTTATTTCCTCTAGTTAGGACCATTGTTCCTGTTAGACCAATACAAGGAGTTAACGTCTTATATAAACAGATAGTCAGTAAAGCTGAATCTTTGGGAACTCACAGGTGCAATGTCAATAAGGTAACAGTATGTACGATTTTAGTGTAAGTTCCGGATGAATGGAAGTTAGAGAGATGGCCCGGTCTCTCCCGTCCTCGAACAGCCTCAAATGCCCCGCCCTTTGCCCGGGCTTAGCCCCGGGCGCTCCCGCGTGCTCCTGCGCAGCGGGGAACTACGTTCCTGAAGTAAAGAAAATAATGAGCGGTGGGGGCGTGGCGGTCAGGGAGAGCAGCCCAGGTGTGACTGGTTGGGCTCGCAGGGACTCCTGGGCAATGGAGTCCCCGCTGCTCGCAGCCCTGGTCAGGATACACTCGCCCCAGGTATCAGGCAGCCCCTTCTGGCAACTCCCGCAATAGTCTGGTGCGCTGCGGGACCCGCGCAGCGGGTCCGGCGAGTTGCTGGCTGGAAGATGACAAAGAAGAACAAAAGGACACCCCGACAGCAATCCAAGGGCCTCAAGATGCGGTTAGTGTCCCGCTGGTGGAGGGTTGACAGTCCGCTTTTACTCCCATGGGCGGGGGGGCGTGGCGGTCAGGGAGAGCAGCCCAGGTGTGACTGGTTGGGCTCGCAAGGACTCCTGGGCAATGGAGTCCCCACTGCTCGCAGCCCTGGTCAGGATACACTCGCCCCAGGTATCAGGCAGTCCCTTCTGGCAACTCCCGTGATAGTCTGGCGCACTGCGGGACCCGCGCAGCGGGTCCGGCGAGTTGCTGGCTGGAAGACGACAAAGAAGAACAAAAGGACACCCCAACAGCAATCCAAGGGCCTCAATATGCGGTTAGTGTCCCGCTGGTGGAGGGTTGACAGTCCGCTTTTACTCCCGTGGGCGGGGGGGCGTGGCGGTCAGGGAGAGCAGCCCAGGTGTGACTGGTTGGGCTCGCAGGGACTCCTGGGCAATGGAGTCCCCACTGCTCGCAGCCCTGGTCAGGATACACTCGCCCCAGGTATCAGGCAGCCCCTTCTGGCAACTCCCGCGATAGTCTGGCACGCTGCGGGACCCGCACAGCAGGTCCGGCGAGTTGCTGGATGGAAGACGACAAAGAAGAACAAAAGGACACCCCGACAGCAATCCAAGGGCCTCAAGATGCGGTTAGTGTCTCGCTGGTGGAGGGTTGACAGTCCGCTTTTACTCCCGTGGGCGGGGGGGCGTGGCGGTCAGGGAGAGCAGCCCAGGTGTGACTGGTTGGGCTCGCAGGGACTCCTGGGCAATGGAGTCCCCGCTGCTCGCAGCCCTGGTCAGGATATACTCGCCCCAGGTATCAGGCAGCCCCTTCTGGCAACTCCCGCGATAGTTCGGCGCGCTGCGGGACCCGCGCAGCGGGTCCGGCGAGTTGCTGGCTGGAAGACGACAAAGAAGAACAAAAGGACACCCCGACAGCAATCCAAGTGCCTCAAGATGCGGTTAGTGTCCCGCTGGTGGAGGGTTGACAGTCCGCTTTTACTCCCGTGGGCGGGGGGGCGTGGCGGTCAGGGAGAGCAGCCCAGGTGTGACTGGTTGGGCTCGCAGGGACTCCTGGGCAATGGAGTCCCCGCTGCTCGCATCCCTGGTAAGGATATACTCGCCCCAGGTATCAGGCAGCCCCTTCTGGCAACTCCCGCGATAGTTCGGCGCACTGCAGGACCCGTGCAGCGGGTCCGGCGAGTTGCTGGCTGGAAGACGACAAAGAAGAACAAAAGGACACCCCGACAGCAATCCAAGGGCCTCAAGATGCGGTTAGTGTCCCACTGGTGGAGGGTTGACAGTCCGCTTTTACTCCCGTGGGCGGGGGCGCGTGGCGGTCAGGGAGAGCAGCCCAGGTGTGACTGGTTGGGCTCGCAGGGACTCCTGGGCAATGGAGTCCCCACTGCTCGCAGCCCTGGTCAGGATACACTCGCCCCAGGTATCAGGCAGCCCCTTCTGGCAACTCCCGCGATAGTCTGGCGCGCTGCGGGACCCGCGGAGCGGGTCCGGCGAGTTGCTGGCTGGAAGACGACAAAGAAGAACAAAAGGACACCCCGACAGCAATCCAAGGGCCTAAAGATGCGGTTAGTGTCTCGCTGGTGGAGGGTTGACAGTCCGCTTTTACTCCCGTGGGCGGGGGGGCATGGCGGTCAGGGAGAGCAGCCCAGGTGTGACTGGTTGGGCTCGCAGGGACTCCTGGGCAATGGAGTCCCCGCTGCTCGCAGCCCTGGTCAGGATAACCTCACCCCAGGTATCAGGCAACCCCTTCTGGCAACTCCCGCGATAGTCTGGCGCGCTGCGGGACCCGCGCAGCGGGTCCGGCGAGTTGCTGGCTGGAAGACAACAAAGAAGAACAAAAGGACACCCCGACAGCAATCCAAGTGCCTCAAGATGCGGTTAGTGTCCCGCTGGTGGAGGGTTGACAGTCCGCTTTTACTCCCGTGGGCGGGGGGGCATGGCGGTCAGGGAGAGCAGCCCAGGTGTGACTGGTTGGGCTCGCAGGGACTCCTGGGCAATGGAGTCCCCGCTGCTCGCAGCCCTGGTCAGGATAACCTCGCCCCAGGTATCAGGCAACCCCTTCTGGCAACTCCCGCGATAGTCTGGCGCGCTGCGGGACCCGCGCAGCGGGTCCGGCGAGTTGCTGGCTGGAAGACAACAAAGAAGAACAAAAGGACACCCCGACAGCAATCCAAGTGCCTCAAGATGCGGTTAGTGTCCCGCTGGTGGAGGGTTGACAGTCCGCTTTTACTCCCATGGGCGGGGGGGCGTGGCAGTCAGGGAGAGCAGCCCAGGTGTGACTGGTTGGGCTCGCAGGGACTCCTGGGCAATGGAGTCCCCGCTGCTCGCAGCCCTGGTCAGGATATACTCGCCCCAGGTATCAGGCAGCCCCTTCTGGCAACTCCCGCGATAGTTCGGCGCGCTGCGGGACCCGCGCAGCGGGTCCGGCGAGTTGCTGGCTGGAAGACGACAAAGAAGAACAAAAGGACACCCCGACAGCAATCCAAGTGCCTCAAGATGCGGTTAGTGTCCCGCTGGTGGAGGGTTGACAGTCCGCTTTTACTCCCGTGGGCGGGGGGGCGTGGCGGTCAGGGAGAGCAGCCTAGGTGTGACTGGTTGGGCTCGCAGGGACTCCTGGGCAATGGAGTCCCCGCTGCTCGCATCCCTGGTCAGGATGTACTCGCCCCAGGTATCAGGCAGCCCCTTCTGGCAACTCCCGCGATAGTTCGGCGCGCTGCAGTACCCGCACAGCGGGTCCGGCGAGTTGCTGGCTGGAAGACGACAAAGAAGAACAAAAGGACACCCCGACAGCAATCCAAGGGCCTCAAGATGCGGTTAGTGTCCCACTGGTGGAGGGTTGACAGTCCGCTTTTACTCCTGTGGGCGGGGGGGCGTGGCGGTCAGGGAGAGCAGCCCAGGTGTGACTGGTTGGGCTCGCAGGGACTCCTGGGCAATGGAGTCCCCACTGCTCGCAGCCCTGGTCAGGATAACCTCGCCCCAGGTATCAGGCAGCCCCTTCTGGCAACTCCCGCGATAGTCAGGCGCGCTGCGGGACCCGCGCAGCGGGTCCGGCGAGTTGCTGGCTGGAAGACAACAAAGAAGAACAAAAGGACACCCCGACAGCAATCCAAGTGCCTCAAGATGCGGTTAGTGTCCCGCTGGTGGAGGGTTGACAGTCCGCTTTTACTCCCGTGGGCGGGGGTCGTGGCGGTCAGGGAGAGCAGCCCAGGTGTGACTGGTTGGGCTCGCAGGGACTCCTGGGCAATGGAGTCTCCGCTGCTCGCAGCCCTGGTCAGGATATACTCGCCCCAGGTATCAGGCAGCCCCTTCTGGCAACTCCCGCGATAGTTCGGCGCGCTGCGGGACCCGCGCAGCGGGTCCGGCGAGTTGCTGGCTGGAAGACGACAAAGAAGAAGAAAAGGACACCCCGACAGCAATCCAAGGTCCTCAAGATGCGGTTAGTGTCCCACTGGTGGAGGGTTGACAGTCCGCTTTTACTCCCGTGGGCGGGGGGGCGTGGCGGTCAGGGAGAGCAGCCCAGGTGTGACTGGTTGGGCTCGCAGGGACTCCTGGGCAATGGAGTCCCCGCTGCTCGCAGCCCTGGTCAGGATACACTCGCCCCAGGTATCAGGCAGCCCCTTCTGGCAACTCCCGCGATAGTCTGGCGCGCTGCGGGACCCGCGCAGCGGGTCCGGCGAGTTGCTGGCTGGAAGACGACAAAGAAGAACAAAAGGACACCCCAACAGCAATCCAAGGGCCTCAAGATACGGTTAGTGTCCCCGGAGTATTACAGGATCTACTGTGACCTCTGCAGATTCACCCACATCTCCTAAATCGGCCCCTGACCCCGGAAATGAGGAATCCTACCGGAGCTAAATGCGCTTAAAACTTATTAAATAAGGTAGCTGATCTAGATGACTTAGAATCCCTCATAGGGACTGTAATGCAAAGGAAAACCAATCTCTTAAAAGCCATTAATTGCCGAGGGAAGCCATTTTATTATGAACCACTACCATTCTTAATTTCCAGCTTTAAAATGGTTGAACTCCTGAAAACCTCTGAAGTAAAAAAAAAAAAAAGACTAGACAGTTACCTACTGACTACATATGGAGGATTCCCCCAACTCTGGCAGCCATCTTGTAGCGGCTACCATAATCAGCAGCCATCCAGAAACATCCCCCAACTATAACAGCGGCCATCTTGTAACGGCCCCCAACTAAAATGGCAGTCATCTTGTAACGGCTAAACCTCATACAATCAGCACCAAAAACAGCACCCATGTTGTAATGGCTCCCAACTAATACGGCAGCTATCTTGTAACGGCTATATCTGATACTATCAGCATCAAAAACAGCACCCATTTTGTAATGGTGCCAAACTAATACGGAAGCCATCTTGTAACGGCTAATGTATATATTTTTTCAATCTGCGACAAGATTTACCCACATTGAATGACAAATGCTAACACCCTCTAAGAAGCACTAATAACCAACTGGCAACTGCTCTCAAACTATTTTTACACTGTCGCTCCCTCCCTGTCCTAAAGGAATCTCACATCATGACTGGACCAAACATGACACGGGATGGTAACAGCGCTTACTCTATTCAATACCCTCATAATCTATCAAAAAGTGCCTCTAAAACCTTCAAACACAACCTTCTCAGAAAAAACCCTGATACCCTGTTCCTGGATATCCCTCCTTCAATGCCAAAAAAGGCATTATAATCAATAACCTTATATTCATCACAAGAAAAATAGCCAAATGGCGATTGGCCTTTCACAAGCTACAAACCATCCATGCCCATAAAAATATTCCCTACGGTACTAGGATTACGACACCCACGCAGAACCTCAGAGCCACATTGAATATAACGTCCTTCAAAATGGTACTGTACTAATTCAAGCAGCTAACAAGGACCTAGAACTATTCGACAAATACTTAATCACCCTTACAACCCACACCCTCACCTCACGCAGCACCTTTCAGGTCCTTACTACCCCCACAAACCACTTCTGCTCATGAAGATCAGCGAGCCCCACTTCACCCAAACCTGAAGAAGGAAGCACCACCAACTCTCCGTCCCCAGCACGCATTGCACTGACACCCTCATCTACCTCACGCAGCACCTCTCAGCGTCCCCCTCCTTCACACAGATCCGAGGAAAAAAGCAACAAGAACCCTCCCTCCTTTTAACTCATTGCACTGACACCCCTATCCACCTCACGCAGCGCATCTCAGTACCTTACCTCTACCCCCTCCACCTTGACCTATTGCCGCACCCAGAACCGTTGAAAGAAGCAACAACCCTCCCTACTTAGCACTCACTGCACCGACACCCCCATCCACCTCACGCAGCGCATTTCAAGACCTTCCTACTACCCCCTCCATTCTTTCCTCTCCTGAAAAACATCGGCCCCTTTCCTCACCCAGAACCGATGAAAGAAATAACAACCCTCACTCCTTAGCACACACTGCACTGACACCCTCATCCACCTCACGCAACACTTCTCATGACCTTACTACTACCCCCACCACCCCTTCTTCTCCTGAAGAAAATCGACCCCACCCAGAACCGATGAAAGAAGCGTCAACAACTCTCCTTCCTTAGCATGCATTGCACTAACACCCTCATCTAGAACTACCATTAGAGCCAACAACAATATGACTCCCTCAACACCCAATATCTTGTCTCCCCGCCACACCAGCAGATTGAACGGTAAACACCCAAAATATCGATTCCAAAATATCGACTGCCCAGAATATCAAAGTTAAAATATAGAGTGGACAGAATATCGAATTATCAAAATATAGATAGGTCAGAATATCGAAATTGGGGTACAAAATATCGATTACCAAAATATAGACTTTAAAAATATAGAATACCATAATATCGAATTTTAAAATATAGATTACCATAATATCGAAAAAAAATTGTGTGTTAAGTATGGTAGTATATGTGTTAAAATGATGTATTATTTTTGTAATGTATGTTCAATTTATTTCAACAAATGAATGTTATGTAATTTAATTATTGCGTCATTTAATTCCGTAGCGGGTTGTGGGTTTATAGGGGATTAGGGTGGGAAGTAATTTAATTATGGTTAATTAAATGTTAATTATATTTATATGTTTTGATAATTAATTAATTGATAATTAATTATTAATTGGTAATTAATTTATATTAATTGATTAATTGATAATTATGTTAATTGTATTTGTTATTATTAGGAGCGGGTTGTGGGTTTGTAGGGGAATTGGGTGGGAAGTAAATGAATTGTAATAAAGTAAATAATACTTTTTCTATTTATGTGTATTGATAATTAATTAATAATTGGTAATTAATTTGTATTAATGGGTAAATAATTTGTATGAATTGCCAAATAATTTTGTATTATTTGCAAAATTATTTTTATTAATTGATTAATTGATAATAATGTTAATTGTATTTTTTATTATTGGGAGTGGGTTGTGGGTTTATAGGGGAATTGGGTGGGAAGTAAATTAATTGTAATAAAGTAAATATTAATGTTTTTATTTATGTGTATTGATAATTGATAATTAATTTTTAATTGGTAATACATTATTATCAATTGGTAATACATTTTTATCAATTGATAATTAATATTTTTAAATGGTAATTAATTGTTATTAATTGGTAATTATTTTTAATTAACTTTTGATCGGAATTGATAATTAATGTAATCTTATTTTAAATTTAAATCATTACTTTCCCTACTTTTGCACTCTCAGGAGTGGGAATAGTATTTTTTACCCTCCGCTATCCAACTCTTTCCCTACTGTTGCACTCACTGGAGTGGGAATAGTAATTTTTACCCTCCTGCTATCCAATGCTTTCCCTACTGTTGCACTGTTTGGAGTGGGAATAGCAATTTTTACCCCTACGCTATCCAACGTTTTCCCTACTGTTGCACTCACTTGAGTGGGAATAGTAATTTTTACCCCTACGCTATCCAACGCTTTCCCTACTATTGCACTCACTGGAGTGGGAATAGTAATTTTTCCATTTGCGCTATCCAACGCTTTCCCTACTGTTGCACTCTCTGGAGTGGGAATAGTTAATTTTATCCTCCCGCTATCCAAAGCTTTCCATACTGTTGCACTCTTTGGAGTGGGAATAGTAATTTGTACCCCTATGCTATCCAACGCTTTCCCTACTGTTGCACTCACTGGAGTGGGAATAGTATTTTTTACCCCTACGCTATCCAATGCTTTCCCTACTGTTGCACTCTCTGGAGTGGGAATAGTAATTGTTACCATCCCGCTATCCAACACTTTCCCTACTGTTGCACTCTCTGGAGTGGGAATAGTAATTTTTACCCCTACGCTATCCAACCCATTCCCTGCTGTTGCACTCTCTGCAGTGGGAATAGTAATTGTTACCCTCCCGCTATCCAACGCTTTCCCTACTGTTGCACTCACTGGAGTGGGAATAGTATTTTTTACCCTTGCGCTATCCAATGCTTTCCCTAGTGTTGCACTCTCTGGAGTGGGAATAGTAATTGTTACCCTCCCGCTATCCAACGCTTTCCCTACTGTTGCACTCTCTGGAGTGGGAATAGTAATATTTACCTCTACGCTATCCAACGCTTTCACTACTGTTGCACTGTTTGGAGTTGGAATAGTAATTTTTACCCCTACGCTATCCAACGTTGTCCCTACTGTTGCACTCACTGGAGTGGGAATAGTAATTTTTACCCCTACGCTATCCAACGCTTTCCCTACTGTTGCACTCACTGGAGTGGGAATAGTAATTTTTACGCTGTCAGTATCCAACAAAATCTCGACTTTTTTAAATTACTTATATTATGTTTACATTTTAAGCTTTTTTATATTATATTATGTATGTTTTATTTAATTGTTTTTAATATTTAATTAATTTTATATTATTTTTAATACATTGAAAAAATTCGATATTTTGGCTAACTATATTTTGACAGTCTATATTTTGGAATCGATATTTTAGTACTTACCTGTTTGTAGATAGGGAGTCGATATTCTGTCCTTCTATATTTTGGTATCGATTTTTTATGTAGTCGATATTTTGTCCCTCGATATTTAGTCACTGAACCAGATTGAACAAGACTCAGTCAAAACCCATTCATACGGCATCTCCAGGAACCTACAAATCCTAGAAATCAGAACCATTCTACAACTTGCAGAAAAATTTCTTACTAAACTTAAGCATCTTCAAAACTCTCTTGAGACAGATGACAAGATAATAAAATCTATCTCCCTGCCTCTAAACAATCGGCACTTGCGCACACGCAAACTCCCCAACTGCATAACGGACTAGGAAATACAATCACTGCTATTGCTATACGAAACGCCTTCTTGCCCTATCATAGACAAAGAGGAATACGCTATCCTCCCAGTCTCCATCAACCCATGCAGAACATCCCATCCAATCCATAGAGGAGTAAACCGGAATAACCTTCACTCTATAACCCCAAACCTTGTTAATAAGGAGCTTACTACTTTAACAAACTCCTCAAACCAAATCTCTTGCCTTCTACTAAACTGCCGTTCAGCCCCTAAACACGCGTCTGACATTGCCAACCTCATCCTTAGCATGAAAATGGATATAATCATCCTCCACCAAAACTCAAAAGAATTCCAGACAAGGATAAAAACCCATGGTTTATCAGAGCCCGGAATGATGAGAGACGCAAACTCAGATCAACGGAACGGAAATGGAGGCAGCATCCCTCCCCTCTCCATCTTAAACTACTCTGGAAAGTCAGAAAATCATATAATAAAAGCATTCCACAAACAAAAAAAGACTTCTTCAAATCAGAACTAGAGAATGCCAAAAATAAACCCAAAAAAATCTTCGAATTTATGAAACAACAATCGAATAAACTAGCCAAATCCTCACCCTTAACATCGACTTCACAGCTAAGTAGTGAAGAATTCTCCTCATTCTTCATGGCAAAAACAAATTCCCTCCAACTTGAACTTAGAACGGTGGCAATCAACTTAGCCACCCCAAAGATCACTCAAGCCACTAACCTGATACAACATAAGCTAAGTCTGCCCAAAAATAACTCTCACTGGTCTACCTTCACACTTTACGATCTCAATGACATCACCAAAATTGTAGAGACTACCAAACTCAATAACCACTTCAATAACCCCGTCCTAGCAAATTGCCTACCCCACCTCTATCACATCATCTCCCCTCTCTGGACCAAAATCATTAACGCCTCGCTAACACATGGTCACATCCCGGACTGCCTAAAAACTGGCCAAGTCACCCCATCCTAAAAAACCGACAGCTAACACCTCCGACCCCAACAACTTCCGACCAATAACCAACATCCCCATGCTAACTAAGGTCTTGGAAAAATATGTTCAGCAACAACTGAATCAACACATCACAAACTTCAATGCATTGAACATCCACCAATCGGGTTTCAGACCTGGCCACAGCACAGAAACAGCCATCCTACATATAGTAGACAACGCCCTCTTAGCTCTTAACCGCAATGAAACCTGCCTACTAGTCCTGCTTGAGCACTCATCAGCCTTCGATACGGTCAATCACGACAAACTTCTAAGAAGACTAGAAAATAGGATGGGTCTATCTGGCACAATCTTTCGATGGTTCAAATCCTTTTTGGAAAACAGAGCGCAATCGTTCATGACAAGATTGTTTCTCTCTCCTCACCTAACCTACTGGGAGTACCACAAGGCTCTCCCCTATCCCCCACACTATTCAACCTTCATGTCGAACCACTTACCGACCTACTTCAGCAGGCGAACATCTCCTACCATAGGTACGCGGGCGACACCCAACTATTCATTAAGATCACCTCCATTGAAGAGATAAAGACAATGAATCTAGCTCTCGAAAAAACCATCCACTGGTTAACAACCAACTTAATCAAGCTAAACTCACAAAAAAATGAATTTCTTTTAATCTCTCCCCCCAATAACTCCCAGGAAATAAAGGAATGGACCAAAATGATCACTGCTCTGAACTGCACGCCAACGTTGGAATCACACTGGATAAGAACCTTAACATGCAAGCTCACATCAACTTGATGGCTAAAAATGCCCGCTTTCACCTCAGCTACCTCAGAAAAATGAAGCCATTCATCGAGAACCCAGACCTCAAAACTGCAGTTCATTCCTTAGTTATATCAAGGCTGGAATATGGATGCTCTACCCTCTCAGGGCTTCCCAAAATCTCTACCGCCCCTCTAAAAGCCTGTCTTAACGCCGCAGCAAGACTCATAACTGGATCTGGGAAATTTGACCACATATCGCCACACCTAAAGGCACTCAACTGGCTACCCTATGAAGCTCGTATTCACCTAAAGATGGCTGCATCACTCACAAGGCGTTACACCACAACACCCCCCAGTACCTAGCCCAAAAACTTACTCTATCTGAAGGAAACAGACATTCTAGGAGCGCAGATAATCGCTCCTAAAACCCTCACGTTTTAACAAGACTAAAACCGCCAACAGAGCTTTTTCTCGAGCAGAGCCAAGAATTTGGAACTCGCTTCTGCCATCCATCAGAAAAATCACCTTGACACCCCTCTTCAAAAAGGAAACAAAATCATTCTTGATAAGCAAACTCCTCCCTTAAATTCCGCACAAACACCACGCCAGCTTATAACCTCTAACTTGACTATATTCTGCGTAAACCGATATTTCGAAGCCAAAACGTGCACAATCTCGAACTGACTATCTTTGCTCAAAACAGTTCTATACTCTGCTTTTACCCTCCGAACTCTGTTATGCTATGTTGTTACTTTGTATGCGTTGTTTTATTTTTCTGTATGCTATGTTTTTACTAAATGTGCCACTAAATGTGCCACTCATACGTTGCTCACTATGTAAAGCGCTCTGTTACCCTACCTTGGGTCTGGTTTGCGCTATTGAAAACTCTAAAAATAAATAAATAAATAAATAAAGGTCTATGTTCCACTGTATAGTCCATCCCCTGTAGGAAATGGACCACCTGAGCAATTTGGGATTTTCACCCTTCATCTGTTTTAGCCATAAGAGGGGCTTATTGAAGTGAGTACCAAATAAGTATGGCCTCAACTTCTTCAGAGCCCAAACCACAGAAAAGGCCTCCCTCTCAAAGGCTGACCAACGTTTCTCTCTGGGGTCAGCCTTCTGCTTGTGACAGCACAGCCCCTACCCCCAACTCAGATGCATCTGTTTGGACAATGAACTTTTTGGAGTAGTCAGGACTTTGCAGAATGGGAGCAGTGCACATGGCCTGCTTCAGGTCATCAAATGCCTTTTGACAGCTAACTGTCCACTAAACCTTTTTGGGCATTTTCTTAGAGGTTAAGTCATTCAGGGGTGTCACTATTGATCCATACCCCTTGACAAATCTTCTATAGTACCCAGTCAGGCATAAGAAGGCTCTCACCTGAGTCTGGGTAGTGGGAGCAACCCAGTCCATTATGGTCTGGATTTTGCTCTGCAATGGTTCAACCTGGACTCCACCTACAAGGTGGCCCAGGTACACAACCTGACTCTGCCCTATCTGGCACTTAGTAGCCTTGATAGTTAGGCCTGCTTTTTTTTATCCTCCCAGGTGGAGCTAAAGACAGCAATATCATCTAGATATGCTGCACTATAGTCTTCCAGGCCTGTAAGGACTTGATTCACCAACCTTTGGAAAGTGGCAGGTGCATTCTTCAAACCAAAGGGCAGTACCACAAATTGATAGTGCCCACTAGGGGTAGAAAATGCTGTCTTTGGCTTTGCATCATCAGCTAGTCTGATCTGCCATTAGCCAGCTGTCAGGTCAAATGTGCTTAGAAACTTGGCTGAGGCCAAACTATCTAATAGCTCATCTGCCCTGGGGATGGGATGGGATGGGCATCAGTCCTAGTGACTGCATTGAGACCCCTGTAGTCCACACAAAACCTCATCTCTCTCTTGCCATCTTCGGTGTGAGGTTTAGGTACCAGGACTACTGGACTAGCCCAAGGGCTATCTGAGGGTTCAATAACTCCCAAATCCAACATCTTTTGGACTTCTGTCCTTAACAGTCCCTGACATAGTCAGGTTGCCTGTAGATCTTATTCTTCACGGACAGACTGTCCCCACTGTCCACTTCATGAGTGCACCAGGTGGTCTGACTTGGAGTCAGAGAAAACATATGTCTGAACTGGCTGAGAAGGTTTCTGCAGTATTTTGCTGCTGGGCAGTGAGGCTGCCTGCCAAGGCTACACCATCAACTGACCCATCATCAGGGTTCTGAGAAATCATGTCAGGGAGTGGGTCACTCTCTTCCTCCTGTCCTTGATCAGTAGCCATGAGCAAGCCCATGTCTGCCCTGTCAACATATGGTTTAAGTCTGTTGACATAAAGTACCCTTTGGGCACTCCTAGGGGTTCCAAGGTCTACCAAGTAAGTAACCTCCCCTTTCTGTTCAACAATTGTATGGAGGCCACTCCATTTGTCCTGGAGGGCTGCTGGGGCCACAGGCTCCAACACCCACACTTTCTGTCCTGGCTGGTAAACAGTCAGTACAGCCTTTTGGTCATGCCAGGCTTTCTGTAATTCCTAGCTAGCCTCAAGGTTTTTGTTTGCCTTTTTCATGTACATCCTGGAGTGGAGACCAAGTACATAGTCCACTATGTCCTGTTTGTGGGGCTTGAGAGGTAACTCCCATCTTCCTTAACCAGAAACAATGGACCCCTAACAGGGTGACCAAACAAAAGTTCAAATGGGCTGTAGCCAACCCCCTTTTGAGGCACCTCCCTGTATGCAAATTAAAGGCAGGGCAAGAGTATGTCCCATCTTCACCTAAGCTTCACTGGGAGTCCTTTAATCATGCCCTTTAAGGTTGTGTTGAACCTTTCAACTAAACCATTGCATTGTGGGTGATAGGGTGTGGTGAACTTGTAGTTCACTCCACACTCCTTCCACATAGCAGTCAAGTAACTAGACATGAAGTTTGCATCCCTGTCAGATACTACCTCCTTAGGAAAGCCTACTCTTGAGAATACACCATAGAGAGCTCTTGCCACCACAGGTGCTGTAGTGGTCCTTAGGGGAATTGCTTCTGGGTACCTAGTAGCATGGTCCACCACCACCAGTATAAACTTGTGCCCAGATGCTGTCTGAGGATCTATGGCACCTACAATGGCAATCCCCACTCTCTCAAAGGGAACCCCCACAACAGGTAGTGGTATCAGGGGGGCCTTTGTGGTTCCACCTGCCTTGCCACTGGCTTGGCAGGTCACACAGGAGCGACAAAACTCCTTAGTGACTTCAGACATGTGGGGCCAGTGAAAGTGAGGGACAATTCTGTCCCAAGTCTTTTTCTGGCCCAGTTGTCCTGCTAGGGGAATATCATGGGCTAGGTTCAATAGGAAGCCTCTACACTTCAGAGGTATAACCAACCTTCTGGATGCACCAGGCTTGGGGTCTCTACTCTCTGAGTAAAGAAGTCCATCATCCCAATATATCTGATGGGTGCCATGAGCATTCCCAGCAGCCTCATCAGCAGCTTGCTTTCTGAGGGGTTCAAGAGAGGGGCAGGTTTTCTGCTCCTGGCTCAGATCAGACCTAGAAGGGCCCCCTGTCCCCAAGAACTCAACCTGGTCAGGTTCAAGCTCCTCTGGGACAGTTCCTTCTTCAGGCTCAAGATCATCTCTCTGCTGCTCCTCCTCTTGGGAGGCACCTGGTCCATTATTCCAGAATCCAGGGTCTATCTAGTGTTAGACATTTTGGCCTGTGACCTAGTCACAGCAAAGACATGAGCAGGTATCACTAACATTTCTACATGTGTCCTGAGCTCCACTTCAGCCCAAGCTGAAGATTCTAGACCATTGCCAAGCAAGCACTGTACTGGTAGGTCTGCACTTACCACAAACGTCTTAAGGCCAGTTACCCCTCCCCAGGAGAAGTTAACAACTGCCAGAGAATGGTCTGTTCTGACATTGCTAGCATTGGTCACTTGGTACATTTCACCAAGTATAATCTGCCCAGGATCCACAAGATCTTTTGTCACCATTGTGACACTTGCTCCTGTGTCCCTGAATGCCAAAGCCTCTCTTCCATTTATTAAAGGCTGTTGTCTGTATTTGCCCAGATTACTGGGGCTCACAAAGGGGGACATATACATGCCTCCATCACAGACTAGAACAGCCTGAGTTGGAACTCTGACTAGACCAGAGTCCATCTCAGAACCCAGGGTCAACCCTACTATACCCTTATTCTGACCACTACAACTACCAATTGTAGCTGGACTAGGGGGAACAGTTGCCTTAGGGGCAACGGTGGCTAGAGTAGATTCTTTGGACTTGGTGCAGTCACTGTTCCAATTAGTTTTCTGCTTACAGATTTTACACCATGATTTCTTTTGGCCTTTTCCCTTGTTAGACTGTGAATCCCCACCTGAAGATTTTTGGGGGCCTTGTGAAGACTTCTGGTCTTTACCCTTCTCCCCACCCTTGTCAGAGTTTTTAGAATCTTGCTTCTTGGGTTCGCCACCTTGGTTCTGTACCTTCTGCCTCACCCTGGTACTGACCCACTTGTCTGCCTTCTTTCCCAATTCTTAAGGAGAGGTCAGATCTGAGTCTACCAGGTACTGGTGCAACAGCTGATTCTGACAAATATTAAGCATCTGCTCCCTCATAATCAAATTGTACAATCCTTGATAGTCATGCACTTTGCTGCCAAGTAACCAACCTTCCAGAGCCTTAGTAGCACAATCTACAACGTCGACCCTGTATTGATTCTGTGCCTTTTGGGTATCCCTGAACTTTAACCTGTATTGCTCAGTGGTTAGGCCAAACCCATCAATCAAGGCACTCTTCAGACTGTTGTAATCATCTGCCTCCTCTTCTCTAACAGTGAGGAGCTTATCTCTACCTTTGTCTGCAAAGGAGAGCCATAAGATTGCTGCCCACTGCTCCTGGGGGACCCTTTGAACTTTACAGGCCCTTTCCAGTGCAGTTATCCATTTGTGGATGTCATCCCCACTCTGGTAGGGGGGTACAATCTTATTCAGGTGTCTATGGTCATGAGACCTCTCCCTATCTCTAGGGATGTTGCTGCCACCATGGTACTCTTGTCTCATCTTTTTTCTAGTTTTTTAGAGCTCTAGGGCCTCCCTATCTAGGGCTACCTGATTTCTTCTGATTTCAAGATGAGCTTCCTCATACTTAAGCAGTCTCTCCCTTCTCTCCTGAGAGGTTTCCCTCCTATGAGAGGAGATTGAGGTCCCTATAGGTGAGTTAGACTGGTTACACTCCACTGAGGGAGATCTTGACCTTCTTGGCCCATCGCCAACTCTCCCAGGGGGGACAAAAAGGGGTCCATTATGGTCCTCTCCATCACTGTCTAGGGGAATTGGACTTTCCAGGTCCAGGTCATTATCATCTGCCTGGCCAGCCTCAGAGGTCAGGTCATAGGGAGTTACACCCCTAGGCCTTTCCTCAGGTGCTGTCCCGCCCACTCTGCCTAACCCTTCAGATCCTAAAGCTCCGCTAAGGTCATCCTTCGTGAGTACTTCTATGAGATGCTGGGTGGTTGGACTTTTGCCTGTCTTCAGTTTCCTAGTTGTACATAATGCTCTCAATTCCATGAATGGGAGGTTATCATACTGGGAATTTTGAAGCGCATTGGCTTCTGGTAGGGATCCACTGGTTCCTGGCCTTGAAGACATCACTAGTGAGGTGTGGTGTATGCACTACCTACTCTAGTATGGCCTACTAAACTCTCTGGAGTTGTAGAAAGGGTGTGCTAAGCCCTTAACACACAACTCTAAGTTCAGTAGAACTTACTGTATTCTAAAGCTTGTATTATATGTACCTAGGGTACCTTTAGTGGTTTTCAGTTAGTCACTCAATTGAGATTATCTTGTAAAACAATAGCAAGCTGGAATCCCACCGCTGCCACCAATGTGAGAAGTTGCCCTAATATATGTTGTCCACTAGTTATAGTGGGCTCCCTGTATCAGTCCAAACAACCCCTTATTGTTATAGGTTAAAGACAACCTTTATTGAAAGCTATCGTAGTGGTAGCTATGGAGAGCAGTCTTCAGGCTAAGTCTTGAAGGAATGTAAAGCAGCTTGTTTTACCAGCCTATAATCTCCTGAGTTCCTAAATGAAAGATATCCACACCAGGTATATATATAAAATATATGTATTTATTACTAAACACACCCTCCTAGTCTCTTTATGAGACTAGAGGTCAAAACACATAAGTTACACAGTAAAATTGCACAAATATATGTCAGGCCCTAGGGGCGAGCCAAACCATATACTAAAATAGTGTTATAAGAACCACGGCTTAACTAGACACAAGGCCTAGAGCCTGTAGAATCGCTAGGACCCCAAGGAACCACCCAAGGTAGTGACACAGGGGACCCACGGGGGCTGTGTGCAGTGTGTGAACACAGCCGCGAGTTCCCGTTAGCTTCTATGGGGAAAGTCGCTGTAGATTTTTACAGATCAGGAACACTTAGAAATGAGTCAGGACCAAACGCTTTTGGACTTAGGAAGTTCGAGGGCTAGCACCCACGGGAGCACCGGAGTACTTGTGTTACCTCTCCCGGGGAAGCCGGGTGCATAGGTGTCTTTTGGTGTCGGGTCGCGTCGTTGAATTCAATGGGAGCTGGCGAAGAAGTGCTGCTGCTGTGAAGATGCGAAGTGTCCGAAGTGATCCAAGCCTGGATCGGAGATGAGAGGAAGCTGAAAGCAGAGGGGACAGAGTCTGGGTCACTAGCCAATGACCAGGAGGGCGATGGACAGATGCCCACCGATGTCGGGTGATTTCAGGTGAAAGAGCTTGACTCATCAGCCACGAGGACCAGGAGGCGTCGAGGACAACCAGGAGCTGGATTCGAGCTGTCCCATGAAGGATGTTGAGTGCTGCAGTGTCGGTGGCCGGATTGGATAGAACAAGCCTTGGCACCAGCAACCCACGCAGAAACGAGAAAGATGATTCGGTGCAGACCTGCAAGGTAGGCACTCACCACTTGGTAGGCACATCTGGAGCAACCAGCGAAGCCCAAGGAAATACAAAGTTACCCCCTCAGGGACCCGCTAGTCAATTGACCAGGGATCACGAAGGGACCTCAAGACAAAACACAAAATGGCGGCCCACTGGTCACTTGGGGTGACTAGGCCAACAATCTTCAGTGGATTCAGTGCTCAAGGTAGGGGCTACAAGTGAGTTCAAGCACGACTTCAAGAGATGTCGAGAAGTCAATGCACTTGCAGAAATGCACGGTGGCCAGGAGTTCCGGTTCCACGCTACTCACGAGGGCTGCGGGTCTCAGCTTTGCTGGGGACTCGGGTCGGCCTCTGAGATGTCTGGAAATCCTCTTCCTGGGCTGCAAATATTTCGGAGTCCGGCGGGAGCTTTGATAATGCAGACCGGCAAATTGCTTTGTTGGTGCCTGCGAAGCAGGGGAGTCACTCCTTGACCCCAAGGGAGATTTCTTCAGTCCTCTAGTCTTGAGTAGAGCGTCAAAGTTCTAGGATTCAGCTTCAGAGTTTCGTCCAGGGATATCTAAAGTTCTGATTACAGAGGTTCCTTACTTATACCGAAGGAAGGGGTTGGACTAGCTCTGGGAACTTACCTATGGGAGGGTTTGGGATGAGGGGTGGCTACACCCATTTCCTTTGTCCAGTTTCGCGCTGGAGCAGATGCTGGAAGCCCCTGGATCGGTTTGAGCTGGACTATGCATAGGGACCCTGAACTATGCATAGGGACACCAAATGTGCCCCCATTGCAGGACTTCAAAGCACTCAGAGAGTGCTCCCACCCAGCCCCAATACACATCAGCCTGTCTGGGAGGTGGTTACAACTCCCTGTGACAGGAAACCTATTGTCCAGGCCTCCCCTGCCGGTGTTTCGGTGAGCAGCAGGAGGCCAGACCCGTGTTTGTGGCTGCAGCATCCATTTTGTGATGCCAGGGCACTGTTAAGTTTCTACCGGGTAACCCACTACTACCATGTCTCTCCCTCTAGGTTGGTGGAATTCTACCCCCGCCACCAGGACTGGTGGGGGAGGGGGTAGGATTCCAAAGCGTTTGACACCAAACACGACATGTTTCTGTGCAGCCTTCCCAAAGTTAGCATTTACCGCGTGGTTATAATGCACTTAAGAGTATATGTTCAGGCTGCGTTGCAAACAGCATCAAAGAAGGGTCTCCGAATGCTGCAGAGGGGCTCTGCTCATGCATGGGCACCCCCTCACATAAGAACCAAGCACTCTGCCTTCAGGATTGATACGGCCTGCCATAGGATGACTTATAGGTTTATGTGTGTGTGTGTGTGTGTGTGTATATATATATATATATATATATATATATATATATATATATATATATATATATATATATATATATATATATATAGTGATATAGGTAACCTATATCACAGTAAGGGGTGCATGCACCACCTTACCCAGGCTGCAGTAGCAGATCTGTTTTGTCATTTTGGGTGGCTTCCCAGGGGTGGCATCAAATATGCTTCAGCCCCTGGTAGGCCTCTTGGGCACCTATGCCCTTGGTACATAGTGTACCATATACTAGGGACTCACAAGGGTACCTCAGGATCCAATCTGTGGTGTACCTAAAGTACATGCAATCAATTTAGAGAGGAAACAGCTAGGCTGGGGCCCTGAATAGAAGGGTCCCAGCCAGACTAAAGTCGAAATACAGTGAAACACCAGCAAAAAGTGGGGGTATACCTGTGAAGCAGATCCTACTCTCCTACAGCATTGAGATCACAAAAACAAATTATTAACAACAATTAACCATCATCTAAAGAAAAATGCAGTCCATGATATTCTTCCACATGAAAGTAAACACAATAATAAGTCCCAGTTTAAAGCTGCCCAGATGTTATCAAATTTCCTCAAAGAAGAGGGGCCTCTACCTTTAGCCAAAGCCATCTCAGACTCATGGACATTTCTTAGGAGGGCCCACTATTCATCTGCCTTTGGGGGAATAGCATAAATCCATGCCCGGGCCATACATTACCAAGTACAGACAATCTTTGTCAATAAGCACTTGATTCCCCCATCGTACTCAGAATTGACCCCCATCAGTATCTGTTTAGGGGATAGTGAGACTCTGAATCCTAGGCCAGATGACATTAGCTTGGTTACCCCATCCCAAAAACCCTGCAGGGCTGGGCATATGGAAAACATATGCACAATACCAGCAGCTAATTTGGGGCACCTGACTTTATCCCTAGATGTATTTATGCCCCATTTGGAAATCCTCTCTGGAGTGTAGTATAGAAGGCAAATAGTCTTAAGCTGTTGTAATTTTAAATTGTTGGAGTTTACCGAGCAATCGACAATCTCCAATGTCCTCTGAATCTCAGAATCAAGAATATCGGAGGGTAGAAGCGGACTCCATTTTCTTGCCAATACCTTATTATCATCAGTGGCATACTGAAAGAAGTCACACTATCTCGTACTCATCAATGGTTTCTTATCTAATTTATATAGATGTTACGTTAGCTCTGTACCTGCAAGATCTACCAGGTGCTTACAACCTGACAAAAACTAGTCCCTCACTTGTAATTACTCAAAGAAATAAGGGTTAGGGAGCCCATGGATGGCCTGCAGACTGGCAAATGAGCAGAAGCAATTCAGATTGTACACCTGCCTAATATTCTGAACCCCATATTGTGCCTAGGCGCTACCTACAGAATCTTCAAATACTGATGAGAAGGCAAGATTATCCCATAGTTAAAAAATCTGTAGAGAATTTATGACATATTGTTTGCTAAATACAAATGGCATCCTTCACAATCTTAAACCGGACCCTCTTATAGTAATTAGGGTCTCCCAGCCGGGTCGCAGATACTTTTATAAAGCTGAAGTGTATGAAAATACCAATATTGTGAGTATACATGCCACAAAGTAGTGCCTCACTGCATGGCGTACTTCGTTGCTAATAAAAGATAGTAGACTTGGTGCCAACAGTAGACGTACCCGTATAAAACTGGGGAATGTATCAATAAGAGAGGTGCAAGTACGGACCCATGTGGAGCCAAAGGGGACAGAGAACCGTCCTTAATCGTGCAAGTAGCAACCTGTTAGATATCAGCAAGACAAACACAAATGGTATATGGGTGTGTGTTATGTGCCCAGGTTAGGCCCATGTAGCAACGCTGCGCATTTTTTTACATTGTCTTCTTTCTGCACAATAACATTTCAGTGTAACCTTTTGCACACATTTGCATGTGTGACAATGTTGGATTAGTTTCTCTGAAACTCCTCTGCTTTTACATCTGACTTCGCGCAACATTATCATGATGCCTCGAACACTGAATACAAGATCTTTTACGCACGCTGCACAAATGTCATTCTATCTTCATCCACGGGGCGACAGGGCAATCTACATATCCATAACAATGCTAATCTGCATATATACCGCAAGGATGCTTTTTATTATAAATGCATACGCTTTTCGGGGGGTTAGCAGAGGAGACATTTTAACTGACATTCAGGGTTTCCTGCATGCTGACACTTCACCAAGCAGCTGCCTAACATCCCAGTGATGGGTGTCCAGTTCATGACCAAGACAGGGTCCTACATTGTTTTCCGCTAGGTAATGGGATTGAATCATCCTGTGGGAGGATTCTTGGCTATACAGCTACATACACTCTAGACACACAAGGAGTAGGAATCACATAGTAGAAGTACGTCTGATTACTACCTTTTTTATATGCATTATACCTACTCTGTTTTAGCACCATGGTGGAACCCTATCTGCTATTCACTCTTTTGGTGATTGTAATCCCTTTCATATGGTTCTGTTTACTGATTACCGTAGCACATGTATACTATACAAAAGTAACGTTGGTTCAATAAATATATATGGAAAACGTCCCATTGTGTATGCTCTGTATATGTCTCTGAGAACAAGAGTGCACGAGTGATTGAGGGAAAGGGTTCTAGATCTATTACCACAATCCCTGAGGAGACCGGATTGTCATGTTCAGTAGCTGCCAGAAACCATTTGCTCGCTGTTTGGTTAGGGGGGCTTATGGGGGCACTGTGAACTAGCTGGTCTCTAGGCCAACATATACCATAGGGGTACATGGAATCGGTCTGAGGACCTCACTCAAAGTTTATGTACAAAAAATGTGCCAATCCTATGGACTAGTGGGAATTACACGAGAGGAAAGAAGTATGCACGTAGCCTTCATAAGCCTTAATAAGTAGCAGATGTAGCCTTGATAAGCCTTAAAAAGTAGCAGATATCTCTGCTACCTTTTAAGTGTTATCAAGGCTATGTACATACTTCTTTCCTCTCGCCTGTATACCATTTGTGTCTGTCACGCTGATATCTAACAGATTGCTACCTGCACAAATATGGGATGCTACTCTATTCACTATGGCTCTGTATGCATCTGTAGTAGCCGCCCCTCTAACTGATATGTTCCCCGATTGCATATGGGCAGGTCTACTGTTGGCACCAACTATACCATCTTTTATTAGCAAAGAAGGATGCCATATGGTCAGGTACTACTTTGCCGTGTGTATACTCAGAATACTGTAATTTTTCATACACTTCAGCCTTGAAAATGTCTCTGTGATGAAAAATGTGTCGGCTGCCTGGCTGTATTGGATATTACGTTTGACGCAAGAAATGTGAATAACAGTGGAAAGAAAAAATCAGACACACACAACTTCGATCCCGCAATACTTCTGTACTGAATATACTTCATGACTTTTGGACTTCTTTGTGTGCTTCAGTATTTCTTTCATCCTTCGTCTGACAAACTGGGGGGGTTCTTCGGATCTGGCTATTTGCACCATAGGAGACAAGGAGTGTATACCAGGAGAGTACCAACCCTAAATTTGTGTTATAATTTTGTACATTGATTTTCCTAAATTTGTGAACTGCTTAGGATGTAAGAACATTGTGGCATAGCCAATATTAACTTGTGTAGTGTTGCAAATATATGAATATACCTTAAAGAATGAAGTGACAAGCAGCATTTGGCAAAACAGGGACAAGTTGGTCTAATTAAACGCAGGGGCTGGGAGAGTGTCAACAGATAGCATTTGAAAAAAGTCACTCATTGTACAGAAGTTTTGGCTGACCATTTATACTGTTCATGAGGTACAATACACCGATTTGGCATTCTTGGCTAACAAGTACAGCTATCTTATAAAGGAGACACAGGTGGCCCTCGATCTCAGGGAGAGGTAGTATGGGCCATTGTGTATAATGCTATGTAATGTAATGTAATCAGCATTTATAGAGTGCACTGTGACCCTACGGGTATCCTGTCACTTGAGCACGTGAAAACCAGCTAGACTCTGAGTATATTGAAGGGCACAGGATCAATAGAGCTAAAACTTATGTCCTAGGAAAGAGCCAAGTCTTCAGCTTCTTTCTAAATGGCAGCAGGTTTTCCATCTGCCTAAGTTCGGCTGGGAAATTTGTTTCAAGCCAAAGCTGCTGCAATGCTGAAGGCCCTTCCTCCTGATCTAACTCTTCTAAACCTGGGCACTCTCACCAGTTTGGCTGAGGAGGAACGAAGGTTACGCGAGGGGACATACCACTCAAATCTGCTCTGTAATGGTTTGGGCCCAAGGCCATGCAGAGCCTTAAAAACTATGCATAGTGACTTGAACTGTACCCTCTGCATAACTGGGAGCCAGTGGAGCTCAGAGAGAGCCTGATATGCCGATGATTGGCGTGGTCTCATTAGAGCTAGCTTGGCCGCGATCGACTGGATTCTCTGGAGTCTCTCTATCAGCTGTTTAGGAGACTCCAGGAACAATGTGTTGCAGTAATCCAGTCGAATTAGAATGATACTCCCTACTACCAATGATCTAGTCTGTTTGGGAAGCAATGGGAGGATCCTTCGGAGCACTCTAATCAGAGCAAAACAGCCACCAGCTATTTTATTTACTTGAGACTCTAGACTCAGATTACAGTCAAAGCTGACTCCCAAATTGCGTACTGCCTTAGCGGGAATCAGTGGATCTGACACTGGGAGTTGCCAAAACCCAGTAGGTAGTGGGAAGGGAACCTTCCCAGCTGAGCAACACAGGATCCTATTTTTTCCCTATTAAATTGTAAATAATTATTTCGTAGCCATAATGCGGTATCTTGCAAACAGTCATGACATTTTTACAGCAAAAGTGACTGGTGGTCTTCTAATGAAAAAATCAATTGGGTGTCATCAGCATAGTTCACAAGACTGATGTTATGTGATTTGATGACAGCAACCAGAGGCCTCATATAAATATTGAATAAAATAGGGCTGATGACAGACCCCTGCAGCCCACCATGCTGGACATTCATGAACTGTGATTGGTACGGTGGAAGAACAACCGACTGTTGCCTATCAGAAAGGTAGGATTGAAGCCACTTCAGGGCCAGCCCTCCTACTCCCGCTCCAGCAAGCCTGACCAGAAGTACCTTGTGATTTACCGTACAAATGCGGCGGACAGGTCCAATAAAATCAGAATTGCTGATTGACCCCGTCCGCTCGCATTCGGAGATCATCCAATATGGTCACTAAGGCAGTCTCTGTCCCATGTCCTGGGCGAAAGCCAAATTGCACATCCTCCAGTTTCTCATTGGCTTCAAGAAACTGGGAGAGTGCTCTACTGACCAGTCGCTCTGTGATCTTCACTGGATAAGGCTGCAGGGAGATGGGCCTGTAGTTCTAAGGACATGCTGGATCTAGTGAGGCATTTTTCAAAAGAGGTGTAATTATCGCTTTTTTCCAGCATGTAGGCACTTTTCAACTCTCCAGAGATTGCTTGCAAATCAGACTAAGCACCAGAAGGAGCTCTGATCCTAAGGCTTTCCATATGTTGTGAGGTTGTGGATCCAAGGGAGAGCCTCAGGAGACACTAAGGGCTAATTTGATAAAATCCTCCTCTGATGGTATATCAAAGTGATCAAGGCTACCAGAGGTCTCTGCCATTTCTTGCTCTTGTATATGGATGGCTAGATAAACCTGATACTTTCCAGTTCGATCCTCCATCGTGGGCAAAATTCTCACTTGTAGTCCCTTAATAATTTTGCTGATTTTTCCCTCAAAAAAGGTGGCCAAACCATTACAGAGATCTTGTGTGGGGGAAATTTCCTTTTTTGTGCAAGCAGGGTTCGTGATATTGTTCACTGTTTTAAAAATACTCCTAACACTATTAAGAGATTTCTGAATAGAATCAGCAAAGTACTCAGCTTTTGCCATAATTATTTCTTTTTTATAACTAATTATTGTTTCTCTCCAAGCATTTTTATCCTCGTCTCTATATGTTCTTCTCCATTTCCGCTCTGCCTGTTTACATTTCTTTTTCAGAAGTCTCAAATTATCATTATACCACGGGGCAAAAGGTCTACTCCTTTTTTTAATGTCTTTTAAGGATGCTGACTGGTCAAGCCTCGTACTTATTTGATTTAAAAAATTCAAGTAATTTTTGTCCACCTGTTTGCCTGCATCAAAAATCCTATTCACAAAAAAACTCCGGCAATGGCATTGTCTTTCCTACAAGTCCTCTCCAATCCCTACCTCTGAAATTCTTATTTTCCTTAGGGTCAGGTATTTTCAATCTCGGGCTAACAATCTCGAATTGGACTAAATGGTGGTCGGACCAGTCTACTGGCAAGACTGTCCCCATCTCTATTAATTCTTTATTAGCAAAAATTAGGTCCAATCCGTGCCCACCCGTATGCATGGGCTCTATGACCCACTGTGTCAGATTCATGTCTTCACATGTTTGGAGAAGACTTTTGTATCCTTAATCTAGGCTCCCGTTAGGCCATAAATTAAAATCTCCTAAAATGTGTAACCTCGAGTGAGTTAGCGCCACATTACTGAAGACGTCTGCCAGCGCATCCTGCTGTTGAGAGCTAGCAACTCCAGGTGGTCTATAGCAGACTAAGCCAGTCATTACATGTCCCTTGGTGTCCTGTAACGCAAATCCCAGTAGTTCAGAGCCGCTCACCTCGTCAATGTCTACTGAGATAAAATCCCAGTTTTCTTTCAAAATAATTCCAACCCCTCCTCCTTTCCCAGTCTGCCAGGGTTTGTGTAGTGCCTTATAGCCCGGTGAGCAGCTGAACCCCAGCTCCAGGTCTGACCCAGAATGTATCCATGTCTCTGTCATAAAGAGGACATCCATATTATGGGTATCTAATAACAATTGGATCTCCACTCCATGTTTGTATAGGGATCTGACATTAAGTAGGCCACACACGTGCTTATCCTCTTTCCCTAGCTTTACTTGAAATCTGGGAGAAGTAGCCCCCTCCATCCCCACTCCTGACTTACCGATGTCTCGCAGCTCCCCACTTGTGTAGTGATAACACCTTTGTCCTCCATGTATAATACCAAAATGGGCTTGCCTTTGGTGCGCCTTCTGCACGCCGTCTGCACGCCCGCTGCGCGTGTCCAAACAATTTTAACAATAGTGCAAACTAAAAAGTGCAATGTGCAATTCTAGCCGCATTCACCTTCGGCCCCCACACTCGTGGTTAGCAATATCACGTGTCCAGATGTCCGGCCTGGGGAGTGTGCCATCACTATGTGTGGTGTGTATGCTGCGTCCTGATTGGCTGAGTGTTCCTAACTGTATGTGGCATCTATCTTTTGTGGTATTTTGGGAACTCGCGACTTTGGCCATACGTGTTTTATTGGGGCCAATTTCCTTGGATCCGTTTGTGCTGTAACTGCCTATTAATGGGATTGATCAGGGTTTTCTCTGGGTGTGTGTTTGTCTTTGAACAAAGTGTAACTGCACCTGTGACTTGTCAATCAGTAGGATCATGTTTGGGTCGCTGTGCCTGTATGACCACCTATCTCTGACTCTGGGTTGATGGAAGTTTGTTAAAATGTGTACAATTAACATGGCGGTCATAGATATCATTTTTACAGACATCCTCAGTATTGTGTGTATAGATGTCATAGCCTACATCGATATTGTCTTTACTGATATTGACATTGTTATGCATGCATAGATTATGGCATACATTGACATTGTTTCTACTGGTATCGACATTGTTATGCATGCATGGATTATGGTATACATTGACATTGTTTCTGCCGGTATTGCAGTGGTCGAGCCTGCATATATCATGGTGTGTAATGACATTGTATTCACGAACTCCACCAGAAACCAGTCAGTGCCAAGGGACATACCTGACGCCAATTCCTGAGTGGCTTCTTTAATGCTGGGGCAATGACAGTGTGTTAAGAAAGTCTTCCATTTTACCATCAGGACTCTTGGGATGGTTCCCATACAACATGCAGTAGTATTCATGAATGGTGTAATAATGTCTTACTGAGAATGCATGAGTTCTCCCCAGTTTGGTGATGTTATGAGTGTTTGAGTGTTTTCCCAATTGGTGAGCCAGACCAGCAACCAACCATCTTTATCCTTCTCACATGGTAAGGTTTCAGCAATTGCTGTCTGTTCAAGCTCTCCCTCCAGGGACCTACAGGCACCATCATCTGAATGTAGTTTCAAGTTTATTGATTCAGCTTTACAGTACATACAATAATAATAACATAGCATACACAGTACACAAAAACCCCAGTCTTTGTAATCATCATACAGTTCATGCCTCAAATGATCCATAAAACTAAAAAGAGAAAACATTCCTGTCCATGTGTTCCCTTTTTACTAGCATGCCAATTTTCTTGGTTTCAAGAGGAGCAAGGTGCTTTCCACCATTCTTAAAACACCTTAAAGGACTAACGATTAGTCTACATGGCTTCCCTCAATGACATAGCAATGTCCCCCAAGCTTCGCTACAAAACAAAGAAAATATAGTTAGGCTCTATAGGGAGGCATAATGAATTAAGTAATAAATGTGTTAAAATGAAGGTAGGACCCCTGTGCAGGGGGCCTAGGACAGGAAATGCCATGCCAAACTATAATAAAACACTGAAGCTATTTTTAAATGCATCCTGAGACTAAAAAGAGTTGTGTGACGACTATACAACAGGCAGTTGGGGAAACTAAAAATGATTAAGAGCCATGCCATCCAAGGCTTTCTGAGTTAAGCCTCAAAGCTTGTATGTGTAAGAACCACAGAAAGTGCAAGTGTAGGAAGAGATATTGTATATCCCGGCAACAACAAAAATAAAGTGCTGTATGCAATTGCTATCATAGGCAGCTAGAGGCTTTAGCCTCAGAAGATTGTGTGTGCAAAGACCACCAAAAAGTGCAACCTTGCAGAGACACGGTTAGTTTGAAGGGATATTAAATATCCGCGCAAGAAGCAGAATAAGGTGCTGTACACAGTTGCCATCATCCTAGTCAGCTCAAGATTTTAGACTAAGTATAGTTCTCCCATATCATATCTTTTATAGATTCACATGCTTGTATTTTCCCCGTCTTCATGGTGGAAGTCCCATGGTAACAGTAGAAATAACAATATTAAAACATCACCATAGGCCTCCATAGAACAGAAAACTCTCTTAAGTTACCTTTCAACCTTGTTTGATGACATCCAAAGTTCAGCCAATCATAGCAGAGACCTTAGAGTTCCCTTCCCCTATAGAGCCACCAAACCTCAGATTTCTTACTGCATGTCGTTGGATAGGTAGTCTCTCTGAGCTCTGCTCAGTTACAGCATTCTATCTTCAACTTTTGACATCCAGTCCCAGCTTCTGCTACTTTCAAGGCATTTATGGACTATATACTTTTGCCTTTCCTTCTTGTTGAAATGCCAGAGCCTAAAAAAGGGCTGTTTAGGTCTTGTAAGACCTGAGAGAAGTGTAGGCTGTTCCTTAAAGACCCCCACAAACAGTGCCTATATTGCCTCTACCCTAACCACAAACCCAGGGATTACAAATATTGTTGTACCTTTTCTGCTAAATCCCTCAAGGACAGAGGTGGTAGGCTACTATTCTGGCTCCAGAAGAGGAAGGCTGCTGCAGACTCAGAGTCCGAACCTGAGGTAAAGGCCCATTCTTCCACAAGGAAAAGAAAGGAAGACAGTTCCTCTTCCCATCATGGGGACTCTAAAACATCCAAGTCCCAGGACAAATCTGAGGTGAAACACCACAAAAATCCTCAGGTAGAGACTTCAAAGTCTTTTTCAGCTCCAGCTTCTTCTTCTTTGACTCCTGTCAGGGACCAGTCTTCTCGCCTGTCAACGGCCTCGTCGTCGAAGATTTCAGCCTCCTCAAGCAAATCAGAGGTTGCTGCACTGTCGACGGCCTCGTTGGCGACGGTTACTATGATGACCGTCAAGACGTTGCCGGCTGCAGAGTCGCTGTAATCACTGCAGACGGTAATGGCGAAGTCATTGTCCACAAGGCCTTCTCCATCAATGAGAATTTCACTGCTGACCACCAGTCCGTTGACAATTCTGATAACAATGGCCCCGCAGACGAAGACAGCACATGCACCATCGATATTGTCACAGACGATTACATCGACAACGGCACCGATGCCAAACCCGTCGACGGGACATCCGACAGAGTTAAAACTTTGCCTCCTTCAACCCAAGAAAATTCAGGATTTCTCCAAGATTTCCCCTTTGCTACTTTTTTTTTTTTTTTTTTTTTTTTTAAGTTTCAAAAACCTTTATTGCAACTTCCAGCAACCATACAATCATTCGCCTACAACCTTTCCGGCCGGCTCAAAGAGACCATGTAGTAGAAGTTCAAGCAGCATGTACACAGCCATTTAGCCGACAACCCGGGGGTCCGGCGGCACTGATAGAAATTATCCTCTGATCATAAATGGGTCGGAAAAAAAAAAAGAAAAAGTTCGGCTGTGAGGGATAGATGGAGGAAACGATTCTAAAACCCACCCGGGTCAAATACCATCCACACCGCCCTCGCAGGGGGGCAGAGCACCACCACAGGGCCCGTCTGGGGTCATCCAGCACCAATCACTCCGCGCAAGCCGGCATGTTTCCCTGCCGCAGATGCCCCCATTCAGCCCGTCTCCCCCTCAGCCACACCACCACAAACCCCCCCGGGCCCGATACACCAACCATACACGCAACACAGCCCGGTACCTAACCGTCCTCCTCAGCGGAGCTAGTCTGGGCTGCTAGATACACTTTGAACGGATCCCAGATATCTTTGGCTCTGCTCTTCAAAGGTTGCGTTTCGGCATATATCACATTCTGATCCTGACAGTACAGAACATCCTCCAACCACTCCCCTGCCCCATCGACACGCAACTCGCCGTTTCGCGAGTAACAACACAACATTGACAAATTTACGGTATGCTTTAGGCACAGACGCTGTATAACCCAGCAACATCACAAGCGGGTCAAGCTCAACCACTTCTCCCACCATAGCCGTAATAGCAGCATGGACCTGTACCCAATAATCAGCTACCCCCGCGCAAAGCCAAGCTAGATGTAGGAAATCAGCTCCCTCTGAACGGCACCTCTCACATCGATCAGAGTCTGACAAACGGAATCTATACTTCCGCACAGGAGTGTAATACCAGCCCTGTAGAAACTTATAATGGATAATACGCAATCTGCAGCTGGAGGAGATTTGGGAGGTGAGCTCACAGCAATACACCCACTGCGCCTCTGTAATGTCCCTACCCAACTCGACCGTCCAGCCATGAAGCGCCTTCCCACCGATGTCTCCACCACACCCGCGAATACTGCCATATAACTGTGAGACCAGGTGCCGACCATCCATAGAGGCAAGCAGGATCTGCAACGGATGCACCACATCGGGCTCCTCCGGATAGTGCGGTAGCACTAGCCGCATCCCCTGCCGCAGCCGGAGATAATAAAAGACTTCCAGTGGATTCGGCTGATATCCCGCAAAGAATTGTTCCTTTGTCTTGAACTGACCATTCTCAAAGAGATCCCCCCAACAGCTGACCTTTATCTTAGCACAGAACATCCGGAACCCGTTTTCCTGCAAAAGAGAGAGGCCTGGATGATAAACCAACGGGAGCCGTGGGGCATAAAGTAGACTGGTCGACAACCTGCGCATTAAGCGCTGCCAAGCATCAATCGTGCTGGTCACGGTGGTAAGCGGTGTGTCGAGCGCAGTGACTGGGCCATGGATGAGGCCCTGTAGCGGCAATGGGCGCGCCAGCCAGTCCTCAACCGCTAGTTGCGGCATGAAGGGTGTAGGAACAAACCAAGGATATGCAAAGTGCGCCTGCGCGCTCAGATAGTACACCTGAAAATCGGGAACGTCGAATCCCCCCTTGCGGTATGGCAAGGTAATAGTCGACCAGGCCAGCCTGGGCTGCTTCCCAGCCCAGAACAATCGCAGCAATTCAGAGCGCAGTGTTCGGAAGAAGAAGGCACCTGGGTAATATGGAATATTTTGGAAGAAATAGAGAAAGCGGGGCAACACTACCATTTTTATCAATGAGGCCCTGCCGGCCATTGTCAACGGCAGCGAGATCCAGCGCGACACATCATCCGTCAGCTTATCTATGGCCGTACCATAATTCAGACGTAAAGTCTCTTCCCGGTTCGTCGAAACACGAACCCCCAGGTATCGGAGATCAGAGTCACACCACTCCAACGGGTAATCTAGTGCATATCGCCCGACCGCCGTCGTCAAGGGGAAAAATTGCGATTTCCTCCAGTTGATGTGGATCCCAGACAATCCCCCAAACGCCACAAATTCGCGGAGCAGCGAGTTCAAGTTGTTCTGCGGATCCACCACATAGAGCGTTATGTCATCCGCATATAAGGACACATCTATCTGCCGTTGAAAACATCGGAAGGCACTCTGCTTGTGGAGTTGTCGGATACGACATGCCAGAGGCTCGATCGCTATGGCGAACAGCAGCGGGGATAGCGGGCACCCCTGTCTGGTACCCCTAGTCAACTGTATCGGCATCGATAGTTCCCCGTTGACCAAGACTCTAGCCGCCGGGCCGGTGTATAGTAATTTAATCCAAGCGACAAAGATTTTGGGAAATCCCATTCGGTACAGTATAGTGAATAGGTAATTCCACTCAACTGAGTCGAACGCCTTAGTGGCGTCAAGGAATATGGCCGCGACGGGCAGCTCCGGCGCGATCGTCTGAATCAATGAGAAGAGCGTACGCAGATTACTAGCGGTGGATCTACCCGGGACAAACCCTGCCTGGTCTGGGAGGGCAATTTTAGTCATCAAGAGGGAGAGCCGCGTGGCCAGCACCTTCGCCAGAATCTTGGCATCACAGTTGATCAGGGAGAGCGGCCGGTAGGAATCACAGTCCTCCGCAGCCTTGTTCGGTTTCAGCAGGGATGTAATCACCACCTCCCTCATCGAGCCCGGCAAAAAACCCGCCTCTAGAGAGTCCTCATACACCTCCCGCAATACCGGAGCCATTATGTCAATGTAACTTTTATAAAACTCCGCTGGCAAGCCATCCAGACCAGGTGCCTTACCATTACTTAATGACATAATCGCTTCCCGTATCTCATCCAGCTCAAACGGGGCCCCCAGAAATTCCCTGTGCTCATCGCTCAGCCAGCATAACGCCACGTCGTCCAAAAAGTTTCCAAACTGGACATCCCCCACGTTGCGGGCAGTATACAGTCCCTCATAATGCTCAGTAAACCTGCGTAAAATCCCCTGGGTATCATGATGCAGAGCTCCGTCCTGCGTGCGTATCTCTAAGATGTGTGAGGCGCCCCGTAACTGCCTGGTGATGCCCGCTAATGCCCGCCCAGGTCTCTCCCCTTCACAATAACGTCGGGCCTGCCAATGCTTCCCCCTGAAGCGGGCCTCTCTCTCCGCCTCTCGCTCATATTGGGATAACTTCTCCCGAAATTCCTTATGGAGTGGACCCATCGGCTCACGGGCCATGGAAGTCTCCAGCTCCTTAAGTTCAGCTTCTAGCCTGGTGAGTGTACCCCGTAGGACCCGTAGAACTCCAAAACTCTTAGATATGCAAAAGCCCCGGACCGTAACCTTAAACGCCTCCCAGATGGTCTCTACACTTGCAACAGTTCCTTTGTTGCGTGGAAAAAAGTCCGCGATCTCCTCCCCCAATTCTGCCTGGAATAGTGGATCCAACAGTGCCGTGGGTTGTAAGCGCCATCGCGACTTTGCACCGCCGTATCCCGGGATGGCCACCTGCACCAACACTGGACAATGGTCCGAGTAGGACCGCGGCAAGTGGGTCACCCTGCCCAGGTCAACCGCCAGTCCCCGGGATAGTAGGCAGTAGTCAAGTCTAGCCCAGGTGTTGGCATAAACCGTGAAATGCGTCCCCTCACGAACCCCAGCATGCATAAACCTCCAACTGTCTATTAGCTCGCCCTCCCTCATTATACCCTCCACCGCTTCTCCTGCTTTTCTGTTATATTGGGGGCTACCATCCGATCTATCGAGCCCCGGTGTCAGCGTGACATTGAAATCTCCACCCCATATGAGATGCATGGACCCCACATTGAGGATCTCTCCCCACAATTTAATGTAAAACTCAGGAGTGTCCACATTAGGCCCATAGCAGTTGACAATAGTGACAGTATCAGTGCCCAATCTACCCCACACCAATACAAATCTCCCCTCATCATCCTTGCGTTCACCCATCCGCACAAACGGCACAGTTTTTTTAATCAGAATCGCCGTACCTCTGGCATATCCAGAGTATGAGGAGAAACAGCGCACCCCTGCCCATCTACTCGCAAAGGTATAGTTGGCCCGGGGGCTGAGGTGTGTTTCCTGCAGCAGGGTAATTTGCACCTGATGTTGATCCAAATAGGCCACCACCCTCCGACATTTCCTCGCATCATTCAGTCCACGGACATTCCAGGACAGAACCGCTAGTCGAGAGATACGATCCCGGTCAGCCATCCCCAGTTAGCCATCCATGACACAACACGCGGCAGTCTCCCAGTCTTACCGATGTCCCAAAGGAGTGGCCACCCCAGCCAAATCCCGGGCAACATACTTCCACTCTCGCCCCAAGAACCCCCGCAGCCGTAGCTTCGTACCCTGCAATCTTCCGCCCACTCCCCGGCCGACCCAATCCGTACTTTTTGGTTGCATTCCACTCATTCTGTGAACCCCACTCACACACACCTCCACAACTACCCTTGTACCCACCCCCCTCCCACTGAAGCAAACCCCAACCTGCCAGCAGCGTTCCCCCCCCCGTCCCTCCCGTACAAATCCCAACAACTAGGGCGAAACCAGCCCTCAACCCCAAAAACGTATGCTAGGGTAATTCCCATCGGGAACATTTCTAGGTGGCACCACTATAACCCCTTCCATGCAAGCCCGCCCGAACCACAACTCGTGTAGCCCAGCCCGGCAACCAGGAGGGGGGTGTCCAGCGCCATAATCAGCGGAAACCTGAGGAACACCGTCCACATCCAAGGATGTCCATAAAGCAAGTGCAACAATGCAGTTCTGCTGCGCAGGCCAAGAGGAGTTCCACGCCAGGGGGGGATCCCGGCAGCCATCGATCCGCAGGATATCCCCCTACCCCCCACTGCTACCACTCCCACCCGGAGTGCAGGGCAAGATCCATCCTAAATAAGGTCCAAGCATAGCCCAAAGGCCCCTCTCACCCAGGAGTGTATATACAGAAACAGAGCTACTCACTCACGGGTCCACATCCTCTAGCTGTTCTTGATCAGGGGCCAGATCATCGTCCGCTCCCGTCTCCCGCCGCCTATTCCGTTTGTGTTGCTTGAGAAAGTCCTCCACCTGTTGTGGAGTGGTGAAGAATTTCTGCCTGCCCTGGTACGTGACACGCAATCGAGCAGGGTAGAGCAGTGCGTAGTCCATTTGCAGATTGCGCAGTTTGGCCTTAACTGCGAGGAATTTCCGACGCTCCTCCTGGACAAGCGGGGTGAAGTCCGGATACAACGTGAAGGAGTTACCCTCATACGACAGCGATCTCGTACCTCGTGCCGCCCGCAGGGCCGCATCACGATCCCGGTAATTCAGCAGCCGAGCTATGATCGGCCGAGGTGTCGCCCCCGGCTTCGGTCTGGGAGCCAGTGCCCGATGCGCCCGCTCCACGATAAATTGTGTAGAAAAAACCTCTGAGCCGATCGCCGCCACCAACATCTTCTCTACATACTCCTCCATTTTGCCCACGTTGGTAGATTCCGGAATACCCACGATGCGGATGTTATTCCGCCTACTCCTCGCTTCCAAATCCTCATTCTTAGCGGCGATGACCCGTAGGAGATTATCCATTCGAGATAACTGCGACGAGTGTTGGGTCATCGCATCCTCCGAGTTCGATATGCGCTGCTCCGCTTCTTTCAATCGACCCTCGTGCGCATCGAGCTTGTGCACCACCGCATCCATACGTGACGACAGGCGATCCACCTTGTCCGCAATTGTCGCGAACCCTTGGCGCACCTCACACATCACGGCTTGTATACTCGTGGCCGCATCCGCAGCTCCCCCCGATGCTTCGGCCGCCCCATCCGGAGGGCTCGACTTCTCCCCAGGCTTCAACGCTTTCTTAGGAGCCGCAAACGACAGCTTGGGTTGTCTAGTGTCCGTCTTCCCCATCTCTGTGCCAGGGCAGAGCTCTCCTACACCACCGGTGTGGGCCCCGCGCCGTCTCCCCACGATCCCACACCGCTATTTCCTGCGCCGCTCCAAAGGGGGATCCCCGTGTTCTCCACTCAATGCTGGCAGGCCCTACCGCATCCAGGCCTCTGCTGCCACTCAGGACGGACGCGGCAAGCCACACCACCCCGTGAGCAAAGGGGCACAAGCAGCGATCCGCCGGCCTGGGGGGGGGCTGCACACCAAGTCCAAAGAGAGCGTTCCAGGCGCCGTCCGCGCCTGACTCCAGCCGTAGCCCACCGGGCCTTCCACGAGGCTGGCACTGCCTCCGCTGCACCCGGCCCCCCAGGGAGGAGGGAAGGAAGAGATCGATGCCTCCGCCGCTGCCGTGCGCACCACCGGCCGCCCCTCAGGGGCCTCGCACCACCACAAGCCGGCACAAGATCCGCCCCAGGCCCACAGGCCTCGCAATCACTCCGGAGGACGGGGGGTGGGGGGGCAGGGGAGCAGCCCCCACGTACTCTCACCCGTCGCTGTGGCCGTCCGATCTGCTTCTCTCAACCTGCCAGGTCACCATGAGCCCCAAGAGGCCTCCCGGATCGTCTCTGCCGTTTGCGGCCTTGCACCGCGTCACCAGCCTCGGCCTCGCCTTCCGGCTTAATCCGGAACGTCTGCACGGCAACCTCCAGCTCCGCTCCCGCCGCAGCTTGCAAGCGGTCCCACGTCGGCGTCCCAGCAGCCAGAGCCTTCTCCGTCGGACCAGTGACTCTTGACCACCAACTGGACCTGCGACCGCAAGGACGGCCCCCAGGTGTGCGCCTAAAAGGATAAATTAGCGGATAAATAGCGCCGGACTGCGGGAGCCCTACAAGAAGGCGTCCATTCGCTAGCGCGCCACCTAGCGTCCCCTTCCCCTTTGCTACTTACTCTCCTTTTGGACTTCCAAGAGTGAGTGAATGAATGTCTGTTTGTTTGTCTCTGCATACAGTCCATCACAGTTAAGGGTCAAGGGCCAAGATTCTGATGATGAGGACATTGAGGACATCTTACCTGGCAGGAGAATATTCTTTTGCGGACAGAGGTACTTATGCTATGCTAAAGTTCTTGACATGCCATTTGATGGAGAGTGCTTGTTTGGTAAGCACATAGATGAGGTGCTACAATCTATAAAAGCTGACATGGCCAAGGGTTCCGGCAGTCTCCAACAGCACAGTTTTCAGTACTTTGGGGGTTGAGTGCGTGGGCAGTTCTTATCCGGTCCGCAGTTTCAACAGCAGTACCAGCCGTATCCGCAGAATGCCTACCAGCCATATAACTGATCTTTTCAATCCAATGCTGCCCAGACTTATTCGAGACCATCAGGACGCAAGAGGCAGCAATCTACTGGAAAGTCCCAAGACTCCAATAGGAGACAATGAATTTCATAAGGCCCCTGCCACCATAGACCAATGCCATGGTCCCGTTTTCTCCATATTATTTCAGAAATGGAGCTCCTTTTTTTCAGAAAAATGGGTTCCAGACATCTTCCAGCACGGCCACACCTTGGAATTCATTCAGCTTCCTCCAAATGTTCCACTGCAGAAAGTTCAGCTGCGTCACCATCTAGATCTCAAAAAGGTGATACAATTGCTTCTTCTCAAGCGGGCCATAGAGGAAGTACCCCTCAGTCAGCAAAATCAGGGGTTTTATACAGAGACAGGTCATGGACCTCTGAAGGCTGAACAAGTTCATCAAAAAATAATCTTTCAGGAGAGTCTTCTTCTCATGTAAAAAGGGGATTATCTGACTTCTCTCGATATCCTTAACGCTTATTTTCATATTCCCGTCCACCCTCAGCATCGAAAACTGTTCAGGTTTGAAGTGGCAGGCCACCACTGCCAATTCAAAGTGCTTCCATTCGGTTTGAAATCCGCTCCCTTGTGTTCACCAAGTACATAACACTGTTAGGTGCCTCTTTAAGATGTTTAGGTCACCAGGTGTTTCCCTACCTGGACGATTGGCTCATAAAAGCTCAGACATTTCACGCGGCCGACATTTCAACAAGAGCCTGTCGAGATCTCTTCCAGTCTCTAGGTCTGCACATCAATCTGGAAAAATTGTCCATTATTCCAGCAAAATAGCGGACTTTTCTGGGTGCACGTCTCAACATGGGTCTCGGCGAGGCATTTCCCACTCAAGAGAGAATATTGTGTATTCAGGGTATGAAAAAGCTTCTCTCAATAAAAAAGTTTACTTCTATGAGACAGTACAAGTCCATGCAGGGGATGATGTCCTCTCGCATCCCACTAATCCCCAATTACCGTCTCCGCATGCGACCATTGGAGGAGCAGGTCAATGCCCAGTGGAATCCTAACTTTACTACTACTAAATCCCTTATGTGAATACCGAAAGTCGTAAAGTTAGGATTTTGTCTCAGTTTAGTTGTAGTAAAGTTAGGAATCCTAACATTACTACTACTAAATGCCTTCTGTGAATACCGAAAGTAGTAAGTTTAGTATTTTGTCTCAAATTAGTTCTGTGAATCGGCCCCAAGGAGAGGAAGGACGAAGAAGGAGAACATCTATCAATCCAATGAGGATTAGCAATAAATAGATTTAAGAGCTCAGTCCAGCAAGGGATCTTACCTGAGATGCTTGTGAATAAATCTACCAGGGATGTATACACAATGAGTTTATGAATTAGATCTAAATTAGGCAATAATTTCTCAGAGATCTGATAAGGATTCTCTGTGGAAAAACCGGTACATCATTGTTACGGAGGCCACACATCAATTCTAACTGGCCAGAAAATAGTGTGCAAAGCACCATTAGCATAATTGCAATGTGTATAGATAAAAAAGAGCTGTGGTGAGAAAAGTGCCATTAGATTGCATCTATTTGTATATACTAAAAATCCTGTGGTGGTGAGCCCAAATGACATAAAGCTCAAGTGAAAAATGTGGGCGCAAATGCTATTAATCATGACAAAGGTATTTAATCTTGTAGTGGAAAAAGCCCCAATGGTTGAAAAACAGTCCAGGCATACTGTTAATTATCCAAGAAATACTATTGTGTTGAATACAGTAAACCAAAAATTATATATATATATATATATATATATATATATATATATATATATATATATATATATATATATATATATATATATATATATATATATATATATATATATATATATATATATATATATATATATATATATATAATCTACTGGCGGTCACCAGTAGATAGCTATAGTTAGGACCTATTTTCCATAGGAAATCCGCAACATATATATATTGTTCAACGTGCCGGGAGCAAGTAAAAAATAAAGTAAAAAAGCGGACGCAATTGCTTTTAGTCAAGGTACAAAAGTAGTATAGCTCACCTGGATGGGAGCAAGTGAATCCACTCTCCTTCAACGCTGGAGCAAAAAGAAAGAAAGCTGCCATGCAGCGGAGGCGTGAGTGGTATCAAAGGATTGTGCAGCGTCCGACTGCACGTCTCCTGCCTCAGCGTATGTTGCCATGGGAACTTCACGTCAGGAACTCGAACAGAGGAAACTGATGTACTCCGCGATCGGAGGATATGGTAATATTTCAAAAAGCAGCTCCGGAGCTACTCTACAAAAAGGTGTCAAATAAAACCTCACACCAACTATTGTGAGTATGGAAAAAAGCGTGCTGCGTGGCGGTAGATGATGCATAGTTTAAGGGCTCAAAGAATGCAAAAGTCATAACCAATGAGAATCAAGGGCTACATGACGGCTAAGTCTAAATGATGCCTATATATAATGACTCAAGAAAGTGAAAGGTTGATTTGAAAAGTAAATAACGGAATATATACCTCATAAAACTATGTTGTTGGTTACATAAATCAGATGTTCAGTTTGGCATAATTACAAACTTGAAACCGTGATAAAAAAATAGTGCAAATCGTATTATTTTTAGTTGAACATAGGTGTGCCCTGCCTACCAATGCATATCCAATGGGTATAAAAGTGTGTCAACACGTAAGCTGTACCTAACATATATCATAATTAGTGTTATAGGTATAATTAGTTATATAGATTACAGATGGGGGTACAGAACCACTGCAATCAAAATACGTTTTGTACATGCATAAATAAGTGAATCAGCAATGCACCCATATACAGAGGTTACATTTGTGCAAATATAGCAGGGTTATGCAAACCAGGTTTGCTATAAGCATATAGAAACATAACTGCCCTATGTAAAGATCAAATTTGAGCAGATACAGCGCGGTTCCATTCTTACTCTGTATTACCATATTGATAAGTACTGTCGGGCCTGTAGTGGGAAAGAGAGAAGAGGGGCTCTGATGGAGCTGCAAACAATAAAACCTGTCAACCCTGTGTGGTGGACACAGCCTGAACTGACTAGTGTTAATCAGCTAATATTAAAGAGAGAGAATTGTCTGGAAATGTCCTCAGATTCGTTGAGCCCATTGTTTACTTTATCAAGTAAGTGAATCCACTTACATTCTCTCAGGCTCATGGTGGCTGACAATCCCCCAAATCTTGGATTGTCTAGTATCCTCTTTTTGACCCACCACTGTATACTCTCCGCTGTGTGATTCATTTGAATAAAATGCTCAACAGATAGAGCTCTTTGTGTATTACAACAGACTCTGGAGCAATGTAGAAGGATCCTGGTTTTTAGCTTCTGACGTGTTTGACTCACATACAATTTTATCACAGTGGCAAATTATGGCATAAATCACATCAACTGAGTTACAATTGGTGTGGTGTTTCAGGGTGTTCGCACGATTAGAGTGTGTGAAATATTTTCTTTCCATCATAAGTGCACACACTCTGCAGTAAGCACACTTGAAATGACCAATCAAGGCAGACAGTTGAGCTCTTAGATCAGGGGGCAGGGGCTGTTTTAAGGTACGATTTTACCACAATGTCCTTAATGTTTCTACCCCTCTTAAACACAAAGAGTGGTTTACCTGGCTCGTTTAATCGATTCGCAATGAGATCCCAGTGACTATTAATAATCTTTTTATCTTCTTGCTTCTGGTGTTGAACGTGGTGACACACACTATTCTGTTCTCTGAGGTATCACGTTTGTGTTTGGGTTTAGTCTCAAGTGAGGTTTCACAGGGGCAATACTAAACCCTTTTCCTAGATCTCTTGAGTAGCCCTTTCAGGTAGCCACTATCTCTCAGGTGTGACATAAGGAGGTCAGTTTCATGAGAATAATCAGCCCTATGAGTACAGTTTCTGCAAAGATGCAGGAACTGGCCATACAGGAGGTTATCTCATAGGTTTCTGGGATGGTGACTACTATACCTAAGTAAGGTGTTCTGTTCCGTAGGATTCCTGAATAGAGTGGTGTAAAGTGTGTTATCTATTGTTCTTATACTTAGGTCTAAGAAATTGATCTCGTCTCTGCTATGTGTAGAGGTGAATTGTACGTTAGACGATTGCTCATTAATCCACTCAGAAACGGCCATCAGCCTAGGTTCTTCACCCGCCCAAATCATGAGGACGTAGTTGATAATTCTTTTCCAGGGACTAGTATTCGCTAGAAAAGGATTGATCGTGCTGTGGATGAAATCATTTTCATACTTGTCCATGTAGAGGTTAGCCCCATCCGGGGCAAATAGTGCTCCCATGGCTACACCTTTTGTCTGGAAGTAGTATTCATTTTGGAATATGAAGAAATTCTTATTAATTGCTATCCTCAGCAATTCTACAATGAATTCAGTAGGTACCCATGCGGGACCATCCTGTCTGTTTTACTGCACGTAGTACCTGTGGAGCATGTTCCTGGGGGATGCTGGTGTAAAGGGAGCCCACATCCATGGTCACTAGTGTGGGTGAGGTGTTTGAATCATGCTTGTTTGTGAAGAGGGAGCCAGTGGAGTTCCTTTAGGTCTGGTATGATGTGGTGTGATACAATGTGAGTACAGCATGGGGGGCTGAGGTTGATTTTAACCACTGAGTTCTGAATGGTCTGCAGCCTTCTGTAAGATTTTAGCTGATCCTGGCATAGGTGATGTTCCAGTAGTACAGCCTGCTTGTGACCAGAGCATCCGGGATGGTTTTCTTGGTGCTGATAGCGAGTGTCCCACAGGTGGGGGAGGATTGAAGATTGCATGTTCTGCTGGAAGAGCTGAGGATTTGCCAAAAGAGTCTAGAACCCTGCCTACTTAGAGAGGGAAGAAGAATGTCAGGCCCTACAAGAGAAGAGACTGTCCAGTGAGTGACCCAGCATGTCCCTGGTGTGTAGGGAACCAAGAAAAAGCAGATGAACATAAAGAGCAAACCAGGAGTGACCCATGCTGCAATATTGCCCCCCAGTCTCTTAGCTCACTTTATAGTGAAATGCTGGCCAAACAGTCACCCACACTTACAGTGTGCAACCACTCCTCCCCATACTCCTCTGTCACCAGAGCAGCCCCACCTCACACACAAAGCTGCCACAGCAGAAAAAAATAAAATTATAATAACCTTGAGTTTTCCTTTATTTCACTGCTTCAAAGCGACCCCACTCTGCCTTAGCGTAGGAGCTGCCGTCCTGATGTGACCTGTTGGTGTAGCCCTGGACCTTGCACCATAGTCCTCAAGAACAGTCCTGTAAGTCCCTGTAAAGTGCCCGAATCCAATATATGTTTTTCCTCCAAATGATAACATCACCGATCCAGAAATTGCACTGTGTCCATTTTTGAAAACTGCAAAATTTCATAACTTGAAAAGTATTTACCTGATTCCAATTACCTTGGTATGTAAATTTATATAAAACTATGTGTTATTTTTATAAATTGTTGTTGGATTTCTTTATTATGATCTACAACAGCTTCATAACCCAAGACTCACCCACCCCACCCGCAACCTACGCACCCAATGACTCCAGCCACCAGCAGACCTTGACCAATTGGACTATCCTCACCTCTGACGACACCCTCAGGATCATGAAGAGCATCCACTCTGGAGCACAGCAGAGCCATCACCTCCATCGAACCCAAACTCTGCTGCACCATCAACTGCTCCCTCGACTCCGCAACCTTTCCGGAAAAATGAAAGCACGCAGAGATCAAACTTAGCTGAAAAAACTGCCTGCCAACCCAACAGCCCTCAAGAACTATAGACCCATCTCTCTGCTCCCCTTCCCAGCCAATGTCATCGAGAAAGCCATCAATGCCCTTCTCTCCGAGTTCATCATAATAAACAACATCCTTGACCTCTCCCAATGTAGTTTCGAAAGCAACAACAGCCCAGAGACTGCTCTCCTCGCAGCTACAGATGACATTTGCACCCTCCTCGATCGAGGCAAGACTGCTGCCCTCATCCTCCTGGACCTCTCAGCCAGCTTTGACACCATCTCCCACCACAACCGCTGTGCAAGAATCCACAACACTGGCATCCAGGACAAAGCCCTAGAATGGAACTGCTTCTTCCTCACTGGCCAAACACGGAGAGTCAGACTTCCAACTAAGAACCCACAGAGATCAGCTGCAGAGTTCCTCAGGGATCCACCCTGAGCCCCACTCTCTTTAACATCTACATGGCCCGCTTAAAGCTATTGTCAGAAGCCACGGATTCAACATTGTCTCCTACGCCAATGACACCCAGCTGATTCTCTCTCTCACAGACAAACCCACAGACGCCAAAAGCAATTTCGACAACAGGATGAAGGCACTCACCATTGGATGAAGGACAGCTGCCTCAATCTTAATTCAGACAAGACTGAAGTCCTCATCCTGGGCTCCTCCCCCTCCAAATGAGATGACTCATAGTGGCCTGCAGTGCTCGGAATCTCCCCCCACACCCATGGATCACACACAAAACCTCGGCATCACCCTGGACTCCTGGCTCTTAATTTGGCCTGGTCAGTGAACTCCGCTCAGTTCTTGAGTTTGCAAAGATTTCAGCACTCTGCAGAGCTCTGAAAATGTTTGCATAGCAGAGAATATTCCATGCTTGCCAACGTCAAGTTGGCGAATGAGGAAAATCCACCGTCCAGCAAGATTTCTCAACATGTGCAGTCAGATTTCTCAATGAGGGCCATCATGGATTGTAGCGACTACTCGCGTTGAGAAATCTTCCGTTTGCGTTGAGAAAACTGTAACTCCAGCCGAGAATCTACTCGAGAGGCAAAAAAAGAAGCAGCGCCCTCTTGCACTACACAAGGTGACGTTTGATCTGATTTTACAGGAAGGTACAAACATCCGGCTCTGAAAATCAACTCAAGCGTCATAACCAAATGCATTCTGCTGCCTGCGAAACTCCGCGCAGCCCGGTGAAGTTTTTTTGTCACTTGGCAGACTTTCATGTGGCACAACTCTATGAACTTCACCCAGGTCTACTCTCAATGAACTACCAAATCAACGCTCTTTCGTCCTCCTGCTTCCATATGCTCCGCCTCCTTAATGAGATCTTCCAGTGGATCCCCACCGAGTCAAGGAAAACGGTCATCAGCGGATTTTACCACGCCAAGGCACTCTATGCCAGCACCACCCAGAAACCCGAAACAAAAAACTGCAGACCATCCAGAACGCTGCCGCCAGACTAATCCTCAACATTCCATGCCACAGCCACATCACCCACCACCTGAGAGATCTTCACTGGCTACCTGTCAACAAAAGAATCACCTTCAAGCTTCTCCCGCATGGCTACAAAGCCCTCCATAATGGCGGACCTGCATACCTCAACCACCGCCTCTCCTTTTACACTCCCACAAGACAGCTTTGCTCCACCCAACTGGCCCTGGCCATCATCCCACGGATCCACAAGACCACAGCTGGTGGAAGATTCTTCTCCTACCTCGCTGCGCAGATCTGGACATCCCTGCTTCTGCACCTCAGGCAATTGCTATCACTGCCGCAATTCAGGAAGGACCTCAGGACATGGTTCTTCAACTGAATTGCAGACCCATCCATCCCCGCTCAGCGCCTTGAGACCCTCAAGGGTGAGTAGTCATGCTTTATAAGATCACTGATTGATTGATTGATTGATTATTGAGTGTAGTATCACTGCCATTGTGTGTGTTAAATATGCTAAGCACTACACTCTGATATGCTAACTGCTCGCCCACACTACCACAAAAGAGAGCATATGAGGTGTCATTTGTGCATCTGTAATTCCTGTGAGGTTTTTCTGGACTCATTACACAGTATACCTCTTTTTGGTCCACTATAGGAAGAGCCAGATTCCTATGTGGGGTAGCGAAAAAGGGCCAACCACTATAGTCAACCCTTTCAAAGATTTGTATGACCACACAGACCTATCCAGCAAGTCTGCTCTGCAAACGCTGACCCGAACAAGGCTGCATCCCACACAATGAAAGGATGAGTGCCGTCAAGGTGGGAGCGTGTCCCACACCCGCTGGATATCATGGAGTGCCACGCAACCAAGAGCAGGCAAACACTGAGCAGTCTGCTTATGAGGAGAGAAACCTTGTGCATGGGCAAGATTTCTGCGCCACTTATGACTTTTTAACTAAGGGTTGAAACAGTAATTAAACTGAGTTGTTCCACTAATGATAGGGACTGCTTTTAGTTACCTGTGCCTTTGCCTACATCTTGCCTACTTCGTAAATCAGTAGAAACGGTATAGACTACAAAGACTTGATTCAATAGGAAGGAGGGAGTGCCACTTCCACGTTACATGCAACAGATTAAAACCCTGTATTTCACTCTCATTGTGTTATGTAGCATTTGATTTTGCTATGTGATTTAAGTACTTTCATTCTCCGTAAAAGATAAACATTTCCCTGGACAATATGCAATTGTGGCAGTTGGTTGCCTGTTAAGTGCTGAGCTCTTGCCCCCCAACATCCCTGAGAATGTTGTGACTGCTCAGCCTCACTACCCTGATAGAGAAGGGTGGAAAGGGTTATGCTTGGCCCACATTGCAGAGCCATAGTAGAGCAGACCTCAGGACCTCAGTGGCAAGTTACCTCAACTACTACGATTGAGGTCTGCTCTTTTCCACCTACCACAGTACGAGATCTGACAGCTTAATACATATCTCCTGAAAAATTGATTCACTGGACCAGGATGTAAATTCTTTATATACCGTATGATTACTTAAAATCTTTACAGTAAAACACAATAAATAACTAAAATAAAATAAAATGCACCATACCAGCACGGGTGCAGTTTTCAGCAATATGCTCCTGAAGGAATCTGCGTTACCATAAGTATAAAATGATATATATGCTCCAATTGACCCCAGCTATTGCTTGGACCTGTAAAACGAGAAAAAACCTTATTACATGAAATTCATCAATCATTGTTTCAAGGTCTGGTTAAACCCTCTTCGCGGACCAACTCTGTCTTGTGATCTGTTTGGCTACTCTGCGGGTCCTTAAGTTAGACAACTACCACCGCAGATGGGACGCCAGCTAATTTGATTACTGGGTTGATGCAGCTCTCAGGTCCTGGCTCCTCAAGACCTGGCATTTCAACTGATCGGAGCTGCTAGACCTACCCCTCCCCTAGCGCCTTGAGACCCTCACGGGTGAGTAGCGCGCTTCACCAACCCGATTGATTGATTGATTGAGGTCAGCACCTGTTGCTGGGAGTCGAGTGATATTCTTCTATGGTGAATGAACTTGCTGAGTTTGGCCAGTAGGCAAGTAGTTGTTTCCAAAAAACACCAGTCCGAAGCGTCCCTGCACGTTCTGAGGCCCTTGGCCTTTAGTGCTGGGCGCAACAGACAATAACGATCCGCAGCTAGTTTTGGGTAGCAGCATAAGAGGTGTACACAGGATTCCTTGTGATAATTACATACCCAACAAGAAACATTGTTGTCTATTTGTGCCCATTTTGGATTGAATTCCTGGATCCTGAGGGCGGTGAGACGAAAAAACTAAATGTTCCTTCTGGCTTGGGCCGAGGTTGCATTGTGCATGTAAGGTTGAGCTTTTCCGAGAGTATATGAGTTATTTAGCGGCAATGTAAAAGAATTGTAGCGGTGTGAGGATTGATCCAATTCAAAGGAAAGAGTCTGGACTTGGCGCTTCACGGCTTTAGCCCAAGCGAAGTATTGAATTTCATGGAGGGGGATGTTCTCTGTCTCTATTTACAACCCATGTATAGCTTGGTCCAACTTAGCATGCCATGGGGAACCCTCAGACCTGAAAATCAGCTTTAAAGAGTTTTTGAGGGTCTTTTCTGGCACTTTCAATACTCCGATGTAGTATTTTATTGGGTCCCCCTGAAGAGCCAAGTCCGATCTGTTTAGGCCCATCTGCAGCCTTAGCCTGGTGTTTCTAGCATGTCTGGGTGCCTGCGGCACTCTTTTGTAAGCTTTTACCTGAGCTGCATTGACAATCTTCGTTAGGGCGCCTGGAAAGGCTAGGGGACCATATGTAATTGCAGGCATTAGTTCGGTCCTGAGTAGAGTCAGCATGGGCTCTAAAGATGTGCTAGCTAGTCGGTAACTCAGGTGTCTTAGGGCCAAAATTATTTTGTTGATTCTCGACCTTAGCTCCCTTATGTGTTTGAAGGCTGTAGCCCGCTCTGTTAACCATACCCCCATGTAGTTATAGGCAGTAGATGTTCTAATTCGATGTTCACCAAGGGACCACATTGCTTTCTTTTTATGGGGGTATTTACCAAAGATAATAATCTTTGTTTTTGTTAATTATCAGACTTTTTGCCTGGTTTCAGACTGCCAGTTTTTTTAATGCTCTCAGGAGCCCCACCATTGTGTGATCCATGATCAGAGTGTCATCTGTATAGTGGAGGATACCAGAGACATCTGTCCCAGTCTTGGAGGTGCTAGGCAAGAGTCTTTCAAAGTGTGCCCCAAATCTGCTGTGTACAGATTGTTAGAGGGGCCAAAATACAGCCCTGCTTCAGCCCAGTGTTGGCATTGATTCTTGAAGTTACCGATGTTCGGCTGAGTTTGACGCGGACCCATGTCCCCTCATAGAGGGCTTTTATATATTTTAAAAAGAGGACTGGATTCTCCAGGCTTCAGGTTTTGCCAATAGTCGGCTGCGATTGACTCTGCCAAAGGCTGTTCAGTAGTCTATAAAGCAGCAAAGTTAAGGTGTTTTTTGCTCATTAGCGCTTGCTTTGAGAGGTAGGATAGCGCTAAGATGTTACCCATGGTGGAGCTGTTTGCCCTGAGGCCGGTTTAATGCGGGAGGATACAGTTCTTGTCCACCCAGTCTCCTAGATCTCTTAGTAGAAGGCGGGTGTAGATCTTTGCTTCAATGTCAAGCAAAGCTATAAGCCTATAATTGGACGGGTTTGAACGATCACCCTTCTTGTATACAGGAACCAAAATAGAGCCTTTCCAAGATTGTGGAACTGTGGCAGTGAAATATGAGCGATTGAATAATGGGGAGAGGGTGGAGGCAAAATAGACGGGAGCCGATTTGAAAACTTGGTCCGGAATGCCATTCGGTCCTGGGGCCCCGTTGTTTCTGATGGCTTTGATGGTCCTGGCTATCTCACCCTCTGTATATATATCAAACTGAGTGGGCGCTGTAGATTCTCCCTGTGTCTTTTGTGGCTTATTAACTGTTGCTGCAACCAGAGCCCAGTCTAAGCTGGACGGGCCCTCCTTGGTCTGTGCGCTTGTATACAGCCCCTTCACATACTGTTCCCACATGTAGCCCGCATTGTTGTTTTCTTTAGGCTGGCTGCAAGAACTCAGGCTGTTGATGAAGCTCCATAGCTTGCCATTGTCTTTTCCTTTGATAAGTGCAAACACTTTAGTCCAGTTTCTTTCCGAGTGAAATCTCTTCAGCTCCCACACTTTCTTTTTATATGCGGTTCGCAAGGCCCTGATTGAAGTCGACTGTGGCAGAGAGGCACCATTCCCTTTTGCCTTAATAACCTTTCTGAGTTCACGTTTGCGTAGTTTCAAGCATTTCGGTGCCCTACGTTCCAGCACCAATTCAGTCGGGTTGCCGTTCCTATCTGGTCCATTTACGTTTTCCAGTTAGCACTGTAGGTCCATTATCAGTGTTTCCCAGAACTCAATGATATTCTTAGTTTATTGAGTCTGAGGAGCCACTTCCCTTCCAGCTAGATAATCCAGGAGGTTGGAGCTTAAATTTGCGGTCCAAGATGACGTTTCACTGGACCAACCCATAGTCTTTATAATATTTTCCAGTCTCAACCATACAGCAAACGCTATTGAAGTCACTGCACCCCTCTCCGAGTGTGTTCCAAAACTAGCTACATCAATTATGGCTTTCTGCATTAACCCGTTAACTCATATTGCCATTGTGTGAGATGCCACCACCATATATTGATGCTTAATGGCAATAAATGATTGTCTAACTCTTCTACGTCTCATTGCTTTTATTCTGGCTTTGTATCCCTCTACACATCTATCTGTGCATAGCTTGGGTTAATACGTACTTATGCTTGTTCTCAGAGAAATTAAGAACATCACACTGCACAGAAAAAACATGTCCAATCCATGTCGTCAGAGACTCTCTTACAAGAGTCAAGACAGCACCATAAAGGGCAACTTTTCACTACCATGGTATCCCTCTTCCTCACCAAAGTCCTTACAATATGAGGGTGATTCATATTAGGGGCACAGACAACTTCACTAGCCCTATTAATTTAGCAGAAAGCTTTAATCCTCAACCACTTGCCATGAGGACATAAAAATCTGACATACTATCCTGAAGTCCTTTTCGTATGGTTCCCCGAGGCGGACTCTGTACTAAGCTTGATGCCTCTCTATAACAATTTACATTATATTTCTTTTGTTTTATTTGTTTACTTTACTTTGTGTACGTTGGAGAGGTTCTGCTTCTGAGGACCTTGTTTCTTGACATTCAGAAACCAATGTGGTTTCTATATTGTTATATCAGGTTAAATGGTGCTTGAACAGTTTCGAGAGTGAGAGTGCTGTCAGTGTTTACATATTTAAAAAAAGTAGGCAGAGGTGTCCAAATTAGCAAATTCTTATTTGAGATGCCACCTCCCCACTACAACCACTCTTTATGCCACTTGCTTCATTGGGCAGACAACTTGAAGCACTGGGACCTTTATAATGTAGTACTTGATTTCGAGCCGGTGGTCACTAGTGAAGCTCACCGGCACTAATTTGTGGGGATCGGCGCTTATATTTTCACATCAAACATTGGTTGGGAGCCACTGAGGGAACATAAACAAATGGTAACTAGGGAGAAAGAAAAAGACTCAAAGACCTCGCAAACAGAGAAAGCGAGATAAAAGGGAACGACGGCTGTCTGATAGCGGATTAAAGAGGCATCCTTGGCGATTCAGCACGCCGACCTTTAATAGGACCGGCCAATGGCTTCTGAGCAGAGCCTCGGGTACTGGCACTCATTTATACATATTAAGAACTGCAGAAACCTGCCTTGCTGAAGAGAGATTTGAGTGATTCTCCTCAAAAAGATTAAAATAAGTGGTGGTAAAATTGCTAATTGAGACACTTATTGGAAGCAGTGGCTGCTCCTCCAACCTGGGGAACTGGGTTCGAGTCTCAGCAATGACACTGAACATCCTGTGATTCTGGGCAAGTCACTTGATCTCCCCGTGCCTAACAAAAACATGAATGTGTTCTCATTAATGCAACTGGTGCTATGTAAAGCGCTCTGATACCCGATACCTTCGGGTCAAGTTCATGCTATGTAAAACTCTGTAAAAAAAAATAAAAGAAGTGTATGACCGTTCCTCTCAGGCCGGCCAAACATTCATGCATACTTTCCCTGTTCTCCTCACAGGCTGCATTACAACCTGCGTGGAAAACATGCCCAGGCCCCCATTCCCTGGATGAGCACCAAACCTTGGTGCTTAGACCAATCACTATGCTGAATTGCAGCGGTGTGAAATTAATTAAATTACATTTTATTGGTATAGACCTCTTCCGAGATCCATAATGTGTTAAAATAATATCGACAGATTTCCAGTCCCATAGTACCACAATATAAAAATACATTATATACAGAAGAGATTATTTTACCTAGTTTAAACATCTCTAAAATAACTGAAGAAACGCTTTTATAAAGTTGAAAACTTTATAACATACAAATTCATCTGGTGGGGTTCATTAATATGATCAATAGTTCTAAAAATATTATATTTTGTGCAAATATGTTGTAAAAATCGAGAGCCTGCATCAACCAAGCTGCTATTTGGACAGACAAATATGACATGAACTAAACATTAAAGTCCTCCGCTACACAAATCACATTGGCCGTTTTTATCAAAATTACCACCTCAATTTTTTGTTATATCTTTTAATGGTAATGTCCTCAGTTTTAGCATCACCTTATGGGCCAATATAAAACTCAAATATTTTGGAATCTCTTTATACTCCACCCTGGCTAGTGAGAGCATATAATACGATAGCTAATGACAATAAAGTTTATCCATTTCGTAGCTCAATCTCAGAGTAGATGTTTTCAGAGAGAACTCCAGGAATACAGGAGAACAACTTGGAAAAGATTTGTGGAGCATTGGAAGTGCTCCAAAGCAATCTCTAAATTTTCTTTAAAGGAATTTATTCCGGGATCAGCCTTAAAAGTTTATTGACATATAATTGCTCTCAATGTACCTTCAGGTGCATGCAGTATGTTATAAGCCTACCTGACAAGGTTTGGCATGGCTCTTGTAAATGCGCTCACTACCCCTAATTCCAGTCAGAGTGCCTGAACGGGGGTGGCTCGACTTGTAGTAGTAAGCATACGTAAGTTTTCCCTCCTGGAGATTTAAAAACCCCGTTGATTTATGGGAATGCATTCTTAACCATATGTTAAAATAGGGATAATTTGTGTTCGATAAATACCCAGGAGGGCTGCAAAATGTCGCCTCCCGGTAGATGAGTAAAACCTTTTTATAGCACTAACCTGGGCTTTTTTTTTTAATTCAGTCCGTTGAAAATGTGAAGCAGTTCCAATAGACTGGGAGAAAACACTCCCTAAGTAAATGTAAGTAGATATTACATCTACTAGAGTTCCTCCTAATTTCCAGGTAAAAGGGATAGCCTATTTCCTGCCCCTAAATGATACTATTTTTGTTTTTGTGATGCTAATTGAGGTGGGAAATTATTTACCTCCTGAAGACAATCCAGTAAATTGCTAAGAAATAGTGAGAAGAGGAGGGGAGCAAATAGAGACCCATGTTTTAGGTTGTTTTGCTTGAAAATCCCTTGAGTTAAACCCATATCTCCTCCCATCTGCACCTTACACCATGTAGATGTATAGAGAGCTACTATTATTCTTCATAAGATTGTCGGGACACTTAACTTCAATAGTATTCTCCACAGGAAAGGCCTATTCACCTTATCAAAAGCTGTCGAAAAATCTACAAATAAACTATAGACTACCTGAGCTTTACTAACTACATATTTAATAATAGTTTGCAGGATAGCGATATTATCAATCCCTGCTTGGATCATAGGAATTACCCCCCTGGCTGTTGCACAGTTGTTCAGGTAGTCCAAAATGCTGGCCGCAAATATTTTTCCTGTGGCGTCAAGTAGGGCAATTTGGCGATAAGTATTCAGGAAGAATCAGGAATCCTTTTTCAGAAGAGGGACCATTATACAGCCCTGAGCTCGGAATATGGCCAGTTTGGTAGCAGTACATAAATAGAGGGCCCAAGAGTTTACTCCATCCTTCGATGTTTTCCTTTAGAACCATCACCGGGATCTTGTCTGGTCCCAATGCTGCTGTCTCTCTCGCTTTCCTTATATATAAGGCAATTAGCTGTTCAGTAGGCAACTTTATCTTCTGATTGATCTCACTGCAGGTTTCATCCGATCGAGATTTTCCAATGTCAATAGTTGATAGGTTTTTACCATACATTTTGGACAGATAAGCAATCCAATCTTTGTGTGGGACTGAAGTTGCTGTTGGGGGTATTTTATTTCCACTGGTTTCTGCAATTATGCCCCAGAAGGTCCTGATGGTTTTTTTTGCACTGCTTCTTGCAGATCTACCCAGTATCTGCCCATTTTTGTTCTATTTTCTCTGATGAAAGCCTTTTTTTTGTCTTTTCTTCAGGGTGGAGATTTCGGTCTTCCTAGTGAGACAGAAGTTTATGAATTACACCCGATTCATTTATTTAATTTCCCCGAAAGAAGATTTACAATTAAATCTTTATTATTTTAAGGAAATATTTTTAGTGGGAAGAGGCTTCCTCTGCAGAGTACTAGGTATCAAAACTTTTGTGCTTTCAAAATAGGAAATTTGATTGACTCTTTTGTTGGTTTGCTCAAGTGATTGGAAATCAATTATCCTATTAATTTCTTTGTTAATTTGCTTCTGATTATTGCTGCTCCAAAATAATTGGACTGGCTTTTGTTTGACTGATATCTCTCCCCTACCGTATGAAAGAGACCATGTAGAAACTGGCTGTAGACGGAGGTGTATTTCCAGGAGAAGTATTGCATGGTCACTAATTTGGACAAACTGTGTAGAGAAGCTGCGAAATGTATTGAATAGTTCGTAACTGCTGATAACATAGTCCAGTATAGATATCCCTATTGGACCTTTCCGTGTGCCTGACCCTGGCACATCTCCTCATGTTCTCCTGTTTAAAATTATCCCGTTGATTTTATTGATTCGTTCCAATATAATTCTCCCTCCTTTATTGGCTCAGATATTGTCTGGGAGAACTGCCGCTGGGATAAAACAGGATTCAATACACAAGGGGGGCTGGAGGAGATTTATTGGACCAGCGAATACAAACCAGTGCTGTGGAAGAGGCGTCCCTTTTAAGGACGGTTTCCCTCACACACCAAAGGTGTCATGCTTCATCATGGGGATACCTCCTCGCGTCACGAGCCTGGTCGTGAAACGGCTACAACCCCCTCGCTGAGAGGGAGGAGCTCAGAGATGTTTTAGTGAAGAAGAGGGGTACAATTAAAACCCAATGTGAGCGAATGTGTGCGTGAGATAGGGCAGTGCTGACTAAACAGTGGTGAGAAAGAGTGGGTAAAACTAGCTACGAGGTAATCCTACCATAGTTTATAGATGCTTCCTGGTGCCAGGATTAAAAACAGAATTTGAGTAGTGTGGCTGCTCTTGTTAGAGGCAGCTGCACTGAAAAGTGATCAACATGTTTCAGCCGTAATGACATGTAACAGTGTTATGGCCTTCTTCAGGATCTCTTTTAAAATTAGCTACTGCAAAGTGTATGTGAAAACAATAAAGATATAGGTGCGTTTGAAAAAATGACGCAGTGTAATTCAAAACCAGTGATCCAGCTGTTCAGCAGATTCACTGGTATACCTGTGGTAATAAAAAGACAACATACTGCGTATGCGTTTGAACCACATTCTCACATATCAAAAGAGACAACACAGCGCACTTAAAGTGAGTAACGTAACAGCCATTCAACAAAATAAGTGCGTAGTCGAGCAGTTGCTTAGTTCAGTAACACTCACCTGCAAATATCAGGTACCTTACATCATCTGTCCCTGGCAAGGGGCCCTAGGTACAGACGTCCATCCAACCTAATGAGTAGAGGTGGAGGTGTTACAATTTTATAGATAGTAATAATGCCTACTAGCATGAGCAAGAAACAAGTATCCTGTAACTGAAAGAGGTAAGTAAGAGATATGAACAGGCTAATACTGTTTGTCAGGATGCACTCCTGGTTTCAGGTTTTTACTGCCTGAGGTGCTGGATGCAAGCTAGATCTATAATTAAGGCTGTGCATGATGTCCCCGGGTTTGTAATAGAAGGTTAAGGAGAGCTCAACACAGTGTCCTAGCGGTTAAGGATATTGGAGTGCCTATCCCCAACTATGTACAGCCCTGGTGTAGTGTGGTTGTCCCTGGTGTAGGGGGATTCTGCATTCATAATTCCAGGTGGTGTGACTACATAGGCTGTAGAGAGTCTTTTTTTGGCCCCCAGCAGCATCACCATGAACCCGCAGTCGACGCACAACATATCCATCTGCCATACAGTTGATATAACGCGTCCCACCTTGAGCTGCAACCCTTGACTGACATGAGTATCGTAGTCTGTGTACACTGTCCTTAGTCACTTGCTGGGTTCTGCACATCTGGTCGCACACCGCCACAAGAGGTATATTTCATTCATGGTTCTTAGACCATACATCATGTCATTTGCCGTGTGGGTATATTTACTCCCATTATCACACATTTTCATTCTCAATCTACTGGACATGATGCACAAAAGCTGCTCTCGCTTCCATGTTGCGAAGCAGTATTGCTTTTGGGCAAAGGGAGCTGCATGTTAGCAGCTCCCTCCGCCAAAAAGCAATGACGGCTCCCGCAGGAGGCGGGGAGCTGGCAGGGACTGCAGAGGCATTGGGGCTCCCCCGCTGTCCCCAACGTGAGGCCATGCCCTGGGGGATGGGGTCCCTGGGGCCAAAAAATGGCCCGGAAGGGGCGCTGTTCAGCCCACCTCTGTTTTAATTTGTACTAAAAAAATATTGGCAATGCCCTGGGATGGGATCCCCGGGGACGAATATGTCCAAGGAGAGGGGGAGCGAAGCGGCCCCTCTCCCTTTTTTTTAATGAAAAATGGCCGGGCCCCAGGGGATGGTGTTCCCGAGGCCGACATAGGGCAATGGAACTGGGGGGAAATATATATTTTTTTCTTCTAGTGATAGGAGTCGCAACCCCATTGCAGCTCTCAGTGCGGCCCCCTAGTGCAACGTTGTGGTGGATTTGCGGATCTACTTTAAATAAATAATTTTACAGTATATAATGCGGAAGTTAGTGTTGTATTTGTGAACTTTTTATAGAGTTAGTGAGAAAAAAGTTAATAATCACATTAAATTTGATAGAGTTATTAATAATATAGAAAAAATATAATAAAAGTTACATTTGAAAAGTGTATTGTGTTGTAGTACATTGAATGTGTGCTTTTGTTTTGTGGCTTTGCGAAGGGTTCTCGAATCCACCAAAAATGTCAAAAAGGTATGCATGTTAAAAAAAATAAGATTCACTTTTGGGTTATAGGGTGGCTTTAAAAAGAGCCCTTATTTCATTATGACTTTGTTGGAGCTACATGTAAGTGAGGATGCACAGCTTAAGGGTGTTGAGAAACACTCTGTTCCCTTCATATGGGAAGTGAACTCCATCACTTCTGTAGATGTCAGCCGTATCAAAACGTAGATTGTTGTTATGGAGGGAGTCCATCCTATGGTCTCTGAGGTAAGCAGAAACAGCTTTATTTACATTCTTCATAGCTTTCTCAATCTGTGGACAGAATTGATTTGACCAGTTCCATTTCTGTCTTTGGCATATATTAGAGTATACAATGACAGTTTGAGGCAAAAGTAGCATCAATTGTGCAAAAATATTTTTTATTAGGATTTCCACCCCTACCCCAGTCAACGTGCCTAGGTCATTGCCACCACAGTGCACAATCAGGAGGTTAGGGGTTTAGAGATGCAAATTTTTTAACCAAAGGCATCAATTGGTGCCACTTTATTCCTCTCTGTGCAATGCATTTAATATCCACATTTTGCAAACCTAGGTCTTTGTCAATACCTCTGTGTTCAGCATACCTTTTGCACTAGAAAACCTTACTGTGCCCTACAATCCATACTGTAAGCATCTTGAAGGGATGTCTGGAAGGAATTAAAAGATGTCTGTAGCTGAGGTAGTCAGTTGGTAGAATGAGAGGTATTTAAAATGGTGGAGAAGATGCTGTTTTTGAAAAAGCTTATAAGTTATTGTCTGTTCATCAACCTTGTGCACTCAACAATAGGATGCATGTTACTTTCCTGAAGAAGCATGTTTCTTAGTGGTTATCAAAAAATGTTTGAAAGGTACAGTAGATAGGATAAGGTAATATTTTGCAAAAGTCAACCACGCCTGCTAATTGCATTTGTAAGCTACTGTGTTGAACTTGTAAATATGGTGAACTTGTGAACTGCCAGGACAGTTGAAGGTTGCAGAAACTGTTATTATGGAAACTGTGATTAACAGAATGGGGGAACGGTTGCAAGTTAACTGTGGTTTTCAAATGTGAAATGGTAATGGTAATATAAGTGATATGATACTAAATTACGTTTTTCTAAGTCAGTAGTATGTGTAGAAGAAGTCTGTTGTTTAAAAAAAAAACAGTATTATTAGAAATAGATTTTTGTACTCTTGTAAGGGTTGTGGCTCCATCGCGACGCTGCACTGCAGCACTGCAGTGGAGTTGCGACTCCAGAAAATTACAGAACCAGTTTGGACACTTTTAGAAGACAGTTAGAAAGGGTTATTATGTCTAACCAATAGAAATGTGTTTCACTATTTGAAAAAAAGTAGAAAGCAATTTGATTTGTTACTTACATTTATTTGTGTGCCGAAAGAGAGGGAAAGTTTGCCGTTACTGATATTACCTTGTTGAGAGTGGGGCATTACATTTATTGTGTGCAAAAGGAAATCTTTTATGAGTTTCTGATATTTAATATTTTGCAATACTATTTGAAAGGTGAGTTACAAATTTTAAGGTGTGTTATGTATTATGTAGTAGTGCTTCACTCTTTGTAGTGATATTTTTAGATTTGAAAAGTATTATTTTCAAAGTTTTTAAATTATTAGAGAAGTGTGATGTTTGAAATATGTTACAAAATGTGCAGATGTGTATTGTAGTTTGTTTTACTGTACTGAAATGACAATTGAAATAGTTTGTGCATACTAACATCTGTACATGAGTCGGTGGAAAGGTACAGTTAAAGTATGCCGCATAATTTTATGTAGTTGTTTGAAATGGTAAGTGCAGTCTCTCAAGTTTTAAGGTCTGTATTGTCTTGTGACTGAGCTATTTCTCTACTTCAATATGTAATCTCAGATGTGTTATGCATCTGAAGATGTCAGATGTATAAAACACAGCTATACATCTGTTTGTATGTTTCTTTTATAAATGATAGTACTAGCAAAAGGTACAGACACATGCATGCATGCTTTCAAGAATATGGTGAGACTTACAAAAGAGATATGCAAAGGGTTGCTGCTTTATATTTGGCTAAGCCCAACACCCTGAGAAGCAGTAGAATGGTGAATTTGCAGCACAAAAGTGAGGTTTAAAACATGCTCTCAGTGGGATTAGTGATTAGGCTACTTTGTATTAGTCTGTGGAAAGGTACTCTTGAAATACACTGCATAATTTTAGGTGTCTGCTTGAAGTGGGAAGTGCATTCTGTGAAATTTTACAGTCTGCATGAATTTGTGACAGAGGTATGACTCTACCTGCACATGTATTCTCATACATGTTATGCATTTGAAGATGCTAGACATACAAAACACAGGTATACGTCTATTTCTATGTTTCTTTTTTATATGATACCACTAGCAAAAGGAATAGACACATGCATACATGCTTTTAAGAATATGGCGAGACTTACAACAGGCACGTGTGAAGGGTTGCTGCTTTATATTTAGCTATGTCCAAGACTCTGAGTGGTAGTAGAATGGTGAAGCTGCAGCACTAAAGTGAGGTGTAAGACATGTTGGCAGAGGGATGAGGGATTAGGTTACTTTGTTTGAGTCTGTGGAAAGATACACTTGAAATACTCCACATAAATTTACATGTCTCTGGTTGAAATAGGAAGTGCAGTCTGTAAAGTTTTAAGGTCTGCATGGTTTTGTGACTGAGGAATATCTCTGCTTGCATATGTATTCTCATTCGTCTTGTGTATTTGAAGATGCTAGACATATAAAAAACATGTACACGTCCATTTGCATGTTTCTTTTACATATGATGCCACTAGGAAAAGGTGCCCCCACATGCATGTATGCTTTCTAGAATATGATGAGACTTACAACAGAGACATGCAAAGGATTACTGTTTTATATTTGGGTGCCTACCCAAATATAAAACAGTAATCCTTTGTAGTAGTAGAGGAATGGTGAATCTGCATCACAAAAGTGAGGTTTCAGACATGTAGGCAGAGGGATTAGTGATTAGGCTACTTTGTGTGAGTCTGTGGAAAGGTAAACTTGAAATATGCCACATAATTTTACATGTCTGCTTGAAATGGGAAGTGCAGTCTGTGAAGTTTTAAGGTGTGCATGGTCTTGTGACTGAGGTATGTTTGTACTTCCACATGTATTCTCATTTGTGTTATGCATCTGAAGATTCTAGATGTATAAAACACAGGTATACATCCTTTTGTATGTTTCTTTTCTACATGATGCCACTAGGAAAAGGTGCAGACACATGTATGCATGCTATCAGGAATATGGTGAGACTAACAACACAGATATGCAAAGGGTTGCTGCTTTATATTTGCCTAGGCTTAAAACTCTGAGTAGTAATAGAATAGCAGGACTGCAGAACAAAAGTGAGGTTTAAGACATATTGGTAAAAGGATTAGTGATTAGGCTACTTTGTACGAGTGTGTGGAAAGGTACGTTTGAAATATGCCGCATAATTTTAAGTATCTGCTTGAATTGGGAAGTGCATTCTGTGAACTTTTAAGGTCTGCATGGTCTTGGGACAGAGGTATGTCTCTACTTGCACATATGTTCTCATACATGTTCTGCATCTGAAGATGCTAGAGGTATAACACACATGTATATCTGTATGTGTATGTTTCTTTTATATATGATGCCACTAGGAAGAGGTAAAGACACATGCATGCATGCTTTCAGGAATATGGTGATAATTACAACAGAGACATGCAAAGGGTTGCTGCTTTATATTTGGCTAGGCCCAACACTCTCAGTAGTAGTAGAATGGTGAAGCTGCGGCTCAAAAGTGAGGTTTAAGAAATGTTGGTAGAAGGATTAGTGATCAGGCTACTTTGTATGAGTCTGTGAAAAGGTACACTTGAAATACACCGTATAATTTTAGGTGTCTGCTTGAAATGGGATGTGCAGTCCGTGAAGTTGTACGGTTTGCAAGGTTTTGTGACTGTGGTATGTCTCTACTTGTACATGTATTCTCATGCATTTTATGCATTTGAATATGCTAGACATATAAAACATAGGTATATATCTGGTGCAGACACATGCCTGTATGCTTTCAGGAACATGGTGAGACTTACAACAGGCACATGTGAAGGGTTGCTGCTTTATATCTGGCTAGGCCCAACACCCTAGATAGTTGCAAAATGGTGAATATGCAGCTCAAAAGTGAGGTTTAAGACATGTTGGTAGAGGGATTACTCATTAGGCTACTTCAACTGCCTCTGCGGAATGGTAAGACCTGTTAAAGCTGTCATCCTAATCTGGTGGACGGTGCCTGCTCGGCACTGCCACCATTTTGGGCTTCCTGGACCGCCCGCCAGGCAATCAGGATGATTGCTGGCGGCGGACTGTCTTTGCATCCGCTGCAGACGCATTCATAATTTGGCGGTGAGACATATCCGTTCGATGACGGAAGGACCGCCACCGCAGAGCCGGCGGTTGCTCCCGCTGGCCCTGCGGTGGTGGTCCTTCCACCATCATAATCAGCCCCTTACAGTTGGTAGCTATTCCTCGGGAACTGAGAGATTTTAATGCATATGAGTCCATTCTTATTCAGTCTGTGCACCCATTTCAGGCTATATAGTTCGTATGGAGCCTAAAACAGTTAAGATGCCACCAACAGATTTACACTGGTATATTTGAATGCATATAAGTCCATTCTTATTCAATCTGTGAACCCATTTCAGGCAATAATTCATATGGAACCTAAAACAAGTAAGCTGCCACCAACAGATTTACAAAGAAGTCTGAAAGGAAGAGTTGTGTACTTACCTTTAGATTTTAAGAAAAATATTGAAACTGTTGGTGCCGACAGGGAGGAAAATGAGCAAGTATCTTTTCTAGTAAATGGTGTACCAACCAAGAGTTGAAACATATGGAAAGCGTTTGTAGATGTTAATAAACTTCAAAAGGTTACATTATATCAGGTACAAGTAATGTAAATGTTGATGAACAGGTATCTTGTTTGAAGATGAAACTGACATTTCAAGTGTCCAAATAGAAAAAGTGGACAAGTCCAAGAGTGAAGAGATTTATGAACATTATACTATACATCCTCCACATTCAAAGGAAATGATTGGAAATAGTATTGAATTATTTTGAAATGAAGGAAGCAAATGGAACTCCCATGAGTGTATGGGAAAAAAGTTTAGAACCTAGTTGTTTTCCACAGCTATTCCCCACTGGAGAAGGTGGACGATTTGATGAGCGAGCTGTACGGATTCCAGTTTCAGAATACCGCTCGACAAGATTGTACTCTGAATATCCAAGATTTTGACAGTGCATTCCATATATATGTCATCTTCTGTTTGAGAGTGATTTTTCTGCACTTTCATATGCAGTGAACCACATATTAAAAACAGGAGTTCATCTTCCACATGTTTCTGCAAAGGAATTCAAGGACAACGTTCAACAAAAAGATGAACATTTAGAATCTCAGGGACATATTCTCAAGAACGTGTGATAACCATCGCAAAATTAGCTTAACGCATCTCTTCACATCGCAGTCTATCGGGGGAAAATAACTCTGTGTTAACGTGGTATTCGCAACACGGCAGTACCATGCGATAGTCCCACGATAACGCGTCAAATGACAGTGCTAAAATTAACGCAACACTGAATAAACGCAAAACATGAACGCAAAAATCAGTAATAACAAGCTATAGGCCTGCAATTCCCACATGTCATGCGGGAAAATGCACCATAAAAGCAGAGTAAAAAAAGGGTGAGATGACAATGTACAAGCACAACCCCACATCCGTGATGTAGAACAAATGACCATTGTCCCGCATCAAATAGGTATCTCCTCACAGTCACAATGTACATTGCCAGGCAGTCTGCATGTAAACTGCGCCAATGCTGAAACATGCATGGAACTCACTGTGAAACCGCATCTCCCCTTCAAATTGCAGAGGGACAAGCAACCCCTCCTGCACACAGACGTGTCATGTCCATGATCAATCAATTATGAAAGCGCGGACAAATGTAGGGGCAGTGACTCCCACTTACGTACATGTTGCCCATGTTGTGGGACTTGAGTCAATAGGGCATCCCTAAGCAAAAAGTGGGGGCAAGGCCAAGGATGCTTTCAAAAAGGATAGGAGTATTTCTAATCAAGTGGTAAGAGCTGCAGTACCTCAGCCAAAGATAAATACATTACGGGATTATATGGGCCTCCCCCCAGTGACTGGACACCACAAATGTGGGACCTGTGTGTGTTGTGAATCCACCCAGGAAGGAGTACTCTTTACACATAATTCCATTTGTAGGGCAGTGGGATCCAGGGGGGGTGGCAGACCTGGGGGTGGTGGCGGTGGGTGTTGTGGCCCTGTTGGGGCTCCGAGCTGCATGATCAGTAGCTCCATGGCATCTGTTGTTCTTCAGGTGTGGCTGTGGGCTGGGCTCCCTTTTCTGGTGCAGGTTGTCGTCCGACTTTACACCAGGTCAGAGCAGGTGTTAATTTCTTGCTGCTAACGCGCCTTATCGCCTGTTTTGTGGTCTTATCACCTATCTGGCTGGTCGTTGACTCTCTGAGAGGCCGTTGGTGCCATCCTGCTTGGACCTGTGGTGCTGATTCGCCCCCTTTAGCACCGGTGTGTGACTGACGGCCTTGGGGAGCTAGTGGCGACCTGGGGAGGCCCCGTATGCCACGCACCAGAGGCGGATTCTGCGGTGCTGGCGATCTGGGCCGTGCGATCGGCCGTCGGTCGGGCGGCAGTGCAGAGGGGTGCTTTGGCTCGACGTGCCTCTGGTGACTTGATCTCGAGGAGCTTGGTTTGGTCCTGGCTAGGTGCTGGACCCGGGCCCTGGGTCTGGTCTCCCGGCTCGGATGGTCAGGCCGTGCACTACCTGGGTGCTGTTGAATCCGCAATTCTTTCAGCTGTCGATCGGACCGAGGCGACAGGGGTGTGAGGCCCTTTCCCCCCCTGTGGTATCCTGCTGGGATCGTGCTGGACGTAGGCCCCTCTCCTGGCACTGAGGCCCTCCAGAAGACTGCCGTACTACCGCACACAATGGGTGTGGAGGTGAGGAGCGGGATCGGCTACTAACTCTGCTCTGTTGCTGTGGTTGGCCTGCCCTGGGTGGTGGAGGCTCAGCCGTAAACCCGGGCGGCGGGAGGACCATCTCCTTCTAGGCCGGGGGGCCCCCTGCCCTCATCAAGACTCAGGGATCTGGAGGTGCTAGGTTCCTTGTGTCCTCCAGTTAGGGGCTGTGGGCCGGGACCCCTTGCTACTGTGGGTCGTAACTTCATACAGCGTGCTCTCCTCCCCTGGTGCACTGGTGACGTGCGGGGGGGTACCTCGGCCAATAATTCGAGCAGTGGTGGCATCCTAAGCGGCTGCTTCCTCTCTTGGGGGCTGATGTGGATCTGGTGACCGGAGGTGGCCGGAGTTGCTTTAGGGAAGTCTCGGCCACCATATCGGGTGGCATCAATGAGGAGCCTTGTTGGTCTTCCTGCCCCCCCCCCCATCCTCCTGCTGGCCCTCTCCACGTGAGTCGCGGGATCGTGCCCCGATCCCTCACCTGAGCCATTCCTTGAGACCTGATCCGGACGTTAACCCCACTCCATCTTTGGGACCCCTCACATCCAAATTCTCGAGTGGGGGTGTGGATGACCCCTCCGTAAGGGGGTGGTGCCCGTTGAACTGCCGGTGGAGGGACGTGGGGTGGCCCAGCCCTCCTCCCCCTTCCCCCCAAGTCTGGACCTCCTACCTTGCTGGGCGGCGGCCATCGGTAGGGACAAGCCAACAAATCCCCCTGCCACCCAGACTAAAATAAACTGGTTCACTACCACAGACTCCGGGGTGACTGGGGGGCCCACGGACAAAGATGCCCCGCCTGCTGTGGACCTGTCCACTATCCTTCAGGCTATCCATGCCTCGCAATCCTCGGTGGAGGGTAAGATTGCCGAAGTCTGGGTCGACGTGACCCTTATCCGACAAGACCTTCGAAATGCCACGGCCCAGATTAAAGAAACTGAATCTCGTATATACACCGTGGAGGATGAGGTCCAGCAGCTCAAAGGTCAAGTCGCTCATCTCCAGTCTTGCACCCAGGAGCTTCACCGACGGGCTGAGGATGCCAAAAACAGATCCCGTCGCAACAACCTTCGCTTGGTGGGATTTCCAAAGGGTGTGGAACATGGCGAACTTCGTGGAGCGCTGGCTGCGCTCATGGATGCCCGAGGACTCACTCTCCCCATGGTTTGCGATCTAACGGGCACACCACTCCCTTGCACATAAGCCGCCACCGGGTGCACCTCACAGACCGATCATAACAAAGATCCTCTACTTTTAAAGACCGCAACTCTGTTCTGGCCGAAGCCCGTAAGCAGCAACACCTCAAATATGAAAATCAAACAATCTTGATCTTCCATGACTATACTCGTGAGGTCCAGGGTCAGCGCAGCTCGTTTGGGGAAGTCAAGCAGAAGCTACGCGCTCTCAACATGCAATACAGGCTGGTCTTTCTGGCCCGCCTGTGAGTTGTGTTTTCGAACAGAACTCTCTTCTTTGACACTCCTGTGGAGGCATGGACATGGGCAACGGAGGAGCGCCCCCTGCAGACCGGCACTCGGAATCCGTTACCCATGAGCGCCGCTTAAGGTGCCCACCGGGTGGTCCCTGCCCCCCGGCCGCAACGCATGTGTTCAGGCAGGCAACGGGGTCAGAGGCGGTGCCCACCACTTGGTCCCTCTCGCCAGCCGACACCTGGAATGCTCCCCGGGGCCCACTAATTGTGTGGCGATCTGGCTCCTCCGGCTGCTCAGACCCTGGGGGTGCCTCACCTCAGCCATCACTGCTGAACCTGCCTGATGTGGATCTCTCTCGCAGCCTGACACTTCTCACAAGTCCCGCTTGAGCCCACCTTTACCTTTTGGCTACACGGCCAGAAGTCACGCATCGGCCCATCACTACTTCAATTTCCCGATGGACACAGTTACGCACATCCTACTATGAGGAGGGGTCCTCCGCGATTCCCCACTCCCAAGCGTTCTAGTTTGGTTCTCTCTTAGTTCGCCACTGTTAGGGCGACAGATGCTTCCGTTCCTGAAGTATAGGATGGGGGATGGGGTTGAGTTGGGGGGGACTGTTGTCCCAAGTTGCATTGGTTGTTTCCTTTGTTTATTGTACCAGCACTTCTCTTCAGCTGCGAAGCGAGCGTGCAGGGCCTGACACTGTAGCCTTACATCCGCTATCCTGCACAACTACACCACTTCGACCCCGCATTCACTACCCAACCCGGGTGTTTGACCCTCCACTCAGCTTCCCCATGTCTGACAACTACACAGGGATGGCGTCGCTCCACATCATGTTCTGGAATGTTAATAGCATCTTAGATAAGGTCAAGCGCACGGCGGTCCTGTGATATGCTCAGCGTGACATTGTGGAGATACTGATGCTCCAAGAGACTCACCTGGAGGCAATCACTGCCACTTCCTGGTGCGCAATAGTTATGGTGGAAAATGGCATTCTGGCTTTAACCGAGGATCACAAGGGTGGCTGTTCTGGTGCGCCGTGCTCTCCCATTTGCGGGGCGTAAAGTAACCCAAGACCCCGAGGGCTGCTTCGTCATCTTGGAGGGGAACATTGGGGACCGGCCTCTGAACCTAATCACTGTATACTCCCCTCCCTCCCTGCTGTCCCCCATACTTCAGCATCTCACCACACTAGTAACTGCCTTGCCCCCGGGAATGACTGTCATTGGAGTAGACTTCAACGCAGTTATGAACCCCAGCCTTAACACTGCTGCGGCTCCTTCCATCTCACCTCCTGTTGAATTGGGCCACTACTTTGGGCCTCAGAGATGCCTGGAGGCTCTGGCACCCGACAACTTGAATGTCCACCCACACTTCGGCTTCTCATCAAACACATGCCTGGCTGGACTATGTCTTCCTGCCGGCCTTGGACTGTCGAGCAGTTCAAGCCGTTACCATCCTTCCCAGGGGTTTATCGGATCACTCCCCAAAGACGATGCACATGGGCAACCTCCCGGCGTCTTCGCACCCGATCTGGCGTCTAAATGCCTGGTTCCTTCAGGACAAAGAATTCAGGAAACAGATAAGGGGACGAGCTTCATCATTACTTCTCCACTAACCAGGGGTCGGTTTCCTCTCCTTGCACCCTATGGGAGGCCTGTAAGGCCACCATTCGGGGCCAAAGGCCAACTCAAACACCAGCGGGCAAAACAGGTCTCCCGGCTCACACTTCTGGAGGCCCAGGCTGTCCTGCCTAAAACTCAACCTCCTGTGGAGAGAACTGAGACCCAGTATAGGAGACTAGCGTTTCTGAGGGACGAGATTGGGCAGAACTCCCTGGAGGTCACTAAACTGTTGTGGAGGTCCTCTGTAGCGTGAGTCTATGGGTGGGGAGACAAGAATGGAAAGCTCTTGCATTGTTTGGCCACTTAGCGCATGGCCAACCGTATCATCCCTGAGGTGTTTGACTCAGATGGGGCGATCCAGCGGCCCCCGTGGCGGTGGCACAATGCTTCGCCACATATTACACTACCCTCTACTCGGCACAGCCCCCCAATCTCTCGCTGCCGGAACTCCTCCAGCATGTACGACTCCCCCTTCCACGGCTCAGTGAATCCGAGGCAGACAAGCTAGACCTTCCGATCTCTGCAGAAGAGATCAATGACGCCTTTTCACGCATGGCCGCGGGTAAGACACTGGGGCCAGACGGACTCCCGCAGGAGTTCTATGCGTCCTATCAAGACACTCTGGTTCTCCACCTTCTAGAGGTGTATCATGAAGCAGCTGACCATGGCTCTTTCTGTCCTGAGACGGACTTGGCCACTATCGTGGTGATTCCTAAGTCCCAACCTCCTTCGAAGCATTGCACTGACTACTGCCCCATCTCTCTTATTAATTCGGAGCTCAAAATATTCACCTCAGTCCTGGCTAACTGCATACGTCTATATCTGGACAAGCTGGTACACCCTGACCAGTGCGGATTCATGCCCTCCCGGGGAACTAGACACTGCCTTAGACGTCTCCACCTCGCTCTCGTGAATCGACAACAATTGACCCTCTATCTATCTCTTCTTCTCGTGGACTTCGAGAAAGCATTCGATTCGGTGTACTGGTGATACCTAGAGGCACTATTGATGGAGATGGGTTTTGGAACCCCTTCTCGCAACATGGTCAAGACGCTATACTGTAAACCACAGGCCCAGGTTCTGGTCAATTAAGCTCTCTCACACCCCTTCCCCATCAGAAGAGGCCCAAGGCAGGGATGCATCCTTTCACCCCTCCTTTTCGCGTTAGTGATCGAGCCCTTTGCATATCTTGTTCGCACTGATCCGCTTCTAACGGGATGGTGATGGCCCGGCTTCGAAGAGGACAAGATTGCCTTTTACGCTGACAACGTTCTGATATTTTTATCAGACCCAGTTCGATCGGGAACTCAGTGCCTCTGGGCCCTGCATCTCTTTGAACGAATCTCTGGTCTCCGATTGAACTCTGCCAAATCTGTTCTGGTCCCGTCTCCATCTTTCGAAAGAGTGCTTTGATTGGCAGTCGTCGATACCCCTTCGGTGACAGTCATTCAAATACCTGGGGATCTGGGTGGCCCTTCTTCCTGACCTTGCCTGGTCCCTCAATGTAACCCCACTTGTGAAACGGGTTCGTGCTGACCTCCCTACATGGCAAACCCTGCTATTGAATCCTATGGGCAGAATAGCTCTTTTTAAAATGATGATTCTGCCCAGATTTCTTGATATGCTTCAGAACACAAACCTCTCCTTCCCACTGTCGTGGTTTCGGGAGATGGACAGCTTAGCCACCAAGTTCTTATTGGGAGGTCGAAGGCCCAGGCTGGCCCTCACCCAGTGCTGGATCCCACCCTTTGATGGCGGCCTGGGAATGACGAACTTATAATATCTTTATTATTTAGGGACCCGGCTCCTTACCATGCATAATTGGTTCAATGGTGGCTAGTCGGACCCGGCATACCACTTGGAACTACAAAATTTGGGTTTGTCTAACATTCAGGGGATGCTGTACGGAAACACAGTCCCCCAAACCTTGCCTGAGGTCATGCGTGGGGTGCTTCTGGCCTGGCGGGCCTCTCTGCGTCACACCCACTGGTCGGATAAACTGACCCGATACTCCCCACTGTGGTGCGGAACATGGCTCTGGGAAGTCGCCAATCTCTCCGGTTTTAGAGCATGGGATCTCATTGGAATTTCACAACTTGGGGATGTCTGGGGCGGGATACTCTCTCCACGCCTCCCAGTTTTACCGCTATCTGCAGTTGCACCATGCCCTCGTATCTCATATTCCAGAGGACACCTCCCTGCCCAAATATAGTCCACCAGAGGCCCAGGTCATGACCGGCAATTTGGGGAAGAGTGGGATCTCCCGCATCTATCGTTCCCTCATGAATAACACCCCCAACTCCCTATCCCGCCTTATGGGCAAATGGTAGGGCTGGCTTGGGTCCCTGGATGACGCTAATTGATGGCCCCTAAAACAGCCACAGCCTCAGCAAGGCTCCAGCTGGTTCAAATATACTATCTGCATGCTGCCTACCTGGCACCGCTGCGTCTCCACCGTGCTGGGCTCCGACCTGATGCATCCTGTTCCCGCTGTGAATACCCCCAGGCCAATTTTTCTCACATGGTATGGCTGTGTCCCACAATCACGCTCTAATGGGAGTCAATAACGGGGTAGCTCACTGAAGTTCGGGGTTGGGAGGTTCCCCTTAGCCCAATGGATGTACTCCTGGGCATTATCGAAGGACTGGATGGTTCCAGAGCTGAAAAACTCTTTCTAAACACAGCTATGATGGTGGCCAAAAGAGACATTGCAGCCAACTGGCTAAACTCGACTGCACCCACCATGGGGCGTTGGAGCAGGGGGGTGGATTGGTGGGCTGCACAGGAGCGGCCCATGTATGAGGTCAGAGGCTGCCCAAAGAAGTTTCGTAGAATGTGGGGCAAATGGGTTGGGGTGGTAGAGGATTGATGATCGCAGAAGATCAATTATGGTCTGAGGCGAATGTGATGCTATTTTCTTCTTGTTTGTCAGACTCTGTACGCTGGTAAAATATTTTCCTGTCTTTGTTTTACACTGACGAATGTACTAATGGATGGTACTGTTTTTCTTTGTTAGTCTTTATAAAGTCAATAAACTTGATTATCAAAAAGAAATGTATTTACATAATAAGCATAATTGATAATGAATTAAAAAAATATTATTAATAAAATACTGATAAACATTAATTGACTACACACACTTCAACACTATAATATCCACAACACACACCTAAATTAAACTATAAAATAATAAAACACAATTAAAGCTTATTTTAAAATTAAAATCTATTACTATTAACAACTTATATTTAAATTATTAACATTTATTTAATACCGACTGTTAGACCTGGCGATTTCTGGTTGGCTAAGGCTTGCGCCAAAGTCAGGCAGAAACCACCACTCTAGTCAGGGCAAGGAAGTTACACGCCAAAGATAACCCCTGCTCACCCCCTTGGTAGCTTGGCACGAGCAGTCAGGCTTATCTCTGAGGCGATGTGTAAAGCGTTTGCGCGCGCACCCAGCAACAACACCCAAGGCCCACCACAAAGGAAACTCCACACAAGGTATTCTATAAAAAATAACCTTTGTATTATACACAACACATTAGACAAAAACACACACTTTACAATGTGCCAACAGGCACGGGCAGAATTTACAAGGGATTATGTACAAGACAGGGCCACCTGGACCACTGTCAGGAAATAGCACTTTTTAGATATTTAGCACACAAAATATATAAAATCACTGTAGCACAAAAATAATCTGTATAGCACACAACCAGTACTTACTGGTATCGGGGAAGTACCACCTACGTAACCCTAACTATCTTAGGAGACTGTCACGCAGGGAACTAGAACCTCACTAGCACCACCTGTACTAGGAGAAAGCAACAACCACCTACGTATCACAATACCTGTAGGGGTAAGAGAACGTTACACATGATGCATCACATTCAGAGGTGTATGGAGGGAAAACACATGATGCCTAAAAACATTCAGAGGTGTAAAAGCAATGGCACATGACGCATCAAAACACATTCAGAGGTGCAAGTAAGGAACACACATGATGCATAAAACATTCAGAGGTGTAAAAGCAATGGCACATGATGCATCAACACACATTCAGAGGTGCAGGTAGGAACACAATTGCGCAAAACTCCTATGCCACCACCTGTGGCAGTCCCTGGGCCAACTGGCCTGGAAGGGGCTAGGACGCCCTGCGTTCAGCAAAGTCAGGCTGCGCCAGCTGCGCAGACTAGAACAAGAATGGTCCCCCACCTAAACGTGGCAGCTGCCCACTAAGTGCTGGGCAGCTGGACAACGAACTTCAGGCACTGCGTGCCTCTGGAGCCCTCTCTGGGCTTTGACCATTCAAAAATGTGCCCCCTAGAGCCTTCGTGGCTCAGCACAACGTTGGAGCCTCACTGGGCTCGAGAAAAACACAATCCCCACGTTGGAGCGCTCTGAGCGCTCTGAACACCCAGCTGTGTTCACGTTGGAGCGCCTCGCGCTCTCGCTACTTATGCCCCTTCTGGAGCCTCACGGGGCTCGACACACTGCTTGTGGCAACCTTTGGAGCCTCTCGGGGCTCGATCACTGCCCCCGCACCCCCAGCACATGCGCGGAGTCCCCCCAGCCCTTCTAAACACTCACCGGGCTGCTCGGGGACTCCCGCGTCGTCTTCCCTCTCTCCGTTCTCGGGAGGGGGGGGCGTGAAGGACTCCAAGGCTTCTCTTCAACGCGGAGGGGCAGGCACCGACAATGTGCCTCGCGCCCCCTCCGTACCAGGTCCTGCCGCACTCCTCTCTCGGGTCCAGCGCGGGGGTAGGCTCCCGCCTGGATCTTCGCTGCACAGGAGCACGGGGTAGGCTCCCGTCCGCTTCCTGATTCCAAAACGAGGCTTCCGTCCCGCGGCACGCCCCCAGGCCTGCCTGACTTCCGGTTACGAACCGGGCTGCAGCGGTGATTCTCCTTTACAGCGGCAATGAGGGGTAGGCTCCCTCGCAACGAACACAACGGCGGGGTGGGCACCCGCCGACCTGGCAGGTACCAGCGGAATCGCGGGGTGGGCACCCGCTATCGAAATCCAAGCGCACACAGCGCTATAAAATCAGACAGCGCTCACAGCGCTATGAAGCCCATAAAAGCGCTCCCAGGCGCTTAGAAATAGCAAGTCCAGAAAATAAAGTTCTTCCAGGGCAGAGGGGCAAAGGCTGGGCCCAGAGCCAGCACACAGGGCCCTCCAGCAGGGAGGCAGTCCCCAGTGGCGGTCTCTCCTGGCGCCCAGCAGCAGCAGGCCCCCCCCTCAGATGATCCTGCAAGAGAACACTTCTGTGGGGACTCAGCCCCATTTTTATACAGTCAAATCCTTTGTCTAAGGTGCAGGGAAGGGGCGAACCAGTTCCAACAGGTTCCTGAGCACTTTGTTTTGCTCAGCCCCTCTCCCTATTCACTGGCAGGGCTAGGGTCATTAGACGCACCACAGGGGCCGGCGCCAGCATTGTGTGGGGGAATCCCTGTCCTATTCAGGACCCAGGTACACTCCTCCCCAGCCATCAGCATGCTAACTCCCCATTCACCACTGGGTGACTCCTCCTGACTCTGGGGAATTCCCTAGTCCGTCACCTGACCTCACCAGCCAATCGCCAGACAAGCCACACATTTCAGACTGCACACTGAAGTGCCCACTTCTAGAAGTGGCACTTCCACACCAGGTACATGCACGCTGCACACATCAACGCGCAGCATTCACTCCCACGAGTCCGCACATACCAAACACGGGCCTGCACACCCCACGCATCAGGAACTACCGGGACACATACATTCCCCCATGCATTCCTATGGGAGGGCAGGCCAACCTCACACACGCACGCACTTTACCCTGGGACACAGCGGTAAAGTGCGCAGAAGTCACTAAAATCACTAAACCAAGTCACCATATTAAGCAAAAAGTTTCGGGGTGAACCGGCCAGAAGGGCCAAGTCCAACACAACCCCCTTCCAGCCAAAACGCAGGGTAGACCAATCACCACCGTGATGGACTTCCCTGCTTGGGGCGATAGAACACGGACGCGGGCCCGCCACTGCCGGGACACCCTCCTGTTCTACGCCACGGTGAACCCCTGGGGTTTCTTCTCAAACCACTCTCCGGACCAACTGGGCTACCCCACTGGTACTCCCAAGCTGTCCGCGGCCAAGACCAGGCCCTAGGCCACCCAGGTGCCACTGGTCCTTGCCTAACCACAGAGTGGGGGGTAGTAACCCCTGGCACATAGCAGCCATTCTCCACTCTACCCCTCATCAGGGCAGTTCTAAACTGCCACTGATCCTCCAGCCTAGGGCCCGTACCCTCAGGCTGACCAGGAGTCGCGGGTGAGGCTCTCCTCCCCCTACCTCTTCTCCTAGGGTTCCGCCCTCTCCTCCTTTGAGAGGCACCCTCGTAACATACCTCACCAACCAGCTCAGGACCCCTCCCTGAGAGCTGGTCTACCAACCTAGGGTTTAACCCCTCAGGTTGCACCGGGGTCAGAGGTGGGCTCTCCCACCCTCTGCACCCCCTTCCAGAGTCCTGCTCCCTACCAACTGGGGCGGTCCCTCTGGAAGAAGAACCGGTCAGGACACTGGTTACAGTAGTCAGACCCTTCAGGTCAGGCTGCTCCTGAACCTGGCCTTCCAACCTCCGGTCTAAAACCTTCGGTGGAATAATTGCCTGGCACTCCAGGACTTCTGGGGATTTACACACCATCCCCCCGAGAGTAACATATGCCTCATATGTTGCATGACAGTCTGCCTGGCGCAGATCTCCCGTCCCCTGTCCACCTGACAGTGCGCGAAGATCCCCCAGGCCAGACGTGTAGTCGCCATGGTCACTTCTAGGGGACTCAGCCCTCCCGGCTGGTCCCTGACCCACTGGCTCCTCCACCGGGGAACACAGCCCCATGCCGCTCCTCTCGCTGGACTTCTGTACCCTCCCTACTGGAGCGGTACTGCCCGACACTAGAACCACAGGAGCCCTGCTTACAGGTGCTCCAGGTCCTCTACTCACTGGGTGATCCTCCTCAAATGGGCTAACAGGACAGCCTAGGTCCCCAACTTGGTGTTCCCTCATGAAACCACCCAAGTCCTGAGGCAGGGTTTCGTACGTCTGGGGACCCTCAGTCACCCACTTACTCCCGCTCCACTGAGCCAGGCCGTAAGCCCCTATACCCTCCTCGCTACTCTGGGACCTAGCTGGGCTACACGGAGCCTCTTCCACCACGCTGGGCTGGAAGGTACCTGAACCACAACTTGAGTCACTAGTGTGGGAAGAACTATCCCATTCCTCATCATAACTGGGGGCCTGTTCCCATCGGTCTGCTTCCGCTGCCAGCTCCCACGGATCAGTGTGCCCCCATGCTAACAGGTGTTGGCGCAACTCGGGATAAAAACTACTGGATAGCTGCTCTCTGACGAGCAGATCATACAGTTTTTCAAAATCCTCCTTCGTGCTACCCCATACCCAATCAAACAGTGCATCCTCGCATTCCTCCACAAACTTCTCCCAAGATTGGTGAGGCAGCTTCTTCCTGCCCCTGAACTTCAACCTACATTCCTCCTCCCGGGAACTAGGTACCATACTGGGGGAACTGGGAATGGGACTCTCTGCACTGGTCTCTCTATTGCTGCCACCACTGGACTCAACCCTCCCTGGGGAGCCCAGAAAACTACCACTGCGCTCTGGGGACAACTTACCCTCTAGAGCTAATCTCTCCCTGGCGAAGGCCCTCTCAGCCTCCGCCATCCTCTCCTGCGCTAAGACCCTCTCGGTCTCCAGCTTTTTCTCTGCCATAGTCAGCTGCGCCATCCCCCGGGCATGCTCCAACCTGAGCTTCTCCATGGCCAGCTGATGCTCCCTCTCTTCCCTCCTATCTACCCACTCCTCTGGGGACAGGGAAAGGGATGGGGCGCTGCTCCTGACACTGGACCCAGCAAGGGACTCCCTATCTATGGGGTCTTCACTCTCTACTGGCGTCCCTGTCAGGTAACCTTCCTCCTCCTCAGATTCCTCAGGGCTCCCCTCAGACCCACCACCTTCTCGGCGTGCGGCCCGGGCCCTATCTTCCTCGCTGCGCTCTCGCTCCCATTCCTCCTTTTGCCAAAGGATCAGGTTGTCCCTCAGTTTGGACTGGGTATCTGACTCACCCACCTCTATGTCCCTCTCCTCACAGAACCCTACCAGCTCCAACCTACTGTACCTAAACAGACTACAGAAGTTAAAAGCAGGCTCCATTTTGGCGGACGTTCCTGAGAAGAGTTCAACACAAGGAACCTGGGGGTCGGAGCTATACAGGAGTACACAATTCACAAAAGGTTTCAGTGAGCTCTCTATCCTGGAGAACTCACACTCACTGTCTAGTGCCCCACACACCATCCACACACAACCCTCCCCTCGGACTGGTAAGGCAGTTTCTACCACCCCTGATCCCTCAACCTGACCACTACGTGACACAGGTACCAAACTCTGGGCGCAGGGCGGGGGACAAATGTACTGGACACAATTACACAATGATACCTTCAGGGGAAATAAAGGAACTTCAAAAACAATAATCCCTAATATGTGATTTATCTAATGCAGAGTTTTGCAGTGTAGCCAGTCGCTGCTGCGGTACAGCGCAAACGCAAGTCCAAATCCCGCCACTGATCACCAATGTTAGACCTGGCGATTTCTGGTTGGCTAAGGCTTGCGCCAAAGTCAGGCAGAAACCACCACTCTAGTCAGGGCAAGGAAGTTACACGCCAAAGATAACCCCTGCTCACCCCCTTGGTAGCTTGGCACGAGCAGTCAGGCTTATCTCTGAGGCGATGTGTAAAGCGTTTGCGCGCGCACCCAGCAACAACACCCAAGGCCCACCACAAAGGAAACTCCACACAAGGTATTCTATAAAAAATAACCTTTGTATTATACACAACACATTAGACAAAAACACACACTTTACAATGTGCCAACAGGCACGGGCAGAATTTACAAGGGATTATGTACAAGACAGGGCCACCTGGACCACTGTCAGGAAATAGCACTTTTTAGATATTTAGCACACAAAATATATAAAATCACTGTAGCACAAAAATAATCTGTATAGCACACAACCAGTACTTACTGGTATCGGGGAAGTACCACCTACGTAACCCTAACTATCTTAGGAGACTGTCACGCAGGGAACTAGAACCTCACTAGCACCACCTGTACTAGGAGAAAGCAACAACCACCTACGTATCACAATACCTGTAGGGGTAAGAGAACGTTACACATGATGCATCACATTCAGAGGTGTATGGAGGGAAAACACATGATGCCTAAAAACATTCAGAGGTGTAAAAGCAATGGCACATGACGCATCAAAACACATTCAGAGGTGCAAGTAAGGAACACACATGATGCATAAAACATTCAGAGGTGTAAAAGCAATGGCACATGATGCATCAACACACATTCAGAGGTGCAGGTAGGAACACAATTGCGCAAAACTCCTATGCCACCACCTGTGGCAGTCCCTGGGCCAACTGGCCTGGAAGGGGCTAGGACGCCCTGCGTTCAGCAAAGTCAGGCTGCGCCAGCTGCGCAGACTAGAACAAGAATGGTCCCCCACCTAAACGTGGCAGCTGCCCACTAAGTGCTGGGCAGCTGGACAACGAACTTCAGGCACTGCGTGCCTCTGGAGCCCTCTCTGGGCTTTGACCATTCAAAAATGTGCCCCCTAGAGCCTTTGTGGCTCAGCACAACGTTGGAGCCTCACTGGGCTTGAGAAAAACACAATCCCCACGTTGGAGCGCTCTGAGCGCTCTGAACACCCAGCTGTGTTCACGTTGGAGCGCCTCGCGCTCTCGCTACTTATGCCCCTTCTGGAGCCTCACGGGGCTCGACACACTGCTTGTGGCAACCTTTGGAGCCTCTCGGGGCTCGATCACTGCCCCCGCACCCCCAGCACATGCGCGGAGTCCCCCCAGCCCTTCTAAACACTCACCGGGCTGCTCGGGGACTCCCGCGTCGTCTTCCCTCTCTCCGTTCTCGGGAGGGGGGGGGCGTGAAGGACTCCAAGGCTTCTCTTCAACGCGGAGGGGCAGGCACCGACAATGTGCCTCGCGCCCCCTCCGTACCAGGTCCTGCCGCACTCCTCTCTCGGGTCCAGCGCGGGGGTAGGCTCCCGCCTGGATCTTCGCTGCACAGGAGCGCGGGGTAGGCTCCCGTCCGCTTCCTGATTCCAAAACGAGGCTTCCGTCCCGCGGCACGCCCCCAGGCCTGCCTGACTTCCGGTTACGAACCGGGCTGCAGCGGTGATTCTCCTTTACAGCGGCAATGAGGGGTAGGCTCCCTCGCAACGAACACAACGGCGGGGTGGGCACCCGCCGACCTGGCAGGTACCAGCGGAATCGCGGGGTGGGCACCCGCTATCGAAATCCAAGCGCACACAGCGCTATAAAATCAGACAGCGCTCACAGCGCTATGAAGCCCATAAAAGCGCTCCCAGGCGCTTAGAAATAGCAAGTCCAGAAAATAAAGTTCTTCCAGGGCAGAGGGGCAAAGGCTGGGCCCAGAGCCAGCACACAGGGCCCTCCAGCAGGGAGGCAGTCCCCAGTGGCGGTCTCTCCTGGCGCCCAGCAGCAGCAGGCCCCCCCCTCAGATGATCCTGCAAGAGAACACTTCTGTGGGGACTCAGCCCCATTTTTATACAGTCAAATCCTTTGTCTAAGGTGCAGGGAAGGGGCGAACCAGTTCCAACAGGTTCCTGAGCACTTTGTTTTGCTCAGCCCCTCTCCCTATTCACTGGCAGGGCTAGGGTCATTAGACACACCACAGGGGCCGGCGCCAGCATTGTGTGGGGGAATCCCTGTCCTATTCAGGACCCAGGTACACTCCTCCCCAGCCATCAGCATGCTAACTCCCCATTCACCACTGGGTGACTCCTCCTGACTCTGGGGAATTCCCTAGTCCGTCACCTGACCTCACCAGCCAATCGCCAGACAAGCCACACATTTCAGACTGCACACTGAAGTGCCCACTTCTAGAAGTGGCACTTCCACACCAGGTACATGCACGCTGCACACATCAACGCGCAGCATTCACTCCCACGAGTCCGCACATACCAAACACGGGCCTGCACACCCCACGCATCAGGAACTACCGGGACACATACATTCCCCCATGCATTCCTATGGGAGGGCAGGCCAACCTCACACACGCACGCACTTTACCCTGGGACACAGCAGTAAAGTGCGCAGAAGTCACTAAAATCACTAAACCAAGTCACCATATTAAGCAAAAAGTTTCGGGGTGAACCGGCCAGAAGGGCCAAGTCCAACACCGACACTTTATCCCTTAAAAATGTTCAACACACAAAAAACAATTAGGAAAAAATAAATTAAAAAAATTAACATTCATTAACAACTATAAATAATTAATTAAACACAAATTACTACCTAGGTGCCGATTCCGATCCGTTAAAAATAATTTGCGTATGACCCGTATCCGTATTTTTTTACGTCCTAGTCGTACAAGTACCGTACAAACGGCCAAGTACGATTCGTACGTGAAAAATAACTACGAATAGCGTCGGGAAAAGTGTACGAGAGGGCGTCGGAAAGTTTTTATGGCCGAATATCGTCGGGAACAGTGAACGAGAGTGAGCCAGACATTTTTACGTGCAAATCGTAAAACACAAGTCCGAGCGTGCAAGTACGATCCGACCGTCCGTCCGAATACACAATCGCACGCAAAATGGCCCGTACGGAGCCAATACAGTAGCACACATGTACACGGGTAAACTTATGCCGTGTACGAGCCGTACAGCCCCCCCACCCCCAATATGTCAGCACCGTACACCACCCTGTCCGCACTGTACCCCAGCCCCGCAACTGTATGTGGCATACCCCCCATATACACGCCGTACCCCCCATGTACGCGCCTTACCCCCCCTGTCCGCACTGTACCCCAGCCCCGCACCTGTAAGCGCCGTACCCCCCCATGTACGCGCCTTCCCCCCATGTACATGCCATACCCCCGCATGTACGCGCCGTACCTCCGCATGTACGTGCCGTACCTCCGCATGTACGCGCCGTACCCCAGGCCCGCACCTGTACGTGCCGTACCACCCATGTACGCGCCTTACCCCCGCATGAATGCGCCGTACCTCCGCATATACGCACCGTACCCCAGGCCCGCACCTGTACGCGCCGTACCCCCCCATGTACGCGCCTTACCCCCGTATGTACGCGCCGTACATCCGCATGTACGTGCCGTACCCCAGGCCCGCACCTGTACGCGCCGTACCCCCCATGTACGCGCCTTACCCCCGCATGTACACGCCGTACCTCCACATGTATGTGCCGTACCCCAGGGCCGCACGTGTACGCACCGTACCCCCACCGCTTGTACGCGCCGCACTCCAACACCGTACCCCAGCACCCTCACCCAGCCTCGCGTATGTACGGACCGTACCTACGCGAAAAAGACTCTTACAGAACCAGGACACTGTAAAACAGCACAAGGAGGGTCAATTCGACTCGCACAACACCACAAAACATGTCTACATGACAAAATACATCTCAATGACTGACCTGGCACCTCCAAACAGGCAAACAGAGGCCCTAAATCACAACCACCTCTTATAACACACCCACCAAAATTCAAACACAGCCACACCCAAAAATGGACCAATAAAAAGGGCCCACACACACAACCCATGAGACTTTGCAACAGACCCACTGCTGCCCGACCCCACAGAGAAACAACTCTACATTACTGATACCTTTACTACACCTTCACTCACACACCTTCACACAACCTCCTTCACAAACATCCCCCTCTTCACATTCACAAACACTGTCACATTCACACCCACAACCATCCACACCCACACCCACACCCCACACCATGCCCACAGACAAGAATCCAAAGTTCACAACGGTGGAGCTGGACCTCCTTGTCAACGAAGTCATCAGAGTCGAGCCACAGCTGTTTGGAACATTGGTCAGACAGACCAGCATAGCTGAAAAATCTGCCATGTGGCAGAGGATTGTCGATAAGGTGAATGCTGTTGCGCCCATCCGAAGGACCAGGCATGAATGCCAAGCCAGGTGGTACGAACTGCGCAGGGCGGTCAAGAGGAAAATGAACGAAGAATATGCCCAGAGTAACATCACTGGAGGTGGGCCACCCCGCAGACCCATACACTACCATCCCTGGGAGGAGAAGGTGATGGCCCTGCTACCGTCGGTGGGAGTACACGGAGTCGAAGGAGTCGCAGAGCCTGGTGAGTACACAAACAACTTACGTAACATGGGGGCAATGGGGTCCACACCACATATACACCAAATGCACGCAACTTCCCCCAAGCACTCACCGCACACAACCACACTCAAAAACCACGCTCATGCCAAAAACGTCTCCATGCACCCTTCACAAATCAAGGCAAGGCCATGTCCAAGGCTACAACAACCACAAACACAAGACTGGATGTCCGGGAGGCTGGGAGGGTGGGCCCCACACAACACATTGTGAAAATGAGACGCAGACACCAATGCCCTCAGCCCATGTGGCATAGGTACATACCCATGCACAATGCACAGGGACTGGCAAAGTACTGACAAGGTAGCTGACAACTGGCCCTGCTGTATACAGCACAAGGCCCTCCTGGGACCACTGTACACTCAAACACCAACTCCACAAGCACAGGTATCTAGCACAGGAACTCACACTCACTGTCATGCCAGCATGTACCATGAGGGGACAGACACATCACCTGGGAGACCCAATGACAACTCACACTACACACAACAGCAGGCCCGGTCATACCCCCCCCTAACACAAGCACACACCCCCGGGGCAGGCAACGGATTTACACACTCCCACAATGGACATGTGACACAACAAGACCAATCCATAGCCAAATAAGCATCATAGCCAACAATCTACAGGTCAAACACTCAGGAGAACATCCCAATCTGTCCCCCGCAACATACCCATCCCCAAGTGGACATTGAGAGGAATGCTAGGCACATCCAACTACCTGGAGGAACTGTGTCAACTTGAATATGTATGAAACATAGATGTCGCATGAAACACCATTAACATTGTGTCTCTCTCACAAACAGGGCAACGTCGTCGATCTACCCCCAACACTGGGGGGGAAGAATCACAGTCCCAGGCTCCGCGTGAAGATGATCCCACCAGCAGCGACGACTCTCACCACTCCGTGGATGACCCCGACCAACCTGGATCCTCTGGTGCCCAAGCCCCTGCAGCACCTGCGTCAGGTACATCTGTGCCAACCACCCCCCCCATTCCTGCCACATCCCAGGACACACCCAGGAGCCCTGCTCGCACTGAACAACAGAGCCAGTCTGACCAGGAGGGACAAGGTTCTCCGGGCACCCAGGAGGAGGCAGGCAACCCTGCAAATGCCATCCCTCAGGGGTCCCGTAGACCCGATGTGCCCACAAGGGCAGGCCAGGCTCAAGTGGGCAGGGGTGGTGGGAGTGGAGGCAGGCGGAGGCGCAAACCTGACCAGCCAGCTCAGGACACCGGTATGTCACACATACGCAACATCCTGGACACATACCGGCGTGACACCAGAGGCATCAACCAGGTCGTGTCGAGACTCTCAGAGATGCAGGGGACCCTCGATGAGATAAAGAACCTGCAGGTCGAGCATCATGCCAGTCATCAACAACACCAAGTATGGATGGAGGCAAGACTGGCTGAGCTCCTGGCGATGCACAGGGACATGAGCCAATCACTCTGCCAGATCGTCCAAAGCATGGGCAACCCTCCCTGTGCCACCAGGCGTAGACCAGCACCAGACACAGGGAGGGAGGAGGAGGAGGAGGAGGATTCGTCTGATGGAGCGTCCCAAACATCGTCAAGGCCTGCATCTGAGGGTCCCCGGAGGAAGGTGGGTCGTCCACGGAAAAGACCGTGAGAGTCAGCGGACCATCCACATCTCCCAGGTCACCTGGCCTGGCACCTGGCCCTCTGGCGCAACAGCAGCACCTCATCCAATGACATTCTCTGCCACATGGTCTTGCTGGTCACAGTCTGACCAATGATGACCAACACTGTGCCCTGGACTCTGATGACTTCCAATGCCAAGGATACCATCTCCCCCTGTGAACTTTGGATTCTATTCCCCTGGTAGAGCACCTAATTTCATCTACCAAAACACGTACCCCACCGCAAATAAATATATTACTTTGGTCATGAGACGTTCCTGTCATTTTGCATTATTCAACAACATATGTGTGTGGAAATGTCAAACTATGCCTGAGTGTTGAACTAACTCCAGCCATCCATACCCTGGGATCAGAGTCTGGTACAGGACCCACATGGGTCACAAGGTATCATTCAATGTAGGCATGGAGCACAACACTCACCTGTGATGGCCTCTGGCTCTGAGGGGGGGCTTGCTAAACTGTGCGGACAGACCTATTTGGGAGATTATCATCAAGGCGTAGAGGTCATGGCTCATATGGAGGTTCCCGGGGAGGGAGTCCCAGGTATGTGTGGCCAGGTGGGAGAACAATGTCCTGTATGCTGGAGTACGGTGGATGTGAAGAACGGTGGCCAGGGCAAGGTTGGATGCACGGAGATGGCCCAACGGGATCTAGGATGACAGATGTACAAGGTTGGTTTGGGGTCGGGGTTGTGGACTGCCTCCTGAGTGTGGGTGGGGAGTGTGGAGGTCATCCTGCAGCAGACAGTGATCCATTGCAGCTATCTATGGTGGACGGTGAGGTGGCAGGGGCGCATGGTGTTGAAGCTGAGGTGTGCAGATGCACCCTGGATGTGGACAAGTTTCCTGGGAGTTTGGATGTACTTGCTCCGTAGAGGGCAGGGCAGTATTTGACACGGATGTTGTCATGGACCTGGGGGATGGTCTGTCTTTTCTTGGAGTGGATCTATCTGTGGATCATGTGCATAATGCAGAGGGCATTGCAGCATGAGGTACAGATGCTGTGGACTAGCATGGCAAATGTGAGCGAGCCAAACATGATGCACACCATCTTGTGTGTGTGGCCACTGGGTGCTTGTGCAGGGCTCTTGCGGGTGGGACACAAGCACTTGACCCAGCTGGAAGGGGACAATCCTCAGATGATCACCTCAGTCCTGTACAAGTCCAGCCTCAGGTGGCTCGTGTTCAGCCATTCATCAATGGATCTCATGCATACTTGAATGATGGAACTGCCAATGTCTGTGTCTTTGTTGAGGGTGAGGAGCACCTGGCTGTCAATGGCATACAAGCTGATGATGAGGTGCTGTGCGCATGTGATGGTGGAGAGGGGGGTCCTGGACACTCTGTAGATTGATATGCTCAGAGATGATACCTGTGCCATATCCCAGACGATGACACCATACTACATGCTGAAGCCTTGAGTCCCACTCCCATGCCCTTGCTGGGCTACAGAGCCGGTGGGGAGTATTAGGGACGTGACCTGGTTGGTGTGACAGGGCCTGGCAGCGCAGTGTAGACAGTTGGAGTTGCACACTCAGCATGCAAAGGTGTCGTGTGTGTGCCCAGGGTATGTCTGACAGCAGGCGTTAGATGTGCGGATGGACATAGCTCAGAGTGTGGGTGCTACATCAGACTGTAGTGTGATGTGGGTTATGCAAGAACAGGATGGTGGTGCAATGTGCACCTTGCATGTGCTGATGGTCCAGCCTTTGGCACCGCGTGGCGGCAACAGGGGCATAGACAAGCTGAGGACAGCCAAATGAATGGGTGGAGGGAGGAAGTGAGGAGCATCTTGGAGGCGTGTGTGTTGCCAAATCTGGATACTCTGTGGGCCCTTGCTGCAGGGGCCGCAGCAGCAGGCGGCATCTCCTTGCAAAATGCCAGAATTTGCACACAAAGACTAGGATGTCAGAAGGACAACTGCAACAGGCGCGTGTGTAAAGTAAGGAGTGTCCAGTGTCACATGGCACACCCAGAGACGATGCATGCACAATCACCAAAGAAGCATGACACCGGATCAGGAAACTGAAGGCCGACCTGCGCACAGGAGACTCACCCTCAGCAGGTGTTGATGGCCCATTGTGTGGACCAACATGCCAAAAAACATACACGACCATGTACTTCATGCCCAATAGGCAGCCTAATCCATGAGCAACTGCATGCATGTTGCTAAACTGCACATGGACTCCTATGCATAATCTTCCACAACTATACCAGATATGCGGCATGCGAAGTGGCAAGAGACCTGCATTGACAGAGATGAGGCACCTTGGAGCGTGACAAACACCTTTATTACTCAGCCTCACACTAAGGGAAATGCATCAATTGGAACAGACTCACAGGTCATTTGGCTGACCATGTGTGACCTACACTGGACACTCCCTTCAACACACAGATGTGGTAAATCCTACTGAGCTGGCACACAAGTGAAGGGGTTGAGCCTAACACCCCTTGCTGCACACGGAGAGTCTGCAATTCCCCATTGAGCCTCATATGGGGATGTCCCACACTATGTCCACCATCAGCATCCCGTATGTTCCTGAGGGACGTTATACACACATTGATGCCTTCATCAGAATCCACAAACCATTACAGATGACTGTCAGGAAAGGTGACTATCAATTCATGGGAGCCATGCAACACGTCATGTGCCCCATGGTGAGTCGACATGTATGCATGGTAACACAACATGCACAGGAGCAGTCCCCACATATCACAAACACGTACCACCCACAGAATGCCTTGCTGCACTCCTTACCCAAAATGACTTTTCACCATGTCTGTGCATATACTCATGAGGAATAGCAGGAGGGCAATGATGACATGAGCAGACGACAGCCGCAAGAACCTGGGGAGGACAGACACAGAACAAGTCAGCGAAGAGCTAGTAATCCGCAGACATGTACATGTACTCTACAGGAATGATGTTGTCACCATGCTCTTAAAAAATTTAGTGTACCAGCTAAAATGTGTGGAATTACATCATCACTTGAATGACACATCAGAACACACCTCCAAGTCACTTAGCACGCAGTCAGCTGGACACACACATTGCAACACATGCCACACAAGGCTCAAAGCGTGCACACTCGACACAGGGACTCACCATTATGAGAAGAAGTTGCGGATAAGCTGACTCCGGATGTCCTCATCCTCATCCTCATCCTCACTTGCCCCGTGCCCAAGCCCTTCATCCTCCACGAGTGGATGATCCTGCTCATCCGGATCAAGGATGAGTGGCACGGCCTTCTCCACTGCCATGTTGTGCAGCATGCAGCACACAATGAAGATTTTGCAGACCTTCACCGGGGCATATGGGAGGGCGCCGCCGGTCTTGTGGAGGCACCGGAATCTGCTCTTCAGGAGTCCAAACGTCCTCTCAATCACGCGCCTCGTCTGCCCATGGGTGTCGTTGTACCGGTGTTCTGCGGCTGTTCTGGGGTTGCGGAGAGGTGTCATCAGCCATGGCATGTTGGGATAGCCAGAGTCCCCTACATGGAAACATCATGTGAAGAAGTGGGTCAGGAGATGCCGTAAGATACAAAGATAGCACTAAACACAGGACTAACAGAGTATACCCCCCAACAAGACATGCTTGTTCCGCGTGCAGCTGCAGCATCATTTCTGGCACCCTGCTACGCCTCATGATGTAGGCATCGTGTGCGGACCCTGGAAAGCGGGCACAGACATGGGAAATGGACATGTTAGGCAGACACACCACAAGGGCATTGATAGAGTGATAATGTTTGCGGTTCCGAAAGGCTACCTCCTGTGCCTGTGGTGGTCCCAAAGCCACATGTATCCCATCAATGGCCCCAATTACGTGAGGCATCCCTCCCAGGGCATAGAACTCACCCTTGACACGTGTCAACTGCTCACGAGTGGGAAAATGGATGAATTCATCCAGGTGCACCAACATGGCTTCTAAAACATCATGCAGGACACGGCTGAACATTGTCTGGGACATGCCACCAACATCAGCTATGGTCAATTGAAATGTGCCGGTGGCAAAAACATTTAGGGCTGCCATCACCTTCATCTAGGGGGTCAGAGCTGTAGGATACCTGTGTTGTGGTTGGAGGTGTGGTTCAAGCCGGGGGTCAAGTTCTCTATCAACTCTTGCGAGAAGCGGTATCTGCGTATGCAGTCATGTTCACGCATGGCATCCAGGTCTGGCATTCGTCTGGGGAGAGGCGGTGCCCTGCAGAGATTTGGAAGGAATAACGAAGAGTGAGTACATTACCACACCAATGTCACTGAGGTGAGCACATGTTCAACAGCTAATACACATCTGCTTAATACAGAGTCAGGTCTGTGCAATACATCCAGGACACGTAGGCCAGCCAGGTGATACTCCTACGAAGAGCCAGCCACAATAGTTGCATGGCAATTTTGACGTGACATGCCATTAAAATAGCTGTGGGCCAGTGTAAGTGACCAGCCAGACACATTACATGAGTGACAGACATCCACATATCAGCATTTGAAGGATGTTATCTCATACAGACAGCTGGCGGGAGTCTAGACGCACAGGTCACATGTCATCTGAAAAAGGACAGATAACACACATTTCAATGAAGAGGTACATGTCAAAAACTGATGACACAGACATTGAGACAACGCAGATATTGCCTCATGTCAGGAAGTCATCTTCGAACCATCTTGACACATGTAACGTGTGAGTCCACATGTGGCATGGTGTGCGTATATGTGTGTCATGCACATATGCACACAGACACATGTTGGATGCTGCAACAGCAGATGGAGTTGACGGAACACCAACGGCAAGCTCATGGGAACACATGACACACACATGACATAGTCACATCGTGGCACACTGGTAGTCACATGTGAGGTGTAATTATCCATGTACCTGTGGTAAATATTCTTTTTACCTTGACTGAATTTCATACGGAATCTAAAGTAAAGTAAAATAGCTCAGAATAACAAGAGGCAGAATCCGTGGTATAAGAGATTTTCTGAATGGGCTTTATTCCAAAATGGCCGACTCGAGTGGCGGCCTTCAGGTTCCGTCACCACGAGGGTTCAGGAAGTGAAGTACAATACTTTATTGACAAGCAGTAACTTTTATAATACATACATCACAATGAAGTGAATACAGTAGGCGTAACAATTGATAAGGACATTGACGTTTGGTGTGCGTAGCCGAAAATGGGTGTAATAATGAGTAAAAAGGAACATGATTGGCTATGATGTAATACATAGGTGGATCTATAAGATAATACTTAACATAGATGCGCGCGCAGCAGCATGACGTGTGATTGACGTGCAACTAGGGGGTGAAGGGGACTTGACATTTAGCTCTACATGTGGAGACGAGAAGTCTGGGGGGTCAAGTCAACCTAATCCCAAATCATATCTAACATCCTATGTTTAGAGAACTATGTTATCCACAAGAAGAGACTCTCGGACAGAATCTATTCTATACTGACTGTGTGCGTGTACAAGCGTCTAAGTGTCTATATGAGATGCGAGGGGCAGAAAACTTTCCATGGCAACAGGGCTATGAATTACTTGCAGGAGGACGGGAAGGCCGAGTCCTTTGCTTGTGAGCTAAAGGAAATGTTTACCTAAATCACTGGACAGGAATGCATCGGCTGAAGAGCAAAGTAGATAATTCGAAGGTGAAATACAGCGTCTTGGCAGGCAGGCAAAACTGGCCGAGGCAGGCACCGTTAGCTGCACAGGGAGTAGGACAAAGTTCATGGATACAGATGCGAGCTCAAACTGAAGCTGTCAGAGACAGAGAGCAGGGAAAGCTTTGAGGACAGAATCGGGCCTACTTGCCTGAACTGTAAAAATAGAGTAACTTAGCCATATAAAGTCGGTGGCCTTTCATACTTAAGAATCGAATATCCAGCCCATTGATGGCGGATCTGACAGAGAACATGTTGACGGTGGACGCACATATGTTTGCGTTTTGGAAACTGGAACTGGAGGGAACATACATGTACTTGTGACATGCACATAGAACCGTTGGGGTCCAAGATAGGGGACATAACTGACCAGAAAAATCCATATTTCCACATTCCCTCCTTGTCCCCTTCTTGCCCTTCACGAGATATCAATCTTCATCAATCCATTGATCTGTTCATATAGCATCATTTGTTCTTCTTTCTTCTTCCGGGATCTTGAACGAGAACCTTGATATGGAATGCATGATGTGGCACACAGACCACAAATCGCTTGTCCACATTGCAGGCATAAACAACAACTGAAGAGCATAAGAAGGCCAATACCTAGGAAGGATAGAACTCTCCATCCCCAGGCTGATATCACACTCCAAAACCACCCGGACCACGTCCAAGTGCCTGGATTTTCGTGTATCTGGCTCACAATCTTATGAAGGCGTGTTATAGCTTTATATACAGATGGCGAATTTTCTGGTATGAATATGCAGCAGCTGGATCCGATGACCCTGCAAGCTCCGCCCCTATCGGCCAGGATGACGTCAAGGACAAGACGATTCTGGAGAACAACAATTCTCATCACTGATTGTTCCTCTGTCAGATTGCCTAGGGCGGCTATAGTCTCGTTTACTACAGCTTCGAGAGTCTTGGTTAGTCTGCGTATCAGCTTACTATTTGATATTGTACCTATATAGGGAAAGATGCCTTTATTGAAATCTACATACTTGTCCCATGCCGTCTCAGTATAATCGACAACTGGGAGATCTCTTCGCTCTCTATTGTGTACTAAATGAACATTCCGATAATAATCAGGGGGAGCTAGGAAAACAGGTGGTAAAAGGAATGCTATGTAACAGGTACCATCCCAATCTAGAGGCAGACGCATATATGCCGTCTGACCACATATAAAGTAAGAATGGCGAGAAGCTTTAAATGAGGATTTACCTTGATCACTATATTCTATTGTAGTAACGCATTGGCTATGGCCCATATGTATGGAACCAACTTTTCTTATACATAATTCACCCTTAACTGGAAATACTGACATAGTGGGCAGAATTAGTTCAACTTCGGATTTGACATTCAGAATCATAAGATTAGGTGTAAAATTACCTAATTTATACACTTCATTTTCTAGATCAGTTCCTGTTCTACTGGGGCGACCCTCCTTATTAGGATGACAGACTTTGAATAAAACTAGATTCAGATTTCCCCATATCCAATGTTGTTGATAAACTGCTGTGTCTGGGTCTATGGAATTTAGTAAACTAAACCATGCTCCACAGGAGCCATTGTGTGTGAATGGATGTGGAAAGAAAGGCAGAACTCCTTTGTTATTCTGATAGGGAGGGAGTCGGCCACACACCCAACAATTGGTGGCATTACTAGTCTGATGGGAATGATGTAACATACTAATGAAGGTGTTATTGCGCAGCGCAAGTCTATAAGATAATTCATGTGGCGGTAGGTCACTAAAAGAATGTTCTGCAGCAACATTATAAACATGTCTAGAGATAGGATGATATATGTGCAAAATCACACTCGTAATAATTATTAAAACACTCAATAAAAACAAAATTAATAATGTCCTCATACAGTAGCTACGCAGTGATTTACAATACGCCTGTCGTTTCAACATTTCTCGGGTATTTTCTCTACTCAGGTCCAAGGGATACATGTCGGAGACAATTCAACCGCTTCACCTTGGAGAGGACTTAAACAATCAAATTGCTCGACTGTTTGGGCCTAAGCTTTAATTTATAGCACTGAGAGTCATTCTGTTCAACAAAAGGAAGTTTTGAATCAGTCTGTGAGGGAGTGCAGGGCACAGTGTCTATATCCGAGGATAGTCCATGAAATTTCTTAATATGGCTGGAATGTATCCAGCCCTTGCGGCCCTCAACTTTCACGGCTGTTCTTGTGGTCAGCAGGACTAGCTTCGGTGCTTTCCACCTGGGCTCCAACTGGGTCTTCCGATCAAAATTTCTTATAAACACCAGATCCCCCGGAGCAACGTCATGGGGTTTCACCTCAGTGTTGTCAGGAAAAGCTGCAGCTACCTGTGAACGACAAGATTGTAGTGCAGACATCAAGGAAGCCAAGTAATCTGTCAGCATATTACAATTAACATCAGTTATTTTACGTGGTATAGGCGTCCCCCACATATTTGGTGGCCTTCCGAAGATCACCTCATACGGGGATAGCCCTGTTCGAGAGTGTGCTACCATTCTTATGTAAAATAGTGCAACTGGTAATGCTACTATCCAGTCAACACCTTTCTCCTTACATATTTTAGACAATCTGATTTTCAAAATTTGGTTATGTCGTTCCACGAGACCTGCTGCCTCGGGGTGTCGGACACAGTGGAATTTCCACTGATATCCCAACAAAAGTGAGACATGTTTCATTAATTCGGATGAGAAAGGCTGGCCGTTATCTGAATATACAACACGTGGTAAACCGTACCGCGGGAAGAATTCTCGAACTAACTGTTTGGCAGTAGTCGGGGCCGTGTAATCTGATACTGGGTACGCCTCAGTCCATCGGGAGAGAGCGCAGACAACTACCAGAACATATTTGAATCCTCGACATCGTTCCATCTGGATATAATCCATTTGGAGCACTTCAAAAGGATGGTCAGGAGTCTGGAATCCACCCTGTTCTACGGGAACACTTTTTCCTGGGTTGAACTGGCAACATATCATACAGGTACGGACTTTTTGTTTAGCTGCTGCTCGTAAATGTTTGTTGAACCAAATGTGTTGAATGCTATCTAGCATAGCTTTCTCTCCTAAATGCGCTGGGCTGTGAATTGTAGCTATAATGGCTTGGACCATAGAGTCAGGAAGAAACCATACAGATTTCTCCTTCGTCATCCATCCCTGATCTGTCTGGATCCCTCCTAGTTCAGTCCATTTCTTTAATTCTTCTGCAGTAGCATGTGTCTGTATGTCAATCACGTCAAGTGCGGGATCCTTAATTGTCATACACTGTGTTGGTGTCTGAACTATTGGCTTTGTCATGTCTAATGTGCGATTCTGAGCAGTCTGTTTAGCTGTTCTGTCAGCTAAATCATTGCCTTGAGAAATGATATCAGTAACCTTCGTGTGTGCTTTACATTTCATAATCGATATGGCAGTTGGTAGATGTATTGCGTCTAACAAGGCATGAATGAGGGTTCCGTGCTGAATGTGGGCACCATGGGAGGTTAAATAACCTCTCTCTCGCCACAGCACGCCGAAGTCGTGTACAACTCCGAATGCATAACGTGAATCAGTGTATATGTTGACTTTTTTATTCGTGGCTTGAATACAGGCTTGTGTTAGAGCAATAAGTTCTGCTGCTTGGGCTGACAAAGTATCTATACAATTTGTCTCAATAACTTCAGTGTCTGTTGTGACTGCATACGCGGCCACTAAGTCTCCTGTACTTGCTCTCATGCACGATCCATCTACATACAACGTCAGATCTGGATCTATCAATGGAACGTCTGTCAAGTCTTGTCTAGGTTTCGTCTTTATTTCAATAATTTCAACACAATCATGAGCTAGTGGGTCTGTTCCAATTACAGGTAATAGTGTAGCAGGATTCAATGTATTACACCGTCGGATCTCTATGTGTGGCTGAAATAATGTCAGTTCATAACCGGTAAGTCTTGCTATGGTCAAGTGTTGTGTCTGTGTTCGGTTCACAAGAACTTCTACTGCATGTGGTACTTGTACTGTCAATGGATGTCCTAACACTATGGCATCGCTTTGTCTGATTGCTAAAGCTGTTGCTGCCACTGATTTCAGGCACGCGGGCAAAGCCTGAGCTACGGGATCTAATGTACTGGAAAAATAAGCACATGGCTTGCGTGATCCTGCTTGATCCTGAGTGAGTACTGACAAAGCAGTACCTTCGCGTTCTGTAACGAAGAGTGTAAAATGTTTGCTATAACATGGTGTTGCTAAAACAGGTGCTTGGCATAAAGCTTCTTTTAGGCTTTCAAAAGCTTGTGTATGTTCCTGAGTCCAAGGGAGAACAGTCGATGTGGCTGCCTCCTGTGTGGTTAACTGAATGAGAGGTTTTGCTAGAAATGCGTACTGAGGGATCCACTGCCTACAATATGAAGTGAGGCCTATGAAAGCCCGCACCTCCTTTTGTGTCTGGGGTATTGACATGTTAGCAATTAACTGGATGCGATCTGGTGTAAGCTGCCTTCCCTCCTTGGACAGCGAGTGACCAAGATAAATAACTCGCTGGACACAGAATTGCAGCTTAGAAGGAGACACTTTGTGCCCCTTGTCGGCTAGAAAATGTAAAACTGTCAGAGAAGCCTTTTCACATTCAGGTTCGCTTCTCGCGGTGATCAGCAGATCATCGACATATTGAAACAGTGCAGTGTTGACTGGCATGTGGATACTGTCAAGTTCTCGTTTCAGTGCTTGGCTGTAGATGCTGGGGCTTTCTGTGAATCCTTGGGGAGCGCGTGAGAATTTAAAGCTGCGCCCATTTAAACTGAATCCGAACAAATATTGGCTTTCCGGATCTATTGGGACGCTGAAGAAGGCATTCTTGAGATCAATTACAGTAAAGAATGTTGCTTCGGAATCAATTGCTGTCAATAATGATGATATATCGGGGACCACAGGAAATTGTGGCACAATGCACTTGTTTAGTTCACGCAAATCAATAACCAATCGGTATACTGGCGGAGCAGTAGGGTCAGTTCGTTTAAGAATCGGAATTATCGGCGAATTACATACATTGGAGTCTGTTTCTACAACTACTCCTTGGGCAATTAGCTCATCAATGATTTTCAACAAAGCCACTACAGCATCTTGCGGTAACTTGTATTGTCGCATTCGTGGTAATACCACTCCTGCCTTGAGTGTAACTCGGTATGGTGTAATGTTCATGCAACCAACATCAGTAGGGCCTTGTGCCCATAGATGTGCTGGTAAAGTCTGTAGTCGGGGATCCATGTCTCTAGACACATAGTGACCTTTAAAATCACGTAAAAACAACCTTATTCCTCCCGGAGAACAACATATTATGGCTCCTAGGGCTTTCAGAGTTTTAATTCCTAACAGATTTTCTGGGCATGATTTAGTAAGCAATAAATCTGTGGTTCGTGTCAAAGGTCCTATCGTAAGTGGAAGAGGCTGTGATACTTCATTAACAATAGGTTTTCCTGAAAAACCAAGGGAAACATTTTGAGAGCCTGAGAGGGGTGCCCCTGGAACTTCACTACGTTTTATAGTTGTTCGACTTGCCCCTGTATCGAGTAAGAATTTTCTATCTTGACCTAATAATTCACTATGTACATAAGGTCCTTCTTGATCTACAGGAATCTCGATAAGCGGTAAGTCAACTTCCCTCTCTAGGCTGGTTCATGCGTAACGCTGATACTCAGGATATTCATACTGTGCAGTCTGATACATTTGTCGTGTTGTGGTTTGTGTGGCAGTAACAGGCAACGGTGGTGCAGCTGGCACAAACTGTATTGGCTGTTGTGCGGCTGGCATGGCCTGGGAATGCGGCATAGCTCCTTGTTCATTCTGATCTTGTCTGTGTGGCCGTGATCTTTCTTGTGTTTTACCTATGGCGATATTATGTTTTAAAACTGGACAATCGTGTACGTAATGACCTGGCTTTTTGCAATAATTGCATGTCCCTTTTACCGGTCCTGCTGAATCGGACTGTGTCATACCCTTTTTATGTCCTTCAGCAGGTACTGTCTGAGACACTAGCATTTTCATTTTTGTATCTTTCATACGTCTTTGTTCGTGTTCTTGTTCATCTCTAATTCTATTGTGATGATACTGTAACATTTGTAGCATTTGTGACGGAGTGTTACTTTGCCAGGTACTCTCGAATTTCAATATTCTATTCTTTACTGGAGGTAAAGCATTTTCTACTAATTTTGTCACAAATAAATGTGGATACGACTCACTACTTGTTTTTATACCACTATTTATTCCAAAACATTTTTCAAATCGGGCATAATAGTCACTTGTGTCTTCATCATGCTTTTGTTTACAGGCCGTGATTGCACCCCAATCTTCCTTTTTCGTAGTTAATAAACGTGGCAGTACTTGTACTAGTAAACCTGGTAATGCTTTGACTTTATCCCCGAGCCCTGAACCTGCAGCTCGGGCCTTTTCTTCCGTTTCTAATGCTGTCCAATCTATCTTTTGGTCTCCCACTTCCCACTCTTTTTCTTTCAGTTTTTCATAAATGCCAGCAGGTAAGAGCACCTTTAATATCGTCATAATATCAGGATAGGTATACTCTCCCATCAGCAACATGTCCTTAATTTCTCGGTGGAAACCCGCTGGGTCTTTGTCATGACTTGGTACTACTTTCTTCATTTCTAACAATTCAATTTTTGATATGGGTGTGTATACAAATACACGGTGAAACTCATTGTCTTCGCCTTTTATTGGGTGCACTTCTCGTAAGGGATTTTGTCTATCCATATAATACGGCGTTCTTTCTCTGCGGGGCAGCGAGAAAGAATCCGGACTTACAAAAAGGACATACTGTTTACGTGACACCAATATTTCCTTAATTAACTTGTTACTAGAACCTCTCCATCTGTTCGTGAGTAGTTCCGTTAATATATCAGGTAAAGGACCAGGGTCAGCATGTTGGCTCTTATATAGTATAAGGAGTTGCTGAATCATATAGATTCCAGCTAAACGTTGTTCATCTGTACTAAGGTTAAAAAACGTGTGTGCTACGGTCTCATCACCGTATTTTTCAGGACTGTCAATCCAGTGAACGGCTGATCTGGCTAATTCTTGCTCATCCATGGAATCGAGGAGATGGTAACCCCTTCGTCCTTGTAGTATTTTATCTGCGGCTTGGAACAAATGTTCAGGAGACTTTAAATTTATTACAGGCGTCGGATACGTTCTGCTATTATTTGGACATTCTGAGTGTATGGGATCAGAAAAGTATCTAGTATTATCACAGGATCTTCCTCTGCCTACGTATGCTATGGTTTCTGACTGTCTTGCGGAATTCCCTGATTCGGATACTTCATCTTGCTCGAACTCGTCTGTTTCCAATCTTTCTTCGTGAATACGTTCTATTTCTCTACGGATTTTTCGGCACATGGCTATTATACAGTTTTTCTTATCGTGTCTCCCTTCTGATATATTCTGGCTCCATTTTGTAAGAATTAGCATTGTATTCGGGTCTACCCCCGGTCGGTCTTGATTTCTGATCACACAGTTTATGAGGAAACGTAACAGTTCCCCCTGTATCTCTACTTTCTGGAATTCCATAGCTCTGTTAATACATTCTGGGTCTCGCCCTGTTTGGACAAAATGATATATTTTATCTAGATGCGTAATCATTCCTGGTAACCTCGCTAAATACTCTGCAGCTCGTCTGATACGTAAGGATGCCAGGACCATTTCGTCCTCTTTACCGACCACCGGGTCATATCTACAATCTATAAGGAGTTCCTTAAGCGTACGTTCACTTACGAACTTGGGTGTACGTGAATGCGCTGATTCTTGAAAAACAAGTTTATTTATTCTAGGTGGCGTAAAAGTATTGCTTGCACCTCCCGTGGCCCCTTCAGGGGCGTCGGGTGTGAATGGATTCGTCGAACGTGATACAGCAACTATAGGTGTCGATACCACTGTAGAATCGATTGCGGGGACAGATGCGGAAACAGATGTGCTTGCCGGAGCTCGTGTCGGGACTTGTTGTTGCACGGGGACAGATACCTGATCCTGACGTTGAACCCCTCCGCCAGACGGTCTATGTGGTGTGGGGTTAGCATACTCGGGAGCTGCGTCATCTAGATATGAGGAAAGAAAAACATCTTCTGCGGTTCTGGGATGCCCTTTTGGATGTACCTTAATTGGAAATAATGGGGGTGGCAAGTCTTTTGTCATCTCTGGAACAGCCTTAGGTAGTCCTTCGGCTAGGAGGGGGTACATACCACTCATAAGAGCGTTTCTTTGTCTATCTACTTGTTCTGATTTCACTCGGATACCTTCCTCAATTAATATATTTTCTTGAACTTCCTTTGAACTCTCTTTACTCCTCTCCTTTTGTCTACGTGCTTTTTCTGTACGTCTATGAGATTCTTTACGCCATAATTCAACGGCGTCTTTCTGTGACTGTCTGACTTTCCTTTTCCATAACTCTTCCTCGACTTTCATGATGCACTCTGCATCCCAGGTCCCTGCTGTGGGCCATCTCTGACTTTCTGGTAATCCCTTGGTATAGTCTACCCATAAATCAAGAAACAATATGGCATCTAAGCCATGCTTGTGATACATAAAATGCCCTGGAGTGTCCCTAGGAGGAATAGGGACGGCTTCTTCAAGCACCCCTTTTCTGGTAGTAATCTGTCTTAACTTCGAGAAGAGCGGCATCTTGACAACTGATTTGATACTTGCTCTTGAATTTACTTAATACGAAAAACACAATAATGAACGGTGAACAATGAACAATCATTCATACCACAATATGCAAGACATTTGAACACTTTAAACATTAAACATTAAACATTTTAAAAATGACCGACGATGATGACAGTCTGCATAACTAATCACCAAGCTGAATTCTTGACAATAACTGAATACTTCGGAATACTTGATATACTGCTAAACAGTACATATACACTGCTAAACAGTGCAGACCGGATTTGTGTACCCAAATCCGTCTTGACCGGCACAACCCATGTGCTGTCAACACGCCTCCCCGGCGATGGTACTCACCGAGTAGCTCCTTGAAACGGAAGGCCTCAGAGAATGAACGGGACTCGATGACTGCGGACAGCGGACCCTCTGGACATCGGGATTTCGAAAACCTGGTGGGCCTCTGTATACCTCGGATCTTGCTCTCTCAGCTAGGCTCTGGTCGGGATACTTCGCACTTCTCACCGCCTCGTCTGGGTTGATCGCAGCCTCAGTCGCCCCCGCTTGACCGGAGGGAGCTTACAGGAAATCCTGCTGGTACGCGTTTATGGTCCGTCCAGCTGTGGCAGGAGACCGGGCCTGCAACGCACCGCCGGCGCGTGAGATGAGAAAGTGTCCCTGTTCGGGCGCCATTATGTGGTAAATATTCTTTTTACCTTGACTGAATTTCATACGGAATCTAAAGTAAAGTAAAATAGCTCAGAATAACAAGAGGCAGAATCCGTGGTATAAGAGATTTTCTGAATGGGCTTTATTCCAAAATGGCCGACTCGAGTGGCGGCCTTCAGGTTCCGTCACCACGAGGGTTCAGGAAGTGAAGTACAATACTTTATTGACAAGCAGTAACTTTTATAATACATACATCACAATGAAGTGAATACAGTAGGCGTAACAATTGATAAGGACATTGACGTTTGGTGTGCGTAGCCGAAAATGGGTGTAATAATGAGTAAAAAGGAACATGATTGGCTATGATGTAATACATAGGTGGATCTATAAGATAATTCTTAACATAGATGCGCGCGCAGCAGCATGACGTGTGATTGACGTGCAACTAGGGGGTGAAGGGGACTTGACATTTAGCTCTACATGTGGAGACGAGAAGTCTGGGGGGTCAAGTCAACCTAATCCCAAATCATATCTAACATCCTATGTTTAGAGAACTATGTTATCCACAAGAAGAGACTCTCGGACAGAATCTATTCTATACTGACTGTGTGCGTGTACAAGCGTCTAAGTGTCTATATGAGATGCGAGGGGCAGAAAACTTTCCATGGCAACAGGGCTATGAATTACTTGCAGGAGGACGGGAAGGCCGAGTCCTTTGCTTGTGAGCTAAAGGAAATGTTTACCTAAATCACTGGACAGGAATGCATCGGCTGAAGAGCAAAGTAGATAATTCGAAGGTGAAATACAGCGTCTTGGCAGGCAGGCAAAACTGGCCGAGGCAGGCACCGTTAGCTGCACAGGGAGTAGGACAAAGTTCATGGATACAGATGCGAGCTCAAACTGAAGCTGTCAGAGACAGAGAGCAGGGAAAGCTTTGAGGACAGAATCGGGCCTACTTGCCTGAACTGTAAAAATAGAGTAACTTAGCCATATAAAGTCGGTGGCCTTTCATACTTAAGAATCGAATATCCAGCCCATTGATGGCGGATCTGACAGAGAACATGTTGACGGTGGACGCACATATGTTTGCGTTTTGGAAACTGGAACTGGAGGGAACATACATGTACTTGTGACATGCACATAGAACCGTTGGGGTCCAAGATAGGGGACATAACTGACCAGAAAAATCCATATTTCCACATACCTGGCATCAGGGGACAGTTGCGGGTGTTGGTGACTGTGCCATACCAGTGATGCAGTGCTTGACACGTGTGTCCTACATGCACACATGTGCAAAGTGTGAAGGGGAAGTGTGTCACGTAGTGCCCCATCACACATGACATGTGTAAACAGCTCATCACACATCTATTGTGCCACAACATGAGGAGACATGTGCCACATCACTGCCTGACACACCTAGGCCCTGCACATGAAGGACTGCACTGACAATGACATTCCTTTCGTGTGCACCTCCTATCACCAGTGTACACGCGTGAGTACGTGCCTATCACTATAGTTGGGTTACTGTAGGTCCGAGTGATACGGCACGTACTCATGCGTGTACGGGCCGTACACGCGTGAGTACGTGCCTATCACTATAGTTGTGTTACCGTAGGCCCTAGGGATACTGCACGTACTCACGCGTGTACGGCACGTACTCACACGTGTACGGGCCGTACACGCGTGAATACGTGCCTATCACTATAGTTGTGTTACCGTAGGCCCTAGTGATACGGCACGTACTCACGCGTGTACGGCACTGTAGTGATGGTGCCCTAGGGGTACGTGTGAAACGCGCCGTACCTGTGTGGGGATTTAAGAATTACAATGGGGACACATGAGGGACAAGTATTAGGGCCTAAATGCATGCTGGTTGTCATGGATACCGAGTTTCAAGTTCAAAACTTTACATCATGTGGTCTGGAAAAAGCAGTTGGCCACATTATACATTGTTGACTTGACATGATGCTGCAAATTCGAAAGATGCTAAGGCTGTCACTGGTGTATGTTTAAAGGGATTGGGGAAACGTAGGATGCAAATGAGTCTGACCAATCACTCTGTATTCCTGTAAATGAAATAGGCCAGCAATGCAGATATAAGGCAGGCAGAACCCATGAGAGGGCACTTGCCTGCACAACATGTCAGTCGATACCACTGCTGCTGTATTGTCTCCCTCTGGCACCATGTCAAGGACTGTGGAGAGGGCCCAGCCTTTCACCCAGGAGGAGAACGAGGCCCTGCTGGATGTGATCCTCCCACGGTACCCCATGCTGTATGGTCGACCAGGGGAGCAGGTGAGTGCTGACTCCACTACCTTTGCCTGTGCACCTTTTTTGTTTCTGTCACTTCTGGCATTGTGTCCAGGTGTGACAGACATGCAATGTTGTTTAGAGTGGGTCCCGGGGGGGGGGGGGATGGCTTATGTCTCTCATGCAGGGCTTGATGTAGTTCATGTGTGCACTCCTCACTTGCATTGTGCTTACTGTGACATTCACTGCATAGTGCATGGCACATTCAGCCTGGCTAATCCTCTAGGGCATTCTTGTTCCATCATCCTGCGGTGATTCAGTGGTCACCCCGGTGTGACAGGTGACTGCACCCACAGATGTGTGTGAGTTGAGTGGAGCTGTGGTGAGAGTGGTGAGAGTGTCCAAATGATGTGTATGCCCCCTGGACATTGATGTGTGTGAATGTTCCTTGTCATGTGGGTGAGTGTCTATGTGGAGTGTTGCACCACAGCTGCATGGAGGAGGCAACTGCTCGACCCATCTGATATGAGAAGGAAGCCGTGCTGTGTGTCTGACTTGCTGAGCTAGCCCCACACCTGTGACACCCCCCTGGCAAGTGGCACATGTGCAGAGTGAGCTTTGTATCCGCTGTTGACAATGGCAGGTGATTGATCTGTGGATGTATGTGTCTGTGTACTCTGCTGCGGTTTCGTCAGTGGCCTGGGGCATGTGACTGCTTTGCGGTGCTGGCCATCAGCCTTGTGTTGCTTGGGATGCACAGTGTGTGCCATGATCAGGGATTGGTTCGCACCCCTAATGCCACCTGTGTACTTACTATGCCATGTAGTGCATTGGTGCGTCCACAGTGGCAAATGTCCCTATGACTAAGGTGCTATTACTTGCCAGCATACTATGCCCTGTTCAACAAATCAAAGATGTTAAAATGTATGTCTCTGTGACATGGTGCAGGTGTAGTGATGTTGTCCCACTTTGTCATCCTCACAGGTAACCGCCTACCATAAGGAGAAGATCTGGAAGGAGGCCGTCAAGGCCGTTCAATCGGTGGAGGGTCGCAGTCGGCGCCTGCCACAAGTGAGGAAGAGATGGCAGGACATCCGGTGCTGGACCCGGAGGATGGCCCGGGTCATGCTGAAGGAGGAGGCTCCCCGCAAGCATGGCGGAAACCGGCACCTGACCCACCAAATGAAGCGTGTCCTGGTGGTGGTCTTCCCTGACCTGGATAGGCGGATACAGGAGTTACAGCAGCAGGAAGGGGGTAGGTACATGTGTGTTTGTTGTGTGTCGCCAGCTTTTGTTGCTGCTCAGTCGCCTGGAGACACTGCCAGGGTATATATGTGCAGTGTATATCCTGTTCCCCCAAGTCAACCTGTGCTGTTCTTCCTCCCTTCCCCTCCTTGACATGTGTTACCTGGTCTGTGTGTTATCACTATTGCACATGGTCATCTAGGCTGCCAGTTAATCAAGGTGCACACTGCTTTCAGCATCATGTGTGGGGGTGGTCTGCCTGTGCCCTGTCCTGGTTAGTCATTTGGGGGTGCATAATTGTTGGCACTGATGCTGAGTCTCAACATAGGAGTGTGAGGTTTCAAAAGAACAGACTTGCAGCATGCATTACCAATGTTATGGCCTCAGACATGATGTGCATGAGTGGGAGATATGCATAGTGCCGGGACGGTTGCTCCTGTTACAGTCAGCTCATTCAAGGACCATGGAGCAGTGTGCCCACTACAGTCCCCTGACACAGCCTGCCCTCCTAATCATGTGTGTCATCCAAAACTGTGCAAATTCACTGTGGGTTCAGCATGGCCCTGCCTCTGTGGCATTCTTCCCTGGCCTAGGTTGTATTTTTCACATGTGTGCTACATGTGTCCACTGGACAGGGATACACCATTTTGCTTGTGCATACTCACACTGGACAGTGACTGTGTGGCTATTCACAACAATCTGTTGATGGTTGTTTGTGACAAATATGTTTTGCCAGCCCTACAAGGTGATGTTGTGTTAATGAAGCGAGATTTCAAGCACAGTTATTGTAACCATGAATAAGAGATGTCACTTCTTGATCGGTATCAGTCACATTGACTCAGGTATGGGTGGGTGTGTGCGGGAGGGGCATACATGTTCAACCCTGATTTTTCATTGCCAGTTCTTACTTGTGTGTGATAATTCGCAGTACAGAAAGTCACCGTGCAGTGCCCCCGTGATGTTGGCCAGTGCTTAATGTTTGTGCTTCGTAGCCTGTATCAGTTTTTGACAATCATGTATCCTGCTTGTACATTTTTTGCACCTGTGTGTGGTTCAGATGCTACACAGTTGTGACTTTGTGTGCTGACATCTGTGGGTACATTCTGGCTTGCCATGAGGGTGTCCCCACAGTACAGCTAGGCTTTTTTACAAAACAATTGCAGGCCCATTAGCTTATTCATTGTCCTGGGTGTGGACATGTGTGCCACTCCAGATGACAGTCAGTAGGTCATATGTGTAGCCAACTGTGTAATCAGGTGACGGATAGCCATGTGACAAATGACATTATTCAAGTTGTTACTCAGAGAAATTGTCCCTTGGCAATCACTACACCTGTCAACATGTCTCAATGTTTCATATGCTTGACCTTGTTGTTTTGTTGTGAAGGACAATAATGTGCCTGCATGACAGATGTCTCCCAAGGAAGTGCACAAGACACCACCTTTACACTTTCCTGGGACCAGCTGGCAGATTTTAAAGTAAGGCACAGTTTGAACAAAACTTGTTTAGAGTTCATACATATACATGTTCCCACAGTGTGGTTGCATTTGGGTTAGTCCTTGGTTGTTGCCGATACCAAGACGAGTGTCAAGTCATCCAGACCACCGTGGTGCCATGTATATGTACTTACTGATACCCCATTTCTGCCTAACAGTGGCTTATTTGAATGAGTCTAGCAGCTCGGACAATGACTGTGTACATGTAGTTTGGTGTGCACCTCCTTGTGTGACTTCTGTTATACAGACACATGTGTGTTCTGTTCACAAAGTGGCACATTCACACATTCTAGACATGTCCATTGTGTAAAGGGTTGTGATTCTCCAGGAATCACAATGTATTTCTTTCGGGTTTCCTAAGTACTCACAGGTCTCTGAGTGTGGGGACACCTTCTGCATTGGTATGTGGTATTTGGCCTTGGGTGCGACATTACTGTTGGGTTCACAGTGAAGAAGAGGTGGCATGCCTTCATAGTCTTGCTATGCTCAACTGATCCCAGACACTAGCTTCTCAGGATCTTGGGATTTCAAGTTATTTGCTGTTGTGTCCTAATTTTCATTTTTTCAAAGTGGCATGGTGGGTCAACCAACTGGAGAGTGCAGGGCTTACATATGTGGGGAGTATTCTAGATGTTACTCATGATGCCTTTCCTGTTATGCACTGTTGCATAGTTTGTTTGGACTCATGTGTCAGATGTATACAGGTGACTGATTTTTTCCTGTCTCTTCACCTTGCAAACAGCATCATCGGAGGACACCGAGGGAGACACCGGCACGGACGTGGAGGAGGGATCGAGCACTGGTGCCACCACTGCTGAGGAGTCGGCGGAATCTAGTGGCACGGAGGGCGAGGGGAGTGAGGCGGAGGACCTGCCCCGTACCAACACTGACAACAAGGCTGACGGGTCCGAGGCTGAACTCCCGGAGGGGGCGGAGGCTGCTCCAACAGCTGGCAGCAGCACTCCATCCGTCACCGCCCCCTCCATTCCCATCACCGCCCTCCCACTTGCTCGGGTCCCTTCTGTCCGTGCTAGGCGACCACATGTCTCCTTCGTGCCAGGCACCGCACCCCCTGCCCCTGTCCCCCCTGCTGCCCTTACTGCCGAGTCTGTGGACATTCAGCGGCAGTTGCAGGTTGGGCAGACATCGATCCTGACTGTCCTCCATGGCCACACCAGACTGCTGACCCAGATGGTGTCGTACATGGAGGGCATGTCATCAGCGATGTCTGACCAACACATGTTGCTGAGGTCCCAGGACTCATCACTGACGGCAGTAGTGAGTCACCTGCAGCGCTGCGTCCCCCCTACCCCTGCACCATCCACAAGTCCCACACCCATGCCTGTCCCAAGCACACCAAGACATCCACACACACGCACCCCACCAGACACAAGCAGCACACCACCACGTAAGGGCAAGCGCACATCTCCTGACACGCACACTCAGGGGGAAGCAGGCACACCCACTGGGTCTGGGGCACACAGGCAGGCACGCAGCCACAGTCCTCGTCCACATGACTCACTCCCCAGTCCCTCCGATGTCACTCCCCTTGGCTCCCCTGCCCCAGATTCGGAGAAGGAGGCCTACTTCGCTGGGCTGGGCCTCAGCCCCACTAGTTCACCTGGCCGCAAACGGTCAAGGCACTCCACGGGTAGGGGAGTTAAGTCCCCCAGCCTGTCCACCACCTCCCCCAGTAGCACTGCAGGCCATCCCTCTGACCCCCCCCCCCCCTCCTTGGGGCCTGTTGTTTCTCCGGGTGCAGGGGAGACGCTTGAAGATCTGGCAGAAGTGTGCAGCTTGCCTCCACCTTTGGCGCTGCCCCACCCCCTGTGGTGGAGTCATCCGTGCCTGCACCCACCACACCTACCCTTACCCCTCCTGTCCCTGCGGTGCCTGGTCCTTCCTCACATGATGCCTCCCCCCCAGTCGCTGAACCAGAGGTTTAGTATGTGCAGGCAAGCTAGGGGAGACGCCTGGCCATGTGTCCCCCCCAAGGACTTCATATCTGGACTGGCCATTGGCCTTTGTACATAGTGTTCTTTACTACATCTTATTTTTCATGCTGAATAAAGCATTTTCTTTTCCGTTTTGAAAAGTCTTGCATTTCATGTATTGATGTTGATGCTGAGGCTCCAGGAGTTGGGGTTGTGGGAATGTGTTATGTTTCATGGAAATGTTGTAGTCTGCATCTCATGGGGTGGAACCTGGTATCTGCGTGCCCTCACAAGGTCTCTGCAAAGAATCTTTGGTCGTGTCTGCTCTTTGTGTTTGGAGACATTGTCCCTAGGAGTGTTCCTTCCTCTGTGGCACCTGACATCTCCCCTGCAGAGGGTTGCACAATTGTTGTGTCGCCCTGTGTCTACATTTCCTTTGTTGGTGATGGATCCCTTCAACTCTGGCCATGCCTGCTCAGCAATGTCTCCGGCTGCATCGTCTGTGCCATCCTTGGTACTCACTGTACTTGTGTATAGAGTATTTTGCCATGCCTTCATGGAGAAATTGTCCCTTTTCCGCACAATGCATGTGTGTAATCCCAGTCTAGCACACATATGGTACTTGTTCTGCTGGGTATTTGAACACCTGACTCACAATTGTGGGCATTGTATCTGTGGGAACTCCACCCTATTCCTTCCATGACAGACAACATCTTGGTGGCTGGCCCAGCACCTGAACATTCCTATCAGTCCTGGGATGTGCGTGACAGTGTGTGTTCTCTTTGGCTCTCTTAGTTTATTAGGCAGTGACATGACTATACAGTCTTGTGGCATGATCTCAGTGTGTGTATTGTGCTGCAACTGCCAGGGGTGGGTATGCATGTGTTATTTGTCCTCACACCCACATGTGGTGTGTCATGCAGTGGGGGAAAGACATCCATCCTCCTGGGAGTGATACACTGCTGTCAGTGATGTGTTGTTATGGCACTATCATCATTGTCCAAAGTTAGGGATGCGGACATACACCCATGGAGTTGTGGTCATCTGATAATGATGTACACCCCCCCATGTCTCTGTCCACTGCTGGGAGTCCTCTGCACCTACTCATATATGTCTGTCCACTGCTGGGAGTCCTCTGCACCCACCCCCATGTCTCTGTCCACTGCTGGGATTCCTCTGCACTCACCCCCATGTGTCTGTCCACTGCTGGGAGTCCTCTGCACCCACCCCCATGTCTCTGTCCACTGCTGGGATTCCTCTGCACCCAGTCCATGTCTCTGTCCACTGCTGGGAGTCCTCTGCACCCACCCCCATGTCTCTGTCCACTGCTGGGAGTGATGGGCACTCACCCCTCACATGTCCCTGTCCCCTGCTGGTATTCTTCTGCACCCACCCCCATGTCTCTGTCCACTGCTGGTGTTGATATGCACCCACCCCCATGTCTCTGTCCACTGCTGGGAGTCCTCTGCACCCACCCCCATGTCTCTGTCCACTGCTGGGAGTCCTCTGCACCCACCCCCATGTTTCTGTCCACTGCTGTGAGTCCTCTGCACCCACCCCCATGTCTCTGTCCACTGCTGGTGTTGATATGCACCCACCCCCATGTCTTTGTCCACTGCTGGGAGTCCTCTGCACCCACCCCCATGTCCCTGTCCACTGCTGGGAGTTCTCTGCACCCACCCCCATGTCTCTGTCCACTGCTGGTATTCCTCTGCACCCACCCCCATGTCTCTGTCCACTGCTATGAGTCATCTGCACCCACCCCCATGTCTCTGTCCACTGCTGGTGTTGATATGCACCCACCCCCATGTCTCTGTCCACTGCTGGTATTCCTCTGCACCCACCCCCATGTCTCTGTCCACTGCTGGTAGTGATGGGCACCCACCCCTCACATGTCCCTGTCCACTGCTGGTATTCCTCTGCACCCACCCCCATGTCTGTGTCCACTGTTGGTATTCCTCTGCACCCACCCCCATGTCTCTGTCCACTGCTGGGAGTGATGGGTACCCACCCCTCACATGTCCCTGTCCACTGCTGGTATTTCTCTGCACCCACCCCCATGTCTGTGTCCACTACTGGTATTTCTCTGCACCCACCCCCATGTCTCTGTCCACTGCTGGGAGTGATGGGCACCCACCCCTCACATGTCTCTGTCCACTGCTGGTATTCCTCTGCACCCACCCCCACGTCTCTTTCCACTGCTATGAGTCCTTTGCACCCACCCCCATGTCTCTGTCCACTGCTGGTGTTGATATGCACCCACCCCCATGTCTCTGTCCACTGCTGGTATTCCTCTGCACCCACCCCCATGTCTCTGTCCACAGCTGGGAGTGATGGGTACCCACCCCTCACATGTCCCTGTCCACTGCTGGTATTCCTCTGCACCCACCCCCATGTCTCTGTCCACTGCTGGGAGTGATGGGCACCCACCCCTCACATGTCCCTGTCCACTGCTGGTATCCCTCTGCACCCACCCCCATGTCTGTGTCCACTGCTGTTATTCCTCTGCACCCACACCCATGTCCCTGTCCACTGCTGGTATTCCTCTGCACCCACCCACCCACCCACTTGCGCCCTTGCTGTGGTACACTGCTGTCCTGGGCATACACCACCCCCAATTTACAGCTGATGTGCTGCACCAAGCCGTACACCTACATCCGTGGCGTGTGTATGCCTTGTATCCATCATGTAATGGGGCTGTAGGGGTACGGGTGGTACGGCCCGTACCCATGCTCTGGGGGCATGGGTACGGGCCATACCACCATTGTGGCGGTGCCATAGGGGTACGCGTGGTACGGCCCGTACCCATGCTCTGGGGGCGTGGGTACGGGCCGTACCACCATAGTGGCGGTGACGTAGGGGTACGCGTGGTACTGCCCGTACCCATGCTCTGGGGGGCGTGGGTACAGGCCGTACCACCATTGTGGCGGTGACGTAGGGGTACGCGTGGTACGGCCCGTACCCACGCTCTGGGGGTGTGGGTATGGGCCGTACCACCATTGTGGCGGTGACATAGGGGTACGCGTGGTACGGCCATACCCATGCCCCCCAGAGCGTGGGTACGGGCAGTACCACCATTGTGGCGGTGACGTAGGGGTATGCGTGGTACGGCCCGTACCCATGCTCTGGGGGCGTGGGTACAAGCCGTACCACCATAGTGGCGGTGACATAGGGGTACGCGTGGTACGGCCCGTACCCATGCTCTGGGGGCCGTGGGTACGGGCCGTACCACCATTGTAGCGGTGACGTAGAGGTACGCGTGGTACGGCCCGTAACCACGCCCCCCAGAGCATGGGTACGGGCCGTACCACCATTGTGGCGGTGACGTAGGGGTACGCGTGGTACGGCCCGTACCCATGCTCTGGGGGCGTCGGTACGGGCCGTACCACCATTGTAGTGGTGACGGGTACAAGTCGACGTCCACTTCCAGTTGTGGAGGTAGGTAGGGATTGGTGGACACGCCCCCCCAGTGACCAGAGCCTGGAGGTCATTTCTGTGCAAGACATATGTATATATGTAATTGGGTGGGGGTAATGTTTCCCTCCCCAGCCCCCCCACCCCCCTTTGCCCCTGGGTGTTGTTCTGACCTTCTGCGGTGTCGGCGTCGGTTTCTGAACACGAGGTCGTAGGCTATGAGGGCCGGGATGATGCGTAGGTTGGGGTCCATCACTGTCCGTCGCGTACCGGTGCTCCTTCTTCGCGTCGTCCTCAATTTCCCGGGTTTCCACTACGGTACCAAAAGCACAAAATTCAAATAAAACAAATTAATAACTACTTAAAATGTAACACATATAATAAAAATACGATCAATTCTAATACAAAAAACATACATCATGTACATATAAAATATATACTAAAATGCATAATAATAAACTATGTTTTTGCAAATTATATTAAACACTTTGATATTTTTAAAATCGATATTACTTACCCTAAGTCGATATTCTCGACCACGATATTCTTACTCAATAATTCTGACTCACGATATTACCTACTCGATATTTGTGCAACTCGATATTTTGTACTTGATATTATGTCTTTGCACCTTTCCATGCGCCATTCCAACAGAAGGAGAGAAAAGAGCTTAAGACAACAAGTTTTACGGTTTCAACGTCATCGATGTGGGAAATACTGACAACGAAAATACAAGTGTAAAGGAAAATTTTATACAAAATGTTGTTTTGGATTCCCACGTCCTATAATTTCTAAAGGAAGAGTAAATAGTTTTTTGTCAGCAGTAAGGCATACAATATCTCGGAAAACTCCCAAGAATACATACAACTTAAAAAGAACAGAAGCTTCAAAGTACATTAATGACTACAATCCAGTTATTTTGAAAATATGGAATGCAAACACGGATATCCAGTATGTTGCAGATAATTCAATTGCTGTAGATCGCTATATTACATCATATATAACCAAATCTGAAAAGACAGAAATGGAAGAAATGTTGGAAGAAATTTCACAAGAGAAAAGTCTTAGCAAGAATTTGTACAGCTTTAGCTTGAAAATGCTTTCCCATCGAGAGAATGAATTCTATGAATGTTCGGATCGCTTGAGCTCAGCCAGTTTATACTCAAAGTCAAGAGGAATTATTTGTGTAAGTCTAGGTCTTGCTGCCACACCAAATAGAGTATTGAAATCTCTACAAGAATTTGAATACTTAGCACAGAATGAGCCAGAAAGTACACATATTGTTAAAACTAACATAATATCCCAAAAGGAGTCCATATCTTAAAAACCTATGTCTATATGAAATACTTCAACATTACAGCTTTAAAAGAACAGTTACAGAAAATATAAAATAATACAGGAATATTCTTCAAGACATAAGAATTTTCATTTTGACGAAACATGGTAAACAAGCTTTAGAAAGTCGGCTACTAAGGACTTGTTTACAACTGGAAACACAGCAGCTGAAGTAGCGTACAGCATGCTTACCGAAAAGTAGTCTATAGTTTGCCTAATTCCTACACTGCAAGAGTGTTCAATATTTAATCAACAACTTCTCAAATTTGAAAAACAACAAATACTGGAAATTGAAGTTATTGATACAATTGAACACCAGGAAGTGACCATTCTTCTTACAGAGAAAGTACTGGCTAAATTGGATTCTTTGGAAAAGTCTGTACCTAAAACTGCAGGCTTAGAAAAGACTTTACAGTGTATGTGTTAGACCTGGCACCATTGGCGTGGGTCACCCTTCCATTTTTGTCTGTGCCTCAATGTGTTTTGTGTTGGTGTTAGCTGCTCGGGGCACTGTGCCACTGCCATCCAGTGCCACAGTGCAAGTGCTCCCTATGGTAAAATGTATTATGTGAATTGACTTCCACGTTTGGTTTATTTGGTTTACTATCAGTCCCCAGTAGAGTGCACCAGGGGTGCCAAGGGCTTGTATATCCAAATGCTGCTAGTGGGCTTGCAGCACTGATTGTGCCACCCACCGAAGCAGCGGGGTAAAATGTGTCTAGGATCTGCCACTGCAGACCCTGCGCGCGGTCTGGTACTGTCGCGCTGACTGAGCAAGTGTCCCCACTTGCCAGTCCCTAAACCTTCCCTTAGCAACATGTTAGTCACCCCTCTGGTAGGCCCAAGCGCAGGGTGCATTGTAGGCATAAGGTAGGACATGCCCTGATGTGTGTGGCATGTCTTAATAGTGAATTACAGCCATTTTCGTTTTTCACTATTGAAGGCTACCTGCTCTCCATAGGCCAGTATGGGCTGCTGGGATCGCTACACGCTGTGACCCCAGTGGACTCAGAGAGCATGGTAGAAAGTCATGTTTAGTATACCTGAACTCGGGGTAATAAAATACATCTTTTAGTAAAGGTTATTTTAATATCCTGGGTTTGCAAATGCTACTTTTAGAAAGTTAGCCTTTGCGTGCCTGACCATCTCAGTCCGCCTCTGCCGTGGGTGTGTGTTCTGCCTAGCAACAGTACAGGAGCAGGGCTGGGGGATTCCAGGAGACAGGTTGGCTGCCAGGTGGTGGGTAGAAAGATTACACCAGGATGGGTGGGAGGAGTACACCCTGACTCTTGAATAGACCTGTGCTCTGCCACCACAAAGCCGGCGCCGCCCCCTGTGGAGAGGCTGATGTCTCTGTCCTGCTGCTGAAAGGAACAAGCCGAGTCACCACAACAGAGTGCTCCAAAACTGGACTGAGCGAGGCCCAGGCCCCCTGGCGCTAAAGAACAAAAGAATCCCTGTATAAAAGTAGGAGCCTGGCTCCTAAGAAATCAGATCCAGATTGAACCACGAAGGAACTCTGCCCGACTAGAAGGACCTGGAAGAAGCTGAAGGAGGAGTAACTTTCCCTGACCTGAGGGATTGGCCTGCAGTAGGTGCCTTGCTGAGGAAGGAGAGGAAAAAGACTGAAAGAGACTTTTGCACTTTGTTCTTCAACTATCTCCAAGGGCTTGGAAGAAGAGCTTGCCCCCTGAAATGAACCCCAGGACCAGTGGGTTCACCGTGTCTCCGCTCGTCTGAGAACTCGAGCCGTGTGCTTTCTCCCGCCGGAGTGCTCTGCGCACCTCGCCACCCCTCCTAGGGCCGCGACACCCAGAAGCCTGGCCGCCTCCCCTCGCCGAGAGCCCCGCTCTACCTGAGTCGCTCTGGACCCATCGAGGCTGGCCGCCCCGCTTCCCTGTCACCTGCCTGCCACTGGAGCGTGCCTGGTGCCCTCTCGCCCTCCCGCCGGATTTCTACTTGGGAAGTGAAATCAAGCCTCGGACGGCCGCCCGTACGTCGTAACGTATCCGGCCGCCCCGCTTCACCTCCCAGCCTGAGTCTGACCGTGCCGCCCTCCGCAGTGACCTCCCGCACAGTCCGTGTCGGAGGCCCTGGGCCGCACCTGTCTACCGAGAGCCGCCCGCTGAATTCTTGATCCGGAGACCCACGAGGTGCAGAAACCTACATCTCCCCCGAAGACTCGTCCAAGCACATCGCACGTTCCCAGGTACAGTGAACTCTCTATCGGACTCGGGGTCCGCAACGTTCTGATTTCCCCGTATCACTGTACCCCGGGTGCACTGCGCATCATCGTGACTGGACCGACTCAACCGAGCCCTGTGAAGCGCTCGTGATCGAATAAGTTACCAAAGACAAGAGCAGTGCCTGATTATCATCTTGTGGCTTCCATTTCGCAACCGTTATTGATGGTCTTGTACATGCCTGCGTAACAAAGAATCTTTTATATAAAGCATCCGTATTTTTGATACAACTTACGCCTGGTGTCCGTTTGTGGGGGATCGTTGTGGTTTACTGTGTGTGATCATAAATGCTTAACTGACTAGCGCCCTGAAGTTTAGCCCTGACTGCTCGCGCCACACTACCTATAGGGTGAGCAGGGGTTGTTCTGAAGGGGTAATTCTCTCGCCCTGAATAGAAGAAGGGACCACTGCTTGTCACAAGTACCTACCTGTGCCAACCAGAGGTTCCCCATTCTAACATTGGTGGCAGCGGTGGGATTTCGAATTTGCATTTATGATTTACATACAGTGAATTATTGATCACCACGTAGAGCAGACCTATAACGCAGCCACAGATTGATTGACAGTTGTTGCTAAAGAAGAATCTCCACCTTAAGAAACCATGCCTAGCTCAGTCGGTGGAGGCGGAGCGTCCTCTGTATTCTCTGGAGTGGATGACATCGATTGGGAGCCCGAGGCACTGAGGAAGTGCACAAATGATGTCCTGAAAGGATATCTCTCCAAGTACAGAATTAAGCAAAGTGGACTAACGACCAAGGATCAGTACGTGGAGGCGCTGAGAGCCTGGCACGAATCAAAGTTTCCAGAGAATGCACGAGAGGTGATACCCCCAGAAGGTGTTTTTGAGCCTAGCAGAGGCCTGTCGCCCGAGGAGATGGCCGACAGGAGTGCTGCCCGAGCACATGAGGTGGAGATGGCAAAACTGCAAATGGAGATGGAAAGGCAGAAACTGGCCATGGAGCATGAGGTAAAAATGAGGGAGTTGGATCTCAAGGCCAGGAGTTTAGACAACTCACCCTCTGGTGGCAGCAATTCAACAGAGTCAAGGGTGCACATTCCTAAAGATGTAGTCAAAGAATATTATAAGCAGGATGATATTGGGCAGTGGTTCAGGGCCTATGAGGTAGCCATGTCCTCCCACCGGGTCCCTGAGAAGGATTGGGGAGCGAGGTTGTGGGGAAGGTTCCTGAGTGAGGGGCGGGACACACTGCTAGACCTCCCCTCTGATGTCCACACATCCTATCCACACATGAATGAGGCTCTTATGACAAGGTATGGGTTAACTCCTGAATTGTACCGACAGAGATTTAGGGATTGCACCAAGAAATCTGGTACCACTTATGTAGAATATGTGACCTTTTTTTGCAGAGCGCTGGATGGTTGGGTGAAGGGTAGCAAAGTGAATGATTACCAAGGGCTGTTTGATTTAATTGCATGGGAGCACTTGTCGGATAATTGTTTTCCTGAACTACGCCAGCACCTGATCGATAGCAAGCTGTCCAACCCGAGGAAGCTTGCTGAGGAGGCGGACCGCTGGATCAGCACCAGGGTCCACAAGGGTCACGTGGAAGGCCCCGCCAAAGGTGTTCAGGGTCCCCAGCAGAAGAATGGGGGGGACAAGGGTAAACAGAGGGAGTTCTACAGAGGGCCCCAAAGTAATTCCCAAGGGAACCAAGGGAAAGGTTCTCAGCCACCCCCACCCCCGAAGCAGACCGGGGCCCCGACAGGTAACCCTGTTCAAAGAGGGCCCCTCAGATGTTACAAGTGTAACAACCTGGGGCACATTTCCGTGGATCCCAAGTGCCCCCTGTATGGTAAACCAGCACCCTCTGGTGCTCCACCCCCCAAGCAGGTGAATAGTGTAGCCTTGGGGAGGGAGATAGATGTCCAAGGGGCGGGGGATCCCGTACAGATGACCCTAGTCTCATTAGGAGACAGTGAGATGGTCGCGGAGGCCCAGCTGCCCCCCAATACTCAAAAGTATGGGCAGTGGGTGACCATAAATGGCAAGAGGGTGGGGGCTCTTAGAGATACAGGAGCCAGTGTGACTGCTGTCAAGCAACACCTGGTGTCTCAAGAGCAGGTTGTCCCGCACGCATTCTGCCGTGTTGTCAACGCCGACAACACAGAGAGTCAGTGTCCAATGGCTCAGGTTCCCTTTGAGTGGGGGGGGTCTCTGGTACTCTGCAAGTGGCTGTGAGAGAGGCCATGCCTGTTGATTGTCTCCTAGGTAACGATTTGGAGAGCTCCCCTTGGGAAAAGGTGGAGAAGACAACTCACCTGCGGATGGTGGGCTTGCCTGATTGGGCGTGCGTGACCACCCGCTCGATGGCAGCTGGTAGGGGTGTTGAAGGAACCCTGGAGCCTGAGGGAGAGGCCCAGGAACCGGCCTTAGAGAGAGGGCAAGGGAGGCACGGGAATCCGGCTCCTGAAGTTCCCACGGCCCAGGAGGAAGCAGACCTTGAGGGGGATGCCCTGGAGCCTACCGGGGAACAGATAGCCGAACTGGGGGACCTGCCTGAGCTGACCCATTGGCAGCAAGAAGGAGGCCCCACCAGGGAGGAATTCTGCAGGGAGCAGAAAGAGTGCCCCTCTCTAGAGGGTATGCGGCAGCAGGCTGCAGCCCAGGCCAATGGTGATCAGTCCGGAACTCACTTGATCTACTGGGAGAACGACCTCCTATACTCAGAGCCTAAGGTTGCTGAACCTGGGTCAGCCCGTGCGCTGGTGGTACCCCAGAAGTTCAGAGCCTTCCTACTGGGGCTGGCTCACGACGTACCGTTAGCAGGACATTTGGGGCAGGACAAGACCTTTGAAAGGCTTGTCACCCACTTTTATTGGCCCCAAATGCGCAGGAGTTCTGACACTCACTGCAGGACATGCCAGACTTGCCAGGCAAGTGGCAAGAGTGGAAGGAAGCTGAGAGCTCCACTCCAACCTTTCCCTGTGGTCAGTACCCCATTCCAGCCGGTGGGGATTGACATTGTGGGGCCACTGGACCCCAAGACAGCCATGGGCAACAGGTTTATCCTGGTCTTGGTGGACCATGCCACCCGGTACCCTGAAGCCATCCCTCTGAGGACAGTGACGGCCCCCGTGGTGGGACGGGCACTGATGGGAATTTTCTCACGAGTAGGATTCCCTCTAGAGGTGGTGTCTGACAGGGGGACCAACTTCATATCGAAATATATGAAGTCCCTTTGGCAAGAGTGTGGTGTGACCTACAAGTTCACCACCCCTTACCATCCCCAAGGAAACGGGTTGGTTGAGCGCTTCAACCGAACCCTGAAGGGCATGATTATGGGTCTCGAGGAACCCATGAGGCGTAAGTGGGACGTCCTCTTACCATGCCTTCTCTTTGCGTACCGCGAGGTGCCACAAAAGTCTCTAGGGTTCAGTCCCTTTGAGCTTTTGTACGGCCACCCAGTACGAGGACCTCTTAGTCTGGTCAAGGAAGGCTGGGAGCAATCTCCCAGGAAACCTCCCCAGAATGTATACAGTTACATGCTGGCTTTCCGGAACCAGACTAGGCGTTTCAGGCAACTTGCTGAGGCAAACCTGGAAGCCAGCCAGGAGGAAATGAAGCGGTGGTACGACCAGAACGCCACTCTGGTTGAGCTTCAACCTGGCCAAAAAGTGTGGGTCCTGGCCCCTGTGGAGCCTTGTGCACTCCAGGACAAGTGGACCGGACCCTTTGAGATTGTGGAGCGCAAGAGTTCTGTCACCTACTTGGTGAACTTGCGGTCTCCTAGGAACCCCTTAAGGGTCCTACATGTCAATCGACTGAAGCCCCACTTGGAGAGGTCCGAAGTGGGCATGCTCTTGGCCACCGATGATGGGACGGAAGAGGAGTCCGAGCCTCTTCCTGACCTCTTGGTAGCCTCAGAGCGAGACGGGTCAGTGGATGGAATTAACCTCTCACCCACCCTGACCCCTGAGCAACAGGGTGACTGTCGCCAGCTGCTGGGGCAGTTCCCTGACCTGTTCTCCCTGGTTCCTGGTATCACAAATTGGTGCGTCCATGATGTAGATACAGGAGACAGCTTACCTGTGAAGCACAAGGCCTACCGGGTAACTGACAGGGTCAGAGCCTGCATCAAAGAGGAGGTCTCGAAGATGCTTGCCCTAGGGGTGGTTGAGTCCTCCAGCAGTCCTTGGGCCAGCCCAGTGGTCTTGGTCCCAAAGGCTGCAGCGCCGGGTGCCACGCCCGAACTCCGGTTCTGTGTGGACTACCGAGGACTCAACTCAGTCACGAAGACTGACGCGCACCCCATCCCCAGAGCTGATGAGCTCATCGATCGGTTAGGGGCTGCACGGTACCTCAGCACGTTTGATTTAACGTCTGGGTACTGGCAGATCGCCTTAACTGATGGGGCCAAAGAGAGGTCCGCATTCTCTACACCAGATGGGCATTACCAGTTCCGGGTGATGCCCTTTGGGATGAAGAATGCCCCTGCCACCTTCCAGAGGTTGGTCAACCAGGTGTTGGCTGGGCTGACCGAGTTCAGCGCCGCCTACCTGGACGACATCGCAGTGTTCAGCGGCACATGGGAAGAACACCTGCAACATCTCTGGGAAGTGTTGATGGCGCTGCGCAAGGCAGGCCTCACGATCAAGGCAAGCAAGTGTCAGATCGGGCAGGGTTCAGTGGTGTACTTGGGACACCAAGTGGGGAGCGGCCAGGTGGCGCCCCTCCAACCCAAAGTTGAAACCATCCTGGCTTGGGAGCCCCCAAAGACCCAGACGGAGGTGAGGGCCTTTTTAGGACTCACCGGGTACTACAGGAGGTTTGTCAAGGGGTATGGCAGCATCGTTGCCCCCTTGACAGAGCTGACTTCGAAGAAGCAGCCCAGAAAAGTGATATGGACTGACACCTGTCAGAAAGCCTTCGACACCCTGAAAACTGCCATGTGCACGGCGCCCGTGCTCTTGGCACCTGACTTCTCCAAAGAGTTCCTGGTGCAGACAGATGCATCCGAGCATGGTGTAGGGGCTGTTCTCTCACAGATCACTGAGGAGGGCTTTGGCCAACCCGTAGCCTTTATTAGCAGGAGGCTACTTCCCCGGGAACAAAGGTGGAGTGCGATAGAACGAGAAGCATTTGCTGTGGTCTGGGCGCTGAAGAAGCTAAGACCCTACTTGTTTGGGTCTCACTTCCGGGTTCAGACCGACCACAGGCCCCTCAGATGGTTGATGCAAATGAGGGGTGAGAACCCAAAACTGTTGAGGTGGTCCATCTCCCTACAGGGTATGGACTTTACGGTGGAGCATCGCCCTGGCACAGATCACGCCAATGCTGACGGTCTGTCCAGGTTTTTCCGCCTTAGTGATGCAGAACTCCCTGGGGTAGGGTAGTTCTCCCCACTTTTCAGCTGGAGGGGACACGTGTTAGACCTGGCACCATTGGCGTGGGTCACCCTTCCATTTTTGTCTGTGCCTCAATGTGTTTTGTGTTGGTGTTAGCTGCTCGGGGCACTGTGCCACTGCCATCCAGTGCCACAGTGCAAGTGCTCCCTATGGTAAAATGTATTATGTGAATTGACTTCCACGTTTGGTTTATTTAGTTTACTATCAGTCCCCAGTAGAGTGCACCAGGGGTGCCAAGGGCTTGTATATCCAAATGCTGCTAGTGGGCTTGCAGCACTGATTGTGCCACCCACCGAAGCAGCGGGGTAAAATGTGTCTAGGATCTGCCACTGCAGACCCTGCGCGCGGTCTGGTACTGTCGCGCTCACTGAGCAAGTGTCCCCACTTGCCAGTCCCTAAACCTTCCCTTAGCAACATGTTAGTCACCCCTCTGGTAGGCCCAAGCGCAGGGTGCATTTTAGGCATAAGGTAGGACATGCCCTGATGTGTGTGGCATGTCTTAATAGTGAATTACAGCCATTTTCGTTTTTCACTATTGAAGGCTACCTGCTCTCCATAGGCCAGTATGGGCTGCTGGGATCGCTACACGCTGTGACCCCAGTGGACTCAGAGAGCATGGTAGAAAGTCATGTTTAGTATACCTGAACTCGGGGTAATAAAATACATCTTTTAGTAAAGGTTATTTTAATATCCTGGGTTTGCAAATGCTACTTTTAGAAAGTTAGCCTTTGCGTGCCTGACCATCTCAGTCCGCCTCTGCCGTGGGTGTGTGTTCTGCCTAGCAACAGTACAGGAGCAGGGCTGGGGGATTCCAGGAGACAGGTTGGCTGCCAGGTGGTGGGTAGAAAGATTACACCAGGATGGGTGGGAGGAGTACACCCTGACTCTTGAATAGACCTGTGCTCTGCCACCACAAAGCCGGCGCCGCCCCCTGTGGAGCGGCTGATGTCTCTGTCCTGCTGCTGAAAGGAACAAGCCGAGTCACCACAACAGAGTGCTCCAAAACTGGACTGAGCGAGGCCCAGGCCCCCTGGCGCTAAAGAACAAAAGAATCCCTGTATAAAAGTAGGAGCCTGGCTCCTAAGAAATCAGATCCAGATTGAACCACGAAGGAACTCTGCCCGACTAGAAGGACCTGGAAGAAGCTGAAGGAGGAGTAACTTTCCCTGACCTGAGGGATTGGCCTGCAGTAGGTGCCTTGCAGAGGAAGGAGAGGAAAAAGACTGAAAGAGACTTTTGCACTTTGTTCTTCAACTATCTCCAAGGGCTTGGAAGAAGAGCTTGCCCCCTGAACTGAACCCCAGGACCAGTGGGTTCACCGTGTCTCCGCTCGTCTGAGAACTCGAGCCGTGTGCTTTCTCCCGCCGGAGTGCTCTGCGCACCTCGCCACCCCTCCTAGGGCCGCGACACCCAGAAGCCTGGCCGCCTCCCCTCGCCGAGAGCCCCGCTCTACCTGAGTCGCTCTGGACCCATCGAGGCTGGCCGCCCCGCTTCCCTGTCACCTGCCTGCCACTGGAGCGTGCCTGGTGCCCTCTCGCCCTCCCGCCGGATTTCTACTTGGGAAGTGAAATCAAGCCTCGGACGGCCGCCCGTACGTCGTAACGTATCCGGCCGCCCCGCTTCACCTCCCAGCCTGAGTCTGACCGTGCCGCCCTCCGCAGTGACCTCCCGCACAGTCCGTGTCGGAGGCCCTGGGCCGCACCTGTCTACCGAGAGCCGCCCGCTGAATTCTTGATCCGGAGACCCACGAGGTGCAGAAACCTACATCTCCCCCGAAGACTCGTCCAAGCACATCGCACGTTCCCAGGTACAGTGAACTCTCTATCGGACTCGGGGTCCGCAACGTTCTGATTTCCCCGTATCACTGTACCCCGGGTGCACTGCGCATCATCGTGACTGGACCGACTCAACCGAGCCCTGTGAAGCGCTCGTGATCGAATAAGATACCAAAGACAAGAACAGTGCCTGATTATCATCTTGTGGCTTCCATTTCGCAACCGTTATTGATGGTCTTGTACATGCCTGCGTAACAAAGAATCTTTTTATATAAAGCATCCGTATTTTTGATACAACTTACGCCTGGTGTCCGTTTGTGGGGGATCGTTGTGGTTTACTGTGTGTGATCATAAATGCTTAACTGACTAGCGCCCTGAAGTTTAGCCCTGACTGCTCGCACCACACTACCTATAGGGTGAGCAGGGGTTGTTCTGAAGGGGTAATTCTCTCGCCCTGAATAGAAGAAGGGACCACTGCTTGTCACAAGTACCTACCTGTGCCAACCAGAGGTTCCCCATTCTAACAGTATGTATACACGGTCGGGTAATGCTACTGCGTAATTTCAATGTACAAGAAGGTTTGGTAAATGGAGCAAAGGGAAAAGTTGTTGATTTTGTAAAATTTCAGAACAGAGATGGAATTACATTTTTGAATATCAAATTTGCTCAGATTAAAGAGGTAACAGATTGGGTGTAGTGTTGTATGTTTTTTGCTTGTAAAAGATTTGTATGTTCACAGACAACAGTTTCCTCTGTCTTTAGCATATGCAGTAACTATTCATAAGTCACAAGGTTTTAGAGACTGCTTCTGTAAATATTTGAAGTATAGGCGGCGATGCTGCCATGGAAAGGCTGGCGGAAATTTGCTTTAGGGGCCCGTTGCAGGCCCCTAGAGGTTGGGGTTTGGGGGGCTGCACTTTGGGGGCCCCCTACATTGCCATGCACAAGGTGGCAGGCACCACACGGTACCTGCCATGTTGTGCCATGTTGGGCGATTAGGATGGCGGGCAGACTTAAGTCTGGTGGACTTAAGTCTGCCTGCCATCCTAATCGCCCCCATAGTGTTTAAAGAGGGAATGGCAGTCACGGCTGCGGAAAGATCGGGAGCTGGAACGAAGCAAAAAATTACCAAAATGGCCGCCGCCCGGGGAACGCGCATGCGCGATGACCAGAAAGGTTAAAGCGCACTCATCCTCGAGCGGCAGCGCTTCACGTCTCCTGGCGCAGGACTTACCTTCTGGTCACCTCGTTCTCCTACAGGTCGTCGGGTAACGAGTTCCTCTTCGTGGTCTCCTAGCCTTCGGCGTCTGGTCACCTCTTCCTGGACCTCCTTTTTTGTTTTGTATTCGGCGTGCCATCTTTCCCATCGGACCTCTGACAATGCTCCAGTCTTCGGTGCGCCACCCTTGCCTTCAGTCCTCCGTCTTCTTCTCCAGTCGAGCCACCCTGCAGACAAGAAAAAGAAAAGACAGAAAGCTTTATTAAGCCAACAAAATGGTAACAGCGCTTTGCGCTGTCATTTACTAATGATTGATTGAACTCCTGCATACTTATCTGATTTGGTTTTCCTGTTGCTGTGGGCATCCGTCCCATCCTTTACTGAATTGATTTAGGAACCTGCAAGCAGACAAAGAAATACATTAGTTAGACGCCCGATTTTAAGGCAGTGTTTATTTTCCTCCTTCTACACTCTGTTTAGGAAGTTTATTTACGTTAAAGAGTTTGGTGAATAGTTGGGTTCCAGTCAAGAGTATTCTTATTTATTTATTATTATTGTGTTTGCTCTAACTAAGAATACCATATTATCTTTTCAATTAGGACCAGACACTTCTCCAACCACATGGCTACATGATTAATTGACGGTTCACGAAGAAGGAATTTAATATACCCATTAGAGAGCTTAGACATTCTGACACCTTTTACATACTTACCAGTTTTTGTTTTCTCTCTTATGCAGATGTTATGCTTTGTCCTTACTTGGTCCTGTCGTAACCTGGAGTTCAACGTGTGACCCCATCCTTCCTTGTTTTGTTTCCCTTCTTCCCTGAATTACCATTGTCACTTTGACCTTGTTGGGTGCAATTGGTGATTTGGCGAAGTAGTGGATTTTTCTTCATATCCATGATGTTCCTGCGGAAAATAAAATAAAATAGCTGAGACCTAACAATGGCATACGTTGCCTTGTCTCGAGTAACAACATTGTCTGGTTTGCATTTGATAGATTTTGATGAGAAAAAGGTTAGTGCTGATGGAAAGTGTGTATGAGAGTACACTCGTTTAAAAGACTTTATGCTCCTGATTGAGGTGAAAATCGCATATATGAGAAACGTTTAGTGTGTCCAAAACGGGAATATGTCAAAGATGGAATTGAAGTTCAACAAAAGAAAACAAATTAAGAGAAATTTTAAGGCGTAAAGAAAAAGAAAATGGAAACTGTTGATGACATTGAAGGATACCAGTTGGAAAATAGGTCAGGTATCAACTGTAATGCTAATGTGATTCTGAATGTTGTGTTTTATCTACAAGATTTTCATCATGAAATCAAGGGAAATCAGGAAAAAAAGATTCTGTTCTGCACTACATCATGTATTTCAACAGTTGGTAACTGACTGAACTAAAGTCCATACTGCTTCTGGCAGTCGGCATTTTTTAAATATATGTACTGGTTCTTTGACATTTACTCTCAATATCTCAATATACAACAAGATGCACTAGAATTTCTAATGCTTATGCTTGGAGTATTAGATTATGAAGGAATACAGATTGAAAACTTTTTTGGACTAAGTTACAGATGGGATCATAAATGTTAAGAGTGTTCATTAACTTCTACCACTGAAATACAAACAGAACGATTCATATACTTTACAATACCAGACTGTCAAATCAGTACCTTTTAAAAAATTGATAAAAACAGCCAATCAAGACATGAGATGTACGTATTGTAGCTCAGAGATGTTGTCTACATTACCTATAGAAAGATTTGGAAAATATCTAATTTTAATGCTACAACGTTGTAGAGCAAATGGAAGAAAATTGCAAACAAAAATTACAAATTTCAAAGCAATTAAAATATCTATTTCAGGAAGAACTTTTACAGCAGTGGCTATTATTTTCTGTTATGGACCTACTACATCTGGAAACTATATTGTGTATTTAAAGTGTAATAAAGGATGGCCACATTGCAATGATGCCCACTTGGAATTCAAACCTAAATTGTCTAATGAATTTCGAAATTCATATTTGTTACTTTTGAAACCAAAGTTTTGAGTACATCATTCAGCCTACTGGGAAGATGTGAACAGAAAGTAGACATGAGTGCAAACTATGAGTATATATAATTATTGTTTGGAATATTATTTCTACCAATTGATATTGCATTTGGAAAATTGTGCTTAAAAGCAGATAGTTTATATATTTGTTCTCTATATTGTACCAGATGTAAGTGAGAGTCTACATTTTGGCAAATATATTCGAGATAAATAATAGAGTTAATGTAGTGGAAGGAAGGAATTGACAAAGTGTAGATAGAAAAACACATGGCTACAGATATTGAAAATAATGCTGTACACTGGCTTGGGTTTTTTTTCTACAATCAATTTGATTGTTTTTTTCCCCGCTGTTCAATGATGACACTACATTGACATCACTGTGTATGGTGAAATTATGTGGAATCTGGGAACAGCAAAAAAGAGAAACTGAAAATGTTATGTAATTCTAAATTTATGTTGTGTTCTTAAATATTATAATACTATACTTTTTTTAATATATTATCATTAAATAACAGTTTTTCTACTGCCTGCTACTGTTGAAGTGTGATAAGACTTTTTTTTTTTTTTTAACTTATATTTTATTTGGACATCACAGTTGTAAAAACATAATACAATAACCAAAAAAGACAAATTCAGTAGATACAATATACAATATAATACTGGTATTTAAAGAAAGGACATTAAGACTTAGCTACATCCAAATTTAGCTTATTTATATACCATTTATATTCTCATTTTTCCAATCCTCGATTGGTTTCCAAATTTCGGTACCGCGTATTTTTGCTTTAATACCTTTACATGCAAAGATCGCCTTTTCCTGGTTACACATCCCTAAAAGTCTAGAGAGCCAGATCTGAAAATTAGGAGGGTCGATATCTTTCCATCGGGCAGTAATTATTATTCTATAGACTGAGGTAACGAGGAAAAAGGAAATTTCTTCTGCTTTAGTATGGTTGAGTGTGTTATCTTTACCCAAAATATATAATGTAGGTGATTCCGCTACAGGGTGCCCGAACACCTCCTGCCTAAAAACAGCAATCATTATACGCAACATCGTTAATTTATCACATTCATATAACATATGTATTAAGTTAGCTGCTGTTCTGCCACACCTTGGACAGTCTGATGTAGGCCTTTTCCCCCAGGAGTGAAGTTTTGCCGGAGTAAAATATAGGTCAAAGATGGTTTTATAAAGTTGAGCCTTCAAATTGGATGCCATAAACAGCTGAGTCGATAAGGTCAAAGATGAATCAATATCAACATTAGGATTATTTAATTTCCGAGACCAGCCTACTTCGGTGGATTCCAGATCATCTTGTCTGTTTTCTATTAATATATCATACAAGTTGCCAATCTTTGTCTTAGATCTCAACATGCAATCGATTAAGGCGATAGTATCCAAAGATATATCAGCGACTTTCAAATTTAAGATTGAGTTGATTTGTATAAATTTAAATACACTATTCATTGGAATCGAAAATTTAGATTGCAATTGTTGAAATCTAGGCCCATGGGGGGTAAGTAAAAAATCTCCTATCGTCAAAATTCCTAAATTTTCCCAGAGTCTAGAGATAGTGTCATAGATATGAGGTGGTAATATTGATGAATGCCATAGAGAAATATATCTATTATATTTTGGTATTTTCATGTATCTCATAATTCTTCTCCATAAAAACCAGGCGTTTTTTATAACCTTAAATTTCACTTTCTTAAAGTAGGACGGTTCAATCTGTTTAATTAACAAGCCATTGGCCCTTTCTCTAATAGATAATTCAAATATTGAGGGTATATAATTTGTGACTCCTTCATTTCCAGTTGGTCTAATCTCAAATAATGGCTTCATCTGTTGGAGAAGTGCAGCCCATAGATATAAGCTCAAATCCGGGATTGCTAACCCTCCTCTAATAATAGGTAAGGAAAGTTTCTTAATAGATCTCCTAATCTTCCCGTAGCCCCACATGAATTTTCCTAGATGGGATTCGAAGCCCCTTAAGATTATGTCATCAACTAACAGAGGGACCGCACGAAAAAGATAAAGAATCCGTGGCAGAATATTCATTTTAAGATAATTCCCCCTTCCTATGATCGATAAATGTAGTACATCGATCCTTTTCAGATCTATCTTTACTTTCTGTAGCAATGGTTCGTAATTTATCTTAATTATCTCATCTATTTTGGCGGTTATTCGGACTCCTAGATAAACAGCAGAATCGACCCTTCTAGAATCCGCAAAATTAACATTAGTGGTACAAATAACCATCGTTTTATCCCTGTTTAAGGAGTAGCCAGATATCTTACCAAATATTTGAGTAATATGTTCTATTGCAAGTATAGCCTCGGTTGGTTGTGGTGTCAATACTGCAACATCATCAGCGTAAGCTAGTATTTTTGTATAATGTTTACCCATTATTACTGGTTTGATAGCTTCTGATTTGAGCAATTTCAGGATAAGAGGGTTTATATAGAGGGCAAAAAGGATAGGTGAGCATGGACACCCCTGCCTAGTCCCGCGAGATATTTCAAAGAGTCCTGATTCTTGCCCCATTGCCACTACCCTTGCTCTAGGTAAGACATACATTGCCTTTATAGCTTTCATAAAGCATGATCCAATATTTGTTTGTTCTAATATAGCCCACAAAAAAGCCCATGATACCCTATCGAAGGCTTTTTCGGCATCTAGGAGGATCATCGATACCTGATCTCCCGTAGCACTCGCGGCATCGAACAGCGTAATAGCACGTCGCGTGTGATCTGTAGTACCTTTGTCCGAAATAAAGCCGTGTTGCCACGGGGAGACCAAGCGCTCGACGACCCCCCTTAGCCGGTTAGCCAGAATCTTAGAGTAGAGTTTCGAATCTGAATTTATAAGGGAGATAGGTCGATACGAGGAGGGAAGATGGGCCGGTTTGTCTTTCTTTGAGAAGACTACTATATTCGTTTCTTGCCAAGATCTAGGTGGAATTCCGCTTACCTGAGTCCCAATAAATAGGTCGAGTAATAGAGGCATTATACTCTCTGCTGAACCACACGCTTTGGACGCTACGCTGCTTGCTGGGGGCTGGACGCTGGTTGATTCACTCACGGGACTGCGAGGACCACACGCTTTGGACGCTACGCTGCTTGCTGGGGGCTGGACGCTGGTTGATTCACTCACGGGACTGCGAGGACCACGGAGCATAGCGCTCCTCCAACTCTGCTCACCTGGTTCCTCTTCCCGCCTGGTTCCTCCCTCAACCGCCACGCCTCGCGGCCCCCGCTGCGCGGGTGCCGCTCGTTGACCCCAGGTGTATAAAACCTTGGCTGGGGCACTTCTACGGTGGGACTCTCTGCTGAACCACACGCTTTGGACGCTACGCTGCTTGCTGGGGGCTGGACGCTGGTTGATTCACTCACGGGACTGCGAGGACCACGGAGCATAGCGCTCCTCCAACTCTGCTCACCTGGTTCCTCTTCCCGTTCACGCCCCTGACTCCTCCCCCGGGCTTATCTCAGCCTTCGCCCTAGCGCGCTAGCGGTACGCGCGCGGGACGAGGCCCGGGGCGAAGACCGGGCAAAGAGCGGGCCGTTTGTGGCCGTTCGTGGACGGAAGTGGACGGGACGGGCCATTACTCTGTACTTAGGCAGTGTATAACCCTAGCCTACCTATCCCAGACCCAAGTCCTACTTCCAAATTGCCGTATACAGCGATGTCGTCACTGAGGTCAGGTAGGAAACTAGCACAGAGTAGTACCGGGGGTTGTGTTTCGGGGACATTAGATAACTTTATCACCAGAGCTGCCCGGATTCTTGAACGAGAAATAGATTTAACAGAAAAAAGACTGTCTCTTGAGCTGTCCTCCAAAAGATCCTCTGTGGGCAGCCTTATGACAGTCTCCTCTCCCATTCCCAGGCCCCCACAACCTATTTCTGAACTTATAGAGCGCGTTGGGCCTGGCCTGGATATTGGCTTAGTAACAGGCCCACTGGTTAACACTCCACTTTCTACATCTGGTTTTCCTCCCCTCGGTTTGCCCTCTACCACTTCAGACAATCCTTTACAGCCCCCTCCTGATTTGCCTGGTCCCGTTATCTCGTCACTGGGTGTCTTGTCACCGTCAACCCAGCGGACGAATTTGTGTAGGTAAGCGTATTCCAAGGGCAATACAGCTAATAGTATCAAAATGTCCTCCATTTCTGCTCCCTGTCTCGATCCCATCCTCCCAGCGCCACAGGTTAACTTTGCCACTGACGAGAGTTCCGCGCCCATTTTTCGCCCTGTGCCCCCAACCACTACATTCCCTTTTTCTGCCGCCCATATTGAGGTTTTAGAGCAGCTGTTCAAGGCTTTCTTTACTCCATTATATGAGAAGGTTAATCGTCTTTCCCATGTGGTTGAAAAACTAGAGGTTACGATGCACGCCAATTTGGCAATAACAGAGAAGCTTTCAGCTCCCTCAGTGCCTTCTGGGTCCACTACTCCTCCTGATGTATCCACTGCGGTTGAGGTCGTTTCTAATGACATCACCCCATGTTTGGAGCTCTCCCTGATCCCTCTGTTCCCACTGTCTCTCTTACAACCACTCTACACCAGCCACCTTGAATCATTTCCCACCACATTCCAGATAGTAATGCAAATAACAATAGAATCCAACCTATTGTTAACCGTTCCCCCGTCCAGGGCTCCTCTCCATCTTCTGAACTCCCTCGTATTAACCTTCCGCCTGAGTCCCGTCCTTATACTGCTATTCTGGTGGGTGTTCCCAGTCTTATGCAGGGTAAGGCCGAGACTCACAGTGAGTTAAAAAACAAGGTTATTCATTGGTTAAATCGTAACAGGCCTCTGCCCGTTTCTTCTTGTGCAGAAATATTGCTTGTTCGTAGGGTATGTTGGCTGGGTAGTGGGGTTAAGGGAGTGGAGGGGGACTGTGTGCTTGTAAATTTCCGTGATCCCCGGGTGGTGCGTTACCTATGTTCCCACCCCAACATCCCGGGTGCCTCGGGAATTTTTGTTACAGATCTATCTTACTTTTATCCCCCTGCACCTCTCCAACAGTTTAACTCCGGGTTACTTGGTTGGGAGATGGTCTCTAGGGGTCCTCGAAGAGTACAGGGCCTGGATTTCCATCTACCACTATTTAACCCATACGCCCCGCTGAGCGACTTGAAAGGGGTTGATTGACATCTTTGCAACCATAGCCCCGCGCCTTATAGGACCAGTGGCTGGGGCATGCATGGTAGACTTAGCTTGGTCAAGGGGATCTCATCCTCCGGTCTCCCATGTGACCGTTCACACACACACACCCATAAGTCCGCTGCACCACCCGCAGTTCTGGAGAGCTTAGATTTATCCCTGCCATGTGCCCCCATTATCACCAGTAGCACATGTTCTGATGTGGTATCTGATATTGGTGGGTTGCTCCTAGTACCTCCATCCCCTGCATTAATCGCTTCCTGTAACCCTGGAATTAAGTTTACGGGTTTGGATGGTGACGAACTCCCCCCCGTGTTTTCAACTCCACTATGTCCCTTGACTCCTTTGGAGTCCTCCAGTTGCCTAACTTTACTTTGCCCCCCAGTTCCCTTGGCCTCCCCTGGCCCCCCCGCTCTTACCCTGGCTTCCTGGAATATTGCGGGTCTCCGTAGTAAATTAACCAACGAGGATTGGTCCGCTTGGGTCTCTACCCACGATATCCTGGCTTTCCAGGAGACATGGGCTGTCGACCCTGTGTGTTATCCTGGATACGTCAACTTTTTCAAGGGGGCAATAAGTAACCCCAGGGGTCGTCCCTCTGGTGGTCTCTGTTTTTGGGTTAGGCAAACCTTGAAGTATAGCCTAACCGAAGTGTCTACAGAAAATCCTGACCTTCTGATTATCTCCTTGCAGAGTAACGATGAACCCCCAATATTATTAATTAATATTTACAACCGGGGTCTTCCAGGAGGGCGTGGAACCAACACATTCCTCCAACTGGACGAGTTCCTAGAGTCAGTTGATCCCAGTTCTAACGTACTCATTACAGGTGACTTCAACTGTTGTTTCGAGCCACTATATCCAGAATGTGATTCTTTGACCTCGGAAATCGATGTTATTTGGAACATACCTTTTCTCGCCCTCGCTCCTATTAAACGCTGGAGTGAATCTGCTGTTCAATGGACGAGTTTATGCCTTGAACGCGGTTTTAGAGCAGCCAATGGACGAACCCCCTCGGACCCGTCTGGCAAAGTGACCTTTTCGGATGGCCGAGGTCGTAGTAGTCGAATTGATTATGCTCTTATAAAAGTGGAGTACTGGCATACTCTGGGTGATATGATGATATGTGAGCGAATTGAGAGCGACCACAACCCCTTGGTTCTGACACTCCTGCTCAGTCCTCAGTTTAGAAACACTCAAACCGAGATATTGACTGCAAATGCCCTTTTAACCAATAATCATCGCAGAGTGCGATGGGATAGGGTTGCCCTTGACAGTGCCATACTTTCTGAGATTGGTGACAAAGTCTTTACAGCAACAGTAGCCTTACAGTCACTTAGGCTTGACAATGGCGACTTTGCAAATGCCACTAATATACATACCAATCTGTTTTTGGACCTAAAATCCATCTTTTCAAAACCCTGCAAGGCTATGCCCCCCAAGATTCCCAAGCAAAGCTCTTGGTATAATAAAAACTGCCGAGATTCATATAATGCTTTGAAAGCTGCTATCGCTTCTAAGGATCAGGCCACCATAAGATCTATGAGAAAACTCTACACCAGGGCCAAAGCCCAGGCGAAGCGTGACTGGGATAATGACCACTGGAGTGCCCTACTGGCAGCCAGCAAATCAAGGAACCTAACATTGTTCTGGCATACCTTGAAGTGGGGTAATACCTCTAACTCTCAGGCTCCCACCAATAATGTTTCTCCGGACAACTGGGTATCCCATTATGAATCCCAGTTTTCCGACGTTGACATGGCCGTTACATCTCCAGAATCATTTTGCCGGGACCCGTTTATACCTTCTAACTTTGAGTTTGATGTTGATGAAGTCAAGATGGCAATATTAAGGGTTCCTAACGGTAAGGCCCCAGGTATCGATTGTGTCCCCGCGGACCTCTTTAAATCCGACCCTGGAATTTGGGCCCCTTACATCGCCCTCCTGGCCAATGCACTAGTTAAAGGGGCCCCTATCCCTGACTCATGGAAGGGCGCCGAAATCCTGCCCATCTTTAAAAAAGGCGACCGCTCGTGCCCGGGCAATTATCGCCCCATTAGTCTTATTGACTCTGTTCAAAAGATTATAGCAAGGATGATTTTGGTAAGGGTTCAGCTCTGGGCTGAGCAGTTTGATATTATTTCGCCCCTTCAGGCAGGCTTCCGCTCATGCATTAGTACCATTGACCAGGCTTTTAAATTCCAACTAATTGTCTGGAAAACGGTTTATCTTTGCAGTGGTACAATCTATGCAGCTTTCGTAGATCTTCGGTCTGCTTTTGATTTGGTCAATAGGACCAAACTTTGGGGTGAATTAGCGGAGCTTGGGCTATCTCCTGACCTCTTAAACATCATAATTAGGTTACATGACAATAACTTCGCCCAAGTCCGCTGGGGTAACCAAGGGCAGGTCACTGATAAGTTTAATGTCAACAGAGGCGTCAGACAAGGGTGTGTACTTGCACCTACCTTGTATCTACTATTCATCAATAGAGTTGTTCAATACTTCTCCGACAAATCCACAGATGCCCCCACACTAGGAGGGTCTAAGGTTCCGTTGCTTATGTTTGCGGACGACACCCTACTCCTCTCACAAACCCTGTCAGGGTTGCAGTCGGCTTTGAATTTATTTTCTTCCTTTTGTTCCGACTGCGACCTGTCAGTTAACGTTTCAAAAACCAAATATATGGTTTTTAATAAAGGGAAATCTGTGAGGGGCCAGGTGACCATGGATAGTGGTGTTCTGGAACGTACAAATGTTATGACCTACCTAGGCGTTTTGTTTGAAAATAAGTTGAACTGGGGACCTCAAATTGACGCTCTTTCTCTCAAATTTGCTCAATTATCGGGCTGTCTGATCAAGGAGCAAAAACGATCCCAAGCAAAAATGATAGGTCCGCCTATCAAAATTTTTGAAGCCAGAATCAATTCGGCAATTTTATATGGTGCCGAACTATGGGGTCATGTAGATCTTTCCTCCCTGGTTATAGCCCAAAACAAATTTTTCAGAAAGTTAACGGGACTCCCCAGCTCAACGCCAGTGAAACCACTTCTTCTGGACCTTGGTTGTTGTTCATTTGATGACATCGCTAGGTTCAAACCTCTGGCTTACTGGAGGAGGTTATGGACAGTCCCCGAATTGGCTCCCTTTGCCAAAGCCTTTATGGATGTTCGTTGTATTTTGGGGGCGGGTGACCTCCCTTGGTGTAAACATGTCAGTCTCCTATTGTCCTCTATGGGCTTAGATACCCTCTGGAATGACCCAGCTAATAGTTCTTTTCCCCCGAAACAAACTTTAAGACCCTCTATTGGTCCATGATTTCTCAAAAACACATGTTATCTGTTTCCCCTGAGTCCCTGACCGGCAACTTTTATGGATTTAAACAAACCCCGGCTTCCGAAGAGTATTGGGATATCATCACCAGGCCTAGCGGCAGGAAACTATACCATCAATTCAGGGTAGGCTCCCTACCCACCAACTCATTTACTAAAAAATGGAAGGGTGGCTCTCGAGATACCTGTAGGTGGTGCTCGGATTGTGTCGAATCCGTTGGCCACATATTCTTTGCCTGCCCGGCCTATGTAGCACCCCGGGCTAAATGGCTAAAACCACTCTGCCAGAATATGGGCACCCGGCAAGGCTTTGTAGCACTCAACATTTTGAGAATCGATACTAGTGAGTGCGTTGTAATTGCTGTGGCTAAATTCCTTGCCTGGGTCTGGATTATTCGTAATAAGTCCCAATAGTTGCCTGGTATGATGCTGTGATTTTCCTGCCTTCTTACAGTGTCACATGGTTTACGTTCTTTTTTATCTGTTTTTAATGATATTGTATTTTAAATTTTATGTTTGCAAAATGTCTTTCATGATGAAATTTTATCGAAATAAAGACTATTTGAATTGAATTGGCATTATACTATTGCCCATAATTTTATAAAACTCAAGGGGTATTTTATCCGGCCCGGCTGCCTTTCCTGTTGCGAGTTCTGATAGGGCAATTTCCAATTCAGTTTGCGTTATATCTTGGTCTAATTCAAGCTTCGTGATATTATCTATAGCTGGTCCAATTTCCTGCTCAGTTGCCCATCTAGATATAATTTCTTTAATTGTGTAAAAATTCAAAGAATCCTCATTTTTATATAGGTTACCATAATAATTTTGGAAAACTTCTAAAATCGATTCTGGCATTGTGTATTCTTGGCCTTCTTGTTCGATACATGCGATGAGATTAATAGATTGACTCTGGCGAGTTCGAAGTGCTAGCTGCTTACCCACCTTCTCCCCTGTTTCATAGATCTTATTTCGGTGTGATTGGAATAGCTCAGCCTGCCTTTGAGTGAGTTTGGTATTAATCTCAGCTTTAAGTATCGCCATTTCTCTTACAGTTGGACCACCATCCATACCTTGAACAATAAGCTTAATATGTTTCTCTTCTAGTTCCGCTAATTTTCGTAGCTGTAGATCATTATAGCTGACCTCCTCTTTTTTCTGTCTGGCGACATAACTAATTGTCTCTCCCCGTATTGCAGCCTTAAAGCAGTCCCACACCATTCCTCTAGATGTGCTATATCGATTATCTTCAATAAATCTCTGCGCCCAATTTTTCATATAAACTACATAATCGTTGTTTACCAGTAATTTCCTGTCAAAAGACCAAGTTGAGCGGGGTCTATAGATGTTATTTATATATATAGTGAGTATAAGAGGATTATGATCCGAAATAGTTTTGGGTAATTTATTAATTTGTGCAGTACTCGACTGAGTTTTTGATATCCAAATATAATCAATGCGAACATATTTCTGATGGGGATGAGAAAAGTATGTATATCCAGGGTCTAACTGCTGCTTCAAATCCCATAAATCAACAAGGCCTAAGCTCTCTTTTAATTGGACGGCGGCTTTAAATACCCTTGGCTTATAGCCAGCATATACTGATTGATTTTGTGTCGATAATGTATTTTTTCCAGGGAAGGAAATGTTAAAGTCTCCACAAAAAATCAGCTCCTGAGGCTAGCTTGAGAGTTCGATCTCAAGGTCATTAAACATTATGGGATCGTCGTAATTAGAAGCATAGATAGAGCATATTGTCATTCCACTTTTGTGTTCGACAATCGCCCATCTACCTAGAGGATCTGCCAGTTTGCGTGTAGCCTCTCCCAAAATGGTTCTTGCCAAAATTGCGACCCCCCTTGTCCTTGTAGTTTGGCTAGTACAGACTAATAGGTTATATCCCGGAGACTTTAGTGCTTCTCGCTCTGCCCAGGGTATATGGGTCTCCTGGAGACATATTATATCTAATGAGTTGGACTTTATTAACCCCACATTTCATCCCTTTTTTTTCTATTATTTAACCCCGCCACATTCCATGAGCACAGTTTTATTTTCACCATATTACATTGTAGTTGATTTTCAAGCCAAGTCTAGTTATCACGAAAATAAAAAAAAACCTAACATCTTTAATTTTGATAGCCCTTTTTCTATTTTTATTATCATATTTGCAACTGTGTCCACCCAAATTTTTATTTTTATTTTTTAGCTCCCTACCCTCCCCCGCCCCACTCAAGTTCCCACCCGCTAACCCCCCACCCCTTCCCCAACTATGAGGCAGCCTGGGTTTTGACTCACCCAGTTGTGGATGGGCATGTGGTCCGTGCGCCTGAGCTTGCCCCCTGCCTGATTCTGTAACAATATCTATGTTGTCGTCCCTATATTAACTAATAGTAGATAATCAGCACATTCATTTAATTTGTTATTTCGATATTCATTGCCGAATGTTTGGATCATAATATGTAACTTTTATATTCATGTCATTTATAAAAAGTTTGTAAGTATCAACAGATAATGTATCTTATCTATTGTATGTCACTTCAGTTAACATTGCTTTGCTTCCGTCTCTCTCCCAGATCCTTGAGGTATGCCTCCGCCTCGATTTCACTTACAAAAATTCTCGTGGAGCCTTTATAGATAACTTTTAAGCGTGCCGGATTCTGTAGGAAAACGGTAGCTCCCAGTTTTTCCAGGGGAGTGAAAAGTTGGCGCATACGCCATCGTCTTTCCACAGTCGAATGTGCGAAATCCGGCCTTGCAAAGAACTTAAAGCCCTTATATTCTCTTGTCGCCGTGGGTCTCGCCAGATCGAATAAAGTATCCCGCAATAGATAATTTCCGAAATTAACCAAGAATGCCCTGGGATATTGCGATGGTTTATCTGAGCGTTTAGGTAGAAAGAGAGGGAAGCGATGTGCTCTACAGACTTCTCTGTCTATTTCCCAAGAGCTTAGCTCCGGGAATGCTGATTTCAACAAATTGCACATAAAGCCTCTTGGGTCGTTTCCCTCTGAGCCCTCTGGTATCCCAAGAAATCGAAGATTGTTCCTTCTAGCTCGATTTTCTTGATCTTCCGATTTTATCATTAGATCCTTAATTAAACCTTCATGTTCTTTAATCTGTTTTTGTAGTTTACCCACGTCTGATTCCAGATATTCTGCCCGGGTTTCAACTGAGCACATTCTGTCAGAGATCTCCAAACATGTGCTGCCCACTTTGTTGATAGCACCTTCCAGCTTTTGGATGGCAATATGATTCCTTTGGCTATCTTTTTTAACATCATGATGGAAAGTTTTTATTGAATTAAGAACTTCGCTAAGTAAGGGCTCTTTTTGTTTCGTCTTCTCCGAATCTTTCCGTATTGCTATAGAGTTCTCGAGTCTTTTGGATTCAGGGTTTAGTTTTCCGTGTAGGCTTTTTCGTGTTGATTTAGTTCTACCTATGATTTGTTCGGTAGTACTACCAGGATCTTTAGTTTCATCATAGTTTAATTTTGAATATCTTTTATGTCTATTCCTTTTTTTCCCTGATTTTTTTATTGTTGAAATGTCAAGTATAGTGGTATCTCTTTTCTCGAGATCTGTAGTAGAGGATCTTATTCCCACTGGTTCATCTAAACTCAGGTCGTCACTCGTATAGCTCTCCTCGCTTGATTCACTTGAGATGGATACTCCTGTCTCATATATCTCAGATTCAGATCCATCGGAGATTTCTCTTGTGACAGGTCCTTCTTTCATTATTTTTTTCGTTGTATATGCATCCATGTGGGGATCTGGACTTACTTTTTTTCTCAGAGTGTCCTGCTCAGGATGGTCTTGAGTCTGTATTGCATGGTTTGCACCTTGCTGATCCATAAGCGTCGGTACTGTATCATTGAGAGAGCAAGTCTGAGATTTGGCTTTGATCGCTGGACTAAATATGTTTGTAATTCTTGGTTGAGAGTCTTGTATATACCCGGAGGTTTTAGCTGCAATTTTTACATTCTTAATCGTTTCTAGTCTTTTTTTTTTTTTTGCCAAAAGATCAAGATTCTCATTGCTCGTTTCTTCCATTTCCGTATTTACTTCCTTTTCCGCCTTTTTTGCTTTTTCTCTTTCCAGAGCTTTTCTTTTTGGCTTTTCTCTTTCTTTATGAAGTTTTTGTTCATATTCGAGGGCTCTATCTTTTCCTTCTTTTCCATCTTTATTACTGACTCTTAAGTTGATTTCTTTTCTTTCATCGTTGCTTTCCGTTGGCTTATAGCCCCTGGTTTCGGGGCGTCTTTGCGATTCTTTTATTTTCGAGGGTCCTTGCATATTGATTGTTTCCTTAGTATTTCCAGCGCCATCATCTGGACTCTCTGTTCTCTCTTGATTATTTTGTTTCCGATGTTTCTCTTGGTCTTCCAAGACCTGAATTTTAGGTTGAGCCTTTGTATGAGTTAGGATCTGGTTGTGGATTTGATTTTGAGTAGCTTCTTCTTCCACATCAAGAATCTCAGGAGTTAACAAGATATCTTTTCTGCTGTTAATATTTGCCTCTCCTTGTCCATCAGACCCTTCGTGGATGTCGTTTTCTGCGTTTGATGAGTCAATCCGACTTGCCATTGCTGTTTTTGATTTGTTCCCGGGCATCGTTGCTACTGGTGAGCGGTACGAGATCTGTGCTACCTCTTCACCCCCTTTATTTGTTTTACTCACTTTGCTCACTTTCCTTGTTCTCGCAGTTATTATAATTATTTGACAGAGATAGGATGAGCGGAGAAATCCGTGCGAAAGGCTAGATAACTTTTCCGTTGTCTGAATCTCTGGTTTAGAATAAATTGCTTTAAGGGTAACCGCTAGCAGTACTCTAGAATTAATAGGTCTAAGAGGTCTAAGATAGGAATTGATGCCGGTAGCTTTTGTGGCTTTTGTGGCTCGAAATGAGGACAGAACAGTATTGACTTTGCTTCTCCCAGATGAATTAATCAGTTCCGTTTTGTTTTTGACTACAAATTCACTCGCGGTACCACTCACGAGTTTAGGAGAGTCTCGGAGAGGTTGCAGGCATATTGCTTCGTTATTTATTCTCCTTTCTCCGCCTTTTCCCACCTTTATTTTGGTTATTCTAGTTTCACCAGCTGTGATGAGATACATGGGCTTGATTATTGCTCAACAATGCCGTCAGAGTCAGAGTGTGTGTATTTTTAGACATGTCTGGGGAGTTCGCAGATGACGTATGACGCTGAATGGGCCGAGCCGAGACCAATGGAGACCAGACTAGCGAGTGAAGCGCACAAACCGGGAAGTGAACCGGGAGAACCGTCGAGTCGAGTCGACCTGGACTTGGACCTGAACCCGATAGAACAACAGAACAACAGAACAACGATACACACTCATAGGTAGATATCGTGCGGTCTTTTTACTTGTCATCGGGTTTCTCCTCTCCGCTGCTCGTTGAACCACCAGAATGCTTTACATGCTAAAGAGGTGAAGCGGAGCTACGTGGCTTGCTGATTTTAGCTAATTTGCAGACTTGATGATTTGATGACTTAACAATTGGTGATCTGACCATTTGCTTGATTTGTTTAGTTTGATCAGCCAGCCAGCCAGGCAGCCAGCCAGCCGGATCGCCCCCTTGTGTAATTCGAGGTGAGATAGAGGAAACAGAGGAAATAGATAGGATTGAGTTTGATACCTTCAGCGGCTTTTCGACTTATCGGGAAAAAGCGAGCTACAACAAGGTATATGAATATGTATATGAATAGATGATAAATAGAAAGTATGTTTGGCACATTGAGCGGTTAATTGGTGTTGATAATGTTTTGAGACAGGCAGCTTCTGTTAACATAGTCCGGCTCCGGCACTGGCACTGGCGGAGTGTACTATGTTCATGCTCATATTCAATTCAAGCTCCGTAAGGCCTCTTTTAGGCCTCTTTTATCCTCATTAGCCTCATTAACCTCATTAGCCTCATTAAACTCTGTTAGGCTATGTTGAAACAATCCATAGCAAATCTGCAAAAAATCCGCAGCACGTCCGTGCCACACCGTGTCCACACCACGTCTTCTTGCAATCAAAGCTCAAGTGAAGCTCAGGTAAAGTAAGTAGTTAACTTGATCTGCCCCTCTCTGTTTTCACACTTTTCGCTCGTGTACCTGTTAGTGCCTTCTGCTCCGTTCCTCTGCTCACATTATCTCCTGTCAGCACGGGGAGCGCCGGTCTTTTTCTCTCACAGCTCCATCTCCATCTCCATCTCCCTCTCCCTCTCCGTCTCCAGAGTGGAGACCGATCACTCAGAAGGCGCCCAGAAATCCACAATTCTCTCACTTTGAAAAATTAGACTCATCAAGTCATCTAGAGTCATCCGGCCATTTCGGGGTATTTCAATAAGCTAAACAGCTATACAGGCTACAGACGACAGCATATGACAGAAGAAATCGACATCAACGCAGGAGCAGCAGCAGCGACCTCTCACAGCGACGCCATCTTGCCTCCTTGAGTCACATATCGTGATAAGACTTTTAATGCTGTTTAGGACTATACCACTTTAAAATTCTTCTACTGAGTAATGTATCTAAATTACTTAAAGGTAAGAATACATAATATAATATGCATAATAGTCTGAAAAGTTTAAAGTTTAATTATATGTTATGGGTTTCTAATATAAATAATGTTGATCCTTTACACTATTTGAAAACTATCATTGTGTTGCTAATGTAATGAGGCAGGCAGTCATGCTTTTACGTGGACACTACCTATCCACTCACCCATTCTCTGAAGCACAGGTCTTGCACTAATAGGATAACCCAGGCATTACCCTTGTATTCTTTCTTTGACACAAGAGCAACCCATGCACTTAACCAATCACCTAGGTAGTACCCATGCACTCATACAATCACTCAGGCACTACACTTGCACTCTGCAATCACTTAGGCACTACCTATGCACTCATGCATTCTCCCAGGCAGTACCCCTGCACTCATCCAATGACCCAGACATTATTCTTGCAGTCATCCTTTTACTCAGGCACTACCCATGCACTGTTCTAAGCTCATATACATTAATCTTGCACTCATGAAGTAATTCAGGCACTACCCATTCCCTCATCCAATCACCCAAGCAGTAACACAGCATTTATGCAATCATCCAGGCACTGTCCATGCAATCATGCAAGCACTTAGGCACTACCTCTGCACTCATCCATTCACTCAGGTACTACCTATGCACTCATCCAATGACCCAGACATTACTCTTGCACACATCCTTCCACACAAGCACTACCCATACACTCATCCAATCACCCAGGTACTACCCCAGCACTCATGAAATTACCCAGGCACTACCCATGCAGTCATGGAATCACTTAGGTATACTCTTGCACTCAACCATCCACGCCAGCACTACCCATGCACTCACCCATTCCCTGAAGGACTAGCCGTGCACTTATCCATTGACCCAGGCATTACCCATATAGTCATCCATTCACTCAAGCACTACCCATGCACTCATCCAATCACCCAGACACTGCCCATGCAGTCATGCAATCTCACAGGCACTACTCTTGCACTTAACAATTTACTCAGGCACTACCCATGCACTCACCCATTCCCTCGGGCATTATCCAAACACTCATACTTCTACTCAAGCACTACACATACATTCATCCAATCACCCAGGCACTACCCCTGCACTCATGCAATCACACAGGTACTACCCATGCAGTCATGCAATCACTTAGGTATACTCTTGAACTCAACCATTCACTCAAGCACTAACCACACACTCATCCTTTTCCTGAAGGGCTACCCATGCACTCATCCAGTGACCCAGGGATTACCCATGCAGTCATCCATTCACTCAGGCACTACCCATGCACTCACCCAATCACCCAGTCACTACCGATGCAGTCATGCAATCTTCTGGGCACTACTCTTGCATTCAACAATTCACTCTGGCACTATCCATGCACTCATACACTCTCTCAGGCATTATCCATGCACTCATAAAGTCACCCAGGCACTACCCATGCACTCATTCAATCACCCAGGCAGTACCCCTGCACTTATGCAATCACTCAGGCACTACTGTTGCACTCAACCATTCACACAGGCATTTCCCATGCACTCATCCATTCTCTCAGGCACTACCCATGCACTAACCCTATACTCATGCAATCACCCAGACAGTACCCATGCACTCATACAATGACTCATGCACAATTCTTGCACTCAACCAGTCACTCATGGACTACCCATGAACTCATGCATTCTCTCAGGTACTACCCATACCCTCATTCATTGACCCAGGCATTACTCCTTAATTTACCCTTTCACTCAGGCACTACCCATGCATTGATCTAAGCACCCAGACATAACCCTTGCACTCATGAAGTCACTTAGGCACTACCCATACACTCATCCAATCACCCAGACAGTACCACTAAACTTAAACAATCATCCAGGCACTGCCGATGCACTCATGCAATCACTCAGGCACCACTCTTGCATTCAACCATTCACCCAGGCACTACCCATGCACTCGTCCATTCCCTCAGGCACTACCTATGCACACATCCAATGACCCAGGCCTTAGCCTTGCACCCATCCAATCATCCAAGCACTACACATGTGCTCATACAATCACCCAGGTACTACCCATGCAATCATGCAATCTCCCAGGCACTACTCTTGCACTCAACCATTCACTCAACACTATCCATACACTCATCCATTTACCCAGGCACTACCCATGCACTCATTCAATCACCCAGGCACTACTCTTGCACTCAACCATTCCCACATGTGTTACCCATGCACTCATCCATTCTCTGAGGCATTAACCATGCACTCATCCAATGACCCAGACACCAGCCTTGCACTCAACCTTTCACTCATATACTACCCACGCACTTATCCAATTACCCACGCACTAACCCTGCACTTATGCAATCACCCAGATACTATCCATGCACTCATCCAATCACTAAGGCACTATTCTTGTACTATACCATTCACTCAGGCACTACCCATGCACTCATTCAATGATGCCTGCATTACCCTTGCACCCATCCTTCCCTCAAGCACTACCCATACACTCATCCAATCACCCAGGCACTACCCCTGCACTCATGCAATCACCCAGGCACTACCCATGCAGTCATGCAATCACTTAGGTATAATCTTGCACTCAATCATTCACTCAGCCACTACCCATGTACTTATCCATTCCTTGAAGGACTACCGGTGCACTCATTCAATGGCTCAGGCATTACCCATGCCACCATCCATTCACTCAGGCACTACCCATGCACTGTTCCAAGCACCCAGACATTGCCCTTGCACTCAAAGTCACTAAAGCCCTACCCATACACTCATCAAATCACCCAGGCAGTACCCCTTCCCTTAAACAATCACACAGGCACTGCCCATGCACTCATGCAATCACTCCGGCACTACTCTTTCACTCAACCATTCACTCAGACACTACCCATGCACTCATCTATTCCATAAAGGACTAAGAGTGCACTCATTCAATGACCCAGGCATTACCCATGCATCCATCCATTCACTCAGGCACTACCCATGCACTGATCCAATCACCCAGCTACTACTGATGCAGTCATGCAATCTCCCAGGCACTACTCTTGCACTTAACAATTCACTCAGGCGTTATGCATACACTCATCCATTCACTCAATCATTAACCATGCACTCATCCATTCACCCAGGCACTACCCATGCACTCATTGAATCACCCAGGCAGTACTCCTGCACTTATGCAATCACTCATGCACTACCCATGCACTCATGCAATCAGGCACTACTCTTGCACTCAACCATTCATATAGGCATTACCCATGCACTCATCGATTCTCTCAGGTACTACCTATGCACTCATCCAATGACCCAGGCACAACCCTTCCACTCATTTTTTCACCCACACACTAACCCTGCACTCCTGCAATCACCCAGACACTACCCATGCACTCATGCAATCACTAATGCACTATGCGTGCACTCAACCATTCACTCAGGCACTACCCATGAACTCATGCATTCTCTCAGGCACTACCCATGCACTCATGCAGTGACCCAGGCATTACTCTTGCATTCACCTATTATCTCAGGCACTACCCATGCACTGATCTAAGCACCCAGACATTAACCTTGCACTCATAAAGTCACTCAGGCATTAGCCACGGACTCCACCACATACCCAGGCACTACCTGTGTACTTATTCAGTCATTCAGGCACTACTCTTGCACTCAACCATACCCTCCTGCACTGCCCATGCACTCATCCAATCACCCAGGCACTATCCATGCAGACATGCAATCACCCAGGCACTACTCTTGTACTCAACCATTCACTCAGGCACAACCCATGTACTCATTGATTCACTCAGGTATTATCCATGGACTCATCCATTTACACAGGCACTACCCATGCACTCATTCAATCTCCCAGGCAGTACCCCTGAACTTATGCAATCACTCAGGTACTACCCATGCACTCTTGCAATCACTCATGCACTATTCTTGCAATTAACCATTCACTCATGCACTACCCATGATCTCATGCATTGTCTCAGGCACTACCCATGCACTCATACAGTGACCCATGCTTTGCTCTTGCATTCACCCTTTCACTCACGCAATACCCATGTACTGATCCAAGCACCCAGACATTGCCCTTGCACTCATATAGTCACTCAGGCCCTAACCATGCACTCATCAAATCACCCAGGCAGTACCCCTGCACTCAAACAATCACACAGGCACTACCCATGCACTCATCCATTCCCTCAGGAACTACCTATGCATACATCCAATGAACCAGGTCTTACCCTTGCAGCCATTCGTCCACTCAGGCACTACCCATATACTCATTCAATCACCCAAGCACTACCCATGAACTCATACAATCAGCCAGGCACTACCCCTGCAGTCATGCAATCTCCCAGGTACTACTATTGCACTCAACCATTCACTCAGGCACTGTCCATGTACTCATCAATCCACTCAGGCATTATCCATGCACTCAATCATTCACCCAGGCCCTACCAATCCACTGATTCAATCACCCAAGCAGTACACCTGCACTTATGCAATCACTCAGGCACAACCCATGCACTCATACCATCATTCAGGCACTACTATTACACTCAACCATTCACGCAGGCATTACCCATGCACTAATCCATTCTCTCAGTTGCTACCCATGCACTCATTAAATGACCCAGGCATTACCCCTGCACCCATCCGTCCACACAGGCACTACCCAAACACTCATCCAATCACCCAAGTACTACACCTGCACTCATGCAATCACCCAGGCACTACCCATGCACTCATTCAATCACCCAGGCACTACCCGTGCACTTATGCAATCATTCAGGCACTACTCTTGCACTCAACCATTCAGTCTGGCACTACCCATGCACTCATCCATCACCTCAAGGACTACCCAAGCACTCATCCAATGACCCAGGCATTAGCCTTGCACTCATACTTTCACTCAGGTACTTCCCATGAACTCATACAATTACTTAGGCACTATCCCTGCACTCATGCAATCACTCTGGCACTACTCTTACAGTCAACCATTCACTCAAGCACTGCCCATGCATTAATCCAATGACCCAGGTGTTACTTATGTAGTTTTCCATTCACTCAGGCACTACCCATCCACTCACCCAATCACCCAGGCGCTACCCATGCAGTCACTACTCTTTCACTCAAACATTCACTCAGGCACTACCCATGTACTCATTGATTCACTCAGGTATTATCCATACACTCATCCATTTGCCTAGGCAATACCCATGCACTCATTCAATCACCCAGGCAGTACCCCTGCACTTATGCAATCACTCAGGCACTACCCATGCACTCATGCAGTCACTCAGGTATTACTCTTGTACTCAACCATTCACTCACACTCTACTCCTTTACTCATCCAATCACTCAGACAATACACACGCACTATGCCATCACACAGACACTATCCATTGACTCAGGTATTCCTACAACACGTAGATTTTCTTTTTTTAAACAGAATAGGTGGTTCCATAAGAACCATTTTTTCTTCTTTTTTAAAAACTAATATATATATAAGGCAGTTAGAAACTAGAAAGATTCTTGAGTTTGATAGTAAATGGCCTAACGGACTGAATAACACTGAGGACATGCATAACTTTCTTTAGAAAGTTTCATTATGTTTCTCGCCCTCTGATCATAGTTTTTCTCCTCTTCATTATATTTGCTATATGTCTGACCAGATGACACAATATATATTTTTTAAATGTTATTGAATTATTCTACCATATTCGCAGAAGCTTCATTTATTTATTGTATATCTATACAGGGGTTTTTCTTCACTGAGCACTTTAGTAGGGTGTTTATTATGTGTAACCCGTGTATTCAATATGTATTGATCCACATACCTCTAATGCCAGAATATTGAAAACACACATTTACGGCATATCAGCACTTTTTAGTAAGATGATGAAACTATAGAAATGAATTTTATATGATTTTAGCAATGATCATCAGGATTGTATTTTTATTGTTATCAATATTTATTCATTTTCTTTTAATCTTACTGCTGCGCAATATCTGTATATATTTTTCCTAAGAATTTGCACATTTGCACGGTTTTGCACAATTATTGAAAATGCTGCTATGCACTTTTTGCACCATAACAGGTCTTTCGTTTCAATACCTATTGAGAGTACATAGGAAACTTCTCTGTAAGGCAATGTTTTACCTTTCTTGTTGTTTGGTTCATTATTGAGGATTCATAACAATGTATTTACACAATGAGTTTGGCTTTTAGCTTCTCCTAAACAGAAAATAATATGTTTTCTAACAATGTAATATAATGAAAAACTTATTTCTTTTCGGATATTTATATATATCTTTTCGATTTTTATAAACCTTAAGGCAATACGATATAGTTGTTTTTCATAATACTCACGAAGTCTGTTTTCTTGGTCTATTATCATGTGATCAGGTAGTGGGTGTACACCTTGCAGCGCTTTAAAAACATTCAGTGTGACCTTATTCCGCATGTGAACAAGGGCTCTCGAGCCCGAAACGCGTCATTTTTGCTGAGAGAAAATGGTCGAATAAAACACCTTGCCTGACGATTTGCGTGGTCCGTCTCTCCTTCTTCGCCGTTTGGAGGTTGTGGGAGTTCTAACGTACTCAATATATATATATATATACCCTCAGAAGAAGGTCATAGTCTGACCGAAATGCATTAGGAACTGCCAGCGTTTTAAAATTATCCAAGTGGTTACCTTAAGGAGTGCGACTCAATCCTTTCCCTGGTGGAGAGGTTGTGAATAATATATATATATATCAAAGCTCCAACTCCTTCCAGTCGCAAAGGAAATAGGCACTCACGGGAGATGCTTAGAAGATGTTTTTTATTCCGATGTAACAAACAGACGCGTTTCGGCGGATTGCCTTCCTCGGTGTTTGATCGCACACCGGGAGGACGCCAAGGGGTTTAAGAGTTTATACAATTCCCTCCTATGAGAACCCGGATCCGGCATTGTTGGTGGAATGGGCAGAACACACAGCCTCCTACTGCAAAGGTACACTGCAGATTCTAGTGAAGTACGCATGGAGCAACCGCGACAAAGCATTACAAGAGATTAAAGAAGTGGAAGATATGTTAGCCAAAGAAGAAGATAAAAACAAAGTGGAAGAACTTTTGGGACAAATGAAGGTACGTCTTCAAAAATATGAAAGTAAGATAAAAAACAGGAAACAAGAAAAATATGAAAGGGACGAACAGGATTACCTCCATGGAAGAGTGCTAACGTTTGCACGCAAATTTGATATCCCCAGAAAACAACTGTCTCTGCAAACGAGGCAACCGGAAACAGGGCAGGTGGTAACATCTGAATCAGAAGTCACTGAAAATGAGTCAGAAGATGAACGGGTTGCAAGCCAGGCCACTGTCGGAAACATAACTACTCCTTTTTTCGACGAGTTCAAAATCATCAGGCAGTCATGGCTAAGGGGTGGCAAGAACAAACCACCAGAAAGAGCAACCGAAGAACGCGGAGATCAGGGTGGGGCAAGAAGAGGAAGAACGTGGACACCACGGAGGAAGAGATACAACAAGAAATAACTAGTATGAGTAATCTCACTGTCGTTAACCTCACCCAGAGAAACCTGTCTGAGAATGAAACAAAAGTCCTATCATTGGGACTTACATTCTGTCCCACAAACCACTTGGAATTTACACAAACCAGAATTGACTTGTTTTGTTTTGTGCGAGAACTCAAATTGCACAAATACTTCAAATTACGACCCACCATGAAAGATGTCAAAGGCATTGCTTCAAGAATCACGGCAACTGACGTATTGACCTGCAATGACATAAACGCTGACCTATAATTTCCAGCTGTGGGTCATTATATGAGAAGATAGCGGACTATGTTGACCATTTCCTGATACCAATTGTTCCAACCTTAAACTCATACATCAGAGACACTGGTGACTTTCTGACTTTCTGAGAATTTTAATGGAAACAGAATGGCAACCTGACTACTTATTGGCAACAATTGATGTTGTCTCGTTATATACATCTATTGATCATGAGATAGGTTTGACAGCCACAGCATACTTCCTGAAACAAAGACCTATTGGGGAACTGCAACACACTAATATGTTGATGGAAATGATCCAACTTTGCCTAAGAAATAATGTATTCCTATTTGACAAACAAATGTACTCTCAAAAGTGCGGTACAGCTATGGGAGTTTCCTTTTCTCCAAGCTATGCGAATCTCACCATGGGTTGGTGGGAGAGACACATAGCTTGGAGGGAGGAAAATGACCCATATACTGCGGATGTAGTACTATGGCTACGCTTCATTGACGACCTCTTCCTATTATGGAGGGGGAAGAAAGAAAAACTGGTGGAGTTCATCACAATACTGAATCAAAATGAGGTAGGCCTAAAATTCACTTTCAATATACAATCAACTGAGATTGAGTTTCTGGACACAAAAATCTACATTAAATCCAACAAGATTCATTCAACAGTTTTTAGGAAGAAAACATCTACTAACAGTGTCCTGCATGGATCTAGCTTTCACCCACAATCCTTGAAGCAAAGCATTCCGTATGGTGAATTCCTACGGATGAAAAGGAATTGTTCTGAGCCAGAAGAGATGGAGAGAAAGTTTCTGGACACTAAACAAAGATTTGCCTCACGAGGATACAAACACAGTGATATTACACGTGGAGAAAAGAAAGCCAGACAAATAACAAGAGCTCAGAATCTCACTGTAAGAAAGAGAGATACAGTAACCACTGAAGAAAGACCACGCCTAATTTTAACATACTCAAAGGAAAGTTACAAAATTCGGAAAATCCTATTGAAATATTGGAACGTCATCAAAAAGGATCCAGATATTGGACCGACAATTGGGAGTCAGCCATTAATATCATACAGGAAGGCACCGTCACTTCAAGACACATTGGTGAATAGCCACTTTGAAAACAGAACAACCAAGACTTGGCTTGAATCAAGACAACAAGGATTTACAAAATGCATGACATGCAAAGCGTGTAAAATAGGCAAAAATCTAAAATCCATCAAAGATTCACGAGATCGAACATTTGTAATTCAAAACAAGATCACTTGTGAAACCCAATTTGTAGTCTACTTGATTGAATGTTTCTGTGGGAAAAGATATATTGGGTCCACAATCTGCCCACTGAAAAAGCGCATTTTAGAACACATACGCGCAATCCAAAACAATGACATGACATATGCAATGACAAAACACCTACAGAGTCACACTGGAAAAACTTGGCAAGATATCAAGTACTCAGGCATTGCATGCATTAAAGAACATGAAAGAGGTGGTAACAGGACTCAAAAATTGAGACGACTAGAATCAAAACTAATAATCCGTTTCAAAACCAGAATCCCGGGAGGATTGAACGGAGATGATGAACTTTACGTACACTTATAAGAACTTGAAGTGCAACATTCTATTTGGAATAACTTTGGCGCCGGTCGACGAATCCTCGCGAAATTTTCAAAATAGGTGGGGCGCTCCGCTCCGCTCCTACCCTGAAAGTCTCGGGGGGATTCGTCAAGCGGGGGCTGAGAAAAAAGGGGGGTCCCAAAACACGTTTTTCCCATGCATTTTTCCATAGGACCTTTAGACACAGCTACAGCCCGAACGGCTGAACAGTGTTACTTGAAATTTGGCAGAGAGGTAGTCCTCAGGTCAAGGAAGTGCCTTTTGTAGGTCTGGTGTAAATCTGTTCAGTAGTTCCTGAGAAAATAGCATTTAAATCAATATATATATCTGAGCCAGCTTACGGTGCGCTTACCGTGCGCTTACGGTAAGCTTACCGTACGCGTACGATGCCGTGCGCGAGCGCGATTCTGATTGGCTGTTCGATCTTAGTAAACATTCGAATCGTTCGAAACCAGGAAGCGGCGGCCGCCATTTTCTCTCTCGCACTCTGAGGGGGGGAGGAAAAACAAAGGAAAAAAACATGTAAAGGGACTGTTTAGACAGCTTCTAACCACCTAGCCTTGGTGAATGTGTCCCCAAATAACCCCCAAGACCCAAAATTTTTTTTAAATTTTTTTAGAAAACTCGCCGATTACGCTTACCGTACGCGTACGGTAAAAATTATTATTAAAAAAAAAATTATCCACACTCTCCCCACCCCGTGCGCAAATTGGGCCCGCAGGGCTCCATTTGGGCACGGCATATTACTTAAATAGGAAATTTAAAAGCTTACCTTTCACAACGAAGCGCATAATATGTCCTCCATGTGCGCACGGTGCGCGAAGCGCATCGTGCGTACATGGCCCATCCAGCGTAACGTGGGCACGCGGTGCACGTAGCGCACCGCGTGCCCACCGTGCGTGCACGGCACTAACTGCGTAAAGTGGGCGCTCACGCCACGAATGGCGTAAAGTAACTTAGCATTTAAAAAACCGTACAAATTCACTGAAAAAACCATAGGTTTCACACACGTTAAAGTTAGGAATTAGCATTTAAAAAACCTTGCAAATTCAGTGAAAAAACCATAGGTTTCACACATGTTATAGTTAGCTGGACATTTTATTGATAAAAAACCAATGAAATTCCCCCGTTATAGTTAGTGCAGGCAACTATAACTCACGCGACCGCAATCCTCTGCTGATGCTAATACTGTATTTAGACACTTATTTGCCCATGTCTTCTTCCATTAAATTTTAGCTATACATATATTACAAATATTTTTTTTTCATAAAGACACATATGTCATCAGCAGAGGATTGCGGTCGCGTGAGTTATAGTTGCCTGCACTACCTATAACGGGGGAATTTCATTGGTTTTTTATCAGTAAAATGTCCAGCTAACTATAACATGTGTGAAACCTATGGTTTTTTCACTGAATTTATATATATATATATATATTCCAAATGTACTTGCCACGCAAATGAAGACACCCACACAACGCTGGATTAATCCTTGTTTATTCGGGAGGCAGCAGCGGACTCAGGGAGAATCCCATAGCGTAGTATAGCGCCTCTTGCCTACGCATTTCAAGAGCTTGTCCCTTCTTCATGGCATGGCGTTAATGGGGAAGACGAAAGCGTGCACAATGTTTTCACAGGTGATATAGTGTATCTTGGTCCCGCCTTAGTGGGCGTGTTTTTGCAAAGCACCCTGGTTCGTGTAGTCCTGGGCAATTTCAAGAGTCCGTAGTGGGTGCTGCTTCTCTTGTTCCCTCTGTGATTCTTACCCAGTGGGTCGCTGGCGATCCCCTTCTGCTTCCGCTCCTTCAGTAATGCCCCATCGAACAGGCACGTTGTTCCGCATGATGTGCCCCAACTTGAGACACACGGACCTGCACGAGCAGTGGGGTTGTCTTCATGACCCTGGCTGGCCACCAAATATTCCAAATGTACTTGCCACGCAAATGAAGACACCCACATAACGCTGGATTAATCCTTGTTTATTCGGGAGGCAGCAGCGGACTCAGGGAGAATCCCATAGCATAGTATAGCGCCTCTTGCCTACGCGTTTCAAGAGCTTGTCCCTTCTTCATGGCATGGCGTTAATGGGGAAGACGAAAGCGTGCACAATGTTTTCACAGGTGATATAGTGTATCTTGGTCCCGCCTTAGTGGGCGTGTTTTTGCAAAGCACCCTGGTTTGTGTAGTCCTGGGCGATTTCAAGAGTCCGTAGTGGGTGCTGCTTCTCTTGTTCCCTCTGTGATTCTTACCCAGTGGGTCGCTGGCGATCCCCTTCTGCTTCCGCTCCTTCAGTAATGCCCCATCGAACAGGCACGTTGTTCCGCATGATGTGCCCCAACTTGAGAACACGTGAGTAGGAGTGGCCACAGTCTTCTACATCGACATAAGGGACCCCCAGGAACAGCGATGCAGCTGAAACGGGCACTGATGAGGCCGCCAAAGGCTGAAACGCGTCTTCCCAGCGTTTCAGGGACATTGCATTACCAGTGCAGAAAATCAATAAAGCCGCTGTTTTTCCCACGGAGCTGTGTCACACTCTTTTTTGAGTAAAAGGGAGGCTGGACGTTGTGTTTTGCCAGCTTGCAGGTGCTGGCCAAGTGACACGCCCTCTCGGTCTGGAGGAACGCGCCTGACCTGCAACTTTTGTGGTAGTATTCAATACAGCGCGTCCCCCCCCCGGTGTGTGATTCCCATTTGGAGGCAACTGACACAAGGGGAGAGAGGAGGCAAATTGCGTTTGCCTGAGAAGGGGGACAAAGAACGGACTTACCTGCAATCCGGCTACTGCGGCGTGGGACTACCGTCCAACAATGTTTGGAGGCATCACTTGCTGCTTTGGTAACCCTCTCACTGTAGAGGTTCCAACGGGAGGACTCAGTTGCCCAGCATGCATTGGTGTTGCAGGCAGCGCGAGATGCCTTACACCTGTGAGGCGAAGGAGGGGCAAGTGACCACGTGAGTAGGAGTGGCCACAGTCTTCTACATCGACATAAGGGACCCCCAGGAACAGCGAGGCAGCTAAAACGGGCACTGATGAGGCCGCCAAAGGCTGAAACGCGTCTGCCCAGCGTTTCAGGGACATTGCATTACCAGCGCAGAAAATCAATAAAGCCGCTGTTTTTCCCACGGAGCTGTGTCACACTCTGTTTTTGAGTAAAAGGGAGGCTGGTCGTTTGTTTTGCCAGCTTGCAGGTGCTGGCCAAGTGACACGCCCTCTCGGTCGGGAGGAACGCGCCTGACCTGCAACTTTTTTGGTAGTATTCAATACAGCGCGTTCCCCCCCCCGGTGTGTGATTCCCATTTGGAGGCAACTGACACAAGGGGAGAGAGGAGGCAAATTGCGTTTGCCTGAGAAGGGGGACAAAGACCGGACTTACCTGCAATCCGGCTACTGCGGCGTAGGACTACCGTCCAACAATGTTTGGAGGCATCACTTGCTGCTTTGGTAACCCTCCCACTGTAGAGGTTCCAACGGGAGGACTCAGTTGCCCAGCATGCATTGGTGTTGCAGGCAGCGCGAGATGCCTTACACCTGTGAGGCGAAGGAGGGGCAAGTGACCACGTGAGTAGGAGTGGCCACAGTCTTCTACATCGACATAAGGGACCCCCAGGAACAGCGAGGCAGCTGAAACGGGCACTGATGAGGCCGCCAAAGGCTGAAACGCGTCTGCCCAGCGTTTCAGGGACATTGCATTACCAGCGCAGAAAATCAATAAAGCCGCTGTTTTTCCCACGGAGCTGTGTCACACTCTTTTTTGAGTAAAAGGGAGGCTGGACGTTGTGTTTTGCCAGCTTGCAGGTGCTGGCCAAGTGACACGCCAGAAGCAGCGGCGGGGCATTCCCATGGCTGAGGCCAGCCACATTAATTATATACCAAAGGTTGCCCATGCAGGAACGCCACACAAGAGGGGGTTGCTGCACTCGTGCTACCAGTAGCAGCCCCCCGGTCTGTCAAACTTCCTTCTGTGATGTCAGACGCGTTTCACCTTTATGGCTTGTTCACTGACTTGCACTAATGAGAAACAAAAGGCTTTGATTGAATGCATGTGCTTTTATTCTTTGCAATTACTCGAGTCCCGCCCATGTGGGCGTACAGTAAAGCATTGTGGTCTTTGTAGTTGATATTACCCAGCTCGATAATGCAAAACCTCTGTGGGTGCCTTTGTTGCTACGTTCAAATGTTCTCCCAAGTGGGTTGAAAAAAGATTTTCAGTGTTGGAGTGCTGCCGATACCTGCCAGTGGCTCAGGCCCCTCTCCTTCTTCACACCGCTCGAATACCAAGAACGATGAAGATCCGCCAGAAGCAGCGGCGGGGCATTCCCATGGCTGAGGCCAGCCACATTAATTATATACCAAAGGTTGCCCATGCAGGAACGCCACACAAGAGGGGGTTGCTGCACTCGTGCCACCAGTAGCAGCCCCCCGGTCTGTCAAACTTCCTTCTGTGATGTCAGACGCGTTTCACCTTTATGGCTTGTTCACTGACTTGCACGAACGAGAAAAAAAGGCTTTGATTGAATGCACGTGCTTTTATTCTTTGCAATTACTCGAGTCCCGCCCATGTGGGCGTACAGTAAAGCATTGTGGTCTTTGTAGTTGATATTACCCAGCTCGATAATGCAAAACCTCCGTGGGTGCCTTTGTTGCTACGTTCAAATGTTCTCCCAAGTGGGTTGAAAAAAGATTTTCAGTGCTGGAGTGCTGCCGATACCTGCCAGTGGCTCAGGCCCCCCTCCTTCTTCACACCGCTCGAATACCAAGAACGATGAAGATCCGCCAGAAGCAGCGGCGGGGCATTCCCATGGCTGAGGCCAGCCACATTAATCATATACCAAAGGTTGCCCATGCAGGAACGCCACACAAGAGGGGGTTGCTGCACTCGTGCCACCAGTAGCAGCCCCCCGGTCTGTCAAACTTCCTTCTGTGATGTCAGACGCGTTTCACCTTTATGGCTTGTTCACTGACTTGCACGAACGAGAAACAAAAGGCTTTGATTGAATGCACGTGCTTTTATTCTTTGCAATTACTCGAGTCCCGCCCATGTGGGCGTACAGTAAAGCATTGTGGTCTTTGTAGTTGACATTACCCAGCTCGATAATGCAAAACCTCTGTGGGTGCCTTTGTTGCTACGTTCAAATGTTCTCCCAAGTGGGTTGAAAAAAGATTTTCAGTGCTGGAGTGCTGCCGATACCTGCCAGTGGCTCAGGCCCCCCTCCTTCTTCACACCGCTCGAATACCAAGAACGATGAAGATCCGCCAGAAGCAGTCTGACATCACAGAAGGAAGTTTGACAGACCGGGGGGCTGCTACTGGTGGCACGAGTGCAGCAACCCCCTCTTGTGTGGCGTTCCTGCATGGGCAACCTTTGGTATATAATTAATGTGGCTGGCCTCAGCCATGGGAATGCCCCGCCGCTGCTTCTGGCGGATCTTCATCGTTCTTGGTATTCGAGCGGTGTGAAGAAGGAGGGGGGCCTGAGCCACTGACCTGAGCGGTCGCGTGAGTTATAGTTGCCTGCACTAACTATAACGGGGGAATTTCATTGGTTTTTTACGAGTGAAATGTACAGCTAACTATAACTTGTGTGAAACCTATGGTTTTTTCAGTGAATATATATATATATATATATATATATATATATATATATATATATATGTTTCAATGTTGTGTTTTATTTTGTGTTTTTAAGATTTTATCAATGAAAATGAAAACGGGTGCCTGTGGGGAACTTGACGGCTGACAGCTAGTGCTGGTTGCAAGCCCTCCTATGCGTTTTGCAGTGGTAAACTTTGCTTTCACGTACCTGCTCCTTCTGTCTTTGAGAAGGAGGAGAAGGTGGGGCGAAGGTTATCCGTGGTGTCCTGGGTACGGTTGATGGTTGGGGGGAGCCTGGGAGAAGGGACTTTGGTTCTGGCATTGCTCCACAATGCTCAGCTGGATTAGACAACGATGGAGCCAAAGACGCTGGGAGGTGTGTGGGCGGAGGCTGCAGCATGGCTTAGCTGGGGCCGTCCCACTGCCGCAAGTGTCAGCTTCCAAGGTAGAGGGAGCAGTTTGTGTTTGTTTTCAGGGAAGAGCAGAAGCTGCATAATTCACCGAGACCCACAGTTGGGAGTTGACACTGAAGGACTCTTGATGACCCCGGTAAAGAGAAGGGAGCGGGTCCCATTGAAATGTTAAACCAGAGTTAACACCAGGATTGGAGGTGCATTAAAACAGAAAGCTCCCACTTCTGTTCATATAGATTCTAGGGAAAGGAGTGCCTGCAGCGTGAATAGATACACTCTACGAAGCAGAGGTGTTTGGGGGAAGGGGAACATCACGTTGCATACTTTGCTTCTAAAATAAATCCTCCTCCGACCCTTTCAGTTTCCCTGGCTCCGCTAAAAGAAGCTTCTAATATTATTTCTCAGGTCCCACAGCACAGAACCCCCTGCTCTTAAAGCTAAGAGACCACCCGCTGATAAAGCAGTTCAGAAAGTAAGCACCAGACAAGCTAAAAAAAATCCGGACAGTGTGCGAGTAACACCGTCACTCCATTCCTATCTCAAAATGAGGTGGAAGACATGAAGGGTTTTGTGATTCATCTCCTGAAAGAATTCAACATGAAAATTGATCAACGCAGTTTAGAGGAGGGCATTTAAAGAATCCATTGTGATCCATTCGTGAGACGACCAGGGAAAAAAAATCCAAAAAGGATTCTCATGAACTTTAAATCATATTCTTTAAAAGAAAGAATTCTTGATGGGGCCCTCAAAAGTAGGAACCTATAAAAAAGATGAGTGGTCCTTTCGCATTAGATCAGACATCTCACGTGTCACCCACGATAGGCAATATGAATTGGCAAAATTCATTCAAGTGCTTAGACAGTTGGGAGCTACTGCAAATATTAGATTTCCCACTTCCCTGAAGGTGATGAGAAATAACAAAATGTACAACTTCAGAGATCCAAGTGATGTGAGTGTTTTAATAGATTGTATTAAGGCACACCCAGTATAAAAAAAATTAGTAGGGGAGCTCATATGAGGTAATTAACAGTATATCTCTAGTTTATAGGGAGGGTTCCCCAGGGTGGAGGAGGGTCACTTGCAGATAGGGAAAGTCACACAAAATTAAAGCACAATCACAATGGCTGTGGGAGCGTGTGGGAAAAAAATAAAAAAGTGTCCACTTTTGGTAATTTCAGACCAGAATCGCTTTTTCAAATATTCATGTTTTTAAGTTTGATGAGAGTGATCATTTCTTCAGGCATCTCCTCTTTCAATATTTTAACACACTATTGCTGATCTGGTTAAGCCTAGGTTCCTAAGGATTCTATCTTGGAATGTTAATGGCCTTAGGGTTGCAGTAAAAAGAGGGAGGAAAAATGTGTAATATTTAAGGCTCATCGACATAGATGTCTTCTTTTTCCAGAATCACACCTGGGTAAAGAAGAATGGCTGGAGATCTTAAAAGGTCAATAAGGCATTGAGCACTGTGTATGCACTTCACAGTCTTGTACAGTCAAAGGGGTCGCCCTTCTTTTTTAGAAAATTAACTCATGGTATACTAGGGGCGTGTGTGGTGGAAACTTCAGGTAGATGGGTAATCGCTAAGACTAAAATATACGGTGTCTGGTTGGCACTGGTTAGATATTATGGCCCCAATCTAGACGATCCTATGCCTTTACGTACTCATTTTTTGCACTTAATGGATATAAATGAGCCAATCATATTGGGAGGTTATTTTTATGTCTTTTTAGATCCAGCACAAAGCACAACCTCGAAGAGGGCAGTTGCGGCAATACCTAATATGAGAAGGGTCCTGAAACAACTGATAACTGACACCCGTCTTATTGATATTTGGAAATGTATGAGTTTTAGAGATGGGACCAAAGGGGGAAACTTAACTTTCCACAATAAAAAGTACTGACAATGCTCCAAGATAGATTTTTTTCTCGTACACTCAGCAATTAGCAAACATATCAGGAAAGTTTCACATATACCCGTACATTTATCGAATCACTCTGCACTCTCCCTCAAGAATATATTTAGAGATAAAGCCCCCTTACAGCATTGGACCCTAAACTGTATCTTGTGCTAAGATCCCTTAGTAGTGGATAACTTGAAAACAGCTACAAATTAGTTTTTCAATTTTAATCTTGGTTCTGCCCCTCTGAACACTGTTTGGGATGCTTATAAGGCCTTTCTTAGAGGTATCCTATCTGGCCTAAGTTCAGCACAAACCAAAAACGTCAGGGAGGAAATTTACACTCTTGAAGCTTCCATGAATACTCTTCAATGTGCCTTGGCACAGGCCCTCAGGCCTGCCATCAAAAGCCAAACAGAAAGTGATTTGATATTGGCAAAATATAAACTGGCTGATTATCTGGAGGATATAGTAAGACGAAAATGGGAAGCCAGCAGACTATCTTACTATGAGTACGGGGAGGGATGTGGAAAACTTCTAGCTTGGAAGATCAAAACTAATCAGTCCAGGAATTGTATTAAAGATTTAAAATGCCAAAACTCAGGCAATATAATCTCTGATGAATGCGAGATTGAAAACTCATTTTTACAGTTTTTTCAAGATCTATACACAGAGTATATGGTTATAAGTAAGGAGCAAATAGGGGCGTTTTGTCAGGATCTTGAGATTCCATCCCTTAAGGGGGCCTCAAGAGATGAACTGAACAGCCCTATCAGCATTGAGCAAGACTTTAAAGACATAAATAGTTTTAAAAAAAAGGGAAAGCCACAGGCCCGGATGCTCTTCCTAAGGAAATTTATATGCTGTTAAAAGAAGAACTAGATCCGATCCTGCTTCAACTTTTTAACTCATCCTTTATCATCAACCAAGAATTATCAACTTCTTGGGATTTTGCCACTATAACTTTCCTTCTTAAATCTAACAAAAACCAGAGGGTCGGCGAGTCATATAGACCCATTTCACTTCTTAATAGTGACTATAAAATTCATATTCAGATACTCACTAAGCATTTGAATGGGATAGTGGGGTCCTCGATACACACTGACCAAAAAGGGTTTATAAAGGGGAGACAGTTGCATGATTTGATGCATAAGTTAGTCAGTGATATTGACTTGCCCATGGAATATGGTAAACCATTAACGGTTAATGGCATTCGATGCCGCAAAGGCTTTTGAAAGGGTTAGCTGGCCCTTTTTATATGAGGTGATCCAACGATTCAATTTACGAGAGACTTTTTTTATCGTCTGTCAAAGTTCTCAATAAAAATCCCTTAGCCAGAGTATAAGTCAATGGGAACCTGTCTAAACCTTTAAACATTGGTGAGGGACCTAGACAGGGATGCCCTTTATCCCCGCTCCTCTTTAATCTTTATATTGAGCCGTTGGCTTTAAAATTGAGAGCATGTAGGAGCATTTCCTCTTTTGTGTGCAATGGCTGGGAGAAAAAGATCGGGCTATATGCCGATGATCTGCTAATCTTTACATGTCACCTGCCTCCGTCCTTGCCAGCAATTTGGGAAACATTTGAGAGTTTTGGCAGGATATCCGTGAATCAACAAAAAACAGAGATCATGCAATGGAACACCCACTACCCCGTGATCTAAACAGGCAAAATATACGATACTTAGGAATCCTAGCTGTGCAAAATCTGGAGAACATAGCAAAAGTGAATTTCGACAGTGTTGCATTCAAAGTGCAGAAACAGCTTCAAGCCGGGGGAACCCTTCCTCTTTCCTTCTTAGGCAGATCTAATCTTTTAAAAATGCCTATTCTTCCTAAATTCACTTTTTTGTTCAACACAATTCCTTTAGAATTTAAGAAAGAGTGGTTTAAGAAGGTTCAAGAGGATTTCACCAGCTTTATTTGGGGAAATAAAAAGCCCGGAATTGCCTAGAGAAACCTCAGAAAGAAAAAAGAAGGTGATGGCATAGCCAGTCTGGACCTTTTTCAATATTATCGGGCTTTTCATTTGAAAATCTTTAGACAATTGCTGAAGGATACCCCTGTTTTGTCACCCCTCTTTTGAGCTCTTACAGATGGCCCACCAGACCAATCCAGTTATTTCCTCTTCAAATTTGGTGACCCCAAGTACTTTAAAAAAGTGAGGCTTAAGGTTCTTCAAGTCACATGTAAGATTTGGTATAAAATAAGAACATATTTACAGATACCGTATTTTTGTCTTATGCACCTATTTGGAATTCAGCAGGTATGCCAGCATTCGTTAAAGACTTACTTGCTATTCCCTTAAAGGAGTGTGGTATTCTTTAATGGGATCAATTGTTAGAAGACACAGAATTAATTTCTTGGCATCATTTGCAGGAGATTTCTGAGGGGTCGGTGTCAAAATTCAAATATTATCAGCTAATGAGCTGGGCAAAAACGCTGAGAAAAGGTGTAAAGGAAAATCAATTTTGGGAATCCAAGATCTATTCACACCCTCATCTGTGGAAGGAGGTATCAGAATGGTACTGGATGTTGATACATGCCATGGATGAAGTACAAGTCTAGTTGGTAGCGACCTGGAGGACGGAACTGCCGGCTCACATCCTCGACCTGTTATGGCAAGTATCTCTATCTCATCTATGGCTATATGTGAAGTCTGCCCAACTCAGGAGAAATCATAATTTTACTGTTCATAAGGCCTATTGGACGCCTCGGAGACTCTCTAAATTGGGGACCCAGGTGGTGAAGAAGTGCCCAAAGTGAGTTGAGGTCAACGCAGATGAAGCTCATATGTTCTAGCAGTGTCCCTCTATCCAGACCTTTTGGCAGAAAGTCGGTATGGCGTAATCAGGAATTTTGGGTGAGGAATTCAAGGTCAGCCTGGCGTTAGTAATTTTCGGGGTGATATTGGATGAGGAGGGTAACAGAGTTTTCTCTGAAGCACATAAAGCACTTCTTTTCATATTAATTCTTCTGGCACGCAGGGAATTATGCATTACATGGATTTTGCCTAACCCCCCACTCCAGGTAGAATGGGTTGACTCAATACAAAGAGTAGCAAACTTAGATCGTGCCACATCGAACACTAAGAGAGCAAGATTTTGGGATCTTTGGGATAACTGGCACAACATAGTATGCCACTGATTTGTGATTTCTCTCTCTTCCTTTTTATCCTTTTCTGATCTCCTTTGTATAACTTGTGTCCTCCCTTTTTGTCTTTGCTACGTTATATCTTTGGTCCAATTGTTGATGGTGACCTCAGTTAGGCCTACCAGTGCAAGGGGTTCACCCCTCTCTGCACAGAGTCCTCAGACCAATAGGAAGAAGTTGGCACAGAAACTGGAATAGAAAATACAAAGTTTAATAAACCTCATGAGGTGGAACAACATTCACACAGCACCCTTCGGTGTTGAGTGAAGTAGCACACTGAACAGAAGAAGCATGGTCCTTTTATACCCAAACAGGGGCTGAAAAAAGGCAGTACAAGTACACATGAGAAGAGTTATGCACATAGATGGTCATACAGAAACTGCACAGTCAACAAGTAGCAGGAGTAATAAGTTGCTGACATCAGTTAGAACAGCCTGACAGTTTTATACTAGGAACAGGTGCACTCTACTAGCTAAGCACATCTGCGCATGTGCAAGACTCTGGGAGAGGGAAACAGCAAATGTCCAGCACATAGCTAACTAAAATGGCTGCCAAGTACAAAATGGCTTTCAGCTCATGCTAAGAGATTAATGCAATCTTCAACACAATGATTAATAATTGGATGTACAGGTTTTTTCTTTAGAGGGGATTGTTGAATCCTTTTAGTACCCTGGTCTGTGGTACAATTTTAACACCTGTACAACTGAGGAAGATTTGTGGTGGCAACATGTAAGGGACCCGGGATGTTCTACATCCCTCCTTTCGGGGAGTGACGGGGATTCCGCTTTCTCTCAGTTGAGGCCCCCTGAAACTTTTTTGACTCCTAATCAATAATCTGATGAACGAGGACCCAATAAAAAAAGACAAAAACAAACAAAATGAAAACAAAAAAACAAGCACATAAAAGCGTGCCTAAATGGGGGGAAAAAAAATTAACGAGGATTGTTAATTGTGTCCAACATTGTTTGGACAACCTGTTCCCCAATGCTCAGCACAGTAATGCACTTTGGACAAAAAAGTCCTTCCTTTGCAAAATCAGGAAGAGTCAGTGGTATGGACTGCAACCTGTCACCAACTTGAGAAGTAGAAGGTTGAAGATCTTGGCTGCCTTCATTTGCTCTTGCAATTGGAGCTCTTGCAAGCCTCTTCTCATGCATTGTTCTGAGATGTTTGTACATCACCGATATACCGCAAGAGTATTGTTTATCCGATCCTCGGGAGAGCACCTTTTTGCAGATGTTGCACGTAACATTTTGTGCATTAACTTTCTTTTGTCCCTCAGCTATGGAAAATAATTCCCATACCACACTCTCCTTCCTTTTGTGGCATGTGTCTTCTTCTTCCTCCTGAAGGATGTCTTCCTCCTCCTGCAGATCCTGTGCAGTTGCCATTTTCAATTTTGCAAGTAAAACCTCCAAAACACCAAAATACACTTCAAAATTGAAAGCTCCTCAAAAAGTATGGCTGTTGCCAACCACACCAAAAATTGGAAGAAAGAGGGTGGAATCTAGCAAACTGTGGCATGACAGAGTATTTAACCAATCAAATCTCTTTTTTTTGTGTCACATGGGATGCGCGACCCCTATGCTGTGCCAACACGTACTGGACGCGATTCTGCAATTTCTTTCAATTTTACATTTCAACTGCACTATCTGATAATATTTTATTTACACATAACTGTATTTCTTTATTTTAAATAAATTAAATTAAGCTACATAAATATATAACATTGTTTAAAAAAACTTGAGGTTCGCGTACCCTACACGAACCTGGAATTTGCGATCCACGCAGATGTACCGCGACTCCTGAAATTACTATTAAAAAAACTGTTTATTAACTTCCATTTATTAATATCAACATTTAGTAACTATCTTAACAAACCTCTAACCTTGAACTTAATAATATTATTATTGTCTATATATATGAAAAATATATATGTGAAAAATCACGCTGGAGCCGCGTTCCGTATGCAGATAATGCTGAACAATGTAGAGGGATTTGTGTCCGGTACGCAACTCCATTTTTATATTTAAAAAACATATATATATGACCCGCTCGCCTTCATTCCAAAGAAATGGATTTGCCGTGATTATTGTGGTTTTGAAAGGTGAGAAAGGGAGATGAGGGAAGTATTTGCCTCCCTTTGGAGATTCTGGACTGTCGTGTAAGATAGGCCAATGAGGAGCAGCAACATGGATTGTGAATGTGCTAAAAATTTTATATGCAAAGCATGTGGCTTTCCGTGCGCTAAAAATAAGAATATGAAGAAATGCACTTTGAAAATGAACTCGTGCAAGGTGCAGTGACACTATTGAGTTTTATTTAAATGCGCACCTTAACACAGAATTGCAAGAACAATGATGGTGCATGCTGGTACATGCAGGAAAATGCTGAGCCACGTGATATAATGATGCCAATACTGCTAGCAATCCTACTCACCTGTGAACAAGGCAATCTGCTGAAACGCGTAAGGGCTTTAAATTGCTGCTTTCTCCCAGAGGAATAAATGCATTGATGGAATCCAGCATCGGGCTTCTGTGTCTCTTTGGATATGTGCACGTCGTGCTTTAACGGGTCCCTCCATTGCCGTAAACAGAGGCTGCCCTGCAGGGTTGGGGGCCCCCTTCATGGAGTTCTTGTGTGGATTTATTACAGTGGGCATGACCCGCTCGCCTTCATTCCAAAGAAATGGATTTGCCGTGATTATTGTGGTTTTGAAAGGTGAGAAAGGGAGATGAGGGAAGTATTTGCCTCCCTTTGGAGATTCTGGACTGTCGTGTAAGATAGGCCAATGAGGAGCAGCAACATGGATTGTGAATGTGCTAAAAATTTTATATGCAAAGCATGTGGCTTTCCGTGCGCTAAAAATAAGAATATGAAGAAATGCACTTTGAAAATGAACTCATGCAAGGTGCAGTGACACTATTGAGTTTTATTTAAATGCGCACCTTAACACAGAATTGCAAGAACAATGATGGTGCATGCTGGTATATGCAGGAAAATGCTGAGCCACGTGATATAATGATGCCAATACTGCTAGCAATCCTACTCACCTGTGAACAAGGCAATCTGCTGAAACGCGTAAGGGCTTTAAATTGCTGCTTTCTCCCAGAGGAATAAATGCATTAATGGAATCCAGCATCGGGCTTCTGTGTCTCTTTGGATATGTGCACGTCGTGCTTTAACGGGTCCCTCCATTCCCGTAAACAGAGGCTGCCCTGCAGGGTTGGGGGCCCCCTTCATGGAGTTCTTGTGTGGATTTATTACAGGGGGCATGACCCGCTCGCCTTCATTCCAAAGAAATGGATTTGCCGTGATTATTGTGGTTTTGAAAGGTGAGAAAGGGAGATGAGGGAAGTATTTGCCTCCCTTTGGAGATTCTGGACTGTCGTGTAAGATAGGCCAATGAGGAGCAGCAACATGGATTGTGAATGTGCTAAAAATTTTATATGCAAAGCATGTGGCTTTCCGTGCGCTAAAAATAAGAATATGAAGAAATGCACTTTGAAAATGAACTCGTGCAAGGTGCAGTGACACTATTGAGTTTTATTTAAATGCGCACCTTAACACAGAATTGCAAGAACAATGATGGTGCATGCTGGTATATGCAGGAAAATGCTGAGCCACGTGATATAATGATGCCAATACTGCTAGCAATCCTACTCACCTGTGAACAAGGCAATCTGCTGAAACGCGTAAGGGCTTTAAATTGCTGCTTTCTCCCAGAGGAATAAATGCATTGATGGAATCCAGCATCGGGCTTCTGTGTCTCTTTGGATATGTGCACGTCGTGCTTTAACGGGTCCCTCCATTCCCGTAAACAGAGGCTGCCCTGCAGGGTTGGGGGCCCCCTTCATGGAGTTCTTGTGTGGATATATATATATATATATATATATATATATATATATATATATATATATATATATATATATATATATATATATATATTACCTACTGGCGGTCGCCAGTAGGTAGTTATAGTTAGGACCCCTTTTCCATAGGAAAACCTCAACATTCTATTTTGAATAACTTTGGCGCCGGTCGATGAATCCTCGCGAATTTCTCAAAATAGGTGGGGCGCTACGCTCCGCTCCTACCCTGAAAGTCTCGGGGGGTTCGTCAAGCGGGGGCTGAGATAAAAGGGGGGTCCCAAAACGCGTTTTTCCCATGCATTTTTCCATAGGACCTTTAGAACGAGCTACAGCCCGAACGGCTGAACAGAATTACTAGAAATTTGGCAGAGAGGTAGTCCCTAGGTCAAGGAAGTGCCTTTTGTAGGTTTGGTGTAAATCTGTTCAGTAGATTCTGAGAAAATAGCCTTTAAATCAATATATATATCTGAGCCCGCTTACGGTACGCTTACCGTACGCTTACCGTAAGCGTACGGTGGCGTGCGCGAGCGCGATTCTGATTGGCTCTTAGATCTTAGTAAACATTCGAATCGGCCGAAACCAGGAAGCGGCGTCCGCCATTTTGTCTCTCGCACTGAGTGTTGTTTATCAAACATGATGGCCAAAAACATGTTACTGGGCTGTTATGACAACTCCCTCCCACATAGTCATGTTGAGGGAGTCCCCAAACATCCCCCAAGAGCAAAAACGGTTTTATTTTTTTTTCGGCAATTTCGCCGAGTACGCTTACCGTACGCTTACCGTAAGCGTACGGTAAAAAAAAAAAAAAAAAAAAAACACTATCCACACTTACCCCACCCCTGTGCTTTTGGTGGCCGTAGGCCACCAAATGTACAGGGCTTATTAATAGGTAAAAAAAACTAAATTTTGGCAACATGAAATTATAAAATCGAAATAAAAAAAACACTATCCACATTGACCCCACCCCCTGTGCTTTTGGTGGCCGAAGGCCACCAAATGTACAGGGCTTATTAAAGTTGATAAAAACCGTGCACGGAAGGAACTGCGTTTAGTGGGCGTGCACGCCTCGAATGGCGTAAAGTAACTTAGCATTTAAAAAACCGTACAAATTCACTGAAAAAACCATAGGTTTCACACACGTTATAGTTAGGAATTAGCATTTAAAAAACCTTGCAAATTCACTGAAAAAACCATAGGTTTCACACATGTTATAGTTAGCGGAAATTTTACTGATAAAAAACCAGTGAAATTGCCCCGTTATAGTTAGTGCTGGCAACTATAACTCACGCGACCGCAATCTTCTGCTGATGACATATGTGTCTTTATGAAAATAAAATATTTGTAATATATGTATAGCTAAAAATGTATGGAAGAAGACATGGGCAAATAAGTGTCTAAATACAGTATTAGCATCAGCAGAGGATTGCGGTCGCGTGAGTTATAGTTGCCAGCACTAACTATAACGGGGCAATTTCACTGGTTTTTTATCAGTAAAATTTCCGCTAACTATAACATGTGTGAAACCTATGGTTTTTTCAGTGAATTTGCAAGGTTTTTTAAATGCTAATTCCTAACTATAACGTGTGTGAAACCTATGGTTTTTTCAGTGAATATATATATATATATATGTATATGTATATATATATATATATATATATTCACTGAATGTCATGATGTCATGATTGATGTCACTGACCATGTCATGAGTGATGTAATATGTGACGTCATCAGCAGTGCATTGCGGGCGAGCGAGTTATAGTTAGCTGAACTAACTATAACGGGGGAGTTTCAATGGTTTTGTACGAGTGAAAAGTCCAGCTAACTATAACGCCCCTGAAACCTATGTTTTTTTCAGTGAATTTCTAAGGTTTTTTAAATGCTAAATCCTAACTATAACGTGCCTGAAACCTATGGTTTTTTCAGTGAATTGCAAAGGTTTTTTAAATGCTAATTTCTCACTATGCCTACAGAGATAGGACATGTGAAGAAAGAAGAAAAAACGCACAGAAAGAAAAAAAAGAAATGCAGAAAGAAGCAACAGATGTCCTCAAAGACGAAGAAAAGTGCAGGAAGAAGGATAACATGCAGAAAGAACAAACAGAAGAGCAGAAAGAAGCCTTGTTGCAAAATCATCCTGTACCCTCAACTTTTTCAGATGGATACTGGTGGTAACTGAGTCTGACTAACCAGTCCAAGAGCCATTGCTATGTTAAAAGACACTCAGAATACAGTGAAAACACCTACATACACTAGGGAACACTATGCGTTGGGGTCCCCCTGTGATCAGCATGACCTCTTCTGTAAGCCCCTAGTATATAATAGGGCAGGGGATTAAAACTACCTCTTAAAACGCGCCACAGGGCGTGTTTGCACACGTCACATCAAACCCCGTCCCCTCTGTGTAAACACGCCCTGTGGCCCTTTTAAGTTGGTAGATTAAGTCCCCTTGAATCCTGAGGGTCCCTAAGGTCCAACTAGACCACTAGGTACCTCCAGTAAGCGCCACAGAGCTGCGTTGCAGAGCGATGTAAAAAGGGGCACGGCCTAGACCACCTCTCTGCAACGCAGCGCAGTGGCGCATACTGGAAGCACCTGGTGGGCTAGTTGGGCCCCAGAATCCCTCAGGATTGAAGGGGAATTATTTCCCCAACTTAAAACGCGCCACAGGGCTTGTTTGCACACGTTAACTCAGGCCCCGTCCCCTCCCTTCACCACTGTGTAAACACGCCCTGTGGCCGTTTTTAGTTAGGAGATTAAGTTCATTTGAATCCTGAGGGTCCCTAGGGTCCAACTAGCCCACTAGGTACCTCCAGTAAGCGCCACAGAGCTGCGTTGCAGAGAGGTGTAAAAAGTGGCACGGCCTGGACCACCTCTCTGCAAACGCAGCTCAGTGGCGCTTACTGGAAGCACCTGGTGGGCTAGTTGGCCCCCAGGGTCCCTCAGGATTGAAAGGGAATTATTTCCTCAACTAAAAACGCGCCACAGGGCGTGTTTGCACACGTCACCTTAGCCCCCGTCCCCTCCCTTCACCACTGTGTAAACACACCCTGTGGCCGTTTTTTAAGTTGAGAGATTAAGTCCCCTTGAATACTGAGGATTCCTAGGGGCAAAATAGCCCACTAGGTACGTCCAGTAAGTGCCATTGCAGAGAGGTGTAAAAAGGGGCACGGCCTGCACCACCTCTCTGCAACGCAGAGCAGTGGCACTTACTGGAAGCACCTGGTGGGCTAGTTGGCCCCCAGGGTCCCTCAGGATTGAAAGGGAATTATTTCCCCAACTTAAAACGCGCCACAGGGCGTGTTTGCACACGTCACCTTAGGCCCCGTCCCCTCCCTTCACCACTGTGTAAACGCGCCCTGTGGCCGTTCTAAATTGAGAGATTAAGTCCCCTTGAATCCTAAGGGTCCCTAGGGTCAAACTAGCCCACTAGGTACCTCCAGTAAGTGCCACAGAGCTGCGTTGCATAGAGGTGTAAAAAGGGGGGTGGCCTCAGAACACCTGTCTGCAACGCAGCTTCCTGGCGCATACTGGAGATACCTGTTGGGCTAGTTGGCCCTCAGGGACCCTCAGTATTGAAGGGGAATTAATTCCCCAACTTACAACTGGCCAGGGGGCGTGTTTGCAGAGTGCTGCAAGGAGGGGGCGTGGCCTCCGGCGAGATGCCGGTCTTTTATTTATTTTATTTTTTTAAGAAGGAGGGCTGTGTGGCCCCCCTTCTTTTTCTAATTTACTGGCCCTGGGGACCCCATCCCCCAGGACCTGCACCCTAATTTTTTGGTGTGAAAAAAATTAATTTGGCCCTCCCAAGGCCTTAATCGGCCCCAGGGACCCCAACCCCCGAGTCATGGCCTTTTTTGTTTTTTATTCTTTAGGAGGGGGCTGCGTTGCCCCCCTCCTCAGGCCACTTATGGCCCCGGGGACCCCATCCCCCGGGGACGGCCTTTATTTTTTATTATTTAAAAAAAAGATATATTTATAGAAACACCTAGGACATGCTGGACAAACCGTACGTACCTATCACCATGACGATTTGCGTGATATTCATTAAAAGGCGACTATGCATAGAATGAATCCACATGGAATGTATTTACACCGCTAGTGAAGCTCTGACATGTCTGACGCCCTACCGTGCCTAATCCCGGCGCCCCCGCCGGTGGGTACTCTCCAAGTAGACACCCTTGTCGTTCATTTATACAAACATGGGTAGCTATTGACTGGCACATTTAATATACACGCACACCAAGCCATTCAAAGGGGATTCAACAAAAATTTGACAAAACTATGCAAGAAACCCCCCTCACGGGTAATAAAATACACATCCACCGCCGGATGTGTAATACTTTTTATTTTACTCTCTGGAAAGGAGACGAACCTCACTTGAGAGTCACAGCGTGCTCCTGGCTGAGCCCAATGCTGTGTTACACCCACCAGTTCCCGCCGAGTGCCTCACACCTCTGTGTTGTATTCCACCAGCTAGTGCGTATGCTATGACACTCTCTAGCCCATGTGCACTGTAACACCACCCCGTGAATATGTCATGCCACACTTGCCTTCGCACAGGTTATATTGCCCCATCTAACGTGCCTTCCTCGATGCCTATGTTATAACGCACAGCGCTATGCCATACATATTACAATCTGGTATCCATATCTTTGTCACAGTGCATATGCAACGTTACACTCCCCAGCACATATTTTATATTACAACTTTAGAGACTAGTTAGGTTACACAACACTGCCCTGTGCATATTACACTCCAAGGCGCATTTCGCATAGCACGCGCTAGTGCCTGTGCTATCTCGTTCTCTCCAATGAATCTGTCATTGCGCACAATGTATTGCACATTATATTTCACGCCCGGTTCATCTTATATCACACTTTTTGGTGCATAGTTTATACCATATACTATATCTAGTTTTCATTTTCAATCGTGCTCTCAGGACTATGTTCTATATAACACTGCGTCCACCTACCCTTTTCACGGGCATTACATTTTGCGATGGGGGTGGAGGGTCAAGGGGTGTTTCTGCCAAGTGAGCCCGGAGTCACAGTCACAAACGTCCTCTTCTTCCTGAATAAAAGTGAGATTATGCTGCATACTTGTTCATATTTTAAGTAGTTCGCACAGACACACATTTTAAAAACAATAAAGTTCCTAATACCCACCTTCTCTGAACAGTTAGCTTGCTGCCCCATCCACCTCCTCCCTATCCTCTGTTGTCTCAATCCATGGACTAGCCTCCTCCCTCCTGCCATGCATGGTCTGATGTGCTGCCACTGCCCTCCATTTAGCATGATGTACCAGTCCACTCCTCCTGCCCTCCATTGCCCAATTCTATGGCCCATCATTGACCTCCTGCTTAGCCTCTGTGCTTAGCTTGCTGCCCCTATTCTCCTTTGCCCTGCCCTCCGATGTCTTTGTGCATGCCCCTGCTCCATCCTTTTTGCCCACCATGTTCCATGGACCTGCCACTCCTATCTACTCTGAGTGTTCTGTTGAGCTGCCACTCCCCTCCCACCTGCCTTGCATTGTCAGATGACTGTAACCTGTCCCTGCCACCTCCACCCTGCCTGTCCACATGCCATGTCCCTATCCCCTTCCTCCTGTCCTCCATGGTCCATTTTACTGCCACACCCTTCTGCCCTCCCTGGTCTGTTGTGCTGCAACTGCTCCTCCTGCCTGCCCCACGTGGTCTGTTGTGAGGCCCCTTCCCCTGAACTCTCATGTCTGTACCCAGGTCCTGGCCCTCCCTTCTATCCTCCATGGTCCTTTGTGCATGCCCCTGCACCCTCCTTCTTGCCCATCATAGCCATTGTGCTGCCACTAACCCTCCCGCTTGCCATGCATGGTCTTCTGTGCTGCCATGGCCCCTCCCACCTTCCCTGTGTGGTCAGCTAGCTGCCCCTGACCCCCTCCCACCTTCCCTCCATGGTCTGTGTGTATGCCATCATAGTCTCATTGTTGCTCTCCATGGTGTGAATTGTTTATAGTGCCCATCCTGCCTGACCTCCATGGTCATCTTGCTGCTCCTGCCCTGCCCCCTTGCCCCCAGCCATCTGTTTCCATGTGCAGACCCCTATTCCCTCCCTCTAACTTGTCTGTTCCATTGTAATGCCCCTGATCCGTCCCTCCTGCCCTTTATGGTCTGTTATGCTGCATCTTTCTCTCCTGTCTGTCCATTATGGTCAGCTAGCTACCATTGCCTCTTTCCCCTCTGTTCTCTGTTGTCCATGTGCATGGTCCTGTCCCCTCCCTATTGCTTTCTATGGATTGTTGTGCTACACTCCCGTCCCGCATGCGCTGTGTGGTGTATTGTGCTGCTGCAAACCCTGATGCCTGCCCTGTAGGGTCAGTTTGGTGCACCTCTCCATGTCCCTCCTGTCCTCTGTTATCCGAGTCCATGTCCCTACCCCAATTCCTCCTGCCTACCATGATCCAATGTACCATACTTGCGAACATTTTGATCTTGGTAAGAGGGAGATTTTGAAAAAAACTGGGGTATTAATTTTCCCCTTTCAGTTACATTGAAAAAGAGGAGATTGTAGACAGGAGACAGATCAAATAAAGCCCATTTGAGCTTAAAAACATTAGACGTTTTGCTGGCTGAAACGGGTCTGTTCACTGTTGGCATGTATGGTTGTACTACCACTGCCTCTTCCTTCTGCCCACAATGGTCTATTATATTGCCACAGCCTCTCTTGCTAGTCCTGTATTGTTGGTTTGTTGCCCCTGCCCCCCTTTCCACTGCCCTCCATAGTCTGTTGTGCTGCCACTGCCCTTCCTGCCTGCCCAGTGTGGTCAAATTGTTGCCTCTGCACTCTCCTACCTGCCTTCAATTTTCAGAGTCCGTGCCCCTGGCCTCTGCCTCTCAACAGTATCCCAATGAACAACTAGATTGCTAACATTCTATATTTATTACAAAAGTGTGGAACGCCTGACGTCATCTTGATGTAATCAAAACTGTAATACCTAGAGTATTTCCTTTAGAAATTACATATATGAGAGGGTCTTATTTGCATCAAAATTATGGTTAGTGCTCTAAAAAACTAAAATGAGGACATATTTTCTGAGTTTTCAAATAGCGACAAAGAACTTTTACATTATTTGTAATCTTTATGTTTTTTTATCCAGTTGACCACTTGATTAAATGTTGCACCTAGGGGAGAGGATGTGGTGTTACTTCCAGATCTGCAGACTTTGCAACTGGGGAACCAGGTTGGAGTTTCTGCTTCAGCTCAACATTCTGTGATTCTGGTCAAATCACTTAATCTCCCCATGTCTACAACCAAAATTATCTTGTGTGATGTAACCAATGCTCATGTAAAGCACTCCAATACCTGACAAGTCTGCACTATATAAAACTGCAAATACACAAAAAATAAGTGTTTTGCACACTTCTGTCATTGGGCTACATGTGGGCTACATCTGGGTGATATTTGTGCTGCATTTGGGCTCTTTTGTCTCTGGTGGCCATCTTGGGAGATTTATTTGTTATGAAGTTTCCTAATTTCCTCATTTACTGCAATCTCCTCAGTAGGAAATGCTTTCAGTTTTTTACTTTGATTCCATCAAGAAGGTATTCAGATATGTCCCACATTTGCCATAAATTCTGAATGTTAGCACTCTAGTTGCTCATTAGATCACTGTAGTAAAGCTACTGCTCACCACGGAAGTCTGCTGCTGGTATTAAAAGTGCATGTTTCAGTCTGCATATCAGAATTTTTTAATGAAATAGAAGAGGATTTGAGAAGTCACTCAAAATGTGCCCTAATTTTTCTTTCTTCAGCACTAATCATAATTTCTATGGCAAAATGAACCCCCTCATTGTGTTCCTTTTTAAATTAAATGTTTTAAGTGTTACCAGTTTATTCCAATCAAGATGGCTTCAGGTGTGCCATACTTTTGTCATAAGTAAGACAGTAAGCGCTCTAGTTGTTCTTAAGAACACTCTGGAACATTCTGTCATTGGGCTATACTTGGGCTACATCTGGGTGATATTTTGGGCTACATTTGGGCTCTTTTGTATCTGGTAGCCATCTTGGGAGATTTATTTGTTATGAAGTTTCCAAATTTCCTCATTTACTGCAGTCTCCTCAGTGGGAATACTTTCAGTTTTTTATTTTGGTTCCATCAAAAAGGCATTCAGATGTGTCACACATTTGACATAAATTCTGAATGTTAGCACTCTAGTTGCTCATTAGATCACTGTAGTAAAACTACTGCTCACCAGGGAAGTCTGCTGCTGGTATTCAAAGTGCATGTTTTAGTCTGCATGTTAGAATTTGTTTATAAAATAGAAGAGGATTTGAGAAGTCAAAATGTGCCCTAATTTTTCTTTCTGCAGAACTAATCATAATTTCTATGGCAAAATGAACCCCCTCATTTTTTTCCTTGATAAATTAAATGTTTTAAGTGTTACCACTTTATTCCAATCAAGATGGCTTCAGGTGTGCCATACTTGTATCATAAGTAAGACTGTTAGCGCTCTAGTTGTTCATTAGAACACTCTGGGACATTCTATCATTGGGCTATACTTGGACTACATCTGGGTGATATTTGGGCTACATTTGGGCTCTTTTGTCTCTGCTGGCCATCTTGGGAGATTTATTTGTAATGAAGTTTCCTAATTTCCTCATTTACTGCAGTCTCCTCAGTAGGAAATACTTTCAGTGTTTTACTTTTGTTGCAGGGATTCTGCTTTTGCACAGAACTATGCGCAGGAGACCAGGACCTCAGAGAATTGTGGTGTACCAGAAAACTCCCCTCAGAACCCAGAACCCCTTATCCGACTAGCTTAGTATCCCATTCGTTAACCTAGATCTAGCTAGGTGGTCCCAATGTATAGACAAACCAGAACAAGCGACTTAGATATTTCTCAGGAGTGGTGGGAATCCGAAATACCTGTTCGTACTTATTTGTTAGTCCACAACATAATAATACAGACACGGTAAAGTTTAAAGAGTTTATTTTATAAACCTCGCGTCCTAAGATGCAGTACTTTGGCTAACACTAGCAGACTAACAGTACAGATCAGAATCATGAGCATTATTACAATACCATATAGAATGAAAGGAGCAATCATACTATTAATGACAGTGGTATACGGCCACACTCCTTTCACTATAATCTAATACATTATTATTATTAGACTATTAGAAGGTCTCTTAGGCTAACAGGGGGGACCCCATACCGTATAGATCAGCTTAGTAGAATCACATCAAAGGATCAGCTCTCACAGCATGCATCAGCTCTTCTGTTCGAATGAATGTAAAACCAAACTGTTCTGCAATATTAAAGACGCTTGTCCTTCAGATATTGGCAGCTGTATGCATGATATGTCTAACAAGTGGTACGATCAATCTAAACACAACACTCTGTACCTTCTAGTGACCCAGACGCGTTCTTTGCATGATGTACAGACCAAGGGCACATTTCACGGTTAAGAATGTGAAACAACAGTTTGTTATCCTGTAAGGCAAAGTCGAGTCAGCATTTCTAAAATGAATAACACATAACAACAGTGTCGTGTGCAGTGCAGCAGAAACGGCAAGCTTGCTTGTTAACCATGATCTCGGTTATGCTGACTTAGTGTTGTAAATAGGGCGTGGCTTCATCCATCTCACACTTTGGTTCCATCAAGAAGGCATTCAGTTGTGTCACACATTTGCCATAAATTCTGAATGTTAGCACTCTAGTTGCTCATTAGATCACTGTAGTAAAGCTACTGCTCACCAGGGAAGTCTGCTGCTGGTATCGAAAGTGCATGTTTCAGTCTGCATATCAGAATTTTTTAATGCAATATAAGAGGATTTGAGAAGTCACTCAAACTGTGCCCTAATTTTTTTTTCAGCAGCACTAATCATACTTTCTATGGCAAAATGAACCCCCTCATTTTGTTCCTTTTTAAATTAAATGTTTTAAGAGTTACCACTTTATTCCAACCAAGATGGCTTCAGGTGTGCCATACGTTTGTCATAAGTAGGACTGTTAGCACTCTAGTTGTTCTTTGGAACACTCTGGGAAGCTGCAGTAGAACACAAAGGAATCAACTGACAGTCTCTGCCCTTGTTGGATGTACATGTTTTACTGAGAATGTCAGACTTCATTCTCACATGACTGAGAAAGATAATGTGAATTTACAGAAAATATGCTCTCAGTTTAGCTTATAGATCACCTTCCAAACCTCTGTGGGAAAAGCATGAGAAAATAGTTTTCTCTCAAACATGATTCATGATATCACAACAGAAGGCTTTTTCACATGGTAAAATCACCTTAGAACACACCACAATTCCTAAAATGAGTATGGTACCATCAACAAATGATTTATAATGTAACTAAAGTCTTAAAACCTTCTATTAACTGCAATGCTTTTTAATGAGGTGCTATCATGTATATTGGTCCCAAGATGGCTGCCAACACTTCTTGGATGAAGTGCTGACAGCCAATCAGATCTCACAATGAGATGTGTGGTTAGGCTCCGCCCAGATATATATATGATTTTACTTTTGATCTTCTAAGGAACTACTGAACGGATTTACACAATTTAAGCAAAAGGCACGAGTCTGAACTGAGGACTACCTCTTTGCCAAATTTGGTGTCATTCCGTTCAGCGGATAATGAAAGGGAAACTTTTCCATTCTTTGTTTTTGCTGAGAGGTGCACAGTGCAGAGATTCTGTAAAAGAAAATATGGTGAGTGACTGATATACTTCTTAATCTACAAAAGAACTTGAAAGATGAGTTATTTAATTGTGAGGGGATGTATGACTATTTTGATTTTAATCAGACTAATGTATTTCTCCTGCTAAAGTGTAGGGAGTACTTTTGTTCTGTACAATCTTATTGACAGTGTGTGTGCATGTAGAAACCATTCTGTGATAAAAATGTGTGTTTTTCTTGTGTTTGCAGACAGATAACAGTGCCATTTTTATATTTTGGTAGAATTAGAAACCAGTCATTGTTTATGAATTTGTGAAATGAGTTATGTTATGTTTCTATACTAAAATGTAGTACTACTTCTAGATGAAGAAATGTGTTTTGGTATAGTGCAAGGGATAGTGTTGTTTGTCTAGAATCACAGAGTGAGTATGTGTGCATTTGGGAACCACTGTGAGAGAAGCATTTGGTAACATCGTGTATTTGCTGATAGATAACTGTTTTAAAACCGGTCATGTTGTCAAGTTTTAGTAGCATTAGAAGCCAGTCTTTGCTTATGCTTTGATTAAATGAGTCAGGCTTTGACACAAAAGTGCAGTCCTGAAATATGAAGATTGTGTGCAGTTCCCTTACCACTTCCACAGTAGTGAATGATTTTTGGTAAACTCCTAGGTATAGTGGTTGTTGTCTAGAATCACACTGTGAGTCTGTGTGCATTTGGGAACCACTGTGAGAGAAGCATTTGGTAACATCGTGTATTTTTTAGCAGATAACTCTTTTAAAACCTGTTAAGTTGTCAAGTTTTAGTAGCATTAGAAGCTAGTCTTTGCTTATGCATTGATAAAATGAGTCAGGGTTTGACACTAAGGTGCAGTACCATGTACTATTCTCTTCACTGTGGCAGAACTGAAAATTTAAAAGTTTTACCTAAGCACTGTCCTAGAAGTAGTCTGATTATTTAGTCAGTTTCTAAGTACCAAATAAACTGCTTCAAATGTCTATGCAGTATGCATGTAGTGTTCTAACATACTATACACTTGTCTTTTACACCTTCAATTCCCTAGTCAGTATCCATACACTTCCAGGAAACACCCTGTCACTCCCTTTGCAGTCCTCTAGTGACCCATTCAACACCATGTACTAATCCATTCACTGTGCCAAAACCCAAACACTTAGAAATTCACCAAGACACTCTCTTTCCAGTACTCTAATGATTCAGTCACTGCCAAAGTATTCATGCACTGAGCCAGGCCTTAGCACATGGAATTCTTCAAACCCCTATCCACTATGCATGCAGTCTTCTAACCACCTACACACTTGTCTTTCACACCTTCAATTCCCCAGTCAGTATCCATACACTTCCAGCAAACACCCTGTCACTCCCCTTGCACTCCTCTAGTGACCTTATTAAGAATCATGTACTAATCCATTCACTGCGCCAAACCCTAATAAATTCACCCAGGCACTCTCCTTGCAGTACTCTAATCATTCAGTCAGTACCCAAGTACTCATCCAGTGACCCAGGCCTTAGTATATGGACTGCTTCAAACCCCATGTCCACTATGCATGCAGTCCTCTAACCACCTACACAATTGTCTGTCACACCTTCAATTCCCTAGTCAGTATCCAAACACTTCCAGGAAACACCCTGTCACTCCCTTTGCAGTCTTCTAGTGACCCATTCAGCATCATGTACTAATCCATTCACTGTGCAAAAACTCAAACACTTATAAATTCACCAAGATACTATCTTTGCAGTACTCTAATCATTCAGTCAGTGCCTAAGTATTCATGCACTGAGCCAGGCCTTAGCACATGGACTGCTTCAAACCCCTATCCACTATGCATGCAGTCTTCTAACCACCTAGACACTTGTCTTTCACAATTTCAATTTCCTAGTCAGTATCCATACAGTCCAGCAAACATCTTGTCACTGCCTTTGCACTCCTCTAGTGACCCATTCAGTACAAAGTACTAATCCATTCCCTGTGCGAAAAGCCTAGCACTTATAAATTCACCTCTCCTTGCTGTACTCTAATCATTCAGTCAGTACCCAAGTAGTCATGCAGTGAGCCAGGCCTTAGCACATGGACTGTTTTAAATGCCTATGCATTATGGATGCAGTCCTCTAATCACCTACACAGTTGTGTTTCACACCTTCAATTCCCTAGTTAGTATTCATACTCTTCTAGCAAACACCCTGTCACTCACCCAGTGTGTCTCCTCATAGTACTGTAATCATTTAGTCAGTTAGCATGTAGAGTTTTAGTGAGGTAGGCTTTAGGGCATGAATTGCTTCAAAGTAGTATGCACTATGCCTGTAGTGTTGTAACCATCGTCACACTTGTGGTTCAGGGCCATAGTTTCTTAGTCAGTATTTATATAAAATGTGTTTGTACAGTAATGGAATAGTATAATTTTGAAAGTTATTAATATACATTTATTTGTGATTCTTTTTTACAGATACAGAACAGGAGTGTTTCTCATCTGTTTGCACTTTTCTCGTGCAAGATTGTTTGGATGAAGGGTCCTTAGGTGTTTCATCATACTTGCTGTGCCGCATGAGTATTTTTTGTTAGGATCCCCTCGTAACAGAACTCTTTTGAAAATCTTGTGCATGAGAAAGGTGGTATTGGTCTTAGTTTGCCCCTCGAGAAAAGTAGAAATTTTCCATATCACTGAAGGAAAACGTTGTGGGCGTGGTGCATCCTCCAAAAATTCAACTTTAGATTTGGTGAATATTTTATAGCGACATCATTTACAGTTTTTGTAAGTTAAAGTTAAAAAAATGTGTTAGCTGTGTGCATTTTATATTTCTGTGGTTTGTATTTTGAGAATGGCATGTTGTTTTTTTTTTAACAATCTTTGAGATTGGGGTTTTTTTGCCCGCTTTTAAGTGATGAGTACGATTGAAATCACTATTTTTAGTGAAATTTAATATATAGCAAAATAACAGCAAAAGCGGCAAAAAAATTACTTTGTGGAAATTATGCTGTGTTGTAAAAAATTTATTATTACATGTTATATATTTTTTTCCCTTTCTTTCACAGATCCAAATTTTAAAATAAGCAATTTATATGATTTAAATTTGAATGAAAAACTGAAAAAAATGTATACCATTTTTTATTCCTATTACTGTGAAGGTAAGTTTAACTGAGTCTCAATATGCAGAATGAAGATACCTGCAAGAAACTACAAAGTTGAAACATGTTTCTAAAAACACTCTGTTTATGTAGTTTTGAAATCTGACCATAATCAGATATCATGTGACCTGCAAAAAAAGAGATTTGAGGGGTTCATAATATTTCCCATTTTAGCTGTTGAAAGACCGCAATCATTTCAATCATTCTTCTTTGAACATCTTTGCAGACAAAACTCTGTGCTAACCTTCTATCATTCGCAAGGAAATTAAAAAATGGAAATATGTCACTTTTTGTAACATAGTTATCGAGCAAGATACTCTTTCATATTTACAAAGAGAGGAAAAGGCACTCTGTGCACTTTTTATACTCCATGTAAATATAACCTCCTCTTGCACACCACTTTGTGTTGAAAGGGTGTTCTATAAGTGTTGTTGTGCATGATTGCACTTAATACTCATAGAACAAGACACATGTCTAGATTTATCAGAAATCATAAATCTCGATATGTGTGTGAATGCTGCACCATTCTAAAATTGGTGTAGGAAAGCACAACAAGGAGAATTGTTTTAATTTCTCCACATTGTTATATCTTCAATGCATGCTGAAATGTTCAGCATACATTGAAGAAGAAAACTGCATTTTCTCATTGTTTTTGTGCAGGAAGGTGTGTCTTCCTGCAGAAAAACAAACAGCACATGACACAGATATCCTGGCACTGTGGTGCAAGGGTGCCTGTGTCACCACATGGCTGCAGTTTAAGCAGCCGTGCAGAGAGAAGCATAGATTTGCAACATATTTATGTACATATGTTGCATCCCTGTGCTTTGGAAGTACTACAGCACACTGCAGTTAAAGAGGTTACTGTGTGATGCTGCAGCACTTCCTCATAGTTCTGCACTTATACATTCACCATACGCTACTAATGCATTCATTCAGTCAATTACATACTACAAATACATTCATCTAAACTAACACTAACAAAGAAATTTAGCTCTTTTTTTAAACCAGGAAAGTTAGTTCTTAGAAGAACTTTTTTTTTCTTCTTTCTTCTTTTATAATTTTTGGGGGGTTTTCTGAACAATTTTTGGGGGTTTTTCTGCAAAAAAAAAAAAAAAAAAAACAAGAGAAACCAAACAATGAACTTCAGGGAACAATAAAAAACAAAAAAAAAAAACTAGCAAATGTGATTTTCTTGCCGGCGGCAGATCAGATCGATCCACTGCTCACCATAGCACAAAGTCTTATTGCACTTAGTGCAGAGCACTTTTAAAAATTGAAATTAGGGACGGATGTCCAAGGTTTGGGCTGATGGATGCACTCTTGATGTGCTCGGCTGTGATGAGGTGGATGGCGCAGGAGCAGGAGTGTTTCTCATCCGTCAGCACTCTTCTTGTGCAAGATTGTTCGGATGAAGGGTCCTCATGTGCTTCATCATACTTGCCGTGCCGCAAGAGTATTTCTTGTTAGGATCCCCTCTCGATAGGACTCTTTTGCAAATCTTGCACGTGACCAAGGTGGCATTGGTCTTATTCTGCCCTCGGGAAAAGTAAAAAATTTCCACACCACTGAAGAAAAACGTTTTTTGGGTGGTGCCTCCGGAAAAAATTCATCCTCAGAAGTATGAGGTGATGCAGGTGATGCCTGCTGCCCTGAAGCCATTTTTGGTTGAAAAAAGTTAGAGCTGAGTATAAACTTAGTCTAAAAAATCTTTTTCTCTCCAAAGAGATGGAGCTCTAAAGAAGGTCAAAGAAGAATGATCGAAATGGGTGGGGTCTTTCAATAGTTAGAAGAGGAAGTGTAATGAACCAATCAAATCTCTTTTTTTGCAGGTCACGTACGCAGCACGCACCCAGCGCGCATCCGCGAAATTGAATTAAAAAGAAATATAAGATTAGATGTCAAAATATATTACTGTTAAGACTCGTTTAGAGTTTGTCTCAATTAATATTCACATGAAATACATATATATATGTTTTTTTAAATGTTAAATATTTCGCAGGATCCGTGCACCTACCGCGTCATAGACGCACATAACGCATCGCGGAAGCGCGTAAACGTCGCGTTACGTACATCGAACGTGTCGCTTATAGGCTGGGAGTCGCGTACCTGTCGCATTGCGATCGCGCACTAAACACGTACCCAACTTGTACCATGCGTGGATGCTATCGCGTAGGGATCGAGAACGGTGCGCATAGGGTGCGCGGATCCAAAAACATTGAAAAAAATATATAAAATACAGTTTTGAACATATAGTTAAAAAAATATTTTGAAAATATAAAAAAATATGTTTGAAAAACCCATTAAGTTCAAATAACATTTTTTAATTTTTAAAATAATTATTGAAAAAATAAGTTTAAAAAATGGTGATAAAAAAGTATTTAAAAAAAAAGATAATTAATGAAATTGACACACTGAATTTGAAAAATATAGAAATCCAATCAAAATCATTAAACATGATGGGCCCGATTCACAGAACTAACTTAAGACAAAATCCTAAACTTACTACCATTTTGGTATTCACAGAAGGCACTTACTCATTTTGGTATTCACAGAAGGCACTTACTCATTTCGGTATTCACAGAAGTTTGGAGTCCTAACTTTAGGACTCCTAAATGCCTTCTGTGAATACCGAAAGTCTTAAAATTAGGATTTTTCTCAGTTTAGTAGTAGTATAGTTAGGACTCCTAACTTTAGGACTCCTAAATGCCTTCTGTGAATACCGAAAGTCTTAAAATTAGGATTTTTCTCAATTTAGTAGTCCTAAATTTAGGACTCCTAACTTTAGGACTCCTAAATGCCTTCTGTGAATACCGAAAGCCTTAAAATTAGAATTTTTCTCAGTTTAGTAGTAGTATAGTTAGGACTCCTAACTTTAGGACTCCTAAATGCCTTCTGTGAATACCGAAAGTTTTAAAATTAGGATTTTTCTCAATTTAGTAGTCCTAAATTTAGACTTAGGACTACTAAATTGAGAAAAATCCTAATTTTAAGACTTTCGGTATTCACAGAAGGCATTTAGGAGTCCTAAAGTTAGGAGTCCTAACTATACCACTACTAAACTGAGAAAAATCCTAATTTTAAGACTTTCGGTATTCACAGAAGGCATTTAGGAGTCCTAAAGTTAGGACTCCTAACTTCTGTGAATACCGAAATGAGTAAGTGCCTTCTGTGAATACCAAAATGAGTAAGTGCCTTCTGTGAATACCAAAATGAGTAAGTGCCTTCTGTGAATACCAAAATGGTAGTAAGTTTAGGATTTTGTCTTAAGTTAATTCTGTGAATCGGGCCCCATATCTTCAGAGATAAGTTATAGATAGGAATTAGCATTTAAAAAACCTTTGAAATTCACTGAAAAAACCATAGGTTTCATGCACGTTAAAGTTAGGAATTGGCTTTTAAAAAACCTTTGAAATTCACTGAAAAAACCAAAGGTTTCAGGGGCGTTATGGTTAGGAATTGGCATTTAAAAAACCTTAGAAATTCACTAAAAAAAACATAGGTTTCAGGGGCGTTATAGTTAGCTGGACATTTCCCTCATACAAAACCCTAGAAATTCCCCCGTTATAGTTAGTTCAGCTAACTATAACTCGTGCCCCCGCAATGCACTGCTGATGACGTCACATATTACATCACTCATGACATGGTCAGTGACATCACTGATGACATCACTGATGGCATCTCAAATGACATCACTGATGACATCACTGATGACGTCATCCATGTGATAAATTAGTGCATCTTCTCACACCCTAATATAACCTTTGATACACCGACTCAAAATTTCAGACGGCCATTTTGAAAACAATAGATACTCCAATACCAATAATTACATACCCCCTCATTGACTCTTAGGTCTACATACATCTCCACTCACTCACCTGTACAGTCACTCATACTTACATTCACTCCGTACATGACTATCATATGCATTTATACACCTATACAGACACTCACACACCGCCAATTATCCATTGAGGTACTGACACACCTAGTCTGTCATGCAAATAATTAATCACAGTCCAATTTACTCACCTATACAGTTAAATACACTCAAGTTCACTTACTCATAAAAATACTAACAAATTCTGACACTCTTATACAATTACTAATACAAGCACACACTCATCCATACAGGCCCTCCCTCAATCACACAATCTCACATATAGATAGTTATATACTCTTACACACATATACACTGCGTTTCACATATGTAGTTACTGACACATGTACAACTGAGATATACATTCAATCACTAACACACTCATACATACACTCACCCAACCATACAGTCCATCACAGTTGCACTCTTAAAACCATGCACCATAGAATCACCCACTAACACATCTATGCACAAAGTCACACACACCCTACCCACACGAACACTCAGGCACCCATACAGATACTGAGACAACCAATCAATAACCCATATAGACACTCATATAGGTATTCACAAAACCATGCAGCCACTTATACACCAACACACAGACACATACAGACATTCACACAGTTTAGTCACTAGTCTGCAGTAAGATACATTTAATGACTCACTTATAGAGTCAGTTACGCACCTAGAAAATCATCCATTCACACACTTGTACACCCACTCATTCTTCAACAGGCCTTTCAATATATGTATTAAACATATTAAAACTTTACAGAAACACAGACTCACTGGATGACGTCATCAGTGATGTCATCAGTGATGTCATCAGTGATGTCATTTGAGATGTCATCAGTGATGTCATCAGTGATGTCACTGACCATGTCATGAGTGATGTAATATGTGACGTCATCAGCAGTGCATTGCGGGGGCGTGAGTTATAGTTAGCTGAACTAACTATAACGGGGGAATTTCTAGGGTTTTGTACGAGAGAAATGTCCAGCTAACTATAACGCCCCTGAAACCTATGTTTTTTTTAGTGAAGCATATGCACTGTCATTTTAAATATGGGGAAGCATTCCACATGCGTGTCATGTGATCAAGGGCACGGTGTTGCCCGAAACGCGTCATGGTGGTGGTGCAGGGCGTTCACTAAATAAACCAGAAATTGCACCAAATCTGGGTCTGCGTTCATCATTCATTTGGTACAGCAGCTTTACCAGGCAGAGATAACGTCAATAATATATATATATTCACTGAAAAAACCATAGGTTTCACACATGTTATAGTTAGCGGAAATTTTACTGATAAAAAACCAATGAAATTGCCCCGTTATAGTTAGTGCTGGCAACTATAACTCACGCGACCGCAATCCTCTGCTGATGCTAATACTGTATTTAGACACTTATTTGCCCATGTCTTCTTCCATACATTTTTAGCTATACATATATTACAAATATTTTTTTTTATAAAGACACATATGTCATCAGCAGAAGATTGCGGTCGCGTGAGTTATAGTTGCCAGCACTAACTATAACGGGGCAATTTCATCGGTTTTTTATCAGTAAAATTTCCGCTAACTATAACATGTGTGAAACCTATGGTTTTTTCAGTGAATTTGCAAGGTTTTTTAAATGCTAATTCCTAACTATAACGTGTGTGAAACCTATGGTTTTTTCAGTGAATTTGTACGGTTTTTTAAATGCTAAGTTACTTTACGCCATTCGAGGCGTGCGCGCCCACTTAACGCAGTTCGTTCCGTGCACGGTTTTTATCAACTTTAATAAGCCCTGTACATTTGGTGGCCTTCGGCCACCAAAAGCACAGGGGGAGGGGTCAATGTGGATAGTGTTTTTTTTATTTCGATTTTATAATTTCATGTTTTTTTTATACAGTAATAAGCCCTGTACATTTGGTGGCCTTCGGCCACCAAAAGCACAGGGGGTGGGGTAAGTGTTGATAGTGTTTTCGGAATCGATAAGCCCTGTACATTTGGTGCCCTGCGGCCACCAAAAGCACAGGGGGTGGGGTAAATGTGGATAGTGTTTTTTTTATTTCTATTTCATTACCGTACGCTTACGGTAAGCGTACGGTAAGCGTACTCGGCGAAATTGCCGAAAAAAAAATATAACCGTTTTTGCTCTTGGGGGATGTTTGGGGACTCCCTCAACATGACTGTGTGGGAGGGAGTTGTCAAAACAGCCCCGTAACATGTTTTTGGGCATCATGTTTGATAAATAACACTCAGTGCGAGAGACAAAATGGCGGACGCCGCTTCCTGGTTTCGACCGATTCGAATGTTTACTAAGATCTAAGAGCCAATCAGAATCGCGCTCGCGCACGCCACCGTACGCGTACGGTAAGCGTACGGTAAGCGTACCGTAAGCGGGCTCAGATATATATATTGATTTAAAGGCTATTTTCTCAGAATCTACTGAACAGATTTACACCAAACCTACAAAAGGCACTTCCTTGACCTAGGGACTACCTCTCTGCCAAATTTCTAGTAATTCTGTTCAGCCGTTCGGGCTGTAGCACTGTCTAAAGGTCCTATGGAAAAATGCATGGGAAAAACGCGTTTTGGGACCCCCCTTTTATCTCAGCCCCCGCTTGACGAATCCCCCCGAGACTTTCAGGGTAGGAGCGGAGCGTAGCGCCCCACCTATTTTGAGAAATTCGCGAGGATTCATCGACCGGCGCCAAAGTTATTCAAAATAGAATGTTGCGGATTTCCTATGGAAAAGGGGTCCTAACTATAACTACCTACTGGCGACCGCCAGTAGGTAATATATATGTATATATATATATATATATGTATATATATATATATTTTTTTTTTCTGAGAAATTTAGCCGTTATAGTTAGCTGAGCTAACTATAACTCACGCCCCCGAAATGCACTGCTGATGATGTCACATATTGCATCTCTCATGACATGAAACACACACTCACTCACTACAAATACAAATACTAATAAATACTTAGGGCATCATTGGTGATCCGTCCTACATCCTTCCCCACCCGCCACCCATTTCCCCCGCCATATTAGTATGGCGGGGGGACCGTGGCGGACGGGAAGACCGCCTGCCGCTTTTCTGCCCAGTCAACAAGTCGACCTTGCGGAAAAGGGTTTAATATGTTGGCAGTGTCTTCTAGACACCGCCATCCATCATATCAGGATGCAGGCAGGTGGCAACCTTTCCGTGGCAGCGGTTTTGCCACAGAAAGGCATGCGGATCTTCAAGTTGGGGGCCCGTTGCAGGCCCCCAGGATGTTGGGGATGTGGGGGGGCACATGGGGGTACCTATGGTACCCCCCTGCATGTGCATGCACAACATGGCAGGCAGTGCACGGTGCCTGCCACGTTGTGCATGCATATGCACAACATGCACTTTTGGCATTGCGGCGGGTGATGCTGAAAGCACTGCCCGCCGCAATGCAAATATGCGTGATGCGCCCGCCAGTGTGGCGGGCGCATTCTAATATCCCCCACGGGACCACCGCACATATGGAAGGCAGTCCCATTTTCCGTCAGGATGGCGGGTGGGCAAAGTCTGCCCGCCATCCTAATGATGCCCTAACTCTCCTATAGAGTTGCTGACACAAGCAGTCACTCACCCATATAGCCACTCTCACACTCACTCACACATACAGTCACTTATAAAGTCCAAGACTCACATATACTGCCTTTCACATATGCAGTTACTCACTGATATAGCACTGAGACATCCATAAACTCACCGACACAGCCATACGCATACTCACTCACACATACAGCTCCTCACAGATGTACTCATGAACACATAAACCCAGTGAATCACTGACTCACACATCCATGCAGTGAGTCACACACGTCTCCACCCACCCACAGAGACACTCAGGGACCCATACAGTCACTCAGACAACCAATCATTAACCCATATAGACACTCATATTGAAACTCATGAACCCATGAAGCTACTTACACACCAACTGACAGACTCATACAGACACTCACACACATTAGTCAGTCACCCATGCATTTACTAAGACACATTTATCACTCATTTATACAGTTAGGCATGCAGGCACCCACTAAATCATCCATTCAGACACTCATACACCCACTCATTCTTCAATATACCTTGGTGTGTGTATGTATATATATATATAAATCCCAACCAAACTCTTGGACACCATAATCAACTTGTATTCCCAGACGTGGGTTCAGGTCAGGAAAGGAGACGGGCACAGCATAACCAAAAAGTTCCAAAACCTTAATGGGTTAAAACAATGGTGTGTACAGGCACCCAACCTCTTTAACATCTACACTGCCAACCTCGATAAACAACTACGGTCAATTCAATCTGACCCCCCAAAACTGGGCAACGTCCCCACACCCAGTTTACAATACGCGGATGACATTGTGCTCCTTGCACAAACACCTGTAGGCCAGCAGCGAATCATCATCAAACTAGGAGCTTATACCATCATGGCTCAACTAACCATCAACTACCAAAAAACAAAAGTGATGTGTTTTGCCAGACGAGTCAAAACAAAGGCACTCCGCAAATTCATCTGGCACCTGGATGGGCAACCTCTGTCCCTGGTAGACTCATACAAATATTTAGGTTTCCATATACACCGTAACCTCAATTTTAAATTACAATTGGGACAAGGCCGTACCAGAGCCAAACAACTGCGGTTTGACTTCAGAGTCTTAAAGAATAAACTTACTGGGTGTTCTACAGGTCATTTGCTTAAAGCCATTTCAGCAAAATTCCCACCCTCGATCTCATATGGCTCGGAAATTCTAAATCTGAAAGACGCAATCTCCTTAAACTCAGCACAATCAACCTTCTTTAAGGACCTGCTCTCGATCCCCTGACATATTTCACAATCCCAAATTCGACTCGAGTACGGACTAAGAAACCAAACTCCCGACAGACAAGGGGCATTAGCAAAATACTACTGGAGAAGGAGGGATGCAGAGGACAACACCCTTGCACATCACTGTTGGGAAGAAATCGAAACCCAAGCCAGGCTAAACAGCTCGACGTTCAGTGTTCTGAAGGATTTCATCGTGGCATTGCAGCTAGAGGAGGCCTGGCTTACCCTCCCCACCTATTCCAGTTTTAAAACCGTAGTGAATAAGGCAATCAAAAGGACCTCCTTATTAATAGACAAAAAAGCTTTCTCAAAAAAAAAACATGCCTGGGCCGTGATCCAAGGCTATCAGCGGCAGAAACCCCAACCCCAACCCTACCTGCTAGACCACTTTTCCCAGGAGAAACAGCACTACCTAATGTTACTGCGGCTGGGGTCATTTCCATCAAAAGACTTGACACCAAAATGGAAATACCCCAGGCAATCCAAGGGATGTCGCTTATGCGGAGGATGGGACGAGTCTTTTCTATACTTATTATGCATCTGCCCTTCCCTGGTAGAGACCCAAAGAACGGTCCTCCGGGAAGCCTTTAGGAAGGAACAAATAAGTTCATGTAGAGTAGCCGTCATCCAATGCCTCGGAGGACTATCAATCCAACTGTCCTGTAGAGCCATAAAATTCCTCAAAACCGCAGCAACAGACCTGGAAAAAAAGAAAAGCATTAACTAACTTAATAAGTTCCAGTACACCTCGTCCAGAAACTCACTTATTGTGTTGTCTGTATGTTTCATACTCACCTGTTTTACTCCAAAATGTACATTTTATGAATGGTGGTTCTCCACCCTTTTATGATTTTTTTTAATGAAATCAAATAAAAGTATTTATTCATTCATTCATTCATTCATTATATATATGATGATGTCATCAGTAATGTCATTTGAAATGTCATCAGTGATGTCATGAGTGATGGATGTCACTGACCATGTCATGAGTAATGTAATATGTGACATCATCAGCAGTGCATTGCGGGGGTGCGAGTTATAGTTAGCTCAGATAACTATAACGGCTGAATTTCTCTGATTTTGTATGAGTAAAATGTCAGCCTAACTATAACGTACCTGAAACCTATGTTATTTTCAGTGAATATCTAAGGTTTTCAGTGAAAAAAAAAAAATATATATATATGTGTAAATATACATAAATATATGTATATAAATATATGTGTGTGTGTTTTCAGTGAAAAAAACAAATGTTACAGGCACATTATAGTTAGGAAATAGAATTGAAAAAAACCTTAGAAATTCAGTCAAAAAAACAAAGCTTACAGGGACGTTATAGTTAGGCTAAGATTTCACTTGTACAAAACCATAGAAATTCAGTCATAGTTACCTTAGCTAGCTATAACATACGACCACTCAATACACTGCTTATGACCTCACAGTGACAAGTAGTAATTTTCATCCCGCTCTAGATGTTTGTGTATTAAAAGGAACTGGAAGAGGAGTTATGTTTGAATTGTGTCCTTTATTAGAACAACACGCAAACATACCGACATCGTCGGAGGACGCAGAGAGACATGATCTAGAGACACCGACCCTTGAAGACTTAAGTACACCTTATCTTGGGGTTGCGGCGGCTAGTGGTGTGCTTCTACAACTGGGGTCGGTTGTAATGACCAGGACCTCTACATCACCCCCGTAAACACAACGGGAAGGTAGGGAAGGCCAATTTTAAACAGGTCACGGAGGAGACAAGAGCCCCCTGTATTTTGTCCTAAGCACACTGGATTTAGCTTTACACTCCCTCATGGTAGTGACGGAAGGGTAGTAAACAAAGTGTATGGGTAAAATAAATACCCACATTTAAACTCATTGGGGATCTAAGAAGAGGAAAGGGATATTTTAGCAATGGGCCTTCATAAATTAAGAGACATGGGGACAACTAAAACATTTGTAAGATAGAGTATCATGGGAACGTATCACACATTTTAGCAACCTCTGAGACTAAACTGGTGATAATACTAAAAGAAGAGTGAGACTATATGAACTTTTATGGACAGCCCTCTTGAGGAATATGTTTTTCTTACAGTGTGTGACTACAGTGCGGTGTTCCCACTTCGGTCCCGGGCTAAGAGAATTACTAATGAGACAAACAGTAGTCTTGTAGTATGTTGTAATATGGTGTTTTTAATAGGTCATTTTGGCACTCAGTTGGAGAGTTCCATATTCCACATGGTGTTGGGGTAATGTGTTTGCTAATGGAAAACCTTATTTTTATAAAAATAATTTGGGTTACACTTGTGTACGGAGAATAGAAAGTACATTTGACACTAGGGAGCAATGATAGTAATGGGGGTCAGAAACGGTTATTTGACTACTTTTAATTTGTGTCTCCTTACAGATGTGATTGGCAAGTGTGGTTACTCAGAAACAAGTAAGGCCTAAATATTAATTTCTAAGCAAGTCAAAATGAGACTCTAAATGCTTGAAATAACCAAAAGCCATCAATACCCTGAGGAAGGCAAGTGGCCCATCAGGGCAGTAGCTATTGGCAGGCCTGGGCATAGTTCACGGTGTTTTGCTATGCGTAACTCCCAGAAGTTACAAAAAAACTCTGCAGAGTTCCGCACGTGGCAGAGTGAAGTGCAAACTGCTATTTGCGCTGGTCTTCCTGCCGCTCGGGTAGAAATTCTACCCAAGCGGCAGCTCGGGCTCACAAACTTACCGTTCGCAATTGCAAGTGGGAAAAAACTCCAATGCACTACGCGAAGCTGAGTTTTCTGCACTTCGCGAGCACCGCGGAGCACGCAGCGCAGAACCTCTGCGAACTGAGTGGAATTCAACGCCCAGGCCTAGTTATTGGCTGAAACATGTCGGTTAAAGCAAATGGAGTAACTCCTCCTATACACCCAACATTCTGTGGCTATTTTTAAAACTTGTATTCTTTGGGCGGATTGCTTTTAATTCAATTGTACATTTTGCTACCTGCTTTCTTCTGCTGCTTGCTACCCGGTCCACCACGGGTTCTCCCGATTGTTGTGGAGGGAGCAGCAGTCTTCCATCTTTCTGGAGGAGACAGGGGGAGGCAGAGCACTGACGTCAGCAGACAGCAGACTTGGAGGCTTTAAAATTCATGCCCCTGACTTCGCACAGCTGATGCGCGACTGCAGGAAGCATTAGCGCTAGCTGTGGCTATTTCTAAAACTTGTATTCTTTGGGCGGATTGCTTTTAATTCAATTGTACTTTTTCCTACCTGCTTTCTTCTGCCGCTTGCTCCCCGGTCCACCACGGGTTCGCCCGATTGTTGTGTTGTGTCTGCGCCCGTCCGTGTCCGACCGGGGCCAGGGGCCACAACCCCTGCCCCTTTTTCTAAAGCGATAAGGAAATATTACCCTAGTCTCCTATATGATTTATGACAGAGCCCAGAAGCTGATTGCATTTCCCTCAAACTCGACCACCCCATTTTACCATGTCCTTGCTGTAATTTCACTTGCACTTCTTTACATAAGAAACCACAGTCGCAGAATACTGCCGCCCGGCTGAATTCCATCAAACAATCATCAGCTGGGGAAAGAACTATCAAAACCCAATCTAAAGAGTTTACATTTCTTAACCTAAATTGTAGGTCCCTTGCTAAACATAAGGAGGATATCCTTGATCTCCTCCACAACTCACAACCACAACCAGAAGGAATTTTCCTTAAAGAAACTTGGTTACATGAAAGCTCCGGCCCTGACATTGCAGCGGCCCTACCGCCAACTTACACAATTGTTAGGAAAGATCGAGGAGATAAAATCGGTGGCAGTATCGCAATAATTTTTCAAAAAGATTATTTGTGTAAATGGGAGACACCACCTTGTGGAGGCTGTGAAGCTGTTTTTCAGACTCCTCCTTACTCTTCAGTTCACGCTGACAGGCTTTTTGGTATATCGCCCCCTTGGCGCAGCAGGGCCATAAGCGGCAAGGTTTCCAGACATTATTGCCCCTTTCTTGCTTAATGCAGGAGTAGAAATTGGAAGAATTTAGATATTGACTCCCTAAATCAACATCTTGTGAGCAATATTCCTGATTTTTCTTCCATCAAGATCTCGGACGCAGCTGCCATCCACACTTGGATTACGGCATCTGTGAAAACCTGCCTCCCCACTTCACTGAAGAAACTAAATAATCACCACCCTCGTGCCCTATGGTTCACCGAAAAATAAACAATTGAAAAAACAAAATGTAAGGCCTTGGAAAGATGCTGGAGAAAGGATTATGCCTCAGAATCCAAGCATAGCTATAAAACTGCTACGAGAGAATATAATTCCCTATGTAAAGCAGCGCGTGCTGAATATGTGAACAAAACTATTACATCAGCACATAAAAATACAAAAGTCCTGTTCAAATTAGTTGGGGATCTCTCGGGAGCAACTTGTCAACCGATACCCCGATACTTAATGAAGCACACTGTGAAGTTTTTCATCGAAAAAGTAGAAAAGATTTATGCAGAACTTGGGACGGCAACTATCAATACGGAAAAAACACATAATGAACTCATCCCCCACTCTAGACTGTAACAACCCAGTCGGGTCCCCTGATTCGGCCTCTACTATGAAAATAACAAACTGGCAACTCTTAGACCCTTTGTCTTTTAATGTTATTCTAAACAGTCTTAAATCAGGCTCCCCTAACGACCCACTTTCAGTCAATATTTAGCAAAAACTAAATTCTTCCTCATTAAAGATCACTATGGAGTTATTTAATGCCTCACTGAGGGAAGCCGTCCTACCAGCAGAGTGGAAACACGCAATGGTTCTTCCCCTTTTGAAGAAACCTAATGCGGATCCAGCTGAGCCTTCCAACTTACGCCCGATTTCCTTACTCCCTGTTTTCTCTAAGATCTTGGAAAAACATGTGAACCAACAGCTTACACAATTTGTGGAATCTAATAACATCTTACACAGATCCCAATCAGGCTTTAGAGCCGGATACTCCACAGAGACTACTCTCTTAGGCGTCACAGAAACAATACACCAGCATCTGGATAAAGGGGAAACTGTGGCACTCATCCTATTAGACCTGAGTGCCGCCTTTGACACGGTGTCTCATCTTACCCTTTTAAAAGCACTCCAGTCCCTGGGGATTGCAGGCTCAGCTCTGGATTGGATTAAAAACTTCCTTACCAATAGGAATTTTCAGGTCTTCTCCCCATCGGCTTGCTCCAAGATCTATGCATCTCCGTATGGAGTACCACAGGGCTCGATTCTCAGTCCCTTGTTATTCAATCTCTACGTCAGCCCTTTAGCTACTATCGCGGAATTGGCTGGGTTGTCGATCTTCTCTTATGCGGATGACACCCAGCTTCTCTTTTCATTATCCGCCAATGAAAACTCCAGAGTTTCATCCTTACAGGTAGGGCTGTATAAAATCGCCAGCTGGATGCACATTAACTGGTTAAAGCTAAATGGGGGAAAGACGGAGGTCTTGGTCATGGGGAAAGATAAAGATCTCTGGGGCCCGCACCACTGGCCGCCAGAAATGGGTGAACTTCCTAAACCGGTGCAAACTGTACGGAATTTGGGCATAGTGAATGATGATCACCTGTCTATGGAACAGCAAGTAGCTTAAGACCACATCTATCTACTTCACTATTCTTATATGGCTCCGTAAGATGCTATGGATGCTGCCTGAATCCACTCAAAGAACGGTTATCCAGGCCTTAATCTTGTCGAGGCTGGACTATGGCAACATCCTATATCGAGGAGCAAATAGGGAGTTAGTACGTAAGCTGCAGGTGGTACAGAATTCCGCAGCCAGGTTACTTTGTTGTACCCAAAACATCCTCCATCACAGGCGCTCTTCATGACCTTCACTGGCTCAGGTTGGAGCACCGGACTAAATTTAAGGCCTTATGCTATATGCATAAGATTAAACTAGGCACAGCACCCCATTACCTGTGCTCACTTGCCCAGACATATCTTCCTACTCGTCTTCTCCGTTCCTCATCTCAAGCCAATTTTCTGGTTCCCAGATTTAAACTATCACTCATGGGCGGACGCTCCTTCTCCTATCTGGCATCTATGTTGTGGAACTCACTGTCCTCTTCCCTCCGCCATGAAGTCAGCCACAAAAGCTTCCGCAAAGACCTTAAGACCTGGCTATTCAACCAGTAAATGCTGTCTTCTCTGTTCGCAATTTGTCCTGGGCACCGGGAAACCTCCGGGTAGCTGTGCGCCTTATGCATTTAATTTAATAATAATAATAATTCATTTTTAACCCTGTCAAAGGAGATCATGAATAAAGGAGTATATTCGGCACCCTCTTAGGCAGTTTTAACTTGTATTTCTTTCTGCATTAGGGATCCCTCACTTGGAGAACTTCTCTTTCTTTCTTGTTTCTTCCCCCTTTTTTAAGCAAATCAGTGCTCCACCCTGTGTGTTGGTCTGCACCAGGTTGTTGACTGCAACCCTATGATGAAGCATGTCACTACATAGTGGGTGAGGGGAGTCTTAAAAAATCTAATGATTTTCCCCTAAGTTTTTATATTTCTGAAATACTCACATTTTTACCCCCTAGGAAAAACAGCTAGTGTATTTAAAAATAGAGAGAATATTCGCTCAGTTGCTGTTTTTCTTTTACAGCATATTTCAGTACTTCTCTTTAGGTGAGTTTAATGGTGGCTATGTTAATCAGTTATTTGGATTGAGAAGGATAGTGGAGGGATAGAAGATGGAAAAAGGTTTGCATTTATATAGCATTTGCTACCCTTGATGGGGTATTGAGGCACTGTATCGGTGAGTAGCCCTCTACTTCTGAACCCATGAAGAATTAGTGGTGAATTAGCATAGTGCAAATATTAAAGTAATTTGAGTGGTGGATATTTTAGTCAGTTATATGGATTAAGAAGGATAGTGGAGGGATAGCGAAGGGTGAAAGGTTTGCATTTATATAGCGCTTGCTACCCATGATGAGGTGTTAAAGGGCTTTTTGGCGAGTAGCATGCTGCTTTGGAAACAGTGCTAGTAGTGAAAAAGTATAGTGAAATATGAAAGTAATTTGAGTGATGGATACGTTAGTCAGTTATTTGGATTGAGAAGGATAGTGAAGGGGTTGAAAATGTAAAAAGGTTTACGTTTATATAGTAGGGCTTGCTTCCCCTGATGAGGTGTTGAAGTTCTTTTTCAGTGAGTAGCATGCTATTCCGGAACCCATAAAGGATTAGTGGTGATATAATATAGTAATATGTGAAATTAATTTGAGTGGTGGACATGTTAGTCTGTTATTTGGATTGAAAAGGATAGTAGAGGGATAGAAGGAAAGGATTAGGATTTTTTTGTTTGTTTGTTTTGGAGCTCATAGCAGCAGTAGGAGGAGGCTTGGTATGAGTATAAGGGAGGTGTGGGGGGATGAGTAAAAGGGAGGTGGAGGGGTAAGAGTCAGAGGAAGGGTTTAGAAAGGCTTGTTTTGGGGGATCCAAATAGTAAAAAGAGGTATGAGATGATGCAAGTAGGGGTGGAGTAGGGAAGAGTCTTAAAAGGGTTATTTTTTGGATCATAGTACTGGTATGAGGTTTGGGATGAATGAGAGAGTGGAGGTAATGGATACATTGATAGAGGAATAGGGTGAGAAATAGGGTAGTGCATTGGAAAGAGTAGTAGAAAGAGGTTTGAGATGAGTCAGAGAGTTCAGCTAGAGGATATATTGAGAGCGGCATAGGGTGAAAAATAGGGTGGTGCATTGGATATGCTGAATTAGAAGAAAAGTAATAAATAAGTAAAGGTAATAAATATATATATCCAAAAGTAATGAGTACATGGAGGTGATATAGATGCATAGGAAGGTAGTATATGTAGATTAAAGGTGCATTAAATAAACTCTGGCTTTCAAGTCTTGTACTTTAAATTAGTTTTATTTATTTATTTTTATTTTTTGTAGATCAATAGTGAAGCAATTGTAGATAAATTGCTATGATAAAAAGATTTACTTATTTATGCAGTCACTTATATACATGTTAAAAAACATAGAATAATGTAACTTTCGTTAATATGTACATTTGTTAAGCAGAACTAATGAATATCTATATAAAATATATTTTTTTAAACATATATATTCGACACATTTCTTACATATCTATGGTACAAATAAAGGCTTATATACAGAGAGATATGCTGTATATTTCTATCTGTTTGATTATGGTGGTTATGTGGGGAGGAACCAATTCTTAAGCAGTGTTCTGACGATAAGGTGTTATCCATCTATCTTATGATGAGGGGTAAAGAGTTCCATAGTTTGGCTGCTTGAATAGAGAATGATGTGCCCCCATTGTTTTTTCTTGTATCTTAAGATTTTGTGGCGAGGTGCCACTCTAGAGCGGAGGTTCCTTTGTTGAATGTGTTTGGTGAATTTATTCCTGATGAAGAGCGCTCCCGCCCTATGTATTGCTTTGTGGATGATACAAAGCAGCTTGAACGTGGAATCTTCTGGCAAACGGTAAGCAATGCAGGACTTTCAAGGTAGGAGAGATATGGTCTTGCAGTTTTATACTTATGAGTAGTCTGGCAGCCATGTTTGGAATCCGTTGTAGTCTTTTCATGGTTGTTAACGGTGATCTGTGGTAGAGGCTATTGGCGTAATTGAGTTTGGACAAAACAAAGAAGATGGTAGTCTGGATCTTTCGAGGATATTCAAAATGGGGGAAGATTTGTTGCAGAGTTTTTATAGTAAGAAAGCTTGATCTTACTAGTTTGTCCAGTTGGGCATTCATCGATAGCTTGGAGCTTATGGTCATTCCAAGGTTTCTTACTTCCTTCGATAGTTTAGGCAGTATTCCCAGATCATCAGGTCACACGGCGAGTGGGACATAATGTTTCCAATTGCCACACATGAGTATTTCCGTTTTGGAAGCATTCAATCTGAGATGGCTCCACATCATGCATTGATCCATGGCTCTGAGACAACTGGAAATTAGCGAGTTTCTAATGTCTTTGGGGCATTGCAGTTGAAGGAGTATTTGTGCGCCATATGCATGGTTATAACACGTGAGGTGAAGTTGATTGAAGAGTGCCGGTAATTACTTCATTTAGATGCTGAAAAGCATGGACAAGATAATAGACCCTTGAGGGACCCCTGCTTTTGTGAAGTACAGTTTGGTAGACAAAGGTGGGGTATAGAATCTATAGATGACATTAGTTCTGCTTCTGTTTCAAAGTTAGGTCACGATGCAGGCTGCAGCAGTCCCCTTTATGCTTGCTTCGTAGAGTCTTTTTTAGCAGAGTGTCATCATCAACCGTGTCAAAGGCAGCCGAGAGGTCCAACAGAAGTAGCACAGCAACCCCATTGCAGTCAACGGTGTTCTTCAGATCATACCAGATGGCACGGAGGGCGAATTCTGTGCCTCTTCCTGAAAGGAATCCCGTTAAGAAGTCTGAAAGTATGGCATTCTCTTCAATGAACTGTAATATCTGGGCGAAAGCTGCTCATTCTATCAATTTGCTCAGGAAAGGTCCGTTTGAAATCGGCCTGTAGTTGTTAGGGTTCAGCGGGTCCAAGTTTGCTTTCTTCAGTAATGGGCGTAGCTATGGCTTTTTGAGTTCTTCTGGGAATATTCCGGTATTTAAGGAGTTGTTGATGATTTTCCTTACTGGAGTGGCAGCAGAGGTGGATGAACGTAAGGTAGTTTTAGGTTTGTCGCTTAGTGTTGTTTCATGTTGGAAGGCAAGCAAATGGTGGTCTAAACCATGAAACCGGACTCATCGTTTGAAAGGTAATTAGTTCTGTAATAGCGAAAATGACATCTAGGATGTATCCAGCGATTTGTGGACGATCTGATGCAGGTTCAGTGCTTCTAGACCAGCGATAAATGTTTTTGGATGGGGCATATTTGGATTGTCAAACCAAATGTTGAGGTCACCCAGAAAGCAGAGGTTGGATTGTAGTGTTATCAGGCTTGAAACTGTCTAGAAGTGCGTTTTGGAATGTTGACTTGCTAGGTGGAGGTTTGTAAAGAGTAGGAAGTTACAGGAGAAAGACGGTGTAGGATTGCATCTGGTGAAAAGGGCCCCACAATCTTTTATGGAGACATTGTCAACTTTAGTGATATGCAATGTTTGCCTGAATACAACAGCTAGGCCACTCCTTTTTTGCCTATACAATTTTGGGTGCTCGTTTGATAGCCTAGAGGAACGGCTTCATGCAGGACTGGAGCCATATCATCTCCCAACCATGATTCAGTTATAAATAGTATGTCTGGTTTTGCGTCAGTGAGAAGGTCATGGATGTGATGTTAGTTCTTAGAGAGTGTTTGAGCATTTATTAGTAGACAGTTTAGAGAATGTGCTTTAGAGATAGTATGACTCTGTTTTGTGGGGGAGTGAGCAGTTGGTGTGTCCTTAATGTTGGTATTATGTATATGAGGATAGCAGTTGTGTAGCTTTTCTGCATCGTGTTTTTCATCCAGCAGGCTAAGAAGGCTTTTTGATGGGTCTGCGTGAGTAGGTGGTGGAGACGGTGTTTGAGAGTGAGTTGGTGCGCTGTGTTGTTTTTGCAGTTTAACCTTGTTATACAGTAGACATCGAGAAGTGAAGTTGTGAAGTGTGGCATTTTGCTTATTTTGTTTGTGTCTGTTTATGGTGGAAGGTGTATGAGTTGTAGGTGGCAGTGCAGCATGTGGGTCATGTAGTAAAGTTCTAAAGTGTCCAATAGATGCAAGGAGGTTGAAAGAGAGTTGCTGTGATGCTGTATATGTGTTAGGTGTGGTGAAAGAGCGATAGCTTGGTATTGGAGTTTGTTTTCTGTGTAATTTGAAAGGTGGGTGTTTGTTTGCAGTTTGTCATGGTAAGTATTATGAGGAGTTGCGCTTGAAAGATTTTGTTGTACTGGTGTGCGTGATATGTTTTGTGTTTGAGAAGTAATGAAAGGAGATGCTGATGTATTTTTTTTATGAGACGAATTTGTTAGTATAGTACTGTTTGTGAGTGAAATTTGTAAGGTGAAGGGGGTGGTGATGTGTTTGTGAGTAGACTGTATGTTATGTGTAAGAGGGGATGAGAGTTGTGAGTGTTTGTCTTAGATTTGTTTGCTGCAAGAGGTAATATGTGTGGTACAGTGGAGTGTAAATGTCGTGTGGTTGTCTTATTGTGGTTGAAAGGAGAGCAGGGTGTTGGTTGGAGAAATGATGAAAGGCAGAGTATAGGTTTGTTAGTGACAAAAAGGGGTCTGTGAGTAATTAGAGCAGGGTGTGTGTCTGGTTGGGATATAGTTCAGTGTGGTGTGGAATTGGGTTGTGTTAGTCATGAGTGGATTGGCTAGTGATATAGGATAGAGTTATGTAGTGTACTGTTTGTAGATGGTGGTGATGAGTGGTAGTTGGGATAGAAGGGTGTATAGGTGTGGTTTGTTTGGTTTTGTAGTGGATGCTGAGACATAGACTTTTATATAGGGTTAGTTTGTAGTAAATTAGTAGAGTGCTTGTGCTGTGGGTATGTTCCGGCCCTAATCCTGACCATTCGCGAACATGCTCAGGCACTCACCCTTGTCCTCTCCACACCTAGCATTGACGCCTAGGCTGAGACGCCCTAAGCCCTGCTCTTATATAGCCCTAATAATCAGGTGACCCCTTCAGCCAATGGGAACCCTAGCCCTATTAAATCACAACACTAGCCCTAACCCTAGAACCAAGAACTTACAACCAATCATAGCTCGAGTCCAAGCACTCAATCAGGCACAAAACCCTATACCCTATGTCCAAAAGAAAGCCTAAATCCGAACCCTAGCCCCAACCCTATTCCCAGCAACCAATTACACAGGAAACCCTAAACCCTATATCCACTAGAAAACCTAAACCTAGCCCTAGTCAAAACCCTAGTCACAGCAGCCAATCACACAGGAAACTCTAAGCCTTATATCCAATAGAAAGTCTAACTCTAGCCCTAGTCCTAACCCTAGTCTCAGCAACCAGTCACATAGAAAACCCTAAGCCCTAACTCCAATAGAAAGCCCAGCCCCAGGAACCAATCCGAAACCCTAAACGTATCCATCAATCAGATCACTAACCCTAAGCCCTACATCAATAGAATCCCTTACAGAGGAACCAATCAGTACCCTCAAATACCCAACCAATGAGAACACTAAGCTTAATCCAATAAAAAACACGAGATGCTACCACCAATCAGTGCACACATGTAGCATCCAATAGCATATTATATAAGGTCCCTGCGACCTCAGGCACGGTTTGCTGGCCAGGGAGTTGAAAGCTACTCCTCAATTCAGAATCTCCTCAGAGACAGACAGGCTCAATCCACACTTTAGACTTCTGCAGGTAAGGGCCTAACAAACTTTGCTCACTAACAATTCTGTTTGTATAAACCTTTACTCACTCTCCTTGCCAAAATACGTGTGGACAGTCCCTAAAACCACAGCTTAAACAGCTCACAGCAGATTACTGCTGTCTCAGAGCACCCTCTCTTCAATCTCTGATGTAGAATTTCCCTGTTGCTAAGGGGGGCAGAGGAGATCTGGTTTCACTCACTTGCTAACACAAAATGGGAGCTGGGGTAGATTGCTTAACATACAGGTCTGAGCACAGAGCAAGGGAGAAAATAGGAGGGAAAAACAGGTAGTCAAGGGGAATATGAGAAACACCCCCCACAGATTTTAGACTGCAAATCCCACAATTCAACAGGTTAAATGAAACAGTCTCGGGCAAGTAAAAAACACAGGTTTTTAAACAAAACAGGTAAAAAATTATGCAATTACGGGCAGGTTAAAAACTTCAATCATTAAACTGTAACAACCACAAGCAAAAACAGTTAAAAATGATGCAATCATGGGTAGGGGAAATCACTTTTTAAATTTCAGGAAAGAGACAGCACTAGTTTGCCTCCCTACCACCTCCTAGTCTTTGGTTCACTGTAATCTGGGGCACAGGGAAACTGCAGCTCACAAAATGGAGGTGGATGTTTTGGGATTCATACAGCAAACCTTTAAGGGGCCTGGGCTGGTGTGAGAGGAGGGCTCAGGGGTGCCTGGGAGCTGGGGAGCCAATCAGCAAGCTTAGGCTGCTCCTCAGGGGGGCTAGAAAGCTTCAAACAACCGTTGCCCTCGTGCTCTGTGAGACTTACTGGAGGTAGCAGAAGGGGTTCTTGGCCCCCAAGCACATTACATTACATCCCCAACCAGTAGTGTGCCAGGAGGTGCATTTGCAGAGTGGTGGAGAAAGGGATTGGGGCTCCCGATTAGCTCTCAGCAATTACACTATTTGGAACTTACTGGAGGTAACAGGAGGGGTTCTTGGCCCCCAATGACCCTCAGCATCCAAGGGACTTCATCCTCCAACCAGTAGTGCACCAGCAGGTGTGTTTACTGAGTGGTGGAGAAAGGGGGCGTGGCCATTGACAACCTCTCAGCAATCCTGCTGTTTGGAACTTACTGGGGATAACATGAGGGCTTATTGACCCCCAAGGACCCTTAGCAGCCAATGAGTCTACCTCCAACCAGTAGTGCACCAGGAGTGGTGGCAAAAGGGGGTGTGGCCTCCAGCGACTTGGCGGCTGGCGTCTGAAAAAAACTCCTTTGATTAGGGAAAGAAGGTCTAGTGGCACCCTTTCCCTGTCCGATTCCGGCCCCAGGGATTCCATTCCCCAGAGCTGGGCCACTTAGACTAGGGGAGGGAGGCTGCACGGCTCCGCTCCCTGGCCCGCATTCGGCCTCAGGGACCCCATCCCCTGGGGCCCATCCTTTTTAAAAGGAGTGTCTCCAGGGCACCCACTCTCCATTGGGTCTGCGGGAGAGCCTGAAGGCCCCCGCGGTCCCTGTTGGCTTTTGATCTCCCGAGGGACTGGGCTTTCCTTTTAAACATAGGGACAAGCTGAACATGCAGCTCCCTCTGTCTGAGAGCAATTCTTCTCCGCATCGAGCAAGGAAGAGCATTTTCAATGCTCCCGCTTGCTGGAATAGGGTTAGCCTCCTTGGCTGCTGTGACTTGGCGAGAGCAGTAATGCTCTTGCCAAGCCACAGCAAACAGCTATGTCACAAGGGTGGGCACCCTGGGACATAGCATGAGCTGGCTTTGGTGGGTGGTGGTCCCCAGGGTCATCTATGGCTACAGGACGGTCACGTGGCCTCTTCTCAGTTATTTAAAAAGAAGATGGTGCCATGGAGGTGGTGGGCCCTGGTGCCTGGCGGGGTTCTGTGAGGCCCCCCCAATGCATATTCATTATGCCCCTGGAGGTGGTGGTCCCTCGGGCTGGGGGGTCCGAGAGACCCCCCATAATAATACATTAGCCCTGAGGAGGTGATGGTCCCCAGGGTACGGGGAGTCTAAGAGGACCCCCATTTCTTTTTTAACATGTGCCCCAGGGAGGTGGTAGTCCCATGTTCCTGGGGAGGTCTGAGAGACCACCCTTTTAAAATATATAAGCTTGGCGAGGTGATGGTCTCTGTGGCATTAATAAGCACCAGGAGGGGGACCGTGTGCCCACCTCCTTTACTAGCAACATTCCCCTAGGACCTGGCCCACCCTGGGGCCAATTACTAATGAAGCGAGTTTCTTTTTTCATTTTCCGCAGGATCCACGGATCCAACTCCACGCCCACCATTTATTTAAAAAAACAACACTTTTCGGCCCAGCGAGGTCTGGGGGGGGGGGGTGGGGGGGGGGGGGGTTAACAGGGTATTTCTACCCTTCCCACTTTTTTTATAAGAAATTCTGGAATTCGGCTCAAGCTGAGTCCCTAGATGGCTGCCAACATTTCCTAGTTTGTATTGTTAGTAGCCAATCAGATCTTAACAAGAGATCATGAGTGGTCACTGAGCTTTTGCATTCCTATATATACAAATTTGGATTTTAGTTAACCCCTTCGCTGCCAGGCCTTTTCCCCCTCCTGTGCCACGCCGTTTTTTGGCTATTTGGGGTAGTGCGCGCTGAGGCCCCTGTAACTTTTTGACCACATAAGGTATCCACGCCAAATTTGCGTCCTTTTCTTCCAACATCATGGGGATTCTGAGGGTATTTTTAGAAAGAAGACTACCAGTAGTTCCTCAGAGAGAGAAGAGGGGTGGAGGTGAATCGGTGATTGAGCCTAAGAGGACTACATGTACACTATGTGTAAAGTGGGTAATCCTTTCGTTGGATTTTAATGCCCTCACACACCCTTTCAGGTGTCATGCTTCATCATCTGGGCTGCTCCTCGTCGGGCCGGCGGTGCAATGCCTAACGGGCTCCCTAAAAAGGGGCACTTTATCGGAGTTCTTTTAATCCAACAGCCGTCAGGTGAAGTGCGGGTGTGTGGGCCTGGTTATTGTAGATACAAAAAGTGAGTTAAAACAGGGTCGAAAGTACCAGTGTGGAAAATCAATTTATTCTAAAGGTCTCCTTCCCTGATTAAAAAGGTGTATGTAGCACTAAGTAGAGTGTAATGTCTCTAGTTGTAGTGCATGGGATTGGTGGTCAACATGTTTCTCGCAATGAGCACGTGCGCTCGCGATTCGTCAGGACCTATCTACAATAGTAAGAGGGGACTATCTATAATATAATGGTCTCCTAGTCACAGTGAGTCATGTGAACAAAAAACTTGTTTCTAAAATACCTGTAAAGGTCTGGTGCTACCCTATTCAGTAGGACTGTAGACCACAACAGGGCTCGGTGGACTCAGCGTGCGGCGATTCTGAGGGTACTCAGGGTTAGTGGATTCCCCTGGAGGGGTCACAGAAATGAGCCAAAATACAGCAAATTTCATTTTTTTGGGGGGAAAATGGGAAAAACGGGCTGCAAATGAAAGCATCTGGGTTTTTCCCTGGAAGTGTTATCAAAAAAGGGTTTGTGGGGCTGAAATCACCATTTCCCCAGCTTTTAGGGGATATCAGACTTTTGTCAGAAACCCAACATTTTTCTGGGACATAGCCTATTTTTGCTATTTTTTGTGCTTTCGACCTCCTTCCAGTTATTGGTAGAAATGGGTACAAAAGCAATAATGGATCCTGGAAAGCTATACATTTTGGTGAAGTAGACAAAATTCTGAATTCAGCAAGGGGTCATTTGTGTAGATCCATCAAGGTTTCTTTATAGAAACTAACAGTTAAATATAGGATAAATTGAAAATTTGTTGAAAAAAAGCGCCTTTTGTGTCAACGTTTTTACCTGTAACTTATTCTAATTTTGACAGCTCTTTGAAAGCAACATACCGTTACATCTGCTGGACATTTCTGGTTGTGGGGATATATAGGACTTGTAGGTTCACCAAGAACCCGACGAACCCAGAGCCAAAAACTGAGCAGCAACTTACAATGGTTTTTTATTATGTACCGGGTATATAGTAATTATTCTGTAAAAATGTGTACATGGAAAAATCGGTAGGAAAGACACCCATGTATTTCTGAAATGGGAACAAAATATAGAGTTTAGAAACAGTAGATATTTGCACATTTCCGAAATTGGGAGTACTCATACTAGCATGAGAATTATCAGTCATTTTTTAGAATGACTTCTTTTTTACACAATGTCTTTCATTTGGAAGGCAGAAATGCATCGAAAGTCAATAGGTAATAACAGTTCCTTTACAAATCTGAATTACCCTAAGTCTCCCGATAAAAATGGTACCTCACTTGTAGGGGTAGGCATAGTGCCCACAACAGGAAATGGCTCAAAACCCAACGTGAACACACCACATTTTCACAATGCAAAATTACCCTTTTTTAGCAAAGTGCCTAGCTGTAGTTTTTTAACCCTAGCTCTGCCGGCACCTGGGGAAACCTAGCAAACCTATACATTTTTGAAAACTAGACACCCAGGCAAATCCAGGATGGGGTGACTTGACTGCCTCCCACCACGTTCTGTTACCCAGAATCCCTTGCAAACCTAAAAAATTGCCCAAAAAACCACTTTTTCCCCACATTTCTCTGGTGGAAACTTCTGGAATCTGCGTGGATCCACAAATTTCCACCCACCCCGCGTTCCCCAAAGTCTTCCGAGAAAAATGGTACCTCACATATGTGGGTCAGCCTACTGCCCGCGACAGGAAACGGCGCAAAACGCAACATGGACACACCTCAATTTTGTAGCGAAAAATGACCATTTTTAGGCAAAGTGCCTAGCTGTAGTTTTTTAACCCTAGCTCTGCCGGCACCTAGGGAAACCTAGCAAACCTATACATTTTTGAAAACTAGACACCCAGGGGAATCCAGGATGGGGTGACTTGACTGCCTCCCACCATGTTCTGTTACCCAGAATCCCTTGCAAACCTAAACAATTGCCCAAAAAAACACTTTTTCCCCACATTTCTCTGGTGGAAACTTCTGGAATCTGCGTGGATCCACAAATTTCCACTGACCCCGCGTTCCCCAAAGTCTTCCGAGAAAAATGGTACCTCACATATGTGGGTCAGCCTACTGCCCGCGACAGGAAACGGCGCAAAACGCAACATGGACACACCTCAATTTTGTAGCGAAAAATGACCATTTTTAGGCAAAGTGCCTAGCTGTAGTTTTTTAACCCTAGCTCTGCCGGCACCTAGGGAAACCTAGCAAACCTATACATTTTTGAAAACTAGACACCCAGGGGAATCCAGGATGGGGTGACTTGACTGCCTCCCACCAGGTTCTCCTACCCAGAATCCCTTGCAAACCTAAAAAATTGCCAAAAAAACACATTTTCCCCGCATTTCTGTGGTGGAAAGTTCTGGAATCTGCGTGGATCCACAAATTTCCACCCACCCCGTGTTACCCAAAGTCTTCCGATAAAAATGGTACCTTACATGTGTGGGTCGGCCTAGTGCCCGCGACAGGAAACGGCGCAAAACACATCGTGGACACACCTCAATTTCGCAGTATAAAATGAACCTTTTTTGGCAAAGTGCCTAGCTGTAGTTTTTGAACCCTAGCTCTGCCGGCACCTAGGGAAACCTACCAAACCCACACATTTCTGAAAACTAAAAACCCGGGGGATTCCAGGGAGGTATGGCTTGCAAGGATCCCCCAAAGTTTCCTTACCCAGAATGCCCTGCAAACCTCAAATTTAGCTGGAAAAAATCACCTTTTTCACACATTTTTGTGTGGGAAAGTTGTGGCATCACCGGGCTGACACAAATTTCCTACCACCCAGCGTTCCCCCGGGTCTCCCGATAAAAACAGTGCCTCCCTCGTGTGGGAGGCCCAAGTACCCGCGACAGGCAAGGGCCCACAACATATTGAGGCGACATGAAAATTGCCTACCTTAAAACGACCTGGTTTTGCAAGGGGGGTCACCTGCGTTTTTGGCCCGGTGCTCGGCGGCCACCTAGGGGAACCTACCAAACCCATACATTTCTGAAAACTAGACACCCGAGGGATTCCAGGGAGGTATGGCTTGTGTGGATCCCCCAACGTTTACTTACCCAGAATGCCCTGCAAACCTCACATTTTGCTGAAAAAATCACCTTTTTCACACATTTTTGTGTGGGAAAGTTGTGGCATCACCGGCTGTCCGGTGATGCCCGGGTGTCTAGTTTTCAGAAATGTGTGGGTTTGGTAGGTTCCCCTAGGTGGCCGCCGAGCACCGGGCCAAAAACCCAGGTGACCCCCCTTGCAAAACCAGGTCATTTTGAGGTAGGCAATTTTCATGTCGCCGCAATGCGTTTTGGGCCTTTGCCTGTCACGGGTACTTGGGCCTCCCACACGAGTGAGGCACCGTTTTTATCGGGAGACCCAAGGGAATGCTGGGTGGTAGGAAATGTGTGTCAGCCCGGTGATGCCACAACTTTCCCACACAAAAATGTGTGAAAAAGGTGAATTTTTCAGCTAAATTTGAGGTTTGCTGGGCATTCTGGGTAAGGAAACGTTGGGAGATCCATGCAAGCCATACCTCCCTGGAATCCCCCCGGTGTCTAGTTTTCAGAAATGTGTGGGCTTGGTAGGTTCCCCTAGGTGACCGCCGAGCACCGGGCCAAACACCCAGGTGACCCCCCTTGCAAAACCAGGTCGTTTTGATGTAGGCAATTTTCATGTCGCCTCAATACGTTTTGGGCCCTTGCCTGTCGCGGGTACTTGGGCCTCCCACACGAGTGAGGCACCGTTTTTATCGGGAGACCCAGGGGAACGCTGGGTGGTAGGAAATTTGTGTCAGCCCGGTGATGCCACAACTTTCCCACACAAAAATGTGTGAAAAAGGTGATTTTTTCAGCTAAATTTGAGGTTTGCAGGGCATTCTGGGTAAGGAAACGTTGGGGGATCCACGCAAACCATACCTCCCTGGAATCCCCCGGGTGTCTAGTTTTCAGAAATGTGTGGGTTTGGTAGGTTCCCCTAGGTGGCCGCCGAGCACCGGGCCAAAAACCCAGGTGACCCCCCTTGCAAAACCAGGTCATTTTGAGGTAGGCAATTTTCATGTCGCCGCAATGCGTTTTGGGCCTTTGCCTGCCACGGGTACTTGGGCCTCCCACACGAGTGAGGCACCGTTTTTATCGGGAGACCCAGGGGAATGCTGGGTGGTAGGAAATGTGTGTCAGCCCGGTGATGCCACAACTTTCCCACACAAAAATGTGTGAAAAAGGTGAATTTTTCAGCTAAATTTGAGGTTTGCTGGGCATTCTGGGTAAGGAAACGTTGGGAGATCCATGCAAGCCATACCTCCCTGGAATCCCCCCGGTGTCTAGTTTTCAGAAATGTGTGGGCTTGGTAGGTTCCCCTAGGTGACCGCCGAGCACCGGGCCAAACACCCAGGTGACCCCCCTTGCAAAACCAGGTCGTTTTGATGTAGGCAATTTTCATGTCGCCTCAATACGTTTTGGGCCCTTGCCTGTCGCGGGTACTTGGGCCTCCCACACGAGTGAGGCACCGTTTTTATCGGGAGACCTAGGGGAACGTGGGTGGTAGGAAATTTGTGTCAGCCCGGTGATGCCACAACTTTCCCACACAAAAATGTGTGAAAAAGGTGATTTTTTCAGCTAAATTTGAGGTTTGCAGGGCATTCTGGGTAAGGAAACGTTGGTGGATCCACGCAAACCATACCTCCCTGGAATCCCCCGGGTGTCTAGTTTTCAGAAATGTGTGGGTTTGGTAGGTTCCCCTAGGTGGCCGCCGAGCACCGGGCCAAAAACCCAGGTGACCCCCCTTGCAAAACCAGGTCGTTTTGAGGTAGGCAATTTTCATGTCGCCTCAATACGTTTTGGGCCTTTGCCTGTCGCGGGTACTTAGGCCTCCCACATGAGTGAGGCACCGTTTTTATCGGGAGACCCAGGGGAATGCTGGGTGGTAGGAAATGTGTGTCAGCCCGGTGATGCCACAACTTTCCCACACAAAAAAGTGTGAAAAAGGTGAATTTTTTTAGCTAAATTTGAGGTTTGCAGGGCATTCTGGGTAAGAAAACGCTGGGGGATCCACGCAAGCCATACCTCCCTGGAATCCCCCCGGTGTCTAGTTTTCAGAAATGTGTGGGTTTGGTAGGTTCCCCTAGGTGACCACCGAGCACCGGGCCAAAAACCCATGTGACCCCCCTTGCAAAACCAGGTCGTTTTGATGTAGGCAATTTTCATGTCGCCTCAATACGTTTTGGGCCCTTGCCTGTCGCGGATACTTGGGCCTCCCACACGAGTGAGGCACCGTTTTCATCGGGAGACCCGGGGGAATGCTGGGTGGTAGGAAATTTGTGTCAGCCCGGTGATGCCACAACTTTCCCACACAAAAATGTGTGAAAAAGGTGATTTTTTCAGCTAAATGTGAGGTTTGCAGGGCATTCTGGGTAAGGAAACGTTGGGGGATCCATGCAAGCCATACCTCCCTGGAATCCCCCGGGTTTCTAGTTTTCAGAAATGTGTGGGTTTGGTAGGTTTCCCTAGGTGGCCGCCAAGCCCGGGGCCAAAAACTCATAGGACCCCCTTTGCAAAACCAGGTTGTTTTGTGATAGGTAATTTTGATGTCTCCTCAATAGGTTTTGGGCCCTTGCCTCACGCGGGCATTAGGCCTACCCACGCAAGTGAGGTACCATTTTTCTCTGAAGACTTTGGGGAACGCAGGGTGTGTGGAAATTTGTGGACCCACGCAGATTTCAGAACTTTCCACCACAGAAATGTGAGGAAAATGTGTTATTTTGGACACATCTTTAGGTTTGCAATGGATTCTGGGTAACAGAACCTGGTGAGAGCCAGTGATGTCACCCCATCCAGGATTCCCCTCGGTGTCTAGTTTTAAAGAATGTACAGGTTTGCTAGGTTTGCCTACGTGCCAACTGCGCTAGGGCCCAAAATCCACAGGTATGCACATTGCTAAAAAAAATTCGGAGCCCAGTGGGCTTTCTGCCGCCCTGTGGGGGAATCGGGGAAGGGGGTTTCATCCTGATATGCCCCTAAAGGGGCAGAAAGACTGTGGCTATTTTTTGTGGGGGTGGGGGCATTGGTATGACCATTTTGGGCAGCCCCCACACAAAAAAAGCCTGCGTACTCGCTGGCGCCTAGTGGGCTTTCTGCCCCCCCAGGGGGGCAGCTCAGGGGCCACTGCCACCATCTGCCCCCGGGGGGCAGAAAGACTGGAATTTCTCTGGGGGTGGGGTGGGGTATTGTCATGACCATTTTGGGGAGCCCCTACCCCTACACTAATAAAACAAAAAAATCCATGGTTTCTAGTGGGCATTCTGCGCCCACAGGGGGGGCCAGATTGGGGGCTACAGCTCCCATCTGCCTCCTGGGGGCAGAAAGACTTTCATTTTTGTGGGGGGAGGGTGGAGGCATTGGCGTGCCCGTTTCGGGCAGCCCACACCCTAAAAACAATTGCGCTAAAAAAAATCCCTGGTGTATAGTGGGCTTTCTGCCCCCCCCCGAAGGGGCAGATTAGGGGCCAATTCCCATCTGCCCCCCGGGGGGGCAGAAAGACTGTGATAATTGGGGGTGGGGTGGGGGCATGGGCCTGCCCGTTTTAGGCAGCCCCCACCCCTATTTTTTTTTTTTTTTACAATTCCCTGGTGTCTAGTGGTCTTTTTGCCCCCCCCGGGGGGACAGATTGGGGCCAATGCCCCATCTTAATGCTGGTGGGTGGGGACATTGGCGTGCCCATTTCGGGCAGCCCCCACCCTAAAAAAAACTGAAAAGAAATCCCTGGTGTATAGTGGGCTTTCTGCCCCCCGAAGGGGCAGATTAGGGGCCAATTCCCCATCTGCCCCCCAGGGGGGGGCAGAAAGACTGTGATTATTGGAGGGTGGGGTGGGGGCATGGGCCTGCCCATTTTGGGCAGCCCCCACCCCTATTGTTGTTTTTTATAAAATTCCCTGGTGTCTAGTGGGCTTTTTGCCCCCCCATGGGGCAGATGGGGCTAATGCCCCCATCTGCCCCCCATGGGGGGCAAAAATACTAAATAATGCCCAAATTAATTGGGGGGAGCAAAGGCCCTTGCCCAAGGGGCCGCTCCCCCCTCCCTGGTGTCTAGTGGGTGGATCCCTGCTAGGGGATCGCCCTCCTGTGGTGATCCCCAAGCAGGGATCCACTGGGGAGGGGAGATTCTCCCCTTTCCAACGATACCTCTCCCGTCTTCCTACGTGCTCAGGGGGCTGAGATAGCCCCCTGAGCACGTAGAAAGTGAAACTGAAATGAGCCTCTTGGCTCATTTCAGTTTCACTTTCACTGTAATGACGTTGGCCTGACGTGCGCGCCGATCGTCATTACAGTGAAAGGGGAGGGGGGGCCTCGGGAGCTGGGGAAGCTCTTCCCCAGCTCCCAAGGCTATTTTGGTTTGAAGGGAATCCCTCTGGTGCCATCACAAGTCCAGCTCGTCATGGGCATACAAGGGGTTAATATCCTTAAAACTACTGAATGGATTTACACCAAATCACAAAAAGGCACCTTTCTGAACCAACATCTACCTTCCAAATTTGGTATTATTCCGTACATCAGTTCGGGTTGTAGCTGTGTCTAAAAGTCCTATAGGATTTAGCAGGGGAAAACATGTTTTTTTACCCCCATTTTCCTCGTCCCGCTTGATGGATTACCCTCAAACTTTCTATGCACCACAAGAATCACTTTTTGGGCAAAATGTTGTGATAATTCGTCAAACAACACCAAAGATATAGGCAAGTCAAAAATGGTGTTCCTATGGAAACTAAATCCCAACTATACCTATATATATATATATTCACTGAAAAAAACATAGGTTTCACACACGTTATAGTTAGGAATTAGCATTTAAAAAACCTTGCAAATTCACTGAAAAAACCATAGGTTTCACACATGTTATAGTTAGCTGGACATTTCACTCGTAAAAAACCAATGAAATTCCCCCGTTATAGTTAGTTCAGCTAACTATAACTCGCGCGCCCGCAATCCACTGCTGATGACATCACATATTAATTACATCACTCATGACATGGTCAGTGACATCACTCATGACATCACTGATGACATCTCAAATGACATCACTGATGACATCACTGATGACATCATCCATTGAGTATGTGTTTTTGACCAATTTTAATATGTTTAATATATATAGGGAAAGGCCTGTTGAAGAATGAGTGGGTGTATAAGTGTGTGAATGGATGATTTTCTAGGTGCGTAACTGACTCTTTAGGTGAGTCATTAAATGTATCTTATTGCAGACTAGTGACTAAACTGTGTGAATGTCTGTATGTGTCTGTTGGTGGTGTATAAGTGGCTGCATGGTTTTGTGAATAGCTATATGAGTGACTACATGGGTTATTGATTGGTTGTCTAAGTATCTGTATGGGTGCCTAAGTGTTTGTGTGGGTAGGGTGTGTTTGACTCCATGCATAAATGTGTGAGTGGGTGATTCTGTGAGTGCATGATTTTAAGAGTGCATCTCTGATGGACTGTATGGTTGAGTGAGTGTATGTATGGGTGTGTTAGGGATTGAATGTATATCTCAGTAGTACATTTGTGACTAACTACATATGTAAAAGGCAGTATATGTGCATGTAACAGTATCTAAATGAGTAGATATGAGAGTGTGTGATTGTGAAAGTGACTGTATGGATGAGTGTGTGCTTGTATGAATGATTCTATAAGAGGGTAAGAATGTGGTACTTTTTTATGACTAAGTTTACTTGAGTGTGTATAACCACATAGGTGAGTAAATGGGAGTGTGATTATTTGCATGATTGAGTAGGTCTGAGAGTACCTCTATGCATGATTGGTAGTGTATAAGTGTCTATATAGGTGTATAAATGAATATGATACAGTTGTATGGAGTGACTGTAAGTATGAGTGACTGTACAGGTGAATGAGTGCAGGTGTATTTAGACCTAAGAGTTAATAAGTGGGTATGTAGCTATTGGTATTGCAGTATGTATGGTTTTCTGAATGGAACTCTTAAATTTTGAGTCGGTGTATCAAAGTTTATATTAGGGTGTGAGAAGATGTGCTAATTTTTCACATGGATGACATCATCAGTGATGTCATCAGTGATGTCATTTGAGATGTCATCAGTGATGTCATGAGTGATGTCACTGACCATGTCATGAGTGATGTAATATGTGACGTCATCAGCAGTGGATTGCGGGCGCGCGAGTTATTGTTAGCTGAACTAACTATAACGGGGGAATTTCATTGGTTTTTTACGAGTGAAATGTCCAGCTAACTATAACATGTGTGAAACCTATGGTTTTTTCAGTGAATTTGCAAGGTTTTTTAAATGCTAATTCCTAACTATAACGTGTGTGAAACCTATGGTTTTTTCAGTGAATTTGCAAGGTTTTTTAAATGCTAATTCCTAACTATAACGTGTGTGAAACCTATCGTTTTTTCAGTGAATTTCAAAGGTTTTTTAAATGCTAATTTTTTATTTTTTTATTATATTTTTTATAAATTTCTTTTTCAAAAATTTCCCTATGTATACATTTATAAATGATCTGTTTCCTTTAATTTTGTGTGGGTCATTTTTTTTTTAACTTTGATTTTGGATAAAGTTGAACAGCATAGTTAATATCTTCTATTAAGTTATGTCCACTTTATTTATTTTTTTCTATAAATTCTTAGGGTGCGCGCTCAGAGCGCGCACCTAGTACGTTTGTGTACGTTTTTCATGTATGCAGGTGTACGTTATCTACATATGCATACATACGTTTTAGTGCGCGCTTGCAGCGCGCACCCAGTACGCATGCCTACGTACGCATGCGTGTGTTGTTCTTTGCTTCACGCGCTACACTCGCATATACGCGTAGAGTACGCGCGCTGACGTTCGCGCATGCGTGCGTGCTGCGTATGCGCGTTACGTACGCGCATAATACTTATACGCATGCGCGCGTACGCGTTCGCGCATGCGTAATTGCACCATGCGCGCTCGGAGCTTGCTCCGTGTGCGCACCTCGGGTTATGTGATTAATAAAACAACACTTTTAATTGGTTTTCATTACTTTCAGTTTCATATTGTTTCAACACCACACCCAATCCCCTCATGGCAAGTCATGTGATCAAGAAACATCACTTTTCATTGGTTCAAAGTACTTTCAGTTCCAGATTCTTCCAAAACCACACCCACTACCCTCATTATTAGTTCTGATTCCCTTGGAGAAGGAGCTACTCTGTTTTTGTGAGACAATGGCAGAGCACCAGCCACCTTCTGAGAGTGAGCAGGACACTCTTGAGAGACAGAGGCAGAGGAAGCAGAAAGACTCCTTTATATGGCAGTTTTTCACTTTTCCTGAGGGACAAAAGAAGGTGAATGCACCAAAGGTCACCTGCACACTGTGTCAGCGCACCTTGTCACGTGGGAATGCTAATAAGAAGTACTCTTTTAGTATTCACACTATGATGAGGCACGTTGAGGCAATGCATCCTGTGACTTTTCATCAAGCTTCTGGAGCAAACCCTCCACCTGCTCAGCCGACGACATCTGCAGCAGCTCAGCAGAGCACATCTTCGGCAGCTCAGGCGAGCACTTCTTCTGCAATGGTGCCTTCACCTTCTAACACACCTCTGGATATTCGTCCTTGTTTTGGGAGGATGAGTACACGGTGCATGGATTGTGGTTTTCTTATTTCTATGGGTGAGACCAGTATTGATCTCATTCAGAGGAAATTTGAGGAGCACCCTTGCACTAGGCCATAGTTTTCTTTTTTTTTTTTCGTTTTTCTATTCCTCTGTCCCTACATTAACTCAAGGGCTCTTTTTAGAGCCACCTAAAATCCAAACACAAAGACTTGTTTTTTTAATCTATTTGCCATTTTTCTTTTGGGGTGCGCGCACCCTGCGCGCACCCAATGGGGTTTTTTTAAAAAAAAATAATCATTTTTTTCACCTTTAGTAAACCTTCAGGGACTCCCTGACAAAGAGAGTGGAGTGGCAAAGTAATTAAAAAAGACATGGTGTACATTTCACACATGAAGGGAAGAGAGTCTTCCTATTAAACTTTAAACTCTGCATCAGTACTTACCTATAGGTACTCTAAACCTATCAAAAAAGATAATAGCTCATTTTAGTGCTGCATTTGAATTGGCTGTATTTACAAGGAGAGGAAAAGACACACAGAATGGCTTATCCTCTCCTTGTAAATATGGAAAAGCAGCCTGCGCCAATAGTACGTCAAGAAAAGTGACGTAGTGGTGGTGCAGGTGGCTTGTAAATGTGCCCCAGAGATGTTAAGGAAATTAAGTGTAAAACAGACAAACCGAGAGTGACAGATACAGAGACAGAGAGCAAACAACTGAGAAGGAGTAAGGCAGTTAAAAAGACTAAGACATATGGATACAGAGAAAGAAACATGGATGAAAAATTAGTGATGGAGATAGTAAAGGTAGGGGAGTAGTAGAGAAGGAGTGAGGGAGTTACAAAAGAGTAGTAAAGCAGGAAGAGAGAGTGAGAAGAGAAATGAGAAAAGCAGAGTAAGGAGAGGTGAAGAAAAGGAAGCATGAAACGAAAGCAGTGACACATACAGATATGTTAAACTTACCTGACCATCAAAGTAAATTATTTAGAATTAAATATTTGTATTTAATTGCAAAGAAAACTGAATTACATCTTCTAAATTTTCTTTCTAGTTCTGAAAAAAAGAAAAAAAGTATTAATATTCAACAATACACTTTATTAAACAGTACATGTTTTTTCATATTTAGCAAAGCAATTTTTTGCCCTTTTTTTGCTGTTTTCAGAATGTTTTGATTTTCACTGAAAATAGTGAAATCAATTGTATTCATCATTTAACAGCGGGCAAAAAAAAAACAACCTGAAAGATTGTTTAAAAAAGCCCCAAATGTATCCTCACTAAAACATACCTTAATAGAAATGTCAAAATACCTTTTAAGAACAATAACAATTTTCAAGAAATAACGTCTGTAAACCTTGTTGCAAAAAGACCTTTTCCAAAATAATATCTGTCAAAGAAGTCCACAATTGTTTGTTTTACCTTTCCTTGAGGCCAAATGGTAAGTTTAAAATCCCTTTTGAGTGAAATATCCAATTTTAATCCTTTTAAATTTTAATAATGCTTTCTGTCGATGATGATGTTAGTATTTAAAATTTGGGTTTCAGAAAAATTAAGTAACAATTGGGTAAATCATAAGGCAAACGTTGCTTGAAAATCAATTGAGAATCATTACACAGTGTCCATCCTTTTTCACATTTAAGATAAACTGTGTAATGACCAGAAGTTATAGAAGGACCATCATGAAAAAGTATTGCAACTGCTACAAAAGTTTTTCCAGATATAGATAATTGGTTGCCAACAAACTTCTTTAGTAAAGTTTCCAATTTTGTTCCATCAGCTCTGCAATGTTGTACCATTAAAATTACATACTGTCCATATTTCTTTAAAAATAACGTTGATAACATTTCAGATTTACATTTAGAACATTCCATGTTGTGATTAGCATCTTTAACTAATTTACTAAAAGTCACTGTTTTACTTTCTGGTAATGGTAAATATATGAACCTTTCAGAATCTACATTACTACTTTTTGTGTTCATACAGTTATCACAACAATGTTCCCATGTATAAGAGACACCAAACACATTTTCTACTTCTACTCCTTCATCTTCCAGTACCATCAGGATATACATCAAGAATTCCTGTGCATCTTGCTGGACATTTTGTGTAAACTGTGTACATCCAGAACATACATCTAAAAGATTTCTAACATCAGAAGCACTTTCTATTTTATTTTTATCATTACTCAGCTTCTCATAAAGGAGACTCAGCAAAGAACAGAATCTTTTTTCATGATTTAGTATTATCTGCTCTTGCAAAGTTTCAAGATAAAATACAACATTCAGCACTACATTTGCATAGCAGTTGACACCAGAGCTATTTTCAAAATGACAACCAACAACCTCTTCCACACTGTCCTTTTTCTTTTTGCTTGCAGTCCCATCACTATCTTTTTGTTTTCTCTTCTGTACGTCCTCATTACAGATATCCTCAAATCTCCTTTTCCGACAAACAACAAGTTTTTCAAACACAGGATACTGACCTAAATAAGGAGCATAGCTTCTTCTTAATCTATTATACTCCTTTACACAGTTTGCATCAGCACTTACTTTTGAGTCATCAAAGTCTATCATGAATAAACCAGATAATTTTTTCACACGTGACAAAGCAACATATGCCATACCTTCTTTGAACACAGTAGACCCAATGTTTACAAAAGCACTATCAACAGTTAATCCTTGAGACTTGTGAACAGTTACAGCATATGCTAGAGAAATCGGAAACTGCTTCCTACTTACATGTAAGTCTTTCACTAGCAAAAAACGAACTGAACAACGACTAATCACTTTAACCTCTTCAATCTGATCAAATTTTATTTTTAAGAATTCAATTCCATCTTTTTTCTGGTACTTTACAAAACCCACAACTTTACCCATAGCTCCATTCACTAAACCTTTTTCTACATCCAAATTGCGTCTTAAAATTACTCTACAGTTCATACACACATAAAGATTCTTTTCCAAACCAGCTGTTTTTGAAATGTTTTTCTCCAAAGAATCCAATTTAGTAGCCAATTTGCCTGTCAATATAATAGTTATTCGTTCATGTTGAATTTTATCCACAGCTTCCAGTTTTATGATCTCTTCATTTTCCAATTTCAAAAGTTCTTGATTGAATACAGAGCATTCATGTAGTGTTGGCATTAAGCAGATTACAGTATTTTTTTCAGCAATTTTCTTGTATATTTTCTCTGGAACTATTTCTTCTGTTGTAAACAAATTACTCAGCAATCGACTCTGTAATGCTTTTCTGCCATGTTCTGTGAGTAGTCCAATTCTTATATCTTTCAGAATACTTGCATAGTCCTCATCATTGGCTTGCCTCATATTGGTAATGAGTTCCTTATACTCAAAATATGTCCAAATATTTACATTGCCTATACTTCCTAACGACTTTTTCGTGTCTTCATGTGTAAGAGTATGGAATACCGGTTGTCCTTTAACTGGAGTAAGTTCCAAAAGATCCCCAAAAACTATGACGTGTTTTCCTCCAAATAACACGTCATACTCTGTCTTCAGATTTTGCTGCATTCTTAAATGCACAAAGGCAAGCATTAAGTTTGATACCATGCTTACCTCATCAATAATGAGTACTTTCAATTTCTTCAATACTCTTGAAACTTCCAAGCATGCTTCTCCTGCTAGTTTGTGGTACTGTATTTTATTCTCATGCTCTACTGGTAACATTAGCAAACAATGTAAGGTAACTCCTTTTATGTTATACGCTGCTAACCCAGTTGGAGCAGTAACAACACAAGACAAAATTGAATCCATTTTCTTCTGTAGGTAGCTTCTAATTACATTAATTAAGAAACTTTTTCCAGTTCCTGCTTGTCCACTTACATACATTCTCATTGGTTCGAAAGATGTGCATGAGCACTCTTTCTTTTCATGTAGTAATCCGTGATCAATTGTTTTCCTGACTTCTTCATAAATTTGTTTTTGTTCTTCATTCAGTTGCTGCTCCAAATATGTTAAGTCTACTAAATTTTCCTGAGCTTGATTCATAGCTGTTTCTACTTCATTCATGGCTATTGCTGCTTCATTTTCTACGATTGGTTGTCCTAGAGGATCTTGACTAAATGTCCCAGAACTTTGACTGTCTTGAGAACTGTCTCTAGCTACTTCAGCTGCAATTGTTGCTTCTTGTTCAATTTCTTCATTTAACATTTGAACATAAGTTGAGAAAGTACTGCATTCTATGCTGTCTTTGCTAGCATTGAAGGAATCTTCATAACTCTGGAATTCTCCAAGTAGTTCGTCCTCTGAACGCCATGGTTTAAACAGCTGCAAAAGTGCCAAGTAGTAAAATTCCTTTTTGTCAGGAGTGTCGCAACTCAGCTTCCGGTGATTAATCAAACTTCCTTTTGTTTGCTTCACCAAACATCCTTCCTCACCACTGACTTTATATTTTCCATTGTTGATATCTTCTGTGGCATTCCGTTTAAAAATGAAGTTCTGCAGCACTTCATAGAGGCACATGTTCTCAAGGTGATGACTTCTTTGTGGGTAATATGTGTCCAACATGTTTGTTCTTAAAATGTCTGTACTTTCTGGTTCGAACTCTGCTAAATACTCAATTTCTCGAATAGATTTCAGTACCTGATTTCGCATTCCTGCAAGGCCTAAACTTACCCAAATTATTCTTCTGGATTTCGAGTACAGGCTTGCAGATGATAACCTATCTGAGCATTCATAGGATCCAATTTCTCGATGCGATAACATCTTTAAACTGAAACTGTATAGCTTCTTACTGACAGTCTTCTCGTGAGAAATCTCTTCCCACATTTCCTTCAATTCCGTTTTCTCAGATTTAGTGATGTAAGATGTGACATACCGAGCAACAGCAATAGAATTGTCAGCCACATACTGTATATCCATGTTAGCATTCCACATGGATAAAATGACTGGGTTGTAGTCATTTATATATTTTGACTCCTCTTTTCTTCTTAGGTTGTAGGTATTCTTAGGCGATTTTCTTGTAATAGTATGTCGCATAGCTGACATAAAACTGTTTACTCTTCCTTTTGAAAGAACAGGTCGTGGAAATCCAAATCGACATTTTGTGTAGAATTTATCTTTACTCTTGTACTTTCGTCGACAGTATTTTCCACACCGATGACTTTGGAAACGTAAAACTTTCTCTTTTAAGTTTTTCTCTTCTGTGCTTTTAGGTATAGCACATGTTGCATATCCTTCAATGAAAGATAAAACTGCTTCATCAGCATCTGTTCCAAATTTTGGGGCATCCTTGATCCACAACAGCATATGAATATGTGGAGCACCTCTTGCTTGGTACTCTTTTCTCCAAAAGAAATCCACAACTTCTCCAAGAGGTGGATTTTTTTTATTGCAGATGAAGGACATCATAGCCTCAAATCTATGATTGAAATATCTGCAAACATTAACCGGGTCTAATGAGCACAATTCTCCTGCTGTCTTGTATTGGATGTTTTCACTGTTTGAATTTGCCTCTCGCAGAAAATCCAGTAAATCATCCAAAGCGTACTCAGCACAGCTCAGGGTAAGGAACCATGTAGTAGTTCCTAAATTTCGTAACATACACTTCAATTCTCCATGGCGTCGGTACCAATATTCATTAGTTCCACGCTGACAAGCCATCAAATTGATCAATTGAGATTCCAAATGATCATCTCGCTGTTGCACTTTGTTGAGAAAGTCCTTTGCTGACACATTATGTAGAGGTACTCCAGTTTTTAAAATGTGATTTACTGCATAAGATAGTGCAGACAAGTCACTTTCAAATAAAAGATGGAACAAATAAGGAATACTTTGATGAAATCTGGGATCTTCTGCATATAATCTTGTAGTCCGATACTCAGAAGCAGGAATCTGTACTGGACGTTCATCATATCGTCCACCTTTTCCTGTAGGAAACAGCTGGGGAAAACAACGAGCTTCCAAGCTCTCCTCCCATACACTCACGGGAGTTCCTTTTGCTTTTTTCATCTGAAACAGATCAATAGCATTTCCCATAACTTCTTTAGAATGAAGAGGATGTATGCTGAAATGTTCATAAATTTCTTCTTCTTTTGACTTATCCACTTTTTCAATTTGCCCAGTTGGTATTCCTGTGTCTTCTAGTTTTTCTTCTTCATCTTCATCCATATGAATGGCTTCATACCATTTATTATTTTTTTTCAAATAAAAATTTGCTCTTTGTACTTTTCGTACATCCACCAGCTCCTGCCAAATTTTCTTATTCTTCGTAGGTACACCATTAACCAGAATAACTAATGGTTCAGTTTCCAAAGTATCTGCATCAATTGTTTCCATATTTTTTTTCAAATCCAATGGCAAATAGACAACTCTTCCTTTTAAACCTCTTTGTAAATCCGAAGGTAGTAATTTACCTGTTTTTGGCTCCATACGCACTATGGTCTGAAACGGATGGACACATTGAATAAGTATAGACTCATACGTATTTAAATCCGAAAGCTCTGGAAGAATTTCAACCAATTCTAATTTATTATGTACAGCTCTTGCTGGCATTCTATTTTCTTCTAACTTGTTATAACAGTATTTACAAATACGCTGATCTTCACCCAATTCAAAACAATTTTCCAGAAATATATATGTTGCAAAATCTTTCCACTTATAATTATCTTCATTTTCACTTTTTTTATACAGATCAACATTCCTTGTTTGAATTTTGTAATGGCTTCTCCGGCAACAAATACAAGTAATATTTAGTCTTTCATTAGAGATGATAGCAAATTTTGTCATTTCATCTTCAAAATTTTTACTAACAGTAAGTTCTACATTCTCTTTTACATTTTCATCAATAACTGTGTCATTTTCTGCACTTTCTTGTTCTGGACCAAAGTAACAAAACTGAATCTCATCAGTAACCTTCACTACATCTGATACAGATCCACGGAACAGAGCATTATTCAACTCATTCAACTTTAGTGCTGGACTTTTAGCAAAATACAATGTTCTCACAAACTTTCTCATTTCAGTATGATGAACAGCAAGCATCCTAAAATGGTGAAAAACACTTTGACACACTTTCCTAGATAGACAAGCCAGAGAATGTCCTTGCAAACCAGTATTCTCTCTCACTCTGCATGGATCTAGTCTTTGAAGCACCTTAATTTTCTATTTAACACTCTTTTTACTATATTCTCTTAGAAAGTCACGTAATTTATCAATAGATTCCTGACGCACAGTACAAATACTACTACAATTCCAAGTGTACACTGGGGCTTTAGGACATCTCCCCATAACCTCATCAGCCATCACTTCTTCCTCATTTCTTGGAACGATTTTCTCCTTTTCCATTACACAACCATCCTTAACTTCATATGCTCTTCCATTGGTGTCAACTGCATGCAACAAACTATTACTTTGAAGATAACTCTCTTCATTAAAAAATGGTTCAGTACTTGAACTATGCTTCCATTCTCCCGAAAACACTTTACAAAAGTTATTTTTTTTTACTTCTCTTTTCCTTCTGCTTTGTGACTTCATTGCATTGACTAATTTATCTAATCTACGCATCCTGTTCAGAATTAAAATGAATAGTTTTTTTTTTCTAATGCCTTGGTAACAATATTTTCAATTAATTTATTTTTCTTATAAAAAAATTTTTTTTTCTTATATTTTTTCACATCCTTTAGCAAATTTAACATCACTCTTCTCTGAAACATTTTTCGACGAATGTTTTTAAAATCTATTTTCCGTGTTAAGTCACTCTTTCTTACTTCTGAGTCTACATTAGCATTTTGTTTTTGCTGTCGACTCTGTTGTTGTTTTGTACTTGAAACACTGTTTGAATTTATCTTTCGATAATTTTTTTTTATATTTTTTAAAAATTCTTTAGTTTGCTTACCAGAAGACTTTTTCTGTTTTCCAACACACGCTTCGCCTCCTATTTTTTTTTTACCAGTCAACTTCAAATATAGTTGTTGTTTCTTTTCTTTTCTCTTTCTTGACTTTATAGGCATCTTTATATTTTTTCAGTGTTGCTCAGCAATACCTGCAAAAAACAAAAAAAAAATACCTTTATGTAATTTTAATTTATTACAATTTTTTTTTTCAATTTTTCAAATCCTATCACATGAGCTGATCCTTTCCTACGAGTCCAAGTCTTACAAAACAAGAGAAACATGAATTAAATCTCTGTCAACAATTCCTGTGTGCACACAGACTCATGGTGTGATTCTAGGCAGAAAACGATATTTGTTTGGCAATTTGAAAGCACATTTACTTCTGTTGAGGAGCAAGTGATAATTACTGAGACAGCCTGACACATTTCCCTTATATTTTAGAGAGGCAAAAAAGAGCACATGTCCTAATAGCTACTTGAGACCATCAGCATGTGTTACAGGGTGAGTGATTAGAGTAGAGCAAAGGAAATGAGCCTTGGTGACGTTCAATCTGTTTGCGTTACACACTGCTATCTGAAATACAACACAGAACTGAGTATTATGCATGGGAGTGTAGGAGAAGCTGCTGCATGTGTGCAAACAATTTGTTTCTGGAGACTGTGTATTGTCAGTTGCAAGAGAGATCTGCATGGAGACTTTTACAAGTGCATGAAGACTGCAGATATGTGTGTAAGAGTACAACTTTGGTAAAGGTTAATTAGAGTTTTGTACATGTAGGAACTACCTCACCCATTGCAGGAGTGGATGGACAATCTACCCTGTTGATTTGAAATGTGTTACCATTTGCCTCTCATTTTTCTGATAGTGATTTCTGCTGAGTACTAACCAACACATTTGAACAAAACAAGCTGGCCCTTTCCTGAAAGTGCAAGTTTTACAGAACAACAGCAAAACAAAATCTCTGACAACAATTCCTCTGTCCACACAGACTCATGCTGTGATTCTAGGCAGAAAACGATAGCTGAGTACTAACCAACACATTTCAACAAAACAATCTGGACCTTTCCTGAAAGTGCAAGTTTTACAGAACAACAGCAACACAAATATAATCTCTGACAACAATTCCTCTGTCCACACAGACTCATGGTGTGATTCTAGGCAGAAAACGATATTTCCTTTGGCAATTTGAAAGCACATTTAGTACTGTGGATGGAGCAAGTGATAGTTACTGGGACAGCCTGACACATTTTCCTTATATTTTAGAGAGGCAAAAAAGAGCACATCTCCTAACAGCTACTTGAGACCATCAGCATGTGTTAAAGGGTGAGTGATTACAGTAAAGCAAAGGAAATGAGCCTTGGTGACGTTGAATGTGTTTGCGTTACACACTGCTATCTGAAATACAACACAGAGCTGAGTATTATGCATGGGAGTGTAGGAGAAGCTGCTGCATGTGTGCAAACAGTGTGTTTCTGGAGACTGTGTATTATCAGGTGCAAGAGAGATCTGCATGGAGACTTTTACAAGTGCATGAAGACTGCAGATATGTGTGTAAGAGTACATCTTTGGTAAAGGTTAATTAGAGTTTTGTACATGTAGGAACTACCTCACCCATTGCAGGAGTGGATGGACAATCTACCCTGTTGATTTGAAATGTGTTACCATTTGCCTCTCATTTTTCTGATAGTGATTTCTGCTGAGTACTAACCAACACATTTGAACAAAACAAGCTGGCCCTTTCCTGAAAATGCAAGTTTTACAGAACAACAGCAACACAAATAAAATCTCTGACAACAATTCCTCTGTCCACACAGCCTCATGCTGTGATTCTAGGCAGAAAACGATAGCTGAGTACTAACCAACACATTTGAACAAAACAAGCTGGCCCTTTCCTGAAAGTGAAAGTTTTACAGAACAACAGCAACACAAATAAAATCTCTGACAACAATTCCTCTGTCCACACAGACTCATGCTGTGATTCTAGGCAGAAAACGATATTTCCTTTGGCAATTTGAAAGCACATTTAGTACAGTGGATGGAGCAAGTGATAGTTACTGAGGCAGCCTGACACATTTCCCTTACATTTTAGAGAGGCAAAAAAGAGCACATCTCCTAACAGCTACTTGAGACCATCAGCATGTGTTACAGAGTAAGTGATTAGAGTAGAGCAAAGGAAATGAGCCTTGGTGACGTTGAATGTGTTTGCGTTACACACTGCTATCTGAAATACAACACAGAGCTGAGTATTATGCATGGGAGTGTAGGAGAAGCTGCTGCATGTGTGCAAACAGTGTGTTTCTGGAGACTGTGTATTGTCAGGTGCAAGAGAGATCTGCATGGAGACTTTTACAAGTGCATCAAGACTGCAGATATGTGTGTAAGAGTACATCTTTGGTAAAGGTTAATTAGAGTTTTGTACATGTAGGAACTACCTCACCCATTGCAGGAGTGGATGGACAATCTACCGTGTTGATTTGAAATGTGTTAACATTTGCCTCTCATTTGTGAGATAGTGATTTGTGTTGAGTGCTAACCATCACATTTGAACAAAATAAGCTGGCCCTTTCTTGAAAGTGCAAGTTTTACAGAACAACAGCAACACAAATTAAATCTCTGACAACAATTCCTGTGTGCACACAGACTCATGGTGTGATTCTAGGCACAAAGCGATATTTTCTTTGCAAATTGAAAGCACATTTAGTACTGTGGTGGAGTAAGTGATAATTCATGAGACAGCCTGACACATTTCCCTTATATTTTAGAGAGGCAAAAAAGAGCACATGTCCTAATAGCTACTTGAGACCATCAGCATGTGTTACAGGGTAAGTGATTAGAGTAGAGCAAAAGAAATGAGCCTTGGTGACGTTGAATGTGTTTGCGTTACACACTGCTATCTGAAATACAACACAGAGCTGAGTATTATGCATGGGAGTGTAGGAGAAGCTGCTGCATGTGTGCAAACAGTGTGTTTCTGGAGACTGTGTATTGTCAGGTGCAAGAGAGATCTGCATGGAGACTTTTACAAGTGCATGAAGACTGCAGATATGTGTGTAAGAGTACATCTGTGGTAAAGGTTAATTAGAGTTTTGTACATGTAGGAACTACCTCACCAATTGCAGGAGTGGATGGACAATCTACCCTGTTGATTTGAAATGTGTTACCATTTGCCTCTCATTTTTCTGATAGTGATTCCTGCTGAGTACTAACCAACACATTTGAACAAAACAAGCTGGCCCTTTCCTGAAAGTGCAAGTTTTACAGAACAACAGCAACACAAATAAAATCTCTGACAACAATTCCTCTGTCCACACAGACTCATGCTGTGATTCTAGGCAGAAAACGATAGCTGAGTACTAACCAACACATTTGAACAAAACAAGCTGGCCCTTTCCTGAAAGTGCAAGTTTTACAGAACAACAGCAACACAAATAAAATCTCTGACAACAATTTCTCTGTCCACACAGACTCAGGCTGTGATTCTAGGCAAAAAACGATATTTCCTTTGGCAATTTGAAAGCACATTTAGTACAGTGGATGGAGCAAGTGATAGTTACTGAGACAGCCTGACACATTTCCCTTACATTTTAGAGAGGCAAAAAAGAGCACATCTCCTAACAGCTACTTGAGACCATCAGCATGTGTTACAGGGTAAGTGATTAGAGTAGAGCAAAGGAAATGAGCCTTGGTGACGTTGAATGTGTTTGCGTTACACACTGCTATCTGAAATACAACACAGAGCTGAGTATTATGCATGGGAGTGTAGGAGAAGCTGCTGCATGTGTGCAAACAGTGTGTTTCTGGAGACTGTGTATTGTCAGGTGCAAGAGAGATCTGCATGGAGACTTTTACAAGTGCATGAAGACTGCAGATATGTGTGTAAGAGTACATCTTTGGTAAAGGTTAATTAGAGTTTTGTACATGTAGGAACTACCTCACCCATTGCAGGAGTGGATGGACAATCTACCCTGTTGATTTGAAATGTGTTAACATTTGCCTCTCATTTGTGAGATAGTAATTTGTGCTGAGTGCTAACCATCACATTTGAACAAAACAAGCTGGCCCTTTCTTGAAAGTGCAAGTTTTACAGAACAACAGCAACACAAATTAAATCTCTGACAACAATTCCTGTGTGCACACAGACTCATGGTGTGATTCTAGGCACAAAGCGATATTTTCTTTGCAAATTGAAAGCACATTTAGTACTGTGGTGGAGTAAGTGAAAATTACTGTGACAGCCTGACACTTTTTTCTTATATTTTACACAAGCAGAAAAGAGCACATGTCCTAACAGCTCCTTGAGACCATGACCATGTGTTACAAAAAAAAAGCTGCCCCTTTCCTGCGAGTGCAAGGGTAACAGAGCAAGAGCAACACAAATTAAATCTCTGATAACAATTCCTGTGTGCACACTGTCTCATGGTGTGATTCTAGGCAGAAAACAGTATTCCTGGGTGATACCAGTACACCTTAACTTATAGTGTATACATACTCCATAATATCTAACATGTTCAAGGCACTTAAATATCTTCCTTAACATAAAATGTAAAACACCACTTTTAAAGTGGTAGGAAAATGTACCATGCAATTTTCAAATGTGTTTGCATTTGCCTCTTTTTTGTGAGTAACTAATTTCTGCTGAATGCTAACCATCACACTTTAAGCAAACAAACTGCAGCTTTTCTGCGAGTGCAAGGCTAACAGAACAACAGCAACACAAATTAAATCTCTGACAACAAATCCTGTGTGCAGACAGACTCATGATGTGATTCTAGGCACAAAACAGTATTCCTCAGTGATACCAGTACACCTTAACTTACATTGAAGACATACTCCATAATATCTTACTAGTTCAAGACAGTTACATTTCTCCTAATTCACAAAATGTAAAACACAACTTTAAAACAAGAATGACAATTCTATTATTTATATCAAAATACACCACATACTTCCCCTCTCAAACTCATAACTCACCTTTAAAATTAGTTAGTTGAGAAAGAAATGTGGCACTCAAACAGCAGATTATCAGAGCCAGAATCTCAGAGCTGTACACCTCTCTCCTCTCTCCACAACCAGTAAATGGCAATTTTTCCCTCTCTTTTTTCCCACATATTCATGTTAATGTAAAATCACAGTGCTTCCCACATTTTTTTCAAATGGAATCACACATTTCTATTGGTTGCAACTTTCAACCCCTTTCCAAATCATCCCTTCCCCCAACATGACTTCTGCCTGCTACCATAGCAACAGCTCATGGAACACAGGTGTGAGCAGAGAGGTCAGAAGTTCAGCACACAATGTTTCAAATCCAAAGAGCAAGAGTGCTTGACTTTTCAAACCTAACAGCAAATCCAAATTAATGTTCAGTGGGAACACATTTTTCTGTACCAATCCAAAACATGCTTTTAAAAATGTAAACATACAGCCTAGTTTTAACTGTAAAATGGTTTGAATCAGCCAATGAGTTCTTTTTATTAAAAAAAAGTATGTATGCCTCCATTTTTCAACTGTCTTTCTTTTCATATTGCCATTCTACTGAAAGACACCTCCTGAGTGCATCCTGTTCTCCTTGGAAGATGTTCACAGTGTGGATTGTAGGTCATAGCTATGTCTTCTGGAGTGAAAAGTATGCAGAAAAAAGAGGTATTTTCAAAGACCTTGCTTTGCCAAATGTAGACATTAAATGGATTGGTCAGAGAGGGCTAAAGTGGCACCAATTAATGCCTTTGTTGAAAACCTTTCTACATCTCCCACAGCCTAACCTTAATATTGTGCACTGTCGTGGTAATGACCTAGGCACTTTAACTGGGGTAGGTCTGGAAATGCTTATTAAGGACACCTTTCTGCAATTGATGTCACTTTTTCCACAAACTGCCTTTGTATATTCTAATATATGCCAAAGGCAAAAGTGGAACTGGTCCAACCAATTTTGTCCGCAAATTGACAAAGCAAGAAAGCACGTCAATAAGTCTGTTTCTGCTTTCCTCAGAGACTATGGTATGGGTTCTATATACCACAACAACTTGCGTTACAACATGCAAGACATTTATAGAGGAGACGGTGTACATTTCAATGATGAAGGGAACAGAGTCTTCCTCTTGAACTTTAGACTCTGCATCGGTACTTACTTGTAGGTACCAAAAAACACTCAATGAACACAAGGGCTCTTTTTAGAGCCACCTAATATCTAAACACTTAAACGTGATTTTTAATTCTATTTTTTTTAATGTTTTTTTTCGGGTGCGCACTGGGTGCCCGCACCTCGCGATGTTTTTAAAAAAAATTAAAATCTTTTTTTTGGCCCTTCGTGGTCCTACTGTGACCCCCTGACAATGGCTAGGGGGTCAAGAACTCCCTACTCTGCCCCCTACTCACGTTCTCCACCTTTCCTTTTCAGTGCGACAGACAAAATGGCGGCCGACACTTCCTGATTTCGACCGATTCGAATGTTTACTGACATCTAACAACCAATCAGAATTACGCTCGCGCATGGCAGGGTGCGCGCACAGGGCTTGCACTGTGCGCGCACCCTGCGCGCGTATAGATATTGATATGCTTTTAAATGCTATTTTCTCAGGAAACACTCAACAGATTTACACCAGACCTGCAAAAGGCACTTCCTTGACCTTATGGCTACCTCTCTGCCAAATTTCAAGTAATTCTATTCAGCCGTTCGGGCTGTAGCTGTGTCTAAAGGTCCTATGCGAAAATGCATGGGGAAAAAGCGTTTTGGGACCCCCCTTTTTCTCGGCCCCCGCTTGACGAATCATCCCGAGACTTTCAGGGTAGGAGCTGAGCGGAGCGCCCCATTAGTTTTGAAAATTTTGCGAGGATTCGGTCTGGTGTAAATCTGTTCAGTAGTTCCTGAGAAAATAGCATTTAAATCAATATATATATCTGTGGCAGCTTACCGTGCGCTTACCGTGCGCTTACGGTAAGCTTACCGTACGCGTACGGTGCCGTGCGCGAGCGCGATTCTGATTGGCTGTTAGATCTTAGTAAACATTCGAATCGGTCGAAACCAGGAAATGGCGGCCGCCATTTTCTCTCTCGCACTCTGGGGGGGGAGGAAAAACAAAGTTGGATATCATGAAAAGGGGCAGGCTAGACAGCTCCTAACCACCTAGCCTTGGTTAGTGTGTCCCAAAAGAACCCCCAAGGGCAAAAATTCAATTTTTTTGTTTTTTTGAAAAAACGCCGATTGTGCTTACCGTACGCGTACCATCAAAAAAATTAAATAAAAAAAATTATCCTCAGTTTCCCCCCCCACGTGTGCAAAAGGAGGCCGCAGGGCACCTTTTGTGCTTGGCATTCCCAGATATTGAGCATTTAATAGATAACCTTTCACAACGAAGCGCATAATATGTCCTCCGTGTGTGGACGGTGCGCGAAGCGCATCGTGCGTACATGGGCCATCCAGTGTAACGTGCTCGCACGGCACTAACTGCGTAAAGTGGGCGCGCGGTGCGCGAAGCGCACCGTGCGCGCACGGAACGAACTGCGTGAAGTGGGCGCGCACGCCACGAACGGCGTAAAGTAACTTAGCATTTAAAAAACCGTACAAATTCACTGAAAAAACCATAGGTTTCACACACGTTATAGTTAGGAATTAGCATTTAAAAAACCTTGCAAATTCACTGAAAAAACCATAGGTTTCACACACGTTATAGTTAGCGGACATTTCACTCATAAAAAACCAATGAAATTCCCCCGTTATAGTTAGTGCAGGCAACTATAACTCACGCGACCGCAATCCTCTGCTGATGCTAATACTGTATTTAGACACTTATTTGCCCATGTGTTCTTCCATTAAATTTTAGCTATACATATATTACAAATATTTTTTTTTCATAAAGACACATATGTCATCAGCAGAGGATTGCGGTCGCGTGAGTTATAGTTGCCTGCACTAACTATAACGGGGGAATTTCATTGTTTTTTTATGAGTGAAATGTCCGCTAACTATAACGTGTGTGAAACCTATGGTTTTTTCAGTGAATATATATATATATGTATGTGTGATGTGTGTGTGTGAATATATATATATATATATATTTTACCTACTGGCAGTCAGTAGGTAGCTATAGTTAACTACAGGAGCATGGCGAAGGAATCAACCCCAGGCACAAGCCGGGAAGGATATCCCTAGTGATGAATCTGACAGAAACCGAATTGACGGATACCCAAATAGAAGTACTGGAGAAGGGTCTGGGGTATATACCTACCAACACACCAGACATTTTTAAGATCAGACAAGAACTAGCCGTTTTTTTCAGGAACATTCGACTGAGGGTGTATTTTGGTGACCATAACGTAGAGGAATTAGAGAAGGGGGACACAAACTTTTGCCCAAAATCTAAATTTACACCAGCGTTAGGACAACTCCCAATTGAAGTAGAGGCCTTCGAACAAGCTGTTGTTCATGAAGTAGAACTGTTATCTAGGCAGAAGACCGCTACTTTTATGAACCTGTCAACAAAAGAAAGAAGAGCCCTGGATGAGCTCAAGAACAATGATGACGTAGTAATAAAGCAGGCAGACAAGGGTGGAGTGACTGTAGTACAAAGTAGAGTTGCTTATGAAACAGAGTGTTTGAGACTCCTTGCTAATAGGAGGAACTACAGAGCACTAGGACAGGATCCTACTGAGGATATTAAGAAGGAAATCACATCAATGGTGGAGGAAGCCATTCAAAATGACTGGATCACAGAGAAAGAGGGAAGGTTTCTCTGTCAATCCAAACCAGTGACCCCATATTTTTACACTCTCCCGAAAGTGCACAAACCAACAAGGCCCCCGCCAGGGAGGCCGGTTGTTTCGGGTATGGGGTCACTTTTGGAGCCGTTGTCACAGTTTTGTGATTTCTTTTTCAAATCCATTGTTCAATCCAGACCAGCGTTTCTCAGGGATACGACAGAGGTTTTAACACTATTGTATGATGTGGAATTCGATCCCACAGAAGATTTCTTGGTAGGGTTGGATGTGGAGTCCTTATATACAAACATACCACAGATGGAAACATTAAGGGTGGTTGAAGATATCTTGTATACTTTGCACTGAGAATATAGCACGCCCAGACCGTTCATTCCACACTTGGCAGAAATTGCCTTAACCAGAAACTTTTTAGAATTTCAGGGGACTTACTACCTCCAGACCCATGGGACCTCCATGGGGAGTGTTTTTGCTCCTAGCCTAGCTGGGTTGTATATGTCTGCCTTCGAGGACCAGTACATCTACACCCATGGAGGTCCTTGGCTCAATCACATCAAGGTCTGGAGGCGGTTTATTGACGACGTCCTCCTGATGTGGAAGGGAGACAGGGATTCTCTGGACAATTTTTTGACGTGGCTGAATAGTAGGTATCCATTACTTCTCTTCACGTCCACTATCTCGAAGGATAGTCTCCCATTTTTGGATTTGAATATTTTTTGTGAAGGCGGCTGCCTACATACAAAAATGTTTCATAAGCCTACAGACATAAATAGTTTGTTGTCATTCAAAAGCTTCAACCCTAAATCCTTCAGGGAAAACCTCCCTGTGGGACAATTTTTGCGACTTCGGCGTAATTGTTCGAGTCGCACAGATTTCAAGTCAGAAGCTGAAACCCTTGAAAAGAAACTTTTGCAAAGGTATTACCGCACAAGAGTAGTGCGAAGGGCAAAGAAAAGAGCGTCTAATTGCCACCACGAGGCACTTCTTGAGTCTAATGAAAAAAATATCTACTGAGAGAACAGTCTGTGTGACTACATTCAACACAGCATCGAACGACATTCAAATAATCATTTTGCGAAACTGGAGAATCCTAAATTCTAAAGGACTTGCCTTTGAGAAGCCCCTCTTTTCATTTAAGAGGAGCCAGAATATCAATGATATTCTGGTTCACACAAGACCTAGAAAAACCAGAAACAGGCAAGAGGAAGCAGGGGGAGAGCATCAGAGAGGATTCCTCCAGTCTCAGGGCACACAAGATGTGGGATGTGCGATGTTTGTCATTTAACAGCAAATACAAAAAGTATAGACATAGGGCTGACCCACCCTTGGGAACAAAGGAGTCATACTAATTGTAATACTTCCTACGTAATTTACTTGTTGAAATGTCCCTGTGAGCTACTGTACCTCGGTATGACTACTAGATGGGTAAAGACAAGAATCATGGAGCACAGGTCGACATTTAGATGTCAACGGACAACAAGTAGATTGACCGATCACTTTAAAGAAAAGAAGCACTCGGTGAGGACTTCTTCTGGACTGTGATAGACAAACCAAACATCAACATGAGCAGTGGTAATCCGGAAGGAGAACTTTTCTTGCGCGAACAGAAATGTATTTGTAGGGTATTAAATGATGATATACCTTGGAATAGCCTCTATAATCCTTGAACCGCCATAGATTGGATTTCTGTATAACACGACGTTATCACCTGTGATACTAGATTTAATAGTATTAAATATCAATGGTATTCCCTTTCTCTTTTCCTAATAGGATAAAATAAGACTTCTAAATTTCTAGTGTGATAGGTAGCAAACCAACCTGCACTCTGACTACATCTAGGGCCCTTCTGTGGAGACAGTTCCATTTTACCCGATTGTGCCTCTCTTGGTTTTAACTCATTTTTGTTGTCCTGGTTTTGTGTGTGGTTCCTAGTAATACTAATAATATTAACCACCACAAACCTAGCATTTACTAATTTACTTTTTCTCTTGTCCCTTACCACCATGACTTTGTTATGTGGCAGACTGAGTGGGCGTCTGGAATTAACTATTTTTTTGTCTGGCTCCTTTCTTATTACAATTAATGTGCCTGAATGGTGGAGAGTTGTTGCAACATTTAAATATATATTTAAATTTTAACATCTATATATAATAAATTAATTAAAAAACAGAGATACGTTATCTCTACATAACAAATTTTTTCACTAGCCACAAAGTAGGGGTGGAGAGGGGGCCTCGGACCGGGGTCCTTCAGTTAAGCACCCTAGTATGAGCGCTCTAGTGTTTGTTTGAGACGCCTGAGATGACAGTGGGTCACGAATGGCGACGCACCGTTAGGGGCATGTCCTGGATGCCCTAAAGAGAATCGAGAGAGCGCCAGTGCAGTACCCTACATGGCGGAGCAGGAGAGACAAAATACGTCTGCTAACAGCTGACCTTGAAAGCAGTAAGCGGGACGCAGGGGGCTTATTGAGGAGCTGCACACGTAATTGTTAAATTGTAATACTACAACTGGACTACACAATTCGTTATACGGGGGGCGTTTGACATGGGTCCAAAGTCGAACACACAGATTTAGTCTCGCTAGCATTTTTAGATTAGAGGGACATATATTTTTATCTATTTAGGCAGTTTGGTCTCACTCCACCCGAGAAAGACACAACTATGGGTGGTGGCAGAGCCATGGCCGTGTTCCGTAACACAGATGGCCCTTGGTTAAAATTTAAAATGTAGGGTAAAAGTACACGAACTTAGAATCATCAGGAGAGTAAGCTAACGCTGGGCTCTTCAGAATAGAACTCCTACCATTGTGCAACTTACATTATTTTATTTTATTTTACTATTGCATTTCTTTTCCTTACAGAGAGTGCGTGCAGGCAGCTGTTCTCACTCCCCCGCCATTTCGAGTTTACGAATCTAATAAACTCGGAAAGTGTGGTGTAGTGAACGGTGCCAGGTTCACTTGTGGTGCTCTGAGTAATGTTGGTTACGTTAATGTACATAGCCGCACCTCCTGATTTAAAATCTTTTTTAATGGAGGTCATGGCTGTATGTTACAACAGCTATTGAGCGTTAAGATTGGAAGCAACCACCCTCACCCTTCCCTGAGGGGAGGTGTGAGTATGCTTCTGTGGAGATTTTTATGTGTGTTTGGGTGTCTTTCATCGTATCAATGATACTTGTTGTTATACATGGTGGGATGGAGAACATTTCACTAGTAATATTTTGTTCATTTTTATGTTGTTGTTAATTACTACAGGTTCCTCTCTAAAGGCGAGGAGCTCCACTTAAGGTTATACTTCCCTTTTTTCCTCTAAGTTGGGAGGAGGAAGGGTCTGCACCTAGGGATTACAGTGGTGAGAAGTCCTGAGGAAAGCCGGGGTATTATTTTGTGCTGGCTGAAACATGTCGATATTTATGCAGAGTGGGGGGTTGGAATCTCATTATAAGCTCTCCAACCAACCACCCACGTTTCTTGTTTTAAATTCTGGACGGGGATACCTAACATCAAAATTGTAATAAGGATTCCCTGGTACCAGTTGTATACCACTCGTCATCACTTGTTCTGCACTGTTATCTCACCTGTGATTCCACTTTCACATTTTTTGTTGTTTTGTCTTCCCCTCCCTATTGCTCCACCACCAGCATTTGGCTGGCGCAGAGGTGTGTTAGCAGCCCTATGATGAAGCATGACACAGCTTGCTGTGTGTGAGGGCAGTTTTACAAAATTGGTGTATTTTCACACACTTCTCCATCTCAATGTAGTTTTTCAATCCCTATTCTTTTTGTGATATTTAACTATTGAGCGGGAGGTCGAAGAGGGTTTGTCCTCTCACCCCTCTGTACTTTGTGTGTTTTAGTTATAGTTAGGACCTAGTTTCCATAGGAAACTCGTTTTATGTTTTCCCAATAACTTTGGCGCCGGTTGACGAATCTTCACAACATTTTCAGAATCTATGGCCTGGTCAAGTCAGCTCCTATCTTGAAAGTTTCGGGGTGATTCCCCAAGCGGGGGCCGAGAAAAAAGGGGGTGCCAAAACGTGTTTTCTCCATGTTATTTCCCATAAGAAACTTTAGACACGACTACAGCCCGAACTGCTGAAAGGAATGACACCAAATTTGGCAAAAAGGTAGTGCTTGGTTCATAAAGCACTCTTTTTTTTAAATGGTGTAAATCCATTCAGTAGTTGCTGAGAAAATCCCAAATTAAAAGTTTCAATATTTAGAGGTGCAGTGGATCTGCGGACCCTCCCGAACACGAGCTTTATTCTAATTGGCTGTCAACACTCCAGACCAGGAAGTGTTTGCAGCCATTTTGTGACTCAGTAGAACCGGGTTACAACAAAACAGGGAACCAAAGGTGGAAAAAAAAGAAAAGGGGGAAGGGTAGAAACACCCTGACCCCTTAGGCCTGCTCAGGGGGTCCCAAGAGGACCCCCAGGGCCAAAAAAAGCATTTTTTTTAAAAACAAATAGCGGAATGCGCCCTGGGTGCGCTGATCCGGACGAAAAGTTTTAAAAAACAAAGCAAGGGCTTCCTTGCTTTGTTAATTTTAAGCCCCCGGGTGGGGGATTTTAAAATGTATAGCGGGGGCCCCCGCAGCCCGGGGACCGCCACCTCCTTGGGGCTCTCTTTTTAAATAAAGTTGGCAGCCCCCCTTCTGGAGCCTTCGATGGCCCTGGGGTAGGCCACCCCCCAGGGCCGGGTCCTGCAGTGTCCCGGGGTGCCCACCCCCGAGACACTGCTGTTTGCTATGGTAGGGCGGGAGCACGTGTCCCACCCTACCGTAGCAAACTCTGGTTTGGATTTTCGAAGAGAGAGCAGGAAACCTGCTCTCTCTTCCAAAATCCAAACCAGTTTGCTTTTCCACACAGGGAGCTGCATGTCAACAGCTCCCCATGTGGAAAAGCAATGCCAGCTTCCGCAAGACGCAGGGAGCCGGCGGGACTGTGGGGGCATTGGACTCCCCCCACAGTCCCCAACGAAGTGTCTAGGTCCCGAGGGATGGAGTCCCCAGGGCGAATATAAATTACTGGTAGGAGCCGGGGTTTTTTATCGAAAAAGTTGGAGTCGCGAACCTAGCACACCGCTCAGCGCGGACCCTTGGTGTGAACACGAGGGATGCGTGGCTCTCAGCGCGGCCCCCTGGTGTGAATGCGAGGGGTGCGCAACTCCCAGCCTGGTGTGAACGCGAGGGGTGCGCGGCCCTCCAGCGTGAACGTGAGGGGTACGTGGCTCTCTGCGCAGCCATCCGGTGTGAATACGAGGGGTGCGCGGCTCTCAGCGCGGCCCCCTGGTGTGAACGCAAGGGGTGCACGACTTCAAGTTGCGCTGGGTGTGCGACTCCCAGAAAAAATATTTAGGATTGTTTTATTAAAAACCTATGTTATATGTTAGGATCTTGGCTGGCTCTAAAAAGAGCCCTTGTGTTTATTTGGAGATTTTTTTAGCTACATGTAAGTGCCGATGCAGAGTCTTAAGTTGTAGCGAAGGACTCTGTTTCCCTTATCTGTGAAATGTACACCATCACTCCTGTAGATGCCATCCAAATCAAAATGCAGATTGTTGTTGTATATGGACCTCATACTATGGTCTCTGAGATAAGCAGAAACAGCTTTATTGACATTTTTTCTAGCTTTCTCAATCTGTGGACAAAATTGATTGGACCACTTCCATTTCTGTCTTTGGCATATGTTAGAGTAGACGAAGGCAGTTTGGGGGAAAAGCAACATAAATTCTGCAAAGGTGTCCTTCATTAGCATTTCCAGACCTACCCCAGTCAATATGCCTAGGTCATTACCACCACAGTGCAAAATCATGAGGTCAGAGGGTTGGAGATGCATAAAGGTTTTAACCAATGGCATCAATTGGTACCACTTTAATCCTCTCTATCCAATCCATTTAATGTCTACATTTTGCAAAGCTAGGTCTTTGTCAATACCTCTGCTTTCAGCATATCTTTTGCACCAGAAAACATAGCTGTGCCCAATAATCCACACTGATAGCATCTTGAAAGGATCTCTGTAGGTAAGCAGAAGATGTCTATAGCTGAGGTAGGCAGGTGGTAGAATGAAATCTATCTAAAATGGTGGACAAGATGCTGTTTTTAAGAAAGAAGAGATTTGATTGGCTGTTTAAGAACACTCTACATTAAAAGATATGGTGCATTTTACTTTGTTTAGAAAGCATGTTTCTTATTGGTTATTAACAAATGTTGGCAAGGTACAGCAGAAAGGATAAGGGTACGCTTTGCAAAGCTAACCACACCTGCTGTTGTCATTTGCAACATTGTGTGGTGAACTTGTGACCTGGCAGCTAAGTTGAATGTTGCATGACCTGTTGCTATGGAAACTGATATTAAGGACAAGGGGTGAAGATGTCAGTTGAAAAGTATTGTTCTCTATGACCATTGGGATTTCGTCTTTCAATTTGAAAAACACTGGAAATCAATGTCATTTGTTGCTTATGTCTATATGTATTGAAAAATAGATGGAAAGTTTGCCAATACTGGTTCTACCTTGCAAAGTGTGTTGATCTACATTCTCTGTGTGACTGAGTGTGTGAGATTTTTCATTCAACAGATTTATTTAATAGGTGAGTTATATTTTTTTGAGGTTTATTTAAAAAAGATTTGACATTTTTATGAAACTGTGTTGTTTGAAATATATTATTAAATGTTGAGATGTATATTGGGATTATTTTTATTGTACTTGAAGTTTGTTTTAAAAACAGTAAGTACAGTAATATATATATTTTAAGTGTGTTGAAAGGTATAGTTGAATGATGGCTCTTATTTATTATTAATTGGTTAAATATGTACTAAGAATGTGCATTTTCTAAACTGTTCATATAAGGTGTAGTTTATTAAGCATGATTATTTCTTTTCTGTAAAAAGGTATAGTTTAATATTATTGCATTATTATAGATAGCTTGGTAAAATGAGGTACAATTGTGCTGTTTGCAAGATGATCATATAAGGTGTTAATAATTATGATTCTGTGATTAGTTTGTACAGTTTGTGCAGTTTTAGAAATCCTCATAAAAAAGGTGTTCTTTATTACTCTTCTTCATTAAGTCTGTTGAGAGGTACAGATTGATGATGTTGCTTATTTCTCGATTTAATGGATAATATGTAGCTCAAAAGAAAACCAGTACATGTTTCTCTTTCTGATATGTAGTAGTTATCTCCTTAAGTAAATAGTATGTCATGAGTCATGTATTTGTTTAGATTCTATTTATATAGTTGTATGTATATTTACTGAATTAATGAGAGGTACCTGATAGATTAGAGGAGTGCAAAGGTAGTGAAAATGTGATTTTATAAGTGCATGAGAAGTGATTTTGTGGTTCCATAATGTCTAATTTCGTAGTTAGTATGTAAGTAAATGTGCACAATCTATGTGGTCCCCTAACCCCCTGCAGATTACTGATTCACACCTGCAATAACCCAGGTAGTACTCATGCAGTCCACCAATCACACTGTCACTCTCTCTCCACTCTTGCAATCATCCTGACAGAACCATGTCCTTATCTAATCTCTGTGCCAAAACACAAGCACTTATAAACTCACCCTCCTGTCAACTACCAGCACTCTAACTATCCAGTCAATGGAGCGACCCTCGACCCTACCTGGTAGGTCGCTCCCTGTCTGCACAGCACCGCCTGTGTGTCTGCCTCAGCTGCCGCTGCTGAGGAAGTTCGAGGCCTTCCACCACCCGCAGGCTACCACCTGCGCCTCATCCCTGGTGGCCAGTGGTAGGCCGTAGGTAGGTTTGTTTTCAGTGTATTGCCTGTACTGCCTTTTCCGTCATTGTTGTGTCTGTAACTGCTGTTCTCTGTCCTCCCCCCCTGCCTGTACTTGCTCTGTGCCCATTTTTTCCCTCTGTTTCCCTCGCTGTCCCCGTGTCTCTCTGCCCAGTTTTCCCTCTGTTCCCCTCGCTGCCCCCGTGACCCTCTATCCGTTTTGCTTTCTGTTCCCTCATTGCCCTGGTAACCCTGTGCCCGTTTTGCCTTCTGTTCCATTCGCTGCCCCAGTATTTCTGTATCCTTTTTTGACTTCTGTAACACTTGTTGCCGCTCTAATTTTGTGGCTTTTTGCCTTCTGTAACACTCGTTGCCCCTCTAATTTTGTGCCTTTTTGCCTTGTGTGCCCTTCGTAGTCCCGCACCGCTCCCACTGCTGCGTCCCCTGTGGCCCCGCCCCCTGACTGCCCATTCGCTGCCGCCACCTCCCACCTCCCAGCTGCTCCTCCCTCCCACCTCCCCATAAATGCCAGCCGCTGCGCGGTGAGGAGAGCGACCCTTGACCCTACCTGGTAGGTCGCTCTCCCTCTGCACAGCACCGCCTGTGTGTCTGCCCCAGCTGACGCTGCTGAGGAAGTTCGAGGCCCTCCACCACCTGCAGGCTACCACCTGCACCTCATCCCTGGTGGCCAGTCGTAGGCCGTAGGTAGGTTTGCTCTAACTGTATTGCCTGTATTGCCTTTTCCGTCATTGTTGTGTCTGTAACAGCTATTCTCTATCCTCCCCCGCTGCTTGTACTTGCCCTGTGCCCGTTTTTTCCCTGTGTTCCCCTCGCTGTCCTCGTGTTCCTCTGTCTGTTTTGCTTTCTGTTCCCTCGTTGCCCCGGTAACCCTGTGCCTGTTTCGCCTTCTGTTCCATTCGCTGCCCCCATATTTCTGTAACCTTTTTTTGCCTTCTGTAACACTTGTTGCCCCTCTAATTTTGTGCCTTTTTGTCTTCTGTAACACTCGTTGCCCCTCTAATTTTGTGCCTATTTGCCTTCTGTGCCCTTCGTTGTCCTGCACCGCTCCCGCCGCTGTGTCCCCTGCGGCCCCGCCCCCTCACTGCCCATTCGGTGCCCCCACCTCCTACCTCCCAGCTACTCCTCCCTCCCACCTCCCCATATATGCCACCAACTGCACGGCCGCGCCACTGGATCGCCAAAGGCGCGCCTACGGCAAGCCCGTCTGCGCCTGGACTGCGCCAGAACACCTGGTCCCCGCACCAGCCACAAGGGACGCCGCCACTACGATGCCAGCACTCTGCATGCTCTCAACTCCGGATGGACCCACACCTGCTTCAAGGCCGCCCCGAAATGCACACACGGTCCCTTCACCTTCCGGAACTGCAGCTACACCAGCCTCAGAGCCGACGAACCATCCACCAAAAAAGACCTCAACCACCTCCGATGCATACTTCTGAACACCCGCTTCGCACGCAAACACGCCGTCGAGCTCTGGGACCTGCTCGACAAACATCCCCGGATGTCGCCTTCCTGACAGAGACGTGGATGAACGACTCTCCCGCACCCGACATCGCCATAGCCATCCCAGACGGCTAAAAGATCACCCGTAGAGAACACACCAATAGAGTCAGAGGAGGAATCACCATCGTCCACAAGAACAGCATCAGGGTCTCGACTAGCACCGACGACAGTCTCAGCAACGCCGAACACATGCATTTCCAGATCTACACAGACCCTAACTCCAACCTCAGAGGCACCCTCGTCTACCGGCCCACCGGACCCTGCCCCCAGTTCAGCGACTCCATCGCCGACTTCATCAGCATGCACGCCCTGACCTCCACTGGCTACATCCTCCTCGGAGACCTGAACTTTCACCTTGAGAACAACGACAGCAACAGCACAACCCTGATCGATAACCTCGCCAACCTCGGACCGAGGCAACTCGTCACTACGCCCACCCACTCCGCCGGCCACACGCTTGACCTCGTCTTCTCCTCACGCCCGCGCGTCTCCTTAAACCACACCACCGAACTCCTCTGGACCGACCACCGCTGCATCCACTTCACCTTCCAGAAACCCACCACACCACACCGCACCCAACAGATCCCCCGCCACTGCTGGAGCAAAATCACCGAAGATCAACTAAATGCAATCCTCGCTCTCAGCCCACCCACCGTACCCTCTAACACCGCCGACGCTGCCCACAGCCTCAGACGCTGGATCGAGGACTGCGCCAACACGCTTGCCCCACTGAAGAAACCCCCCTACAGAGACACCAGCAAGAGGGCAAGATGGTTCACCCCAGAACTCCTAGCCTCCAAGCAAGCTTGCCGGAAGCTAGAGAAGAAACGGCACAGTGAACAGACCCTGGACAGCCACGCAGCACACAAGGACACCATCCGCAACTACCACCACCTCATCAAGGCTGCCAAGAGGACCTCCTTCAAAGACCGCCTCGACAACAATGCACACAACAGCAAGGAGCTCTTCAATATCGTGAAGGAACTCTCTAACCCAGCTCCAACACCAATGACATCCCGCCATCGCAAGCCCTGTGCGAATCTGGAATGGACCACATCCTTCCTCTCAGGCAGAACCCAGAGCGTCCGCCTACCCCCATTCCGATCCGAAGCCTCTGAGATCATCTGCGGCGTACCCCAGGGATCCTCCCTCAGCCCGACACTGTTCAACATCTACATGACCCCGCTTGCACATGTTGTCTGACAGCACGACCTCAACATAATCTCCTATGCCAACGACACTCAACTTATCCTCTCCCTCACCAAGGACCCCATCACCGCCAAACCCAACCTCCATGAAGGAATGAAGGCCGTCGCCGACTGGATGAAGATCAGTCGCCCGAAGCTGAACTCGGACAAGACGGAGGTCCTCATCCTCGGCTCCAACCCTTCAGCCTGGGAAAAGTCCTGGTGGCCGACGGCACTGGGGACAGCCCCGACACCCACAGACCACGCACGCACCCTGGGAATCATCCTAGACTCAACGCTCTCAATGACCAAGCAAGTCAACGCCGTCTCCTCCTCCTGCTTCAACACCCTCCGCATGCTCTGCAAGATCTACAAATGGATCCCAACAGATACAAGAAAGACAGTCACCCAGACCCTCGTCAGCAACAGACTCGACTACGGAAACGCCCTCTATGCGGGAGCCCCAACCAAGCTCATCAAACGACTACAGCGCATCCAAAACGCTTCGGCACGACTGATCCTCGACGTACCATGCCACAGCCACATCACCCCCCACCTGAGAAACCTGCACTGGCTCCCCGTCAACAAGAGGATATACTTCAAGCTACTCATCCACGCACACAAGGCACTCCACAAGACCGCCCCTGCCTACCTCAAAAGACATCTCTCCTTCTACATTCCCAACCGCCAGTTAAGCTCCGCCGACCTCTCACTAGCCACCATGCCGCGCATCCGAAGAACTACCACTGGCGGGAGATCCTTCTCCTACCTCGCTGCCAAAACATGGAACACCCTCCCACTGAGCCTACGACAGACCCAAGACCTGCTGACCTTCAGGAGAACACTCAAGACCTGGCTGTTCGATCAGTAGCGCCCCCCCCAGCGCCTTGAGACACTCATGGGTATGTTGTGCGCTTTACAAATGACTGATTGATTGATTGATTGACTGTCCATGCACTTGTAGAATGCCTCAGGCATTAAGACACGTAGTCCTACAGTCAAATGTGCACAATCTATCCAGTACCCTAACCCCCTGCAGACTACTGATTCACTCTTGTAATAATCTAGGAAGTACTCATGCAGAGCACCAATCACACTGTCACTCTCTGTCCACTCCTGGAATCATCCTGTCAGAAGCTTGTCTTTATATAATCTCTGTGCCAAAACACAAGCATTTATAAATGCACCCTGTTGCCCACGACCAGCAGTCTAACTATCCAGTCACTATCCATGCACTTGTACAATGACTCAGACATTATGACACGCAGTGCTACAGGCAAATGTGCACAATCTATGCAGTCCCCCAACCCCCTGCAGACTACTGATTCACTCTTGTAATAATCAAGGTTGTAGTCATGCAGAGCCCCAATCACACTGTCACTCTCTGTCCACTCTTGCAATCATCCTGACAGAACCATGTCCTTATCTAATCTCTGTGCCAAAACACAAGCAGGTATAAAGTCACCCTGTTGTCCACTATCAGCAGTCTAACTATCCAATCACTATCCATGCTCTTGTACAATGACTCAGGCATTAAGACACGCAGTGCTACAGTCAAATGTGCACAATCTAACCAGACCCTAACCCCCTGCAGAGTACTGATTCACTCCTGCAATAATCCAGGTAGTAACCATGCAGAGCACCAATCACACTGTCACTCTATGTCCACTCTTGCAATCATCCTCCCATAACCATGTTCTTATCTGGGGCGTGGCCTGACAACATGGCTGACTAGACGCTTTTCTGCGCTGCTCCTGCCCCAACGGTTAAAATCCTGTACAATCCTGGTGTTATGGTGACTTTTGTAACTCAGACCAGTAGCAGAAGCCCCCCCGACTCCGAGGGCCCCGGTGATGTGACGGGAAAGCGGCCCACAACTGGAGAACGTCGCTACGGGCCGCTGAAGCCCCGTCGGAATCCTGTTCCCCATAATGGCTGCCTCCGTGCTGCTTTGAGAGGCGAGGATCGGCGGGCAGTGGAGGAACCCCTGGACCTTGGTGAGACTCGTCACCAGGGCTAGACTGCTGTGAGGCTCCAGGAGAAGATGAAGGAGGATAGTGACTGCCGCGTACGGCCGGCCGGTGGGAGTCCAGAGGCCGGGGGCGAGACCAATGCGGCCTGCCTGCACTCCGGCTGGAAGTGCCTGGACGTGGTGCGAGGGCCGCCCGGGGGCCCGTGAGATGGATTGCACTACCTGTGGCCTGGGACTGAAGCCCAGTAGATGAGGTGAGGAGCCCCTCCATAAACCAACAAATCCACTGGTATCGGCAGGGACGTACAGCGAATAGGTGGGCCTGAGGCGTTCGCTCCACGGATCGGCAGAAGGCTAAGCCAACCGCGTCGGCAGAGACCGAACCAAGCGGCAGAGCTAGTTGGGAGGGCTGGTGGTGCCAGATAAATGCCCCGGCCGGCGGAAGGGATAGCCTGCGAGATATTGATGACGCTGGGGCCCCCGGGCTCCACTTCGGGGGTGAGACAGACCGTCTGGGGTATCCCCTCTAGACTGCTTACAGCACTAATATTTCCCTGACTGAGGGGAGACCGGGCAGCACCCTAGGACAGCCATGCTGAAAATGGGAAGGACCGACCCCTAAGAGGCGCCCAAACAAATAAAATAATGCAATGTACGGTTCCGGGCCTGACTTCGGTAGACCACCTCAGAACAGACCTAGAGCAGGGGACCCACCAGGGCACAGCAGCCCGTGATAAAGCCGACATTTTGGAAGCGATCCGTGACTCCAGGGTGGCGTTAGAAACCAAAATGGACGGGATGGCCATGGACATGAACCATTTGCACCTGGAGCTCAGGAAGGTGGCACTCAGGGTTACTACCACGGAAGGGGACCTGAACGCTTTACAGACTGAGGCCCGTCAGCTACGGGAGACAGTAACAGCTCTCCAGGACCACACGGCCCAGCTGGAGGACAGGGCAGAAGCTGCTGAAGGGCGGTCAAGGAGGAACAATCTCCGTTTTTTGGGATTTCCAGAAAAGGCGGAACGGCCGGCGGCGGACCTGTTTATGGAAGATTGGATTGGCACTACATTTCCGACCCTCAGGCTCTCCAAAATGTTTGCAGTGGAAGGAGCTCATAGATCTCTTGGGCCGCCGCCTAAACCAGGATCCCCGCTCAGAGCTATGATCGCCCGACTGTTCAATTTCAGAGACCGGGACATGATCCTGCAGCACATTCGCACCAATGGCCTGCCCAGATATGAAAATCACGACATCTATATATACCCAGATTATACAAAAAAGGGGCAAGACCTACGGAATGACTTCTTGGGTGTAAAACGCCGGCTGCGTAACCACAACATTAAATACAGCTTAATGTTCTCGGCCAGGCTTCGAGTACAATATGGCGTCAAGGTACACTTCTTTGGTAACCCGTGGAGGCAGCTGAATGGATGGACTCGTTGGATTTGGCCGGCCAAGATCAAAACCAGGGCTGGCAGGAGCAGAGACGCCGGAGTAGTTGACAGCGGAACCAGCAACGTCAAGAGGAGCAGCGGAAACCGAGGGTTCGAGATCTGACGGATGGAGGACGTATCATGGTGGGACCAGATGGCACTCTCCCTACGGAACTGGAGGCGATCCCAACACAGAATCAGTTCTCTCCACTATGTTTGGTACAGGAAACCCAATTGGAGTTGGGAGGTGCCGCCAGCTCGGCTGTTGAGGGCTCTGGAGACAAGTGAGTGGTGGACTTGGCGCTGAGACCGAGGGGTTCTGGGTCGTAGACACTACGAGTACCTGTTTTGACCCGAGGGGCCCTTGACCTTACCGAGAGACTTGTATGAGAGGGCCTTGGGCCCAGAGACATTGAGGGGGGAGGGCTGGAAACGTGTTTGAGGAGGTTACACTATTTTGCCCATATACCGCTTTGACTCGCCAGCTGTAGAGTGCTGAGGCGGCCTGGCTAGACCACTGGTCAGGCGGTGCTGCGCGGTGCCAGTCAGTCGACTGAATCTCAGAGCTTAGGGGGGGGGATTTCCTGACTTGGAAGAATACGTTCATTTATAGTCATTTCAAGTTGAGGGGGGTGATTTAGGGGGTGGGTGAAGCTTTGGGGCAGGGTTCTGAGTCCTCAGACCAGGACCGGGTTGTGAGAATGAAGTACTACCGCCTGTGGGTGGGGGGAGTTGGGGTTTCACAATATGGTTTTGTTTGGGCTGCTGCGGGGTCTGGTCTTTGTTGCATCACTGGAGGTCGGAGGAGACTGCATCTTGAGGGGTCATGCTACAATACTACTGGGGGTCCCCGACATGAAAGTCGGGTGCCGCGACACCAACACCTGCTAACTCATGCCATGTGACACACAGAGGTATAAACTGATAATGTGGAATGTCCGGGGGCTCAATAATATGGTCAAACGGATCCGGATGGCATCCTACCTTAGACGTTATGGGGTAAGCATAGCCCTGCTCCAGGAGACGCACATATGGGGAGACTGTCTTAAATACATCCAACGCAGATGGAGGGGTCAGTTTTTCGCTACGTCCTACTCGGGGTTTGCCAGGGGAGAGCTTATCTGGGTGGCACCAGGAGTTACCTTTAAGGTTATGCATACTAAACAGGATCCTGATGAGAGGTTTGTGATGGTGGAGGGGACGCTGGATTGGCGCAGTATATGCCTGGTAAATATTTATGCCCCGAATAGTGATGATGGTGGGTTTTTAAGTCGAGTTCTTGGGCAGCTGGATCTGTATCCAGACACAGAATTGATTGTGGCAGGAGACTTTAACTGTGCCCTTGATGGGGAGCTAGACAGACACCCCTCAAAGCAAGATGCCAAACCTAGAGTCAGAGAAGTGATGGGCTAGATGCTTCAAAACTATGGCCTGCTGGATGTATGGCGACACCGCAACCCTGATCATCGAGTGTACTTGTGTCACACACCTTCTGCCAATACCCATAGTAGACTAGACTACTTTTTCATTCAAAAGACGGCGGTGCATCAGATAGCGGAGACAAAATATCTGACCTGCTATTTGTCCAATCACTCCCCGCTATTAATTACATACTCGCTAGGCCGGCCGAGATCTAAGGTACCACTCTGGAGGCTCAACACCAAAGCTTTTGGTGACCTGATTTATAAAGATGCCATATCGATTGGGCTGGATGCATATTTGGAGGTCAACTGGGGCTCAGCTAGCACCAGGGCGACCAAATGGAACGCAATGAAGGTGGTGATATGGGGGATATGTATGTCTACGGAGGTGGGGGTTAAAAAAGTGCTGGAGCGCGACCTACGTCAGCATGAGGAGCGCTTGGTGGCACTGAAGAAGGAGCTTCCCACGAACAAGGAAAGGCCGACTGAATGGGCTGATGTTAGACCTGGCACCTTGGCGTGAGTCTCCCTTCCACTTTTTGTCGCTGTGCCTCATGTGTTTTTATGGTGTTGGCCGCTCAGAGCACTGTGCCACTGCCAACCAGTGCCACAGTGCAAGTGCTCCCTATGTAAAATATATATGTTGGTTGGATTCCATGATTGGCTTATTTGGTTTACTATCAGACCCCAGTAAAGTGCACCAGGAGTGCCAGGGCATGTAAATACAAATGCCGCTGGTGGGCTTGCAGCACTGGTTGTGCCACCCACAGAAGCGGCCTGGTAAAATATGTCTAAGGTCTGCCATTGCAGAACCTGCGTGCAGTCTGGTACTGTCATGCTGACTGCGCAAGTGCACACACTTGCCAGTCCCTAAACCTTCCCTTAACTTCATATTAGTCACCCCTATGGTAGGCCCAAGGGCAGGGTGCATTGTAGCATAAGGTAGGACAAGCCCTGATGTGTGTGGCATGTCCTAATAGTGAATTACAGCCATTTTCGTTTTTCACTATTGTAAGGCTACCTGTTCTCATAGGCCAGAATGGGCTGTTAAGATTGTTACACCCTATGATCCTAGCAGGCCCAGGGAACATGGTAGAAAATCGAGTTTAGTATGCCTGAACTCAGAATAATAAGGTACATCTTTTAGTAAGGTTTATTTTATTATACTGCGTTTGCAAATGCCACTTTTAGAAAGATGGCCTTTGCTTGCCTAACCATTTCAGCCCGCCTCTGCGTGATGTGTATCTGCTGTCTGGCTTGTGTGAGTGACAGGGCTGGGGAAACCCAGATGGGCAGGGCTAGGTAGCCTGGTGGTGAAAAGGAAGATTGACAGATAGATGGGTGGGAGGAGTACACCTGGACTCTGAATAGGGTTGTGCTCTGCCACCACAATGCTGGCTCCGCCCCCTGTGGAGCGTCTGATGACTCTGCCCTGCACCCTGAAAGAAGCAGCCTGCATCGCGTAAACAAAGTGCTCAGAAACCGGACTGGACTAGGCAAGGGCCCCCCTGGCCTGGCAGAACAAAAGAATTGCTGTATAAATGTAGGACCAGGGGGACCGTACTCTCGCCCCGTCCCCCTGAGCCGCACACTCCCAAGATCTCCCGTACCATAGTACGCGCCGCCCGGAGGACTTCGCACCGTACTGTGCGCCTGCTGCCATGGAAGTGTCCGTGACGAACTCACCAAGAATCCAGGTACTGTGCCCTTTCGCACCGTAGGTGTACGCTTCATCTGAAGCGCCTGCAGTGCGTGTACGACCCGTCCCAAAGCCTGTGTCTACCGCGTACGATGCGTACGAAGAGGGATGACGTGCACAGAACTGTAAAATCACGCTGAAACCGAGAACTCTTTGAAAAGAAGTATTGTGCGCTGTTTAAACGTTATTTGGTCTTGTGCTAAGCCTGATAAACCTATATAAAGTATTATTTTTGATATATATCCTGTGTGGAGTCCATTTGTGGAGGGTCACTGTATTACTGTGTGTGTTCACAAATGCTTAACCTAAACGCTCTGAGATAGGCCTTGTCTGCTTGCGCCAAGCTACCTAGAGGGTGAGCAGGGGTTATTGTTGGAGTGTACCCCCCTACCCTGACTAGAAGAAGGACCCTCTGCCTGTCCCGGGTACCTACCTGTGCCAATCAGAGAATCCGAATTCTAACCGCTGACATGCGATGGAAGGTAGGGGACATATGGGACCCGCTAGGCAAATTTAAGAGAAATGCAAGCAGGCGTCGCTGGTATACAAAGGGGGATAAGGCGGGACGGCTACTAGCGTGCCTGATTCGGGCACTTACAAATGACCTTGGCCAGGTGGTATATGCTCAACATGAGATCAATAACGCATTCCGGACCCATTTACATAAAACATACTCCGAGCCCCAGTCCCCTATGGCCCCCATGGTCGTGGAGGCCTATCTCGCTGAGGTGAAACTGCCTTGCATAGACACGGAAAGTCAGGCCGCCCTAGGGTCCCTTTTAGCGGGGAGGAAATACGGGCAGCGATCGCCCACCTGAAGACTGCAAAGTCCCTGGGGATGAATGGCATAGCAGCCGAACTCTATAAAGAATATGGAGGGGTCCTGATCCCCAAACTCCTAGAAATCACGGTGGAGGCCAATGAACGTGGAATGCTCCCAGCCTCATGCGGGAAGCATTGATAGTGATGATCCCCAAGCCAGGGAAGGATCCCCTCCTCCCCAGCTCTTATAGACCCATTTCAATGTTGAATGTAGATCTTAAAATCATCTGCCAGGTGCTAGCATGTAGGCTCCTCCCATATCTTCGGCGGCTGGTCCATGATGACCAGCCCGGGTCTGCGTGGAAATTGAGAACTAAGGTATTTCCTGGTTGATGAGTCAATCCAATTAAGGTTTTCTGCTTGTTCTAAGATAAGATTTAAATGCTTGGAGATTTCCATAGTTGGATCCTCTGCCCAACGGGCACCACCATTACTATTACAAAGGCAGACAAAGGTGGCGCACTGGTGCTTATGGACACGGAGTACTTTGAAAAGAAAGTTCTGGAACATATCAACAACGAAGAAATTTACGGAAAACTGACAGAGGATCCAACTATGGAAATCTCCAAGCATTTAAATCTTATCTTAGAACAAGCAGAAAACCTTAATTGGATTGACTCATCAACCAGGAAATACCTTAGTTCTCAATTTCCACGCAGACCAAAAATTTATTTACTACCCAAAATTCACAAAAAATTTGTTGATCCTCCATTTAGACCTATTGTTTCAGGATGTGACTCCATATTTGAAAAACCAGGACGATACATCGACACCTTTCTTCAATCATTTGTGCAATACTGGCAATCTTATATTGAAGACACCACGGATTTCCTGCGACATCTGCAAATGATTAAAAACCAAAACATGGAAAACTGGATTTTGTGCACAATTGACGTGGTAGCATTGTACACATCTATACCACATGCTAATGGAATTGAGGCAGTCGAATGGGCATTACTGAGACAAGAAAATCCAAACATACCCAAAGTCTTCATCTTACAACTACTGGAAATCTGTTTACAAAAAAGTTATTTCAGTTGGAATGAGAGGTTTTATATACAATTGAACGGCACTTCAATGGGCTTTCCGGGAGCACCGGTATACGCAAACACATACATGGCCAAATTTGAAAATGATTACATCTTGACAGATCAAACTTGGACAGAAGGCCTAGTATTCTTTGGACATTTTATCGATGACATCTTCCTCATTTGGAACAAATCAGAACCAGCACTGATGGACAACATACAAACCTTAAACCTAATAGATCCCAGAATACAATTCACCCATACCATCAGTCAAAAGGCAATTTCATTTCTAGATGTCTGGATTAATATTGAAAAGGGTGAAATACAGACCTGTGTATACAAAAAACCAACGGACAAAAACAATGCTTTATTATACAGCAGTTTCCACCCATCTTCTTTAATTCGGAACTTACCAGTCTCACAATTCCTTAGAACTAAACAAATTTCTTCCACTCATAAGGCTTGCGAAGAAACTTGGCAACAGCAAATCAAAAATTACATATGCAGAGGGTACCCTAAAGATCTCTTAATAGAGCAATTAAACAAAGTCAAAAATCGACCACGCAACGAGTTACTTAAAAAGACTCAAAAAAAAAACAGTACTCGTACAGTATTTGTGTCTAAATACTCAACTGCATCCACGTCCATCAAAAAGATAATATGCAAACGATGGGACTTACTTGAATCTGAAACAGATTTTAATGGATTATTCCTGGAAAAACCATTGTTCGCATACACAAGAGCACACAATCTGAAGGAGATGTTATCAAGGAAAAAGAAACCACCATCCACTTTGGAATCCTCCACAAAGACAAATGGCACACACAAATGCTGGGACTGCATACACTGCAATAATGTAATTACAGGAGATTATTTATTACATCCAAGAACGGGCCAAAAAATCCAAATCTCCAGCAGAACAACGTGCGACTCTGACAACGTAATTTACATGATCAAATGTCCATGCGGACTGCTGTACGTGGGTAAAACTCAGAGAAAGATGAAGATTTGGCACACGGAGCATAAAAGTAAAATACGTACCCACAGCACCACTTCAAGTTTAGCCGTACATTGGGACGAAGCACGTCATCAAATTGCTCAACTGAAATTCCAAATAATTGAAGAGGTATTGAAATCTCCAGACAGAGACAACTCTAAACACCTATTACAACGAGAGGCTTTCTGGATTAAAAGATTACAGACCCTGACCCCACAAGGTCTCAACGATAAATTCGAGATGGCTTGTTTTCTTTAGAATATTTTTACACACATAATCTGAATCCCCACCACGGGACCCTGACACTTCCTAACAAACAGAATCACATATTCACACCCTGATCTCTTCGGATCCCTATTAATACCTCATTACCATGAGATCGCACTCAAAGGATAGAGCAACTAAACTTTGAATACAGTGTAACTTCCATTATAGAATTAGATAGGTATTATACAAGTACAAGTTAATGAGAGAAATATTTTTGTATATATTTTTCATGAACAGCAATGCTTTGATTTTGAATTCATTACATGATACCCCTGTACCTTCGATCTCAAGGGCTGACCTGCCATTTTTGCTCTGTATTAATCAGCACAGATTTAAGTTTACAATGATGTACTCCATTTACACAGGTAGTCTCATTTCTTATGTTTTAACATTCATCTCCACAAAACGTCATCAGGTTCCATTGGTTGCAACCAGCAAATACACACGCGATCTATCTATTTTCAGTGTTTACTAACATCTCGCAGTCCGAAGTGACGATGGTCCTTCTTTCATGTGAATCAACACGCTGTCTCGTAAAATAGGAAACGTTATCGCGAGTTTTCGACGAGATACTGAAGTAAACGCTGTCCATTCGAGTTGTCACGCAAATACCAGGATACGCTACTGCGAGTCCTCGGCTAGAATCGGGAGTTAACGCCGTCCGTTCAAGTCTCGGCACGGTAAGCCAATTTACTGTGAGCAACCCAGCCCATTTCACTTCCTCATGTATCATCGCTTTCATTTCCTAATTGGGATCATTTTCGCTTTTAGATTACATGACGACCGCTGTTTATTTCTCTACTTCTTTGAGTCTTTACTCACAGTTAGTTTGACTCAGCATCATCTTCTGTCACACCACATTAAGGTGAGCCCAATATTAATAACAAAAACGTTAACGTTAACCATTGGCATAGTTCGCAACCACTCAGTTCATTTGTTTTTTCAGGCATTTACAAGAAAATTGACAGGACAGTGTCTCAGAACACATTTAAAGACACAAGTACTAATAGCGGATCCAACAGTAATCATCAGTTAGAACATGGTATAGTCATCTCAGTGTTCTCTCTTTCAGTGGTTTAACCTTCAGAACTCCAATGTACTGATATCAAATCTAACAGGTACACTTAATTATTGGAACCACATATAAACCACTTCGGTGAGGGGAGCACTATACACATACTAATTATAATGAGTACAATTGTTATAAAATTGATCCGACAAAGTGCGGACTCTGAAATTTTCTCCTTCTTTCCACAGCATACCCCTGACGAAGGGACATTAAGTCTCGAAATGCATTGGGTGTTTTATGAAAAATCATTATTTTGCTGAACATATATGTAACCATGTCAATTGAATTGTTGATTTAAAAATATGTATAAAGCAGAAAGTATGTATCGCAAAGAATGCAGATTACACTTGCGAATTGTTTTTGTTTTGAAATTTTTGAAACTTTGCATTAAATGTTAGAAATTATCTACTAGCAGTGCAGATTGCAGTCCTGGTAATCTTTCTAGTACTAGGCCACTCACTCGGTAGGAATGAGGCCATTTTTTACCAGCACAACATGGGGAGGATAATCCGGGGTCTTCGGGGTAGTATTGCCTTTTGGAAAATGCTTAACCTTTCCCTAATGGGAAAGATTGCCTTGATAAAGATGGTGGTCCTACCTCAATGCCTCTACACAATGCAAGGTTCCTTCCTTGAACTTCTGCACCGGGTATTTAAGCAACTGGATGCACTGCTGGTCCTATTATTATGGAACGTGAAGCGATGCAGGACTAGTCTAGAGGTCATGAAACGTAGATGGGGCAAAGGGGGTTTAGAGATCCCAGATTTAGAACTTTATTATTTCGCATCACAATTACAACATGCTATAGCCTGGTTGGACACGGATTCCTCCTGGGAGAGGTCCCTGCTGGCAGGTACTTATGGGGACTGACAGCTAGGAGCGCTTCTCTGGCAGGCGGGGGGGCAGCGGGTACACAATCCTCCATTGGTGCGGCTTGTGGCTGTAATATGGAACCGAGTGGTACAGAGACTAATCTGGGAATGGTCGTTTGCCCCAGAGGCGGACTTCTGGCTGATGCCACCCTTTGCTCAAATAGACCAGTTTATGGCAACAGATAAATAGAAGGATGGGGGCTGCCTGATGCTGTCTGACCTCTACCCGGACAATAAATTCATCACTTATCAGGAGGCGGTGGCCACCTTTGAGCTGGGATCGGGGCAGTTTCTGCAATATGCTAAAATAGTGGCAACGGCGCAGCAATTATGGCCCTCGTTTCCAGAGGCTCCGGGACACACCCAAACCCTGGTCACTATGCTCACCATGGCTGGGGGACGGAAGTTTGTTACTCACCTCTACAGGGCGCTGAGGGACGATAAAAAGAATGGCTCCCTCAAAATAGTAGAAAAATGGCAGCAGGTGTGTCCGCAGGAGATCACAACACGGGACTGGGAAAAAATACACGAGTGTGCGGAAGGTGTCAGTATCCAATCGCTACAAACAAATCCAGTATAATATAATACATATGACCTATCTCTCACCCAGGAGGCTTCAGGCCATCGATGGTTCTCGGGATCCACACTGCACTAGATGTCGCAGCACTCAGGCAGATTTTCCGCATATGAATGAATGAATGAATGAAATGAAATTTATAAACGCGCAACTCAGCCCGAAGGCATCAAGGCGCCTAGCAAACAGAAATCATAACAAGGCAAATCTAGGGCTGGGGATAGGCTTTGGCAAATAGCCATGTCTTTAGGGCTCTCCTAAAGAGTTGCTTTGAGGGAAGGGATTTTATCTCAGCCGGCAGAGTGTTCCACAATTTGGGAGCCAAGATTGAAAATGCTCTCCCACCCCACCTAGCTCTACGAGCACGGGGAACTGCTAACAAGAGCTTGTTTGCGGAACGCAGACATCTGGTGGGGGCATAGCGGACCAAGAGGTCCCTTAGCCCGCCAGATCTGGTAGTGGCCAAGGCCCCGTAGATCAAGCACAGGGACTTAAAAGAAAATTCTGGCCTCAATTGGAAGCCAGTGCAGTGTCTTTCTTGCCGCCGAGGCAGAGGCCCGCCTAGGTAAGTCCAAAACGAACTTGGCGGCGGCATTCTGCACCATTTGGAGTCGCATCAACAGGCCCTTATTGATGCCTAGATATAGGACATTACAATAATCGAGTCTTGAGCCTATTAGTGCGACTACAACTTGCTTTCTGGCATGAGGGGACAAGTAGTGTTTAATCTTCCGCAGGATGTTAAGTAGACCCCAGCAGGTGGAGATAGTCCTCTTTACTTGTTGGTCCATTCCCAACAAAGGGTCAATCATGACTCCCAAGTTCCTGGCCACGGTCGTGGGGGTCGGACACACACCCAGTGAGGAAGGCCACCATTCCGCCGACCATATATCCTGCTTTCCTCCGAAAATCAGAATTTCAGTCTTTTCGCCGTTAAGCTTCAATGAATTGCAGACCATCCATTGAGCAACTGCCTCCATACAAGATCTAAAATTGGAAGCAGCGGAGGAGACCGGTTGGGCGAGGGACATGAGTATCTGCGTATCATCGGCATAGGAGACTACCTCCATCCCAAAAGATCTAATAAGCCTGGCAAGAGGGGTCACATAGATGTTAAAAAGGGTCGGGCTTAATGCCGAACCCTGAGGGACCCCACAGTGCACAGGAAGGGATGGAGATAGAAACTCACCCAGCTTAACTCTCTGTTCCCTTTGACCGAGAAAGGAGGCCAGCAAACTAAGTGCGGGCCCCTCCACCCCTATCTCCCTCAGCCTAGATGTTAGTACTGAGGGAGACAGGGTATCAAACGCAGCGGTAAGATCTAACAGGATAAGGAGAGTGGTCTGGCCCTTATCTGCATATGGTGTGGACGTGCCCAACGATCCAGACGTATTGGGTGGCAGTCCTTGAGGATCTGACCGGGATAACAGGGTGGACAATTGCCCTGGACCCGCGTGCCTGCCTCCTGGGCTTGATTGCTCGAGATCCTAAGCGTAAGATAAGTAGGCGGTTCCTGGTTTGTGGCCTGGTTATAGCCAAGTGGCGTATTGCGATCCATTGGTTAACCCAACAAGGGCCACTTTTGCGAAGTGGAGGACAGATCTAAGGGAGTGGGCTCTGGCAGAGGAGGGACATATGCGTAACACCAGGAGGGATGACAAACTGCCCGAGGTGCTAATGGCATAGGGAGCGATGATTCAGGAGATAGCAGGACAGGCCTCCCAATCTACACAAGAAAGCTCAGTGGAGACGTCTTCCAGAGGGGGAGCGGCCCCAGGACAAAGGGGAGAGATACAGGGAGACCCAGAATGAATAATAAGATGCACAGACCTCAAGAGATACAGACCCGTCAGAGGGGGAGGGGGGTATCAGGAGGGGGGGTTGGTGGGGGTTGGAAGGGAGGCTGGGGGAGTTAATTATAGTTGAGTTATGATTAAACATATTAAAATGAAGAGAACAATGAAGACTGAGAAATCTCCACAGATGTGAACCCCAGGTCTAATCTCTGACATGTATTACTGTTGAAACGTACACCACCTCGGCTGAGGTGGACGAGCTGTATGATCGTTTTTACACATGATCTGCTGATTTGGAGAAATAAACTAATAAAGAAATATTTTTTTTAAAAACATGTCCTTATCTAATCTCTGTGCCAAAACACAAGCACTTATAAACTCACCCTGCTGTCAACCACCCGCACTCTAACGATCCAATCACTGTCCATGCACTTGTACAATGACTCAGGCATTATGACACGCAGTGCTACATTCAAATGTGCACAATCTATCCAATCTCCTAACCCCCTGCAGACTACTGATTCACTCTTGTAATAATCCAGGTAGTAGTCATGCAGAGCCCCAATCACACTGTCACTCTCTGTCTACTCTTGCAATCATCCTGACAGAACCATGTCCTTATCTAATCTCGGTGCCAAAATACAAGCAGTTATAAATGCACCCTGTTGTCCACTACCAGCAGTCTAAGTATCCAGTCACTATCCATGCTCTTGTACAATAACTCAGGCATTAAGACATGCAGTGCTACAGTCAAATGTGCACAATCTAACCAGTCCCCTAACCCCCTGCAGAGTACTGATTCACTCCTGCAATAATCCAGGTAGTACTCATGCAGAGCACCAATCACACTGTCACCCTCTGTCCACTCTTGCAATCATCCTGACAGAACCATGTCCTTATCTAATCTCTGTGCCAAAACACAAGCACTTATAAACTCACTGTTAGACTTGGGGGTCTCTGGTTGGCACAGGTACGCACTTGTGACAAATAGGGACCCTTGCCTCTAGTCAGGGTAAAGGGGTACCCTCCTAAAATAACCCCTGCTCACCCCCTTGGTAGCTTGGCACGAGCAGACAGGCTTATCTCAGAGGCAGTGTGTAAAGCATTTCTGAACACATACAGTAATCAAGTGACAACATTACAGATGGGCACCACACAGGCTTTATATCAAAAATAAGTATTCTATATATAGATTTACCACAAGACCATAAACGACAACAAATCACAATACTGTTACTTTAAAAAGGGTAGTTTTAACTTAGTTCTCTTTAGTTCTTAAATGCAACACTTTAAGTCAATGTACCTTTAGATGCGACATGCAGGGTGACGAAAGTGTTGCCACGAGGTTGATGCGATGAAAGTTTGGTGCAAGGAAATAAAGACGTGAAGATCTTCCTGATGCGGCTCGCTTCTCCGATGGTGCAAAAGATCTCGGCTCGATGCGTCAGCTGCACCGACGACACCCTTGTCCAGTGATGTGACAACAGCGGCTTTGGCAGTGACACTCTTCTCCAGCGATGCGAGACGCTTCCGCTCGATGCAACAACTGCAGCGGCGACACCCTTGTTCCATGATGCGACGACAGCAGCTCCGACGGTGACAGGCTTCTCCGTGGATGGGAGGCGCTTTTCTTGATGCGTTGCAATACGACAGCTACAGCGGCGACATCCAAGATGCGACGGCAGCAGCCGCGATGGCGACACGCTTCTTCCTCGATGTGAGACTCTTCTCCTGATGTGGTGCAATGCGTCAGCTACGATGGCTGCGACGGCAACACGCTTCTTCGGGGTTGCGGGGCGCTTCTTGTGATGCGGTGCAATGCGACAGCTACAGCGGCGACACCCTTGTTCAGTAATGCGACTGCAGCGGCAGCGACGGCGACACGCTTCTTCTCCGTTAGTCGCGTTTCCAGCTCCTTGCGACACGCAGTCCCTCAGAAGGCCCAAAACAGCAGCAGGCACTTCCACAGAACTCTGGGGAGCTGGTGGTTGAAGTCTGTTGTTCTTGAGACTTCAGCAGCAGGCAAGCTCTTTTCCAAGCCCTTGGAGATCCTTCACAAGTTGATCAAAAGTACACATAAAGTTCCTTTCTCCTCTCTTTGGCAGTAGGCAACCCATGCAGGCCAATCCCCCAGTTTCAGGGATAGTCTCTCCTCAGTTTCTTCCTGGTTACTCTCCTCAGAAGAGGTTTCTTCTTGTTTCAAACAGTGATCTGAATTCTTGGGATCAGGGTCCCAATACTTATACCCCAAAATCCTTTGTCCTCTGAGGGCAGAGGGGCCTTTGCCTAGTCCAAACCAGTTCTGGTCAGTCCTGGAGCACTTTGTTTACCTGTCCCCCTTTCCTTTCAGAGTGCAGGGCAGAGACATCAGACGCACCACACGAGGTGGAGCCAGCATTGTGGAGGGAAGGCACGGCCCTATTCAGGTCCCAGGTGCAACTCCTTCCTCCCATCTAGATGCAGATCTCTCTATTCACCACTGGGCCACCTCACCCTATCTCCTGGAATTCCCCAGCCCTGTCACTCAAACTCCAGACAAGGAATACACAGCCTAGACGAGGCAGGTTTGAATGGTTAGACAAGAAAATACCTACTTTCTAAAAGTGGTATTTTCAAACACAGAATGTTAAAACCAACTTCACTAAAAGATGTATTTTATCATTCTGAGTTCAGGCATACTAAATTTGAATTTCTACCATGTTCCCTGAGTCAGTAAGGATTATAAGCTGTAGTAACCAAACTGCCCATTCTGGCCTATGGAGAACAGGTAGCCTTGCAATAGTGAAAAACGAAAATGGCTGCAATTCACTACTAGACCATGCCACACACACCAGGGCATGTTCTACCTTATACTTACAATGCACCCTGCCCTTGGGCCTACCATAGGGGTGTCTTATATGCAGAAAAGGGAAGGCTTAGGGACTGGCAAGTGGGTGTACTTGCCCAGTCAGCATGACAGTACCAGACTGCACGCAGGCTCTGCAATGGCAGACCTTAGACGCATTTTTACAGGCTGCTTCTGTGGGTGGCACAACCGGTGCTGCAAGCCCAACAGCAGCATTTGGATTTACAAGCCCTCGGCACTCCTGGTGCACTGTACTAGGGTCTGACAGGTAAACCAAACCAACCAATCATGGAATCACTAATTCATACATCAATTTACAATAGGGAGCACTTGTACTGTGGCACTGGACAGCAGTGGCACAGTGCCCTGAGCATCTAACACCAGCAAAAACACATGAGGCAACAGCAAAAATGGAAGGGAGACCCACGTCAAGGTGCCAGGTCTAACACGTGTCCCCTCCAGCTGAAATGTGGGGAGAACTACCCTACCTCCTGGGAGTTCTCATCACTAAGGCGGAAAAATCTGGACAGACCATCAGCGTTGACGTGTTCTGTACCAGAGCGGGGTTCCACCGTGAATTCCATCCCCTGTAGGGAAATGGGCCACCTCAACAGCTTTGGATTCTCACCCCTCATATGCATCAACCATCTGAGGGGCCAGTGGTCTGTCTGAACCCGGAAGTGAGTCCCAAACAGGTATGGTCTCAGCTTCTTCAGTGCCCAGACGACAGCAAAGGCCTCACGCTCAATAGCAATTCACCTCTGTTCCTGTGGAAGTAACCTCCGACTGATGAAGGCTATGGGTTGATCTAGGCCCTCTTCATTCATCTGTGCCAGAACAGCCCCTACACCATGCTCTGAAGCATCTGTTTGTACTATGAACTCTCTGGAGAAGTTGGGTGCCAAGAGCACGGGCGCCGTGCACATAGCAGTTTTTAGGGCCTCAAAAGTTTTCTGACAGGTGTCAGCCCAAATCACTCTCTTTGGCTGCCTCCTGGAAGTCAGCGCTCTCAAGGGTGCAACAATGTTGCCATACCCCTTGACAAACCTCCTGTAGTAGCCCGTGAGTCCTAAAAAGGCTCTCACCTCTGTCTGGGTTTTGGGCGGCTCCCAAGCCAGGATGGTTTCAATCTTGGGCGGCAGGGGCGCCACCTGGCCGCTCCCCACCTGGTGTCCCAAGTACACCACAGAACCCTGCCCGATCTGGCACTTACTCGCCTTGATCGTGAGGCCTGCCCTCCGCAGCGCTATCGACACTTCCCAGAGGTGGCGCAGATGTTCTTCCCAATTGGCGCTGAACACTGCAATGTCATCCAGGTAGGCGGCACTGAACGAGTCCAGTCCAGCCAACACCTGGTTGACCAACCTCTGAAAGGTGGCAGGGGCATTCTTCATCCCAAAAGGCATCACCTGGAACTGGTAGTGCCCGTATGGTGTGGAGAATGCTGACCTCTCCTTTGCCCCATCAGTCAAGGCGATCTGCCGGTACCCAGACGTTAGGTTAAACGTGCTGAGGTACCGTGCAGCCCCTAGCCGATCTATGACCTCATCAGCTCTGGGGATGGGGTGCGCGTCAGTCCTGGTGACTGAATTGACCCCTCGGTAGTCCAAACAGGACCGGAGTTCTGGTGTGGCACCAGGTGCGGCAGCCTTTGGGACCAAGACCACTGGGCTGGCCAAAGGACTGTTAGAGGAGTCAATCACCCCTAACACAAACATCTTGGAGAACTCCTCCTTGATGCACGCTCTCACCCTGTCAGTCACCTTGTAGGTTTTGTGCCCCACAGGTGTACTATCCCCAGTGTCCACATCATGGACGCACCAATCAGTGACACCGGGAACCAGGGAGAACAGATCAGAAAACTATCCCAGCAACTGGCGGCAGTCATTCTGTTGCTCAAAGGTCAGGGTGGGAGAGAGGTTGACACCATCCACTGACCAATCTTGCACTGTCACTGACAGGAGGTCTGGAAGAGGCTCGGTCTCCTCCTCCATTCCACCATCTGTTGCTAAGAGCATGCCCACTTGGGACCTCTCCAAGTGGGGCTTCAGGCGGTTGACATGCAGGACCCTCAAGGGGTTCCTGGGAGACCGTAAGTCCACCATGTAGGTAACCGGACTTTTGCGCTCCAGCACCTCAAATGGTCCGGTCCACTTATCCTGCAGCGCGCCGGGCTCCACTGGGACCATGACCCACACTGTCTGACCAGGCTGAAGCTCTACCAGAGTGGCATTCTGGTCGTACCACCGCTTCATCTCCTCCTGGCTGGCTTCCAGATTCGCCTCGGCGATTTGCCTGAAACTCCGAGTTTGGTTCCTAAAGGACAGCATGTAGCTATATACATCCTGGGGAGGTTTCCTGGGAGATTGCTCCCAGCCCTCTTTAACCAAACTTAGAGGTCCTCTCACTGAGTGTCCATAGAGAAGCTCAAAGGGGCTAAACCCTAGAGATTTCTGTGGCACCTCACGGTAAGCAAAGAGTAGGCATGGTAAGAGGACGTCCCACTTACGCCTCATGGGTTCCTCAAGACCCATAATCATGCCCTTCAGGGTTCGGTTGAACCTTTCAACCAACCCATTTCCTTGGGGGTGGTAAGGAGTGGTAAACTTGTAGGTTACCCCACACTCCTGCCACAGGGACTTCATATATTTGGAAATGAAGTTGGTACCTCGGTCAGACACTACCTCGCGAGGGAATCCCACTCTGGAGAAAATTCCCATCAGTGCTCGTCCCACCACGGGGGCCGTCACTGTCCTCAGAGGTATGGCTTCCGGGTACCGGGTGGCATGGTCCACCAAGACCAGGATGAACCTGTTGCCCATGGCTGTCTTGGGGTCCAGTGGCCCCACAATGTCAATACCTACCCTTTCAAAGGGGGTGCTGACTACAGGGAATGGCTGGAGAGAAGCCTTGCCCTTCCTCCCACTCTTTCCACTTGCCTGGCAAGTCTGACATGTCCTGCAGTGAGTGTCTGAACTCCTGCGCATTTGAGGCCAATACAAGTGGGTGACAAGCCTTTCAAAGGTCTTGTCCTGCCCCAAATGTCCTGCCAATGGAACATCACAAGCCAGCCCCAGTAGGAAGGCTCTGAAGCACTGGGATACCACCAGCATACGGGCTGACCCAGGCTCAGCAACCTTATGCTCAGTATACAGAAGGTCATTCTCCCAGTAAATCCAATGTGACCCAGACTGATCACCTGCTGCCTGGTCTGCAGCCTGTTGCCGCAGACCCACAAGAGAAGGACATTCTTTCTGCTCCTTGCAGAATTCCTCCCTGGAGGGTCCTCCTTCTTGCTGCCAATGGGTCAGCTCAGGCATGTCCCCCAGTTTTGCTACCTGTTCCCCTGTAGGCGCCAGGGCATCCCCCTCAGGGTCTGCTCCCTCCTGGACCGTGGGAACTTCGGGGGCCGGTTTCCCGCACCCCCTGCCTCTACTCTTGTCGGCAGGTACCTGGGCCTCCCTCTCAGGCTTCAGGTCCTCTTGAGCACCTTTACTCACTGCCATGGACCTGGTGGTCACACACGCCCAGTCAGGCAAACCCAACATTTCTAAATGAGCACTCTGCTCCACCTTCGCCCAAGGGGAGCTCTCCAGATCGTTCCCTAACAAACAATCAGCAGGCATGGCGGGCCTCACAGCTACCTGAAGAGTACCAGAGACCCCCTCCACTCTAAGGGAATCTGAGCCACCTCGCAGTGACTCTCTGTGTTGTCAGCGGCAAAAACTGGGTAGAATTCCCCAGGGACAACCTGCTCTTGAGACACCAGGTGACAATTGACAGCTGTCACACTGGCTCCTGAATCTCTAAGAGCCTACAGTCTATTGCCATTGATGGTCACCCACTACCTGTATTTTTTAGTGTTATTAGACAGCTGGGTCCTGGGGACCACCTCACAATCTCCTAAGGAGTCAAGGGACATCTCTGTGGGACCCCACCCACCTTGGTCACCCATCTCCTCACCCAGGGCTAAACTAGCCATCTGCCGGGGGGCTGCACCGGGGGTGCTGTTTTTCCAAACAGGCGACACTTAGGATCATTCGCTAAATGACCCAGGTCTCCACATTTGTAGCATTTTGGGGGTCCTCTTTGAACAGGTGGACCTGTAGGGACCCCTGACGGTTTCTGGGGGGGAGGCTGAGAACCTTTCCCTTGGTTCCCTTGGGGACTACTTTGGGGCCTTCTATAGAACTCCCTCTGTTTACCCTTGCCCCCCTACTCTTCTGCTGGGCTCCCTGCTCACTCTTCGCTGAGTCTCCCACGTGACCCTTGTGGACCCTGGTACTGACCCAGTGGTCCGCCTCTTCTGCAAGCTTCCTAGGATTAGTCAGCCTACTATCAATCAGGTGGTGGCGTAGCTCAGTAAAACAGTTACTTGACAAGTGCTCCCATGCAATCAAATCAAGAAGTTCCTGAAAATCATCAACTTTGCTACCCTTCACCTAACCATCTAATGCTCTGCAGAAAAAAGTGACATATTCAACCCAGGTACTGTTCTCTATCTTCTTGCAACCCCTGAACCTCTGTCTGTACAATTCAGGAGTTAAACCATACCTGGACATTAATGCATCTTTCATGTGGGGATAAGAATTATAGACATCAGCAGGAGAATCTAGCAGTGTGCCCTGCCCCTCACTAAGGAACTGTCCCCACAATCCCGCTCCCCAATCCTTCTCAGGGACCCGGTGAGAAGACATGGCTACCTCATAGGCCTTGAACCACTGCCCAATATCATCATTTAAAAAGAATTCTTTCACCACATCCTTAGGAATATACACTCTAGATTCAACATGCAATAACGGTGTGCTGCCACCAGAGGGAGCAATATCTAAGCTCTTGGCTTTCAACTCCAACTCCCTCAAAACCTTTTCATGTTCAAACTGCATTTTCTTCTCTTCTAGGGCTAACTTTCTAGTTTGCATTTCAAATTCTAACTGCCCATTTAACTTGAGCTTGGTTAGCTCCATCTCATGCACACTACATCTCTCCCTGTCCTCCAACTCCTCTGGAGACAGGCCACTGAAAGAAACACTGCTACTTGCTGGGGAGACTGCTTTCCTTCACCCTGGGCCCAATGGCCCTTCCAGCTGCTCCTCTGCATTCTCATTATCAAGGGCATTTCTTGACTCTACCCAGGCCCTCACCGCCTTGCAGAGCTCTGGCTTATTTTTGCACCCAGCGGTGGAAAAATTGAATTTCTTGCCGAAGTACTTCAGCTCCCTTACTTTGGAGCTTCCCAGTTTCTCTTCCTCCCATTCAAGATCAAGAGATGCTATGGATGCTGTTTCCCCCATGATGGTTAAACTTGGCAAAAATAGAAAGTCCCAAAAAGAAATCTACCAAAAGTATGTGGTTGCGTTTTGGTCTGCACTCACTAGTAGTGTTCAACAATCACTGTACATGAGTCACAAATGCAAGTCCAAAATCCCCACCGCTGCCACCAATGTTAGACTTGGGGGTCTCTAGTTGGCACAGGTATGCACTAGTGACAAATAGGGACCCTCGCCTCTAGTCAGGGTAAAGGGGTACACTCCTAAAATAACCCCTGCTCACCCCCTTGGTAACTTTGCACGAGCATACAGGCTTATCTCAGAGGCAGTGTGTAAAGCATTTGTGAACAGATACAGTAATCAAGTGACAACACTACAGATGGACACCACACAGGTTTTATATAAAAAATAAGTATTCTTTATATAGATTTACCACAAGACCATAAATGACAAAAATCGACAATACTGTTACTTTAAAAATGGTAGTTTTAGTTTAGTTCTCGTTAGTTCTTAAATGCGACACTTTAAGTCAATGTACCTTTAGATGCGACACACAGGGCAACTAAAGTGTTGCCACGATGTTGATGCGATGAAAGTTTGGTGTAAAGAAATAAAGACGTGAAGATCTTCCTGATGCGGCTCGCTTCTCGTATGGTGCGAGAGATCTCGGCTCGATGCGTCAGCTGCAGCGGCGACACCCTTGTCCAGTGATGCGATGACAGCGGCTTTTGTGGTGACACTCTTCTCCAGCGATGCGAGACACTTCTGCTCGATGCGACAACTGCAGCGGCGACACCCTTGTCCCGTAATGCGACGACAGCAGCTACGACGGCGGCACGCTTCTCTGGGATGCGAGGCGCTTTTCTTGATGCGGTGCAATGCGACAGCTAGCAAAAACATATGAGGCAAAGGCAAAGATGGAAGGGAATCCCACGCCAAGGTGCCAGGTCTAACACTCACGCTCCTGTCAACTACCAGCACTCTAACTATCCAGTCACTGGCCATGCACTTATAGAATGCCTCAGGCATTAAGACACTCAGTGCTACACTCAAATGTGCAAAATCTATCCAGCACCCTAACCCCCTGCAGACTACTGATTAACTCTTGTAATAATCTAGGTAGTAGTCATGTAGAGCCTCCATTACACTGTCACTCTCTGTCCACTCCTGGAATCATCCTGTCGGAAGCGTGTCTTTATATAATCACTGTGCCAAAACACAAGCACTTATAAACTCACCCTGTTGTCCACTACCAGCAGTCTAACTGTCCAGTCACTATCCATGCTCTTCTACAATGACTCAGGCATTAGGATACACAGTGCTACAGTCAAATGTGCACAATCTAACCAATCCACCTGCAGAGTACTGATTCACTCCTGCAATCATCCAGTTAGTACTCATGCAGAGCACCAATCACACAGTCACTCTCTGTCCACTCTTGCAATTATCCTGACATAACCATGTCTTTATCTAATCTCTGTGCCAAAACACAAGCACTTATAAACTCACCCTGCTGTCAACTACCCGCACTCTAACTATCCAGTCACTATCCATGCACTTGTACAATAATTCAGGGTTTAAGACATGCAGTGCTACAATCGAATGTGCACAATCTATGCGGTCACCTAACCCCCTGCAGACTACTGATTCACACCTGCAATAACCCAGGTAGTACTAATGCAGAGCACCAATCACACTGTCACTCTCTGTCCACTCTTGCAATCATCCTGACAGAACCATGTCCTTATCTAATCTCTGTGCCAAAACAAAAGCACTTATAAACTCACCCTCCTCTCAACTACCAGCACTCTAACTCCCCAGTCACTGTCCATGCACTTGTAGAATGCCTCAGGCATTAAGACATGCAGTGCTACAGTCAAATGTGCACAATCTATCCAGTACCCTAACCTCCTGCAGACAACTGATTCTTTCTTGCAATAATAATCTAGGTAGTTCTCATGAAGAGCACCATCACACTGTCACTCTCTGTCCACTCCTGGAATCATCCTGTCAGAAGCTTGTCTTCATATAATCACTGTGCCAAAACACAAACACTTATAAACGCACCCTGTTGTCCACTTCCAGCAGTCTAACTATCCAGTCACTATCCATGCACTTGTAGAATGACTCAGGCTTTAAGACACGCAGTGCTACAGTCAACCAAAACACAAGCACTTATAAACTCACCCTCCTGTCAACTACCAGCACTCTAACTATCCAGTCACTGTCCATGCTCTTGTACAATGACACAGGCATTAAGACATGTAGTGCTACAGTCAAATGTGCGCGATCTAACCAGTCCACTAACCCCCTGCAGAGTGCTCATTCATTCCTGCAATAATCCAGGTAGTACTCATGCAGATCACCAATCACACAGTCACTCTCTGTCCACTCTTGCAATCATCCTGACAGAGCCATGTCCTTATCTAATCTCTGTGCCAAAACACAAACACTTATAAACTCACCCTCCTGTCAACTACCAGCACTCTAACTCTCCAGTCACTGTCCATGCACTTGTAGAATGCCTCAGGGATTATGACACGCAGTGCTACAGTCAAATGTGCACAATCTATCCAGTACCCTAACCTCCTGCAGGCGACTGATTCACTCTTGTAATAATCCAGGTAGTAGTCATGCAGAGCCCCAATCACACTGTTACTCTCTGTCCGCTCTTGCAATCACCCTGACAGAACCATGTCCTTATCTAATCTCTCTGCCAAAACACAAGCACTTATAAACTCACCCTGCTGTCCACTACTAGCGGTCTAACGATCCAGTCACTATTCATGCTCTTGTACAATGACTCAGGCATTAAGACACGCAGTGCTACAGTCAAATGTGCATGATCTAGCCAGTCCCCTGACCCCCTGCAGAGTACTGATTCACTCCTGCAATAATCCAGGTAGTACTAATGCAGAGCACCAGTCACACTGTCACTCTCTGTCCACTATTGCAATCATCCTGACAGAACCATGTACTTATCTAATCTCTGTGCCAAAACACAAGCACCTATAAACTCACCCTCCTGTCAACTACCAGCACATTAACTATCCAGTCACTGTCCATGCACTTGTACAATGACTCAGGCATTAAGACACGCAGTGCTACAGTAAAATGTGCGCAATTATTCGAGTCCCCTAATCCCCTGCAGACTACTGATTCACTCTAGTAATAATCTAGGTAGTAGTCATGCAGAGCACCAATCACACTGTCACTCTCTGTCCACTCATGCAATCATCCTGACACAACCATGTCCTTATCTAATCGCTGTGCCAAAACACAAGCAGTTATAAACTCACCCTGTTGTCCACTATCAGCAGTCTAACTGTCCAGTCACTACCCAAGCTCTTGGTCAATGACTCAGGGATTAAGACACCCAGTGCTACAGTCAAATGTGCACAATCTATCCAGTCCCCTAACCCCCGGCAGACAACTGGTTTACTCTTGTAATAATTAGGTAGTAGTCATGCAGAGCCCCAATCACACTGTCACTCTCTGTCCACTCATGCAATCATCCTGACAGAACCATGTCCTCACCTAATCTCTGAACCAAAATACAAACACTTATAAACTTACCTAGCTGTCAACTACCCGCAATCTAACTATCTAGTTACTATCCATGAACTTGTACAATGACTCAGTCATTAAGACACATAGTGCTACAGTCAAATGTGCACAATCTATCCAGTCCCCTAACCCCCTGCAGAGTATTGATTCACTCTTGTAATAAGAGCCAAATCACACTGTCACTCTCTGTCCACTCGTGCAATCTTCCTTACAGAACCATGTCCTTATCTAATCACTGTCCCAAAACACAAGCACTTATAAACTCACCCTCCTGTCAACCACCAGCACTCTAACACTCCAGTCACTGTCCATGCACTTGTAGAATGCCTCAGGTATTAAGACACGCAGTGCTACAGTCAAATGTGCACAATGTATCCAGTACCCTAACCCCCTGTAGACTACGGATTCACTCTTGCAATAATCTAGGTAGCACTCATGCAGGGCACCAATCACACTGTCACTCTCTGTCCACTCCTGGAATCATCCTGTCATAAGCTTGTCTTTATCTAATCCCTGTGCCAAAACACAAGCACTTATAAACGCAACCTGTTGTCCACTACCAGCAGTCTAACTATCCAGTCACTATCCATGCTCTTGTACAGTAACTTAGGCATTAGGACATACAGTGCTACAGTTAAATGTGCACAATCCATCCAGTCCCCTAACCCCCGGCAGACTACTGATTCACTCTTGCAATAATCCAGGTAGTATTCATGCAGAGGAGTAATCACACTTTTACTCTCTGTCAACTCTTGCAATCATCTTGACATACCATGTCCTTATCTAATCTCTGTGCCAAACACAGGCAGTTATAAACTCACCCAGCTGTCCACTACCAGTAGTCTAACTATCCATGCTCTTGTACAATGACTCAGGCATTAAGACACGCAGTGCTACAGTCAAATGTGCACGATCTAACTAGTCCCCTAACCCCCTGCAGAGTGCTGATTCACTCCTGCAATAATCCAGGTAGTATTCATGCAGAGCACCAATCACACAGTCACTCTCTGCCCACTCTTGCAATCATCCTGACAGAACCATGTCCTTATCTAATCTCTGTGCCAAAACACAGGCACTTATAATCTCACCCTCCTGTCAACTACCAGCACTCTAACTCTCCAGTCACTGTCCATGCACGTGTAGAATGCCTCAGGCATTAAGACACGCAGTGCTACAGTCAAATGTGCACAATCTATCCAGTACCCTAACCCCCTTCCGACTACGGATTCACTCTTGCAATAATCTAGGTAGTACTCATGCAGGGCACCAATCACACTTTCACTCTCTGTCCACTCCTGGAATCATCCTGTCATAAGCTTGTCTTTATCTAGTCACTGTGCCAAAACACAAGCACTTATAAATTCACACTCCTGTCAACTACCAGCACTCTAAATATCCAGTCACTATCCATAAACTTGTACAATGACTCAGGCATGAAGGCACGCAATGCTACAGTCAAATGTGCACAATCTATCCAGTCCCCTAACACCCTGCACACTACTGATTCACTCCTGCAATAACCAAGGTAGTACCCATGCAGAGCATCAATCACACTGTCACTCTCTGTCCACTCGTGGAATCATCCTGTCAGAACCATGACTTTATCTAATCACTGTGCCAAAACACAAGCACTTATAAACACACCCTGCAGTCAACTACCCACACTCTAATTATCCTGTCGTTATACATGCACTTGTACAATAACTCACGCATTATGACACGCAGTGCTACAGTCAAATGTGCACAATCTCTCCAGTCCCCTAACCCCCTGCAGACTACTGATTCTCTCTTGTAATAATCCAGGTAGTACTCATGCAGTGCCCCAATCACACTGTTACTCTCTGTCCACTCTTGCAATCATTCTGACATAACTATGTCCTTATCTAATCGCTGTGCCAAAACAAAAGCAGTTATAAACTCACCCTGTTGTCCACTATCAGCAGTCTAACTAGCCAGGCCCTATACATGCACTTGTACAATGACTCAGGCATTATGACACGCAGTGCTATAGTCAAATGTGCACAAACTATGCACTCCCCTAACCCCCTGCGGACTACTGATTCACTCTTGTTATAATCCAGGTAGAAGTCATGCAGAGCCCCAAACACACTGTCACACTCTGCCCACTCTTGCAGTCTTCCTGACAGAACCATGTCCTTATCTAATCTCTGTGCCATAACACAAGCACGTATAAACTCACCCTGCTGTCAAATACATGCACTCTAACTATCCAGTCACTGTCCATGCACTTGTACAATGACTCCGGCATTAAGACACGCAGTGCTACAGTAAAATGTGCACAATTTATCCAGTCCCCTAATCCCCTGCAGACTACTGATTCACACCTGCAATAACCCAGGTAGTAGTCATGCAGTCCACCAATCACACTGTCACTCTCTGTCTACTCTTGCAATCATCCTGACAGAACCATGTCCTTATCTAATCTCTGTGCCAAAACACAAGCACTTATAAATGCAACCTGTTGTCCACTACCAGCAGTCTAACTATCCAGTCACTATCCATGCTCTTGTACAGTAACTTAGGCATTATGACATACAGTGCTATAATTAAATGTGCACAATCCATCCAGACCCCTAACCCCCGGCAGACTACTGATTCACTCTTGCAATAATCCAGGTAGTATTCATGCAGAGCAGTAATCACACTGTTACTCTCTGTCAACTCTTGCAATCATCTTGAAATACCATGTCCTTATCTAATCTCTGTGCCAAACACAGGCAGTTATAAACTCACCCAGCTGTCCACTACCAGCAGTCTAACTACCCATGCTCTTGTACAATGACTCAGGCATTAAGACACACAGTGCTACAGTCAAAAGTGCACAATCTATCCAGTACCCTAGCCCCCTGCAGACTACTGGTTCACTCCTGCAATAATCCAGGTAGTACTCATGCAGTGCCCCAATCACACTGTCACTCTCTGTCCGCTCTTGCAATCATCCTGACAGAACCATGTCCTTATCTAATCTCTGTGCCAAAACACAAGCACGTATAAACTCACCCTCCTGTCAACTACCAGCACATTAACTATCCAGTCACTGGCCATGCACTTGTACAATGACTTAGGCATTAAGACACGCAGTGCTACAGTAAAATGTGCGCAATTATTCGAGTCCCCTAATCCCCTGCAGACTACTGATTCACTCTAGTAATAATCTAGGTAGTAGTCATGCAGAGCACCAATCACACTGTCACTCTCTGTCCAATCATGCAATCATCCTGACAGAACCATGCCCTTATCTAATCTGTGTGCCAAAACACAAGCAGTTATAAACTCACCCTGTTGTCCACTACCATCAGTCTAACTATCCAGTCACTATCTATGTTCTTGTACAATGACTAAGGCATTATGACACACAGTACTACAGTCATATGTGCACAATCTAACCATTCCCCCGGCAGAGTACTGATTCACTCCTGCAATCATCCAGATAGTACTCATGCAGAGCACCAATCACACTGTCACTCTATGTCCACTTCTGCAATTATCCTGACAGAACCATGTCCTTATCTAATCTCTGTGCCAAAACACAAGCACTTATAAATGCAACCTGTTGTCCACTACCAGCAGTCTTACTATCCAGTCACTATTCATGCTCTTGTACAGTAACTTAGGCATTATGACATACAGTGCTACAGTTAAATGTGCACAATCCATCCAGTCCCCTAACCCCCGGCAGACTACTGATTCACTCTTGCAATAATCCAGGTAGTATTCATGCAGAGCAGTAATCACACTGTTACTCTCTGTCAACTCTTGCAATCATCTTGAAATACCATGTCCTTATCTAATCTCTGTGCCAATCACAGGCAGTTATAAACTCACCCAGCTGTCCACTACCAGCAGTCTAACTACCCATGCTCTTGTACAATGACTCAGGCATTAAGACACACAGTGCTACAGTCAAAAGTGCACAATCTATCCAGTACCCTAACCCCCTGCAGACTACTGGTTTACTCCTGCAATAATCCAGGTAGTACTCATGCAGTGCCCCAATCACACTGTCACTCTCTGTCCGCTCTTGCAATCATCCTGACAGAACCATGTCCTTATCTAATCTCTGTGCCAAAACACAAGCACGTATAAACTCACCCTCCTGTCAACTACCAGCACATTAACTATCCAGTCACTGTCCATGCACTTGTACAATGACTCAGGCATTAAGACACGCAGTGCTACAGTAAAATGTGCACAATTATTCGAGTCCCCTAATCCCCTGCAGACTACTGATTCACTCTAGTAATAATCTAGGTAGTAGTCATGCAGAGCACCAATCACACTGTCACTCTCTGTCCAATCATGCAATCATCCTGACATAACCATTCCCTTATCTAATCTGTGTGCCAAAACACAAGCAGTTATAAACTCACCCTGTTGTCCACTACCATCAGTCTAACTATCCAGTCACTATCTATGTTCTTGTACAATGACTAAGGCATTATGACACACAGTGCTACAGTCAAATGTGCACAATCTAACCATTCCCCCGGCAGAGTACTGATTCACTCCTGCAATCATCCAAGTAGTACTCATGCAGAGCACCAATCACACTGTCACTCTATGTCCACTCCTGCAATTATCCTGACAGAACCATGTCCTTATCTAATCTCTGTGCCAAAACACAAGCACTTATAAACTCACACTCCTGTCAACTACCAGCACTCTAAATATCCAGTCACTATCCATAACTTGTACAATGACTCAGGCATGAAGACACGTAGTGCTACAGTCAAATGTGCACAATCTCTCCAGTCCCCTAACCCCCTGCAGACTACAGATTCTCTCTTGTAATAATCCAGGTAGTACTCATGCAGTGCCCCAATCACACTGTTACTCTCTGTCCACTCTTGCAATTATCGTGACAGAACCATGTCCTTATCTAATATCTGTGCCAAAACACAAGCACGTATAAACTCACCCTCCTGTCAACTACCAGCACATTAACTATCCAGTCACTGTCCATGCACTTGTATAATGACTCAGGCATTAAGACACGCCGTGCTACAGTAAAATGTGCACAATGTATCCAGTCCCCTAATCCCCTGCAGACTACTGATTCACTCTAGTAATAATCTAGGTAGTAGTCATGCAGAGCACCAATCACACTGTCACTCTCTGTCCACTCATGCAATCATCCTGACACAACCATGTCCTTATCTAATCGCTGTGCCAAAACACAAGCAGTTATAAACTCACCCTGTTGTCCACTATCAGCAGTCTAACTGTCCAGTCACTACCCATGCTCTTGTACATTGACTCAGGGATTAAAACACCCAGTGCTACAGTCAAGTGTGCACAATCTATCCAGTCCCCTAACCCCCGGCAGACAACTGATTTACTCTTGTAATAATTAGGTAGTAGTCATGCAGAGCCCCAATCACACTGTCACTCTCTGTCCACTCGTGCAATCATCCTGACAGAACCATGTCCTCATCTAATCTCTGAACCAAAATACAAACACTTATAAACTTACCTAGCTGTCAACTACCCGCAATCTAACTATCTAGTCACTATCCATGAACTTGTACAATGACTCAGTCATTAAGACAAGTAGTGCTACAGTCAAATGTGCACAATCTATCCAGTCCCCTAACCCCCTGCAGAGTATTGATTCACTCTTGTAATAAGAGCCAAATCACACTGTCACTCTCTGTCCACTCGTGCAATCTTCCTTACAGAACCATGTCCTTATCTAATCACTGTCCCAAAACACAAGCACTTATAAACTCACCCTCCTGTCAACTACCAGCACTCTACACTCCAGTCACTGTCCATGCACTTGTAGAATGCCTCAGGTATTAAGACACGCAGTGTTACAGTCAAATGTGCACAATGTATCCAGTACCCTAACCCCCTGCAGACTACGGATTCACTCTTGCAATAATCCAGGTAGTATTCATGCAGAGCAGTAATCACACTGTTACTCTCTGTCAACTCTTGCAATCATCTTGACATACCATGTCCTTATCTTATCTCTGTGCCAAATACAGGCAGTTATAAACTCACCCAGCTGTCCACTACCAGCAGTCTAACTATCCATGCTCTTGTACAATGACTCAGGCATTAAGACACGCTGGCTACAGTCAAATGTGCACGATCTAACTAGTCCCCTTACCCCCTGCAGAGTGCTGATTCACTCCTGCAATAATCCAGGTAGTATTCATGCAGAGCACCAATTACACAGTCACTCTCTGCCCACTCTTGCAATCATCCTGACAGAACCATGTCCTTATCTAATCTCTGTGCCAAAACACAAGCACTTATAATCTCACCCTCCTGTCAACTACCAGCACTCTAACTCTCCAGTCACTGTCCATGCACGTGTAGAATACCTCAGGCATTAAGACACGGAGTGCTACAGTCAAATGTGCACAATCTATCCAGTACCCTAACCCCCTTCCGACTACAGATTCACTCTTGCAATAATCTAGGTAGTACTCATGCAGGGCACCAATCACACTTTCACTCTCTGTCCACTCCTGGAATCATCCTGTCATAAGCTTGTCTTTATCTACTCACTGTGCCCAAACACAAGCACTTATAAACTCACACTCCTGTCAACTACCAGCACTCTAAATATCCAGTCACTATCCATAAACTTGTACAATGACTCAGGCATGAAGGCACGCAATGCTACAGTCAAATGTGCACAATCTATCCAGTCCCCTAACACCCTGCAGACTACTGATTCACTCCTGCAATAACCAAGGTAGTACCCATGCAGAGAACCAATCACACTGTCACTCTCTGTCCACTCCTGGAATCATCCTGTCATAAGCTTGTCTTTATCTAATCACTGTGCCAAAACACAAGCACTTATAAACTCACCCTGCTGTCAACTACCCGCACTCTAATTATCCTTTCAGTATACATGCACTTGTACAATAACTCACGCATTATGACACGCAGTGCTACAGTCAAATGTGCACAATCTCTCCAGTCCCCTAACCCCCTGCAGACTACAGATTCTCTCTTGTAATAATCCAGAGAGTACTCATGCAGTGCCCCAATGACACTGTTACTCTCTGTCCACTCTTGCAATCATCGTGACAGAACCATGTCCTTATCTAATCTCTGTGCCAAAACACAAGCACGAATAAACTCACCTTCCTGTCAACTACCAGCACATTAACTATCCAGTCACTGTCCATGCACTTGTATAATGACTCAGGCATTAAGACACACAGTGCTACAGTAAAATGTGCACAATGTATCCAGTCCCCTAATCCCCTGCAGACTACTGATTCACTCTAGTAATAATCTAGGTAGTAGTCATGCAGAGCACCAATCACACTGTCACTCTCTGTCCACTCATGCAATCATCCTGACAGAACCATGCCCTTATCTAATCTGTGTGCCAAAACACAAGCAGTTATAAACTCACCCTGTTGTCCACTACCAGCACCCCTAACTATCCAGTCACTATCTACGTTCTTGTACAATGACTCAGGCATTATGACACACAGTGCTACAGTCAAATGTGCACAAACTAACCAGTCCCCCTGTGTTGTAAATAAAACAGCGATATGATTAAGCATTTACTGAAGACATGAGCTCTTCATGCCTGAATTACGTTTTCTGCTTTATATTGACTAATGTTCAGACTCCATTTTGCTTAGCCATCCGCCATCTTGTATGGCCACGAAACCACGTGCTCTGCACGAGAAGAGTCTTACCTCTTCATTAGTCACTCCCGAGATCTGCCTAGCAACAGTCTATGAATAAACCCTTTGTGCGTTCAGTGCATGTTCAGAACTGACCACATCTGTCACTAATTAGGCTTTGCTCGAATGTGTTTTTGCGGGTCTCAGGAAACGTTAACTCCACCCATGTATTGATTATGCACTGAACATGTCCATATAAGACCATAAATCTTGCTTCATGTTGTATCCGCCTACTTATGAGCCCCCCTATTGTGTATAAAAGGGGACCATGTGCACAAGTTCTTTGTGCTACTCTGTGCAATACTCTAGAGTGTTGCGTAGGTTGTAGAACCACCTTTGAAGGTTAATAAACTTTGTCTTTGTATTTGCAGTTTCCGTGCCAACTTCCTTCTAGTACTTCGTACACAGAAGGGCGAACCCTTTGTACTTGCGGGCCTAGCTGGGGCCTGTACTCATCACCTGCAGAGTACTGATTCACTCCTGCAATCATCCAGGTAGTGCTCATGCAGGGCACCAATCACACTTTTTGAAACTTTGCATTAAATGTTAGAAATTATCTACTAGCAGTGCAGATTGCAGTCCTGGTAATCTTTCTAGTACTAGGCCACTCACTCGGTAGGAATGAGGCCATTTTTTACCAGCACAACATGGGGAGGATAATCCGGGGTCTTCGGGGTAGTATTGCCTTTTGGAAAATGCTTAACCTTTCCCTAATGGGAAAGATTGCCTTGATAAAGATGGTGGTCCTACCTCAATGCCTCTACACAATGCAAGGTTCCTTCCTTGAACTTCTGCACCGGGTATTTAAGCAACTGGATGCACTGCTGGTCCTATTATTATGGAACGTGAAGCGATGCAGGACTAGTCTAGAGGTCATGAAACGTAGATGGGGCAAAGGGGGTTTAGAGATCCCAGATTTAGAACTTTATTATTTCGCATCACAATTACAACATGCTATAGCCTGGTTGGACACGGATCCCTCCTGGGAGAGGTCCCTGCTGGCAGGTACTTATGGGGACTGACAGCTAGGAGCGCTTCTCTGGCAGGCGGGGGGGCAGCGGGAACACAATCCTCCATTGGTGCGGCTTGTGGCTGTAATATGGAACCGAGTGGTACAGAGACTAATCTGGGAATGGTCGTTTGCCCCAGAGGCGGACTTCTGGCTGATGCCACCCTTTGCTCAAATAGACCAGTTTATGGCAACAGATAAATAGAAGGATGGGGGCTGCCTGATGCTGTCTGACCTCTACCCGGACAATAAATTCATCACTTATCAGGAGGCGGTGGCCACCTTTGAGCTGGGATCGGGGCAGTTTCTGCAATATGCTAAAATAGTGGCAACGGCGCAGCAATTATGGCCCTCGTTTCCAGAGGCTCCGGGACACACCCAAACCCTGGTCACTATGCTCACCATGGCTGGGGGACGGAAGTTTGTTACTCACCTCTACAGGGCGCTGAGGGACGATAAAAAGAATGGCTCCCTCAAAATAGTAGAAAAATGGCAGCAGGTGTGTCCGCAGGAGATCACAACACGGGACTGGGAAAAAATACACGAGTGTGCGGAAGGTGTCAGTATCCAATCGCTACAAACAAATCCAGTATAATATAATACATATGACCTATCTCTCACCCAGGAGGCTTCAGGCCATCGATGGTTCTCGGGATCCACACTGCACTAGATGTTGCAGCACTCAGGCAGATTTTCCGCATATGGTGTGGACGTGCCCAACGATCCAGACGTATTGGGTGGCAGTCCTTGAGGATCTGACCAGGATAACAGGGTGGACAATTGCCCTGGACCCGCGTGCCTGCCTCCTGGGCTTGATTGCTCGAGATCCTAAGCGTAAGATAAGTAGGCGGTTCCTGGTTTGTGGCCTGGTTATAGCCAAGTGGCGTATTGCGATCCATTGGTTAACCCAACAAGGGCCACTTTTGCGAAGTGGAGGACAGATCTAAGGGAGTGGGCTCTGGCAGAGGAGGGACATATGCGTAACACCAGGAGGGATGACAAACTGCCCGAGGTGCTAATGGCATAGGGAGCGATGATTCAGGAGATAGCAGGACAGGCCTCCCAATCTACACAAGAAAGCTCAGTGGAGACGTCTTCCAGAGGGGGAGCGGCCCCAGGACAAAGGGGAGAGATACAGGGAGACCCAGAATGAATAATAAGATGCACAGACCTCAAGAGATACAGACCCGTCAGAGGGGGAGGGGGGTATCAGGAGGGGGGGTTGGTGGGGGTTGTAAGGGAGGCTGGGGGAGTTAATTATAGTTGAGTTATGATTAAACATATTAAAATGAAGAGAACAATGAAGACTGAGAAATCTCCACAGATGTGAACCCCAGGTCTAATCTCTGACATGTATTACTGTTGAAACGTACACCACCTCGGCTGAGGTGGACGAGCTGTATGATCGTTTTTACACATGATCTGCTGATTTGGAGAAATAAACTAATAAAGAAATATTTTTTTTAAAAACATGTCCTTATCTAATCTCTGTGCCAAAACACATGCACTTATAAACTCACCCTGCTGTCAACCACCCGCACTCTAACGATCCAATCACTGTCCATGCACTTGTACAATGACTCAGGCATTATGACACGCAGTGCTACATTCAAATGTGCACAATCTATCCAATCTCCTAACCCCCTGCAGACTACTGATTCACTCTTGTAATAATCCAGGTAGTAGTCATGCAGAGCCCCAATCACACTGTCACTCTCTGTCTACTCTTGCAATCATCCTGACAGAACCATGTCCTTATCTAATCTCGGTGCCAAAATACAAGCAGTTATAAATGCACCCTGTTGTCCACTACCAGCAGTCTAAGTATCCAGTCACTATCCATGCTCTTGTACAATAACTCAGGCATTAAGACATGCAGTGCTACAGTCAAATGTGCACAATCTAACCAGTCCCCTAACCCCCTGCAGAGTACTGATTCACTCCTGCAATAATCCAGGTAGTACTCATGCAGAGCACCAATCACACTGTCACCCTCTGTCCACTCTTGCAATCATCCTGACAGAACCATGTCCTTATCTAATCTCTGTGCCAAAACACAAGCACTTATAAACTCACTGTTAGACTTGGGGGTCTCTAGTTGGCACAGGTACGCACTTGTGACAAATAGGGACCCTTGCCTCTAGTCAGGGTAAAGGGGTACCCTCCTAAAATAACCCCTGCTCACCCCCTTGGTAGCTTGGCACGAGCAGACAGGCTTATCTCAGAGGCAGTGTGTAAAGCATTTCTGAACACATACAGTAATCAAGTGACAACATTACAGATGGGCACCACACAGGCTTTATATCAAAAATAAGTATTCTATATATAGATTTACCACAAGACCATAAACGACAACAAATCACAATACTGTTACTTTAAAAAGGGTAGTTTTAACTTAGTTCTCTTTAGTTCTTAAATGCGACACTTTAAGTCAATGTACCTTTAGATGCGACATGCAGGGTGACGAAAGTGTTGCCACGAGGTTGATGCGATGAAAGTTTGGTGCAAGGAAATAAAGACGTGAAGATCTTCCTGATGCGGCTCGCTTCTCCGATGGTGCAAAAGATCTCGGCTCGATGCGTCAGCTGCACCGACGACACCCTTGTCCAGTGATGTGACAACAGCGGCTTTGGCAGTGACACTCTTCTCCAGCGATGCGAAACGCTTCCGCTCGATGCAACAACTGCAGCGGCGACACCCTTGTTCCATGATGCGACGACAGCAGCTCCGACGGTGACAGGCTTCTCCGTGGATGGGAGGCGCTTTTCTTGATGCGTTGCAATACGACAGCTACAGCGGCGACATCCAAGATGCGACGGCAGCAGCCGCGATGGCGACACGCTTCTTCCTCGATGTGAGACTCTTCTCCTGATGTGGTGCAATGCGTCAGCTACGATGGCTGCGACGGCAACACGCTTCTTCGGGGTTGCGGGGCGCTTCTTGTGATGCGGTGCAATGCGACAGCTACAGCGGCGACACCCTTGTTCAGTAATGCGACTGCAGCGGCAGCGACGGCGACACGCTTCTTCTCCGTTAGTCGCGTTTCCAGCTCCTTGCGACACGCAGTCCCTCAGAAGGCCCAAAACAGCAGCAGGCACTTCCACAGAACTCTGGGGAGCTGGTGGTTGAAGTCTGTTGTTCTTGAGACTTCAGCAGCAGGCAAGCTCTTTTCCAAGCCCTTGGAGATCCTTCACAAGTTGATCAAAAGTACACATAAAGTTCCTTTCTCCTCTCTTTGGCAGTAGGCAACCCATGCAGGCCAATCCCCCAGTTTCAGGGATAGTCTCTCCTCAGTTTCTTCCTGGTTACTCTCCTCAGAAGAGGTTTCTTCTTGTTTCAAACTGTGATCTGAATTCTTGGGATCAGGGTCCCAATACTTATACCCCAAAATCCTTTGTCCTCTGAGGGCAGAGGGGCCTTTGCCTAGTCCAAACCAGTTCTGGTCAGTCCTGGAGCACTTTGTTTACCTGCCCCCCTTTCCTTTCAGAGTGCAGGGCAGAGACATCAGACGCACCACACGAGGTGGAGCCAGCATTGTGGAGGGAAGGCACGGCCCTATTCAGGTCCCAGGTGCAACTCCTTCCTCCCATCTAGATGCAGATCTCTCTCATCACCACTGGGCCACCTCACCCTATCTCCTGGAATTCCCCAGCCCTGTCACTCAAACTCCAGACAAGGAATACACAGCCTAGACGAGGCAGGTTTGAATGGTTAGACAAGAAAATACCTACTTTCTAAAAGTGGTATTTTCAAACACAGAATGTTAAAACCAACTTCACTAAAAGATGTATTTTATCATTCTGAGTTCAGGCATACTAAATTTGAATTTCTACCATGTTCCCTGAGTCAGTAAGGATTATAAGCTGTAGTAACCAAACTGCCCATTCTGGCCTATGGAGAACAGGTAGCCTTGCAATAGTGAAAAACGAAAATGGCTGCAATTCACTACTAGACCATGCCACACACACCAGGGCATGTTCTACCTTATACTTACAATGCACCCTGCCCTTGGGCCTACCATAGGGGTGTCTTATATGCAGAAAAGGGAAGGCTTAGGGACTGGCAAGTGGGTGTACTTGCCCAGTCAGCATGACAGTACCAGACTGCATGCAGGCTCTGCAATGGCAGACCTTAGACGCATTTTTACAGGCTGCTTCTGTGGGTGGCACAACCGGTGCTGCAAGCCCAACAGCAGCATTTGGATTTACAAGCCCTCGGCACTCCTGGTGCACTGTACTAGGGTCTGACAGGTAAACCAAACCAACCAATCATGGAATCACTAATTCATACATCAATTTACAATAGGGAGCACTTGTACTGTGGCACTGGACAGCAGTGGCACAGTGCCCTGAGCATCTAACACCAGCAAAAACACATGAGGCAACAGCAAAAATGGAAGGGAGACCCACGTCAAGGTGCCAGGTCTAACACGTGTCCCCTCCAGCTGAAATGTGGGGAGAACTACCCTACCTCCTGGGAGTTCTCATCACTAAGGCGGAAAAATCTGGACAGACCATCAGCGTTGACGTGTTCTGTACCAGAGCGGGGTTCCACCGTGAATTCCATCCCCTGTAGGGAAATGGGCCACCTCAACAGCTTTGGATTCTCACCCCTCATATGCATCAACCATCTGAGGGGCCAGTGGTCTGTCTGAACCCGGAAGTGAGTCCCAAACAGGTATGGTCTCAGCTTCTTCAGTGCCCAGACGACAGCAAAGGCCTCACGCTCAATAGCAATTCACCTCTGTTCCTGTGGAAGTAACCTCCGACTGATGAAGGCTATGGGTTGATCTAGGCCCTCTTCATTCATCTGTGCCAGAACAGCCCCTACACCATGCTCTGAAGCATCTGTTTGTACTATGAACTCTCTGGAGAAGTTGGGTGCCAAGAGCACGGGCGCCGTGCACATAGCAGTTTTTAGGGCCTCAAAAGTTTTCTGACAGGTGTCAGCCCAAATCACTCTCTTTGGCTGCCTCCTGGAAGTCAGCGCTCTCAAGGGTGCTGTGGAAATATGGATTTTTCTGGTCAGTTATGTCCCCTATCTTGGACCCCAACGGTTCCATGTGCATGTCACAAGTACATGTATGTTTCCTCCAGTTCCAGTTATGAAGACGCAAATACATGTGCGTCCACCGTCAACATGTCCTCTGTCAGATCCGCCATGAATAGGCCGGATATTCCATTCCTAAATATGAAAGGCCACCGGCTTTATATGGCTCAGTTACTCCATTTTGCAGTCCAGGCAAGTAGGCCCTGATTCTGTCATCAAACTCTTCTTGCCTTCTGCCTCTGAAAGCTCCAGTCTGAGCCTGCATCTGTGACCATGAACTTTGTCTCATTCTCTGCGCGGCTCACGAAGCCTGACATCAGCCTATTCTCTGCCAAGAACTGTATTTCACCTTCGAATTATCTGCTTCCCCCTCAGCCGATGCATTCCTGCCTAGTAGTTTAAGTAAACATTCTTCCAGTTACCAAGCAAAAGGCCCGGCTTCTCTGTCCTCATGCAAGTAATTCATAGTCCTGTTACCATGGAATATTCCTATCCCCTCGCATTTAGTGTAGACACTTAGACGCTTGTACACGCACGCACAGTCAGTATAGAATAGATTCTGTCCGAGAGTCCTTCTTTCGTGGATAACATAGTTCTTTAAACATAGGATGTTAGATATGATTTGGGATTAGGTTGACTTGACCCCCCAGACTTCTTGTCTCCACATGTAGAGCTAAATGTCAAGTCCCCTTCACCCCCTAGTTACACGTCAATTACACGTCATGTTGCTGCGCGCGCATCTATGCCAAGTATTGTCTTATGGATCCACCTATATGTGACATCATAACCAATTACGTTCCTTTTTACTCCTTATTACACCCATTTTTGGTTACGCAGATAAATCGTCATTTTCCTTATCAATTGTTACGCCTACTGCATTCGCTTCATTGTAATGTATGTACTATAAAAGTTACTTCTTGTCAATAAAGTATGTACTTCACTTCCTGAACCTCCGTGGTGATGGAACTTGGAGCAACCGATTATAATCGATCACTGGAATAAAGCCCATTCCGAACCTCTAATACCACGGATTCTGCCTCTCATTTTACTGAGCTATTTTATTATGTTTATATATCAAATTAAGTCCCGGTAAAGGAATTTTATTTACCACATGAATGGCGCCCGAACAGGGACACTTTCTCATCTCACGCGCCGGCGGTGAGTTGCAGGCCCGGTCTCCTGCCACAGCTGGACGGACAATAACGCGTACCAGCAGGATTTCCTGTAGCTCCCTCCGGTCAAGCGGGGGCGACTGAGGCTGCGATCAACACCCAGACGAGGCGGTGAGAAGTGCGAAGTATCCCGACCAGAGCCTAGCTGAGAGAGCAAGATCCGAGGTATACAGAGACCCACCAGTTCGAAGTCAAGCCCAGTTTCCGACGAGTCGAGTCGAGTCCAGTCCGGTTCAAGTCCAAGTTACCGAGGCCTTCCGTTTCCGAAGCTACCCGGTGAGTACCATTACCGGGGAGGCATTTCTGACGTGCACATAGGTTGTGCCGGTCAAGACGGGTTTGGGTACACAAATCCGGTCTGCACTGTTTTAGCAGTGTATCTGTACTGTTTAGCAGTATATCAAGTATTTCCGAAGTATCTAGTTATTGTCAAGAATTATGCTTGGTGATTAGTTATGCAGACGATCATCATTGTTGTTTCAGTTAAAGGTTTAATGTTAAATGTTAAATGTTTTAAGTACGTTCTGCATATTGTGGTATGAATGACTGTTCTTTATCGTGTTTATTGTATTAAGTCTGTTCAAAATCAAGTATCAGGTCAGTTGGTCAAAATCAAGTATAAGGTCAGTTGCCAATATGCCGTTCTTTTCGAAATTAAGACAGATCACTACTAGAAAAGGGGTTCTCGAAGAAGCCGTCCCTATTCCTCCTAGGGATACTCCAGGGCACTTCATGTATCACAAACATGGCTTAGACGCTATATTATTTCTTGATTTATGGGTAGACTACACCAAGGGATTACCAGAAAGTCAGAGGTGGCCCGCAGCGGGAACCTGGGATGCGGAGTGCATCATGAAAGTCGAGGAAGAGTTATGGAAAAGGAAGGTCAGACAGTCACAGAAAGACGCCGTTGAGTTATGGCGTAAAGAATCTCATAGACGCACAGAAAAAGCACGTAGACAGGAAGAAAAGAATAAAGAGAGTTCAAATAAAGTTCGAGAGAATCCATTAATTGAGGAAGGTATCCGAGTGAAATCAGAACAAGTAGATAGGCAAAGAAATGCCCTTATGAATGGTATGTATCCCCTTCTGGCCGAAGGATTACCTAAGGCTACTCCAGAGATACCGAAAGACTTGCCACCCCCATTGTTCCCAATAAAGGTACATCCTAAGGAGCATCCTAGAACCGCAGAAGACGTTTTTCTTTGGGAGAGTATACCTATCCCGACATTATGACAATATTAAAGGTATTGATGCCTGCTGGTATTTATGAGAAGCTCAAGGAAAAAGAGTGGGAGGTAGGAGACCAAAAGATAGAATGGTCAGTGTTAGAAGCGGAAGAAAAGGCCCGAACTGCAGGAGCAGGACTTGGGGATAAAACTAAAGCACTACCAAGTTTACTAGTACAGGTACTGCCACGTTTATTAACTACGAAAAAGGAAGATTGGAGTACAATTTCAGCCTGTAAGCAGAAGCAAGATGAAGACACTAGTGATTACTATGCCCGATTTGAAAAATGTTTTGGTATAAATAGTGGCATAAAAGCAAGTAGCGAATCATACCCACATCTGTTTGTAACAAAATTAGTAGAAAATGCCCTGCCCCCAGTAAAGAATAGAGTATTAAAATTCGAGAGTACCTGGCAAGGTAACACTCCATCACAAATGTTACAAATGTTACAGTACCATCACAATAGAATTAGAGAGGAACAAGAACATGAACACAGACGCATGAAAGACACGAAAATGAAAATGTTAGTTTCTCAGACAGTCCCAGCTGAAGGACATAAAAAGGGTATGACACATTCCGATTCAGCAGAACCTGTAAAAGGGACATGCAATTATTGTAAAAAGCCAGGTCATTACGTACACGACTGTCCAGTTTTAAAACATAATATCGCCATAGGTAAAACACAAGAAAGACCACGGCCACTCAGACAAGAGCAGAATGACCAAGGAGCTCCGCAGCATGCCCAGGCCATGCCAGCCGCACAACAGCCAATACAGTTTGTGCCAGCTGCACCACCGTTGCCTGTTGCTGCCACACAGACAACAACACGACAAATGTATCAGACCGCCCAGTATGAATATCCTGAGTATCAGCGTTACGCATGAACTAGCCTAGAGAGGGAAGTTGACTTACCCCTTATTGAAATACCTGTAGATCAAGAAGGACCTTATGTACATAGTGAATTATTAGGCCAAGATAGAAAATTTTTACTCGATACCGGGGCAAGTCGAACAACTATAAAACGTAGTGAAGTTCCAGGGGCACCCCTCTCAGGCTCTCAGAATATTTCCCTTGGTTTTTCAGGAAAACCTATTGTTAATGAAGTATCACAGCCTCTTCCACTTACGATAGGACCTCTGACCCGAACTACAGATTTATTGCTTACTAAATCATGTCCAGAAAACTTGCTAGGAATAAAAACATTGAAAGCTCTAGGAGCCATAATATGTTGTTCTCCGGAAGGAGTAAGGTTGTTTTTACGTGATTTTAAAGGTCACTATGTGTCTAGAGACATGGATCCCCGACTGCAGACTTTACCTACACATCTATGGGCACAAGGCCCTACTGATGTTGGTTGCATGAATATTACACCATATAGAGTCACATTAAAGGCAGGAGTGGTGCTACCACGAATGCGACAATACAAGTTACCACCAGATGCTGTAGTGGCTTTACTACAAATCATTGACGAGCTCATTGCCCAAGGAGTAGTTGTGGAAACAGACTCCAATGTATGTAATTCACCGATAATTCCGATTCTTAAACGAACAGATCCAAAGGCCCCGCCAGTATATCGATTGGTTATTGATCTGCGCGAATTAAACAAGTGCATTGTGCCACAATTCCCTGTGGTCCCAGATATCTCGTCATTACTGACAGCCATTGATTCCGAAGCAACATTCTTTACTGTAATTGATCTCAAGAATGCTTTTTTCAGCGTCCCAATAGATCCGGAGAGCCAATATTTGTTCGGATTTAGTTTAAATGGACGTAGCTTTAAATTCTCACGCGCACCTCAAGGATTTACAGAAAGCCCCAGCATCTATAGCCAAGCACTGAAACGAGAACTAGATAGTATCCACATGCCAGTTAACACTGCCCTGCTTCAATATGTCGATGATCTGCTGATCACCGCGAGAAGCGAACCGGAATGTGAAAAAGCATCACTGACAGTTTTACAATTTCTAGCCGAAAAGGGGCACAAGGTGTCCCCTTCTAAGCTGCAATTCTGTGTCCAGCGAGTTGTTTATCTTGGACACTCGCTGTCCAAGGAGGGAAGGCAGCTTACACCGGACCGCATTCAGTTAATAGCTAACATGCCAACACCCAAGACACAAAAGGAGGTGCGGGCTTTCATAGGTCTCACTTCATATTGCAGGCAGTGGATCCCTCAGTACGCATTTCTAGCAAAACCACTCATTCAGTTAACCACACAGGAGGCAGCCACATCGACTGTTCTCCCTTGGACTCAGGAACATACACAAGCTTTTGAAAGCCTAAAGAAAGATTTATGTCAAGCACCTGTCTTAGCAACGCCATGTTACAGAAAACAGTTTACACTCTTTGTTACAGAACGCGAAGGTACTGCTTTGTCAGTACTCACACAGGAACAAGCAGGAGCACACAAACCATGTGCTTATTTTTCTAGTACATTAGATCCCGTAGCTCAGGCTTTGCCTGCATGCCTGAAATCAGTAGCAGCGACAGCTTTAGCAATCAGACAAAGCGATGCCATAGTGTTAGGACATCCATTGACAGTTCAAGTACCACACGCAGTAGAGGTTCTTGTAAATAGAACGCAAACACAACACTTGACTATAGCGCGACTTACAGGGTACGAACTTACATTGTTTCAGCCACATATAGAAATCAGACGCTGTAACACATTGAATCCTGCCACACTTTTGCCAGTAACCGGAACAGACCCACTAGCTCATGACTGTATTGAAGTTATTACTATAACGACAAAACCCAGACAAGACTTAACCGATGTCCCATTGTCAGATCCAGACCTGACATTGTATGTAGATGGTTCATGTATGAGAACAAGTACAGGAGAGTTAGTGGCTGCTTACGCAGTCACCACAGATACTGAAGTCATCGAAACTAATCGTATAAATACTTTGTCAGCTCAAGCCGCAGAGCTCATCGCTCTGACACAAGCCTGTATTCAAGCCACAAATAAAAAAGTCAACATATACACTGATTCACGTTATGCATTCGGAGTTGTACATGACTTCGGCGTGCTGTGGCGAGAGAGAGGTTATTTAACTTCCCACGGTGCCCACATTCAGCACGGACCCCTCATTCATGCCTTATTAGATGCAATACATCTACCCACGGCAATATCAATTATCAAATGTAAAGCTCATACGAAAGTTACTGATATCATTTCCCAAGGCAATGATCTAGCCGACAGAACAGCTAAACAGACTGCTCAAACTCAAACATCCGACATGACAAAGACAATAGTCCCGATGCCGACACATTGCATGACAGTTAAAGATCCTACTCTTGACGTAATTGACATACAGACACATGCTACACCAGACGAAATAAAGAAATGGACTGAATTAGGAGGGATCCAAACGGATCAAGGATGGATGATGAAGGAAAAGTCTGTATGGTTCCTTCCTGATTCAATGGTCCAAGTTATAATTAACAGTATACATAGCCCAGCACATCTAGGAGAAAAAGCTATGCTAGACAGCATTCAACACATTTGGTTCAATAAACATTTACGAGCAGCAGCCAAACAAAAAGTCCGTACCTGTATGATCTGTTGCCAGTTCAACCCAGGAAAAAGCGTTCCCGTAGAACAGGGTGGATTTCATCCTCCTGATCACCCTTTTGAAGCCCTCCAGATGGATTATATCCAGATGGAACGATGTCGAGGATTCAAATATGTTCTCGTAGTTGTCTGCGCTCTGTACCGTTGGACGGAGGCATACCCGGTTTCAGATTACACTGCCCCGACTACTGCCAAACAGTTGGTTCGAGAATTCTTCCCACGATACGGTTTACCACGTGTTGTCTACTCAGATAACGGCCAGCCGTTCTCATCCGAATTAATGAAACATGTTTCACTTCTGTTAGGATATCAGTGGAAATTCCACTGTGTCCGACACCCCGAGGCAGCAGGTCTCGTAGAAAGACATAATCAGATACTGAAAATCAGATTGTCCAAAATATGCAGAGAGAAAGGTGTCGACTGGATAGTAGCGTTACCAGTTGCACTCTTTTACATGAGAATGGTAGCACACTCTCGAACAGGGCTATCCCCGTATGAGGTGATCTTCGGCAGACCACCAAATATGTGGGGGACGCCTATACCACGCAAAATAACTGATGTTGACTGTAATATGCTGACAGATTACTTGGCTTCCTTGATGTATGCACTACAATCTTGTCGTTCACAGGTAGCTGCAGCCTTTCCCGACAACACTGAGGTGAAACCCCATGACGTAGTTCCGGGTGATCTCGTATTTGTGAGAAATTTCGACCGAAAGACTCAGCTGGAGCCCAGGTGGAAGACACCCAAGTTGGTTCTGCTCACTACAAGGACAGCCGTGAAGATCGAGGGCCGCAAGGGCTGGATTCATTCAAGTCATATCAAGAAATTTCATGGACTATCCTCGGATATAGACATTGTGCCCTGCACTCCCTCACAGACTGATTCAAAACTTCCTTTGGTTGAAAAGACTAAAACCGAACTCTATAAAGTAAAATTGAGGCCTAGAACGTCAGACAATTTGATTGTTTAAGTCCTCTCCAAGGTGAAGCGGTTGAATTTGTCTCTGACATGTATCCTCTAGACCTGAATCATGGACAGTCGCGGAAAATGTTGAAACGACAGGCGTATTGTAAATCACTGCGTAGCCATTGCATAGTGACATTAATAATCTTGTTTTCCTTAAGTCTTTTAATAATTACTGCAAGTATATTGCTGCACATATATTACCCTATTTCTAGACATGTTTATAATGTTACTGCTGAACATTCTTTTAGTGACTTACCTCCGCATGAATTGTCTTATAGACTTGCGCTGCGCAATAACACTTTCATTAGTATGTTACATCATTCCCATCAGACTAGTAATGCCACCAATTGTTGGGTGTGTGGTCGGCTCCCTCCCTATCAGAATTATGAAGGAGTCCTGCCATTCTTTCCACACCCATTTACACATAATGGCTCCTGTGGAGCATGGTTTAGTTTAATCAATTCCATAGACTCAGACACAGCAGTTTACCAAGATCAGTGGGTATGGGGAAACCTGAACCTAGTTTTACTCAAGGTCTGCTACCCTGACAAGGAGGGTCGCCCCAAAAGAACAGGAACTGATCTAGAAAATGAAGTATATGGATTAGGTAATTTTACACCTAATCTCATGATTCTAAATGTCGTATCCGAAGTTGAACTAGTCTTACCCACCATGTCAGTATTCCCAGCGAAGGGTGAATTGTGTGTAAGAAAGGTTGGTTCCATACATATGGGCCATAGTAAATGCACTACTATAGTAGAATTCAGTGATCAAGGCAAATCTTCATTTAGAGCTTCTCGCCACTCCTACTTTATATGTGGTCAGACCGCATATATGCGTCTACCTCTAGATTGGGATGGTACCTGCTACATTGCATTCCTTTTGCCACCTGTTTTCCTAGCTCCTCCTGATTATTACAGAAATACTCATTTAGTACACAACAGAGAGCGGAGAGATCTCCCAATTGTCGATTACACTGAAACAGCATGGGAAAAATACACAGATTTCAATAAAGGTCTCTTTCCTTATATAGGTACTGTTACTAATAGTAAACTGATACGTAGATTAACTAGAACCCTTGAAGCAGTAGTGAATGAAACTATTTCCGCCCTAGGCAATTTAACAGAAGAGCAGTCTGCTATGCGGATTGTTGTGCTTCAAAATCGTCTTGTCCTTGACGTCATCCTGGCTGATAGGGGCGGAGCTTGTAGGGTCATCGGATCAAGCTGCTGCGTATTCATACCAGAAAATTCGCCATCAGTATATAAAGCCATAACTCGGCTTCATAAGATTGTAAACCAGATACACCAGAACCCAGGCACTTGGACTTGGTCCAGTTGGTTTTGGAGTGTGATATCAGCCTGGGGATGGAGAGTTCTATCCTTCCTAGGTATTGGCCTCCTCATACTATTCAGTTGCTGTCTATGTCTACAATGTGGACCAGCGATCAGTGGTCTGTGTGCCACATCGTGCATTCCACATCAAGATTTTCATTCAAGATCCCGGAAGAAGAAAGAAGAACAAATGATGCTATATGAACAGATCAATGGATTAATGAAGATTGATATCTCTTAACGGGCAAGTAGGGGACAAGGAGGGAATGTGGAAATATGGATTTTTCTGGTCAGTTATGTCCCCTATCTTGGACCCCAACGGTTCCATGTGCATGTCACAAGTACATGTATGTTTCCTCCAGTTCCAGTTATGAAGACGCAAATACATGTGCGTCCACCGTCAACATGTCCTCTGTCAGATCCGCCATGAATAGGCCGGATATTCCATTCCTAAATATGAAAGGCCACCGGCTTTATATGGCTCAGTTACTCCATTTTGCAGTCCAGGCAAGTAGGCCCTGATTCTGTCATCAAACTCTTCTTGCCTTCTGCCTCTGAAAGCTCCAGTCTGAGCCTGCATCTGTGACCATGAACTTTGTCTCATTCTCTGCGCGGCTCACGAAGCCTGACATCAGCCTATTCTCTGCCAAGAACTGTATTTCACCTTCGAATTATCTGCTTCCCCCTCAGCCGATGCATTCCTGCCTAGTAGTTTAAGTAAACATTCTTCCAGTTACCAAGCAAAAGGCCCGGCTTCTCTGTCCTCATGCAAGTAATTCATAGTCCTGTTACCATGGAATATTCCTATCCCCTCGCATTTAGTGTAGACACTTAGACGCTTGTACACGCACGCACAGTCAGTATAGAATAGATTCTGTCCGAGAGTCCTTCTTTCGTGGATAACATAGTTCTTTAAACATAGGATGTTAGATATGATTTGGGATTAGGTTGACTTGACCCCCCAGACTTCTTGTCTCCACATGTAGAGCTAAATGTCAAGTCCCCTTCACCCCCTAGTTACACGTCAATTACACGTCATGTTGCTGCGCGCGCATCTATGCCAAGTATTATCTTATGGATCCACCTATATGTGACATCATAACCAATTACGTTCCTTTTTACTCCTTATTACACCCATTTTTGGTTACGCAGATAAATCGTCATTTTCCTTATCAATTGTTACGCCTACTGCATTCGCTTCATTGTAATGTATGTACTATAAAAGTTACTTCTTGTCAATAAAGTATGTACTTCACTTCCTGAACCTCCGTGGTGATGGAACTTGGAGCAACCGATTATAATCGATCACTGGAATAAAGCCCATTCCGAACCTCTAATACCACGGATTCTGCCTCTCATTTTACTGAGCTATTTTATTATGTTTATATATCAAATTAAGTCCCGGTAAAGGAATTTTATTTACCACAGTGCAACAATGTTGCCATACCCCTTGACAAACCTCCTGTAGTAGCCCGTGAGTCCTAAAAAGACTCTCACCTCTGTCTGGGTTTTGGGCGGCTCCCAAGCCAGGATGGTTTCAATCTTGGGCGGCAGGGGCGCCACCTGGCCGCTCCCCACCTGGTGTCCCAAGTACACCACAGAACCCTGCCCGATCTGGCACTTACTCGCCTTGATCGTGAGGCCTGCCCTCCGCAGCGCTATCGACACTTCCCAGAGGTGGCGCAGAAACCTGGGAGTTATGTTTGACAACCGTCTGAATTTCCTACCACACGCCAATCAAATATCCTCTTCAGCCTTTTATAAACTGAGGCTCATCAAAAAAATTCTGCCCTTCTTACCTGAAAACATGGCGAAAACGCTGGTAAGCTCCCTGGTGCTTTCCACCCTAGATTATTGTAACGCTTTGTTTCTAGGGGCCCAGGAGAGAGTGTTAACAAAAATGCAGTCCATACAGAACGCGGCCGCCAGGCTCCTAGGGCGAATTCCCAAATTCCATCCGGTTCTACCTACCATGAAACAACTCCATTGGCTTCCGGTGAGGAAGAGGATCATGTTCAAAACCTTGTGCTTGGTATACAAGGCTTTACACAACGCTGTCCCAGCGTTCTTCACTCAGAACCTTATCCCCTATTGTCCATCCAGAGCACTGCGCTCTTCCAGCTCCCTGGATCTGGTGATCCCCCGAACCAAATCTGTTAACTGGGGTGACAGAAGATTTCTGGTGGCTGCTCCAAAACTGTGGAACACACTGCCTCACTTCATCAAGACCAGCACGTCCCTCTGGTCCTTCCGAAAAAACCTCAAAACCTGGCTTTTTAATCACTGACCTCCCAGTTCCCTTCTGGCTAAACATTGCAGTTACCTAGCGCCGAGATGCCCACGGGCCTTCGTTTCGCGCTTTACAAATGTCTAAATAAATAAATAAAATAAATAAATAAATGTTCTTCCCAATTGGCGCTGAACACTGCAATGTCATCCAGGTAGGCGGCACTGAACGAGTCCAGTCCAGCCAACACCTGGTTGACCAACCTCTGAAAGGTGGCAGGGGCATTCTTCATCCCAAAAGGCATCACCTGGAACTGGTAGTGCCCGTATGGTGTGGAGAATGCTGACCTCTCCTTTGCCCCATCAGTCAAGGCGATCTGCCGGTACCCAGACGTTAGGTTAAACGTGCTAAGGTACCGTGCAGCCCCTAGCCGATCTATGACCTCATCAGCTCTGGGGATGGGGTGCGCGTCAGTCCTGGTGACTGAATTGACCCCTCGGTAGTACAAACAGGACCGGAGTTCTGGTGTGGCACCAGGTGCGGCAGCCTTTGGGACCAAGACCACTGGGCTGGCCAAAGGACTGTTAGAGGAGTCAATCACCCCTAACACAAACATCTTGGAGAACTCCTCCTTGATGCACGCTCTCACCCTGTCAGTCACCTTGTAGGTTTTGTGCCCCACAGGTGTACTATCCCCAGTGTCCACATCATGGACGCACCAATCAGTGACACCGGGAACCAGGGAGAACAGATCAGAAAACTATCCCAGCAACTGGCGGCAGTCATTCTGTTGCTCAAAGGTCAGGGTGGGAGAGAGGTTGACACCATCCACTGACCAATCTTGCACTGTCGCTGACAGGAGGTCTGGAAGAGGCTCGGTCTCCTCCTCCATTCCACCATCTGTTGCTAAGAGCATGCCCACTTGGGACCTCTCCAAGTGGGGCTTCAGGCGGTTGACATGCAGGACCCTCAAGGGGTTCCTGGGAGACCGTAAGTCCACCATGTAGGTAACCGGACTTTTGCGCTCCAGCACCTCAAATGGTCCGGTCCACTTATCCTGCAGCGCGCCGGGCTCCACTGGGACCATGACCCACACTGTCTGACCAGGCTGAAGCTCTACCAGAGTGGCATTCTGGTCGTACCACCGCTTCATCTCCTCCTGGCTGGCTTCCAGATTCGCCTCGGCGATTTGCCTGAAACTCCGAGTTTGGTTCCTAAAGGACAGCATGTAGCTATATACATCCTGGGGAGGTTTCCTGGGAGATTGCTCCCAGCCCTCTTTAACCAAACTTAGAGGTCCTCTCACTGGGTGTCCATAGAGAAGCTCAAAGGGGCTAAACCCTAGAGATTTCTGTGGCACCTCACGGTAAGCAAAGAGTAGGCATGGTAAGAGGACGTCCCACTTACGCCTCATGGGTTCCTCAAGACCCATAATCATGCCCTTCAGGGTTCGGTTGAACCTTTCAACCAACCCATTTCCTTGGGGGTGGTAAGGAGTGGTAAACTTGTAGGTTACCCCACACTCCTGCCACAGGGACTTCATATATTTGGAAATGAAGTTGGTACCTCGGTCAGACACTACCTCGCGAGGGAATCCCACTCTGGAGAAAATTCCCATCAGTGCTCGTCCCACCACGGGGGCCGTCACTGTCCTCAGAGGTATGGCTTCCGGGTACCGGGTGGCATGGTCCACCAAGACCAGGATGAACCTGTTGCCCATGGCTGTCTTGGGGTCCAGTGGCCCCACAATGTCAATACCTACCCTTTCAAAGGGGGTGCTGACTACAGGGAATGGCTGGAGAGAAGCCTTGCCCTTCCTCCCACTCTTTCCACTTGCCTGGCAAGTCTGACATGTCCTGCAGTGAGTGTCTGAACTCCTGCGCATTTGAGGCCAATACAAGTGGGTGACAAGCCTTTCAAAGGTCTTGTCCTGCCCCAAATGTCCTGCCAATGGAACATCACAAGCCAGCCCCAGTAGGAAGGCTCTGAAGCACTGGGATACCACCAGCATACGGGCTGACCCAGGCTCAGCAACCTTATGCTCAGTATACAGAAGGTCATTCTCCCAGTAAATCCAATGTGACCCAGACTGATCACCTGCTGCCTGGTCTGCAGCCTGTTGCCGCAGACCCACAAGAGAAGGACATTCTTTCTGCTCCTTGCAGAATTCCTCCCTGGAGGGTCCTCCTTCTTGCTGCCAATGGGTCAGCTCAGGCATGTCCCCCAGTTTTGCTACCTGTTCCCCTGTAGGCGCCAGGGCATCCCCCTCAGGGTCTGCTCCCTCCTGGACCGTGGGAACTTCGGGGGCCGGTTTCCCGCACCCCCTGCCTCTACTCTTGTCGGCAGGTACCTGGGCCTCCCTCTCAGGCTTCAGGTCCTCTTGAGCACCTTTACTCACTGCCATGGACCTGGTGGTCACACACGCCCAGTCAGGCAAACCCAACATTTCTAAATGAGCACTCTGCTCCACCTTCGCCCAAGGGGAGCTCTCCAGATCGTTCCCTAACAAACAATCAGCAGGCATGGCGGGCCTCACAGCTACCTGAAGAGTACCAGAGACCCCCTCCACTCTAAGGGAATCTGAGCCACCTCGCAGTGACTCTCTGTGTTGTCAGCGGCAACAACTGGGAAGAATTCCCCAGGGACAACCTGCTCTTGAGACACCAGGTGACAATTGACAGCTGTCACACTGGCTCCTGAATCTCTAACAGCCTACAGTCTATTGCCATTGATGGTCACCCACTACCTGTATTTTTTAGTGTTATCAGACAGCTGGGTCCTGGGGACCACCTCACAATCTCCTAAGGAGTCAAGGGACATCTCTGTGGGACCCCACCCACCTTGGTCACCCATCTCCTCACCCAGGGCTAAACTAGCCATCTGCCGGGGGGCTGCACCGGGGGTGCTGGTTTTCCAAACAGGCGACACTTAGGATCATTCGCTAAATGACCCAGGTCTCCACATTTGTAGCATTTTGGGGGTCCTCTTTGAACAGGTGGACCTGTAGGGACCCCTGACGGTTTCTGGGGGGGAGGCTGAGAACCTTTCCCTTGGTTCCCTTGGGGACTACTTTGGGGCCTTCTATAGAACTCCCTCTGTTTACCCTTGCCCCCCTACTCTTCTGCTGGGCTCCCTGCTCACTCTTCGCTGAGTCTCCCACGTGACCCTTGTGGACCCTGGTACTGACCCAGTGGTCCGCCTCTTCTGCAAGCTTCCTAGGATTAGTCAGCCTACTATCAATCAGGTGGTGGCGTAGCTCAGTAAAACAGTTACTTGACAAGTGCTCCCATGCAATCAAATCAAGAAGTTCCTGAAAATCATCAACTTTGCTACCCTTCACCCAACCATCTAATGCTCTGCAGAAAAAAGTGACATATTCAACCCAGGTACTGTTCTCTATCTTCTTGCAACCCCTGAACCTCTGTCTGTACAATTCAGGAGTTAAACCATACCTGGACATTAATGCATCTTTCATGTGGGGATAAGAATTATAGACATCAGCAGGAGAATCTAGCAGTGTGCCCTGCCCCTCACTAAGGAACCGTCCCCACAATCCCGCTCCCCAATCCTTCTCAGGGACCCGGTGAGAAGACATGGCTACCTCATAGGCCTTGAACCACTGCCCAATATCATCATTTAAAAAGAATTCTTTCACCACATCCTTAGGAATATACACTCTAGATTCAACATGCAATAACGGTGTGCTGCCACCAGAGGGAGCAATATCTAAGCTCTTGGCTTTCAACTCCAACTCCCTCAAAACCTTTTCATGTTCAAACTGCATTTTCTTCTCTTCTAGGGCTAACTTTCTAGTTTGCATTTCAAATTCTAACTGCCCATTTAACTTGAGCTTGGTTAGCTCCATCTCATACACACTACATCTCTCCCTGTCCTCCAACTCCTCTGGAGACAGGCCACTGAAAGAAACACTGCTACTTGCTGGGGAGACTGCTTTCCTTCCCCCTGGGCCCAATGGCCCTTCCAGCTGCTCCTCTGCATTCTCATTATCAAGGGCATTTCTTGACTCTACCCAGGCCCTCACCGCCTTGCAGAGCTCTGGCTTATTTTTGCACCCAGCGGTGGAAAAATTGAATTTCTTGCCGAAGTACTTCAGCTCCCTTACTTTGGAGCTTCCCAGTTTCTCTTCCTCCCATTCAAGATCAAGAGATGCTATGGATGCTGTTTCCCCCATGATGGTTAAACTTGGCAAAAATAGAAAGTCCCAAAAAGAAATCTACCAAAAGTATGTGGTTGCGTTTTGGTCTGCACTCACTAGTAGTGTTCAACAATCACTGTACATGAGTCACAAATGCAAGTCCAAAATCCCCACCGCTGCCACCAATGTTAGACTTGGGGGTCTCTAGTTGGCACAGGTATGCACTAGTGACAAATAGGGACCCTCGCCTCTAGTCAGGGTAAAGGGGTACACTCCTAAAATAACCCCTGCTCACCCCCTTGGTAACTTTGCACGAGCATACAGGCTTATCTCAGAGGCAGTGTGTAAAGCATTTGTGAACAGATAAGGTAATCAAGTGACAACACTACAGATGGACACCACACAGGTTTTATATAAAAAATAAGTATTCTTTATATAGATTTACCACAAGACCATAAATGACAAAAATCGACAATACTGTTACTTTAAAAATGGTAGTTTTAGTTTAGTTCTCGTTAGTTCTTAAATGCGACACTTTAAGTCAATGTACCTTTAGATGCGACACACAGGGCAACTAAAGTGTTGCCACGATGTTGATGCGATGAAAGTTTGGTGTAAAGAAATAAAGACGTGAAGATCTTCCTGATGCGGCTCGCTTCTCGTATGGTGCGAGAGATCTCGGCTCGATGCGTCAGCTGCAGCGGCGACACCCTTGTCCAGTGATGCGATGACAGCGGCTTTTGTGGTGACACTCTTCTCCAGCGATGCGAGACACTTCTGCTCGATGCGACAACTGCAGCGGCGACACCCTTGTCCCGTAATGCGACGACAGCAGCTACGACGGCGGCCTGCTTCTCTGGGATGCGAGGCGCTTTTCTTGATGCGGTGCAATGCGACAGCTAGCAAAAACATATGAGGCAAAGGCAAAGATGGAAGGGAATCCCACGCCAAGGTGCCAGGTCTAACACTCACGCTCCTGTCAACTACCAGCACTCTAACTATCCAGTCACTGGCCATGCACTTATAGAATGCCTCAGGCATTAAGACACTCAGTGCTACACTCAAATGTGCAAAATCTATCCAGCACCCTAACCCCCTGCAGACTACTGATTAACTCTTGTAATAATCTAGGTAGTAGTCATGTAGAGCCTCCATTACACTGTCACTCTCTGTCCACTCCTGGAATCATCCTGTCATAAGCTTGTCTTTATCTAATCCCTGTGCCAAAACACAAGCACTTATAAACGCAACCTGTTGTCCACTACCAGCAGTCTAACTATCCAGTCACTATCCATGCTCTTGTACAGTAACTTAGGCATTAGGACATACAGTGCTACAGTTAAATGTGCACAATCCATCCAGTCCCCTAACCCCCGGCAGACTACTGATTCACTCTTGCAATAATCCAGGTAGTATTCATGCAGAGCAGTAATCACACTTTTACTCTCTGTCAACTCTTGCAATCATCTTGACATACCATGTCCTTATCTAATCTCTGTGCCAAACACAGGCAGTTATAAACTCACCCAGCTGTCCACTACCAGTAGTCTAACCATCCATGCTCTTGTACAATGACTCAGGCATTAAGACACGCAGTGCTACAGTCAAATGTGCACGATCTAACTAGTCCCCTAACCCCCTGCAGAGTGCTGATTCACTCCTGCAATAATCCAGGTAGTATTCATGCAGAGCACCAATCACACAGTCACTCTCTGCCCACTCTTGCAATCATCCTGACAGAACCATGTCCTTATCTAATCTCTGTGCCAAAACACAGGCACTTATAATCTCACCCTCCTGTCAACTACCAGCACTCTAACTCTCCAGTCACTGTCCATGCACGTGTAGAATGCCTCAGGCATTAAGACACGCAGTGCTACAGTCAAATGTGCACAATCTATCCAGTACCCTAACCCCCTTCCGACTACGGATTCACTCTTGCAATAATCTAGGTAGTACTCATGCAGGGCACCAATCACACTTTCACTCTCTGTCCACTCCTGGAATCATCCTGTCATAAGCTTGTCTTTATCTAGTCACTGTGCCAAAACACAAGCACTTATAAATTCACACTCCTGTCAACTACCAGCACTCTAAATATCCAGTCACTATCCATAAACTTGTACAATGACTCAGGCATGAAGGCACGCAATGCTACAGTCAAATGTGCACAATCTATCCAGTCCCCTAACACCCTGCACACTACTGATTCACTCCTGCAATAACCAAGGTAGTACCCATGCAGAGCACCAATCACACTGTCACTCTCTGTCCACTCGTGGAATCATCCTGTCAGAACCATGACTTTATCTAATCACTGTGCCAAAACACAAGCACTTATAAACTCACCCTGCTGTCAACTACCCATGCTCTAATTATCCTGTCAGTATACATGCACTTGTACAATAACTCACGCATTATGACACGCAGTGCTACAGTCAAATGTGCACAATCTCTCCAGTCCCCTAACCCCCTACAGACTACTGATTCTCTCTTGTAATAATCCAGGTAGTACTCATGCAGTGCCCCAATCACACTGTTACTCTCTGTCCACTCTTGCAATCATTCTGACATAACTATGTCCTTATCTAATCGCTGTGCCAAAACAAAAGCAGTTATAAACTCACCCTGTTGTCCACTATCAGCAGTCTAACTAGCCAGGCCCTATACATGCACTTGTACAATGACTCAGGCATTATGACACGCAGTGCTATAGTCAAATGTGCACAAACTATGCACTCCCCTAACCCCCTGCGGACTACTGATTCACTCTTGTTATAATCCAGGTAGAAGTCATGCAGAGCCCCAAACACACTGTCACACTCTGCCCACTCTTGCAGTCTTCCTGACAGAACCATGTCCTTATCTAATCTCTGTGCCATAACACAAGCACGTATAAACTCACCCTGCTGTCAAATACATGCACTCTAACTATCCAGTCACTGTCCATGCACTTGTACAATGACTCCGGCATTAAGACACGCAGTGCTACAGTAAAATGTGCACAATTTATCCAGTCCCCTAATCCCCTGCAGACTACTGATTCACACCTGCAATAACCCAGGTAGTAGTCATGCAGTCCACCAATCACACTGTCACTCTCTGTCTACTCTTGCAATCATCCTGACAGAACCATGTCCTTATCTAATCTCTGTGCCAAAACACAAGCACTTATAAATGCAACCTGTTGTCCACTACCAGCAGTCTAACTATCCAGTCACTATCCATGCTCTTGTACAGTAACTTAGGCATTATGACATACAGTGCTACAGTTAAATGTGCACAATCCATCCAGACCCCTAACCCCCGGCAGACTACTGATTCACTCTTGCAATAATCCAGGTAGTATTCATGCAGAGCAGTAATCACACTGTTACTCTCTGTCAACTCTTGCAATCATCTTGAAATACCATGTCCTTATCTAATCTCTGTGCCAAACACAGGCAGTTATAAACTCACCCAGCTGTCCACTACCAGCAGTCTAACTACCCATGCTCTTGTACAATGACGCAGGCATTAAGACACACAGTGCTACAGTCAAAAGTGCACAATCTATCCAGTACCCTAGCCCCCTGCAGACTACTGGTTCACTCCTGCAATAATCCAGGTAGTACTCATGCAGTGCCCCAATCACACTGTCACTCTCTGTCCGCTCTTGCAATCATCCTGACAGAACCATGTCCTTATCTAATCTCTGTGCCAAAACACAAGCACGTATAAACTCACCCTCCTGTCAACTACCAGCACATTAACTATCCAGTCACTGGCCATGCACTTGTACAATGACTTAGGCATTAAGACACGCAGTGCTACAGTAAAATGTGCGCAATTATTCGAGTCCCCTAATCCCCTGCAGACTACTGATTCACTCCAGTAATAATCTAGGTAGTAGTCATGCAGAGCACCAATCACACTGTCACTCTCTGTCCAATCATGCAATCATCCTGACAGAACCATGCCCTTATCTAATCTGTGTGCCAAAACACAAGCAGTTATAAACTCACCCTGTTGTCCACTACCATCAGTCTAACTATCCAGTCACTATCTATGTTCTTGTACAATGACTAAGGCATTATGACACACAGTACTACAGTCATATGTGCACAATCTAACCATTCCCCCGGCAGAGTACTGATTCACTCCTGCAATCATCCAGGTAGTACTCATGCAGAGCACCAATCTCACTGTCACTCTATGTCCACTTCTGCAATTATCCTGACAGAACCATGTCCTTATCTAATCTCTGTGCCAAAACACAAGCACTTATAAATGCAACCTGTTGTCCACTACCAGCAGTCTAACTATCCAGTCACTATCCATGCTCTTGTACAGTAACTTAGGCATTATGACATACAGTGCTACAGTTAAATGTGCACAATCCACAATCCATCCAGTCCCCTAACCCCCGGCAGACTACTGATTCACTCTTGCAATAATCCAGGTAGTATTCATGCAGAGCAGTAATCACACTGTTACTCTCTGTCAACTCTTGCAATCATCTTGAAATACCATGTCCTTATCTAATCTCTGTGCCAATCACAGGCAGTTATAAACTCACCCAGCTGTCCACTACCAGCAGTCTAACTACCCATGCTCTTGTGCAATGACTCAGGCATTAAGACACACAGTGCTACAGTCAAAAGTGCACAATCTATCCAGTACCCTAACCCCCTGCAGACTACTGGTTCACTCCTGCAATAATCCAGGTAGTACTCATGCAGTGCCCCAATCACACTGTCACTCTCTGTCCGCTCTTGCAATCATCCTGACAGAACCATGTCCTTATCTAATCTCTGTGCCAAAACACAAGCACGTATAAACTCACCCTCCTGTCAACTACCAGCACATTAACTATCCAGTCACTGTCCATGCACTTGTACAATGACTCAGGCATTAAGACACGCAGTGCTACAGTAAAATGTGCACAATTATTCGAGTCCCCTAATCCCCTGCAGACTACTGATTCACTCTAGTAATAATCTAGGTAGTAGTCATGCAGAGCACCAATCACACTGTCACTCTCTGTCCAATCATGCAATCATCCTGACAGAACCATGCCCTTATCTAATCTGTGTGCCAAAACACAAGCAGTTATAAACTCACCCTGTTGTCCACTACCATCAGTCTAACTATCCAGTCACTATCTATGTTCTTGTACAATGACTAAGGCATTATGACACACAGTGCTACAGTCAAATGTGCACAATCTAACCATTCCCCCGGCAGAGTACTGATTCACTCCTGCAATCATCCAAGTAGTACTCATGTAGAGCACCAATCACACTGTCACTCTATGTCCACTCCTGCAATTATCCTGACAGAACCATGTCCTTATCTAATCTCTGTGCCAAAACACAAGCACTTATAAACTCACACTCCTGTCAACTACCAGCACTCTAAAGATCCAGTCACTATCCATAACTTGTACAATGACTCAGGCATGAAGACACGTAGTGCTACAGTCAAATGTGCACAATCTCTCCAGTCCCCTAACCCCCTGCAGACTACAGATTCTCTCTTGTAATAATCCAGGTAGTACTCATGCAGTGCCCCAATCACACTGTTACTCTCTGTCCACTCTTGCAATTATCGTGACAGAACCATGTCCTTATCTAATCTCTGTGCCAAAACACAAGCACGTATAAACTCACCCTCCTGTCAACTACCAGCACATTAACTATCCAGTCACTGTCCATGCACTTGTATAATGACTCAGGCATTAAGACACGCCGTGCTACAGTAAAATGTGCACAATGTATCCAGTCCCCTAATCCCCTGCAGACTACTGATTCACTCTAGTAATAATCTAGGTAGTAGTCATGCAGAGCACCAATCACACTGTCACTCTCTGTCCACTCATGCAATCATCCTGACACAACCATGTCCTTATCTAATCGCTGTGCCAAAACACAAGCAGTTATAAACTCACCCTGTTGTCCACTATCAGCAGTCTAACTGTCCAGTCACTACCCATGCTCTTGTACATTGACTCAGGGATTAAAACACCCAGTGCTACAGTCAAGTGTGCACAATCTATCCAGTCCCCTAACCCCCGGCAGACAACTGATTTACTCTTGTAATAATTAGGTAGTAGTCATGCAGAGCCCCAATCACACTGTCACTCTCTGTCCACTCGTGCAATCATCCTGACAGAACCATGTCCTCATCTAATCTCTGAACCAAAATACAAACACTTATAAACTTACCTAGCTGTCAACTACCCGCAATCTAACTATCTAGTCACTATCCATGAACTTGTACAATGACTCAGTCATTAAGACAAGTAGTGCTACAGTCAAATGTGCACAATCTATCCAGTCCCCTAACCCCCTGCAGAGTATTGATTCACTCTTGTAATAAGAGCCAAATCACACTGTCACTCTCTGTCCACTCGTGCAATCTTCCTTACAGAACCATGTCCTTATCTAATCACTGTCCCAAAACACAAGCACTTATAAACTCACCCTCCTGTCAACTACCAGCACTCTACACTCCAGTCACTGTCCATGCACTTGTAGAATGCCTCAGGTATTAAGACACGCAGTGTTACAGTCAAATGTGCACAATGTATCCAGTACCCTAACCCCCTGCAGACTACGGATTCACTCTCGCAATAATCCAGGTAGTATTAATGCAGAGCAGTAATCAGACTGTTACTCTCTGTCAACTCTTGCAATCATCTTGACATACCATGTCCATATCTAATCTCTGTGCCAAACACAGGCAGTTATAAACTCACCCGGCTGTCCACTAGCAGCAGTCTAACTATCCATGCTCTTGTACAATGACTCAGGCATTAAGACACGCAGTGCTACAGTCAAATGTGCACGATCTAACTAGTCCCCTAACCCCCTGCAGAGTGCTGATTCATTCCTGCAATAATCCAGGTAGTATTCATGCAGAGCACCAATCACACAGTCACTCTCTGCCCACTCTTGCAATCATCCTGACAGAACCATGTCCTTATCTAATCTCTGTGCCAAAACACAAGCACTTATAATCTCACCCTCCTGTCAACTACCAGCACTCTAACTCTCCAGTCACTGTCCATGCACGTGTAGAATGCCTCAGGCATTAAGACACGCAGTGCTACAGTCAAATGTGCACAATCTATCCAGTACCCTAACCCCCTTCCGACTACGGATTCACTCTTGCAATAATCTAGGTAGTACTCATGCAGGGCACCAATCACACTTTCACTCTCTGTCCACTCCTGGAATCATCCTGTCATAAGCTTGTCTTTATCTAGTCACTGTACCAAAACACAAGCACTTATAAACTCACACTCCTGTCAACTACCAGCACTTTAAATATCCAGTCACTATCCATAAATTTGTACAATGACTCAGTCATGAAGGCACGCAATGCTACAGTCAAATGTGCACAATCTATCCAGTCCCCTAACACCCTGCAGACTACTGATTCACTCCTGCAATAACCAAGTTAGTACCCACGCAGAGCGCCAATCACACTGTCACTCTCTGTCCACTCCTGGAATCATCCTGTCAAAACCATGACTTTATCTAATCACTGTGCCAAAACACAAGCACTTATAAACTCACCCTGCTGTCAACTTCCCGCACTCTAATTATCCTGTCAGTATACATGCACTTGTACAATAACTCACGCATTATGACACGCAGTACTACAGTCAAATGTGCACAATCTCTCCAGTCCCCTAACCCCCTGCAGACTACTGATTCTCTCTTGTAATAATGCAGGTAGTTCTCATGTAGTGCCCCAATCACACTGTTATTCTCTGTCCACTCTTGCAATCATCGTGATAGAACCATGTCCTTATCTAATCTCTGTGCCAAAACACAAACACGTATAAACTCACCCTCCTGTCAACTACCAGCACATTAACTATCCAGTCACTGTCCATGCACTTGTATAATGACTCAGGCATTAAGACACGCAGTGCTACAGTCAACTGTGCACAATGTATCCAGTCCCCTAATCCCCTGAAGACTACTGATTCACTCTAGTAATAATCTAAGTAGTAGTCATGCAGAGCACCAATCACACTGTCACTCTCTGTCCACTCATGCAATCATCCTGTCAGAACCATGCCCTTATCTAATCGGTGTGCCAAAACACAAGCAGTTATAAACTCACCCTGTTGTCCACTACCAGCAGCCTAACTATCCAGTCACTATCTAGGTTCTTGTACAATGACTCAGGCATTATGATACACAGTGCTACAGTCAAATGTGCACAATCTAACCAGTCCCCCTGCAGAGTACTGATTCACTCCTGCAATCATCCAGGTAGTACTCATGCAGAGCACCAATCACACTGTCACTCTATGTCCACTCTTGCAATTATCCTGACAGAACCATGTCCTTATCTAATCTCTGTGGCAAAACACAAGCACTTATAAACTCACACTCCTGTCAACTACCAGCACTCTAAATATCCAGTCACTATCCATAAACGTGTACAATGACTCAGGCATGAAGGCATGCAATGCTACAGTCAAATGTGCACAATCTATCCAGTCCCCTAACCCCCTGCAGACTACTGATTCACTCCTGCAATAACCAAGGTAGTACCCATGCAGAGCACCAATCACACTGTCACTCTCTGTCCACTCCTGGAATCATCCTGTCAGAACCATGACTTTATATAATCTCTGTGCCAAAACACAAGCACTTATAATCACACCCTCCTGTCAACTACCAGCACTCTAACTCTCCAGTCACTGTCCATGCACGTGTAGAATGCCTCAGGCATTAAGACACGCAGTGCTACAGTCAAATGTGCACAATCTAACCAGTCCCCCTGCAGACTACTGATTCTCTCTTGTAATAATCCAGGAAGTAGTCATGCAGTGCCCCAATCACACTGTTACTCTCTGTCCACTCTTGCAATCATTCTGACATAACCATGTCCTTATCTAATCTCTGTGCCAAAACACAAGCACTTATAAACTCACCCTGTTGTCCACTATCAGCAGTCTAACTAGCCAGGCCCTATACATGCACTTGTACAATGACTCAGGCATTATGACACGCAGTGCTATAGTTAAATGTGCACAAACTATGTAATCCCCTAACCCCCTGCAGACTACTGATTCACTCTTGTTATAATCCAGGAAGAAGTCATGCAGAGCCCCAAACACACTGTCACACTCTGCCCACTCTTGCAGTCTTCCTGACAGAACCATGTCCTTATCTAATCTATGTGCCATAACACAAGCACGTATAAACTCACCCTGCTGTCAACTACATGCACTCTAACTATCCAGTCACTGTCCATGCACTTGTACAATGACTCAGGCATTGAGACACGCAGTGCTACAGTAAAATGTGCACAATTTATCCAGTCCCCTAATCCCCTGCAGACTACTGATTCACACCTGCAATAACCCAGGTAGTAGTCATGCAGTCCACCAATCACACTGTCACTCTCTGTCTACTCTTGCAATCATCCTGACAGAACCATGTCCTTATCTAATCTCTGTGCCAAAACACAAGCAGTTATAAACTCAACCCGTTGTCCACTATCAGCAGTCTAACTATCTAGTCACTATCTATGTTCTTGTACAATGACTCAGGCATTAAGACACGCAGTGCTACAGTCAAATGTGCACAATCTCTCCAGTCCCCTAACCCCCTGTGTCGTGAAGATCGTTGTCTATATATGTACATTGCTAGGTTAGCACAACCGCGTTGGATGTTAGAAAGCCATCTTTCCGCTTTTGCTGCTTTTGCACACGACACTGTAGTCACATGTTATTAAATTGAGAAATGCTTGCTCGACTTTGCTTCACATGAGAACTGTCTGTTGTTCACATCCTAAACAGTGAGCAGCGACCTTGGTCTGTACATAGTGTAAAGAAACAGTCTGGGTCGCTAAACGGTGCATGTTGTTGAGTTCAGGTTGATCCGCCCACTATTTAGCCATAACACGCACGCAGCTGCAAATACCTGAAAGTCGGGTGCTTTTAATATTGCAGTGTTACATGTTTTCAACACATTCGGAAGAAGAGCTTCCCCAGGAGCAGAGCCTAGCTGATCCTGTGATGTGATCTCACTGAGCTGATCTTTACGGTATGGGGTTCCCCAGTCAAGCCTAGAGACCTTTTACTAGTCTGATAATAATACTATTAGTTTGCTAGGGAAAGGAAGGTGGATGAGATCCACTGTCATTTTAGTATGATTACTCCTTTCATTTTCTATGGTATTGTAACTATGCTGATGGTTTTGATTTTAATCGTTTGTCTGCTAATGTTAGCCAAAGTACTGCATCTTAGGACACAAGGTTTATAAAATAAACTCTTTAAACTTTACTGTGTCTCTGTTTATTCTGTTGTGGACTGATATGAGAATAATTACGAACAGGTATTTCTGATTCCCACCATTCCTGAGACATACGCCAAGTCGCTTGTTCTGGGTTGTCTATACATTGGGACCGCCGAGCTAAACCTCGGATAACTAATGGGACACTGATGCTGGTCGGATAAGGGTTCTGGGTTCTGAGGTGAGTTTTTGGTACACCACAATTCACTGAGATCCTGGTTTCCTGCGCATAGTTCTGTGCATAAGCAGAATCCCTGCAACATGGTGCCCAACGTGGGGCACCTACCGTTTGGTCTATTGATTTGAAACGCCTTAGTAGTGCTTTTATTAGTCCACAACAATCTCACTCTAGTTTCCGGTTGACGGGAGTGACGGTTTAACCTACCTGTGTTTCGACTAAAAGGTTCCTTCAAGCTTGATCATTAAAAAGGTTATTTTTACTGAACCCCAGTGCTACTGTTGATATCGTTGATACTCTTTAGTGTGTCCTAATGGCGGTTGACATAGCCGTGCATAGTCGTGCACCTCTACGCCGTCATTTGACGACGTATGGGGTGCCAGATGATGGGATGGCTGTAATTTTTGTGGTGAGCGCTGATGCGTCATGCCCGTATGAGTTGTTTTACTCATGGGTGACTTCTCCGGCGGTGGATGACGATGATACGTTTCATACCTATACTGCCACACAGCTGCTTGCGGTCTATACTCCGTATAGGACACAAGAAATTCCAATCTCTGCCTGGCAGCATACTATTTGGTTTAATGGCGCCCTTCCCCATGCGGTTGCACCAGCGAGAATGGGCCCGTTGTCTATTGCAGGGGCAACATGGCTGGCCGGCTTTACGCCTCATCCCCGCTATCTCACGGTGGCGGTGGCTGAGTTGCGGGTACTACACACAGCCCTGATTACAGTTCATAGGGCTTTAGTGCAGTACGTGTCACGCAACGTACAGGTGGGGGCACCTGCTGTTGCGGGACAACCAACAGACCACCACGCGGTGGTTATTAGTCCTGTTATGGTTAATTTGGTGGTCGGCAAGCGCCCCCAAAATAAGGAGGAATTTCCTTATTGGCTTGCTGAGAAATTTGACCAACTGGAGGCATTTTTTACACATACCACTCCTGTGGAGAAAGACAGGATCCTCACCATTACTTTGCCGAAAGACCTGGTCCCTGATATAGCCGATTGTGACAACTGGGGCAAGGTCTTTGCCGCGACCTATTCGAAGTGCTATGGCACTCCGTCTATGTCTGTGCTTCCGTCCGTCATCAAAAAGGTTCAAGAGAATCATGGGGCGGAGGCTGCTATTGAATTGGGAATGAGGCTTGTCGACAGCTTCGATGTGGTATGCTCCATGGTAATGGGCAACCTCAAACGAGATGCCATGCAGTTCCAAGTTGCATATATGATGGACCGCATGGATGACGCCGACAAGCCCAAGGAGTTCGCTAAAATAATTGCGAAGGCATACAGGACCGTGGGTCGTAGTGCCTTGGGTGTAAAACCGACAGTGATCATTCCTGATATAGTACAGCAAACTAAGGTGAGCTCGTCTACTAAAGACGAACGCCCCAACTTTCCTAAGCAAAGTTGGAGAGCAAAGAAACAGGGGAAGCAGCAACAGAAACAGGGGTCTCGTCCTGCCTCACCCGTACAGTCGTCTAACAAACGCACATATGATCTGCGCGATCAATCTCGTATTAAGTCACCTGATAGATTTTAGGTTTCTGAACAACGCTCTCCTCATTCTTCACAGGAAACATTGGCTTCGCAATCCGGTGGCAGAGACCGTGGGAAAGGAAGAGGTGCCCAAGGTCGTGAGCAACCCCGCCAGACTGACGGCAAAGGCAAGCAGGACGAGTCTGTGCATCAACGACCCCCGTTTCAGAAGAAGAAAGTTGCTGCACTAACAGCGAGGTATGCCACAGATGGTACGGACGCAGCTTCAGAACCTGACATGGGCGCTAACGCTGCTTGACAGCGCGGCGGAAGTTACAGTAGTGCGACGAGCACTGCGTCCATATCCGGTGGCGACAGCAACTGATACATTCGTAAATATTGAAACTGCTGACACTCGAGTGGCTCCCCCTGACAGACTCTATAATATAGTCCTTTTAATTGAGGGTGACACACAACGTACAATTCAAGGTTTTTTTGGGATAATATGACCACTTCCTATGATATTCTATTGGCGGAGGCAGATTGGCCCCCGACTTTCGTTTTAGATGCTCCTAGAGGGGAGGAGATGATCCTCCCGTCCTTTGCGCACACAGTGCCGAAGGTCCAAGCTAAAAAGTACGCCGAGGAATGGGCTCAGGTGCTAGCACCTGCGTTATATCGAAATCAGGTTGGGTGGGATAAATTGTCTCCCAGCCATGAGATTCCGTTGCAGACTACGCCCCAGCCACAACCCCAATACCCCATGCGTCACGTCGCGTCAATCCTTGAACAATTGGAATATCAAGGAGTAATCGAAACATGTGTGTCGCCAATGAATAATCCTTTATTCACTGTGACGAAGCCTGACGGGTCGTACCGCCTAGTTTTGGATTACCGGCATCTAAACTCTCATTGCCGGACATGTGCAGTACAAAACACCCACAGTTCGGCTCTAGTCGATAGTCTCGTGAGAAAAAGGTTTAAAACCGCACTTGACATTTCCAATGGCTTTTACAGCCATAACCTGTCCTCTCTTAGTAGTGAGTGGACGGCATTCACCTCGGGTGGCAAACAAAAACAATTCAAAAGATTACCGATGGGCTATAAGAACAGCCCTGGTGTCTTTGCCGCTCACGTAGTCTCTCTGTTAGAGAGCATAGACCCTGATGCGTACTCGTATGTGGATGATATTTATCTCACAGATGACGAGTTGGAACCGCATCTCCGTCGCGTTGATCGCATTATTGTTTTGTTTGCAGACTTCGGTTACAAATTCAACTTTGCGAAGTCTCACATTGCGGAATATACAGTGTTGTTCTTGGGGTACGAACTCAACAATGAAGGTCGAGGATTGGCTCCGCACTTCCTAGAGAAATGCGCATGCCTACGTGCTCCCACGACACTGAAGAAATTACAATCTCTGCTGGGCTTCCTGAATTTCGGTCGAACCTACATTCCGGATTATGCCCAGCGTATTAAGCCGCTTTATGCCCTGGTGCAACCTACTTTTTCCAAATCTTGATGGCTGCCAGAGCATTCGGCTATATTGCAGTCATTGCAAGCTGATCTTCTTGCTTCAAAATACTTACTGACGCGTGATAACCACACTAACCTGGTCATAAGAATTGTGCCAGGCGCAGTGGGTTTCACATACTTAACGTTCAATGAGGGCGACACCGTCCCCATTGCCTACAAAGCTCACTTGTACACTTCGACTGAACTGCGATTTTCCACTGTCGAGAAAGTTCTGACGGCAGTGCAGATGGCGATTCTGAAAGAACGAGCGCTTTCGCAAGGTAAACGCATGTTGCTGGTAACACCGTATCCTGCCCTTGAGGCGGTGACGAAGGCTAGTGTACCAAATTCTAAGGCTTTGCATCCAAGGTGGATACAATGGGCCACTTCCTTGACATCGCCTGACGTCACATATATCTCTGACGTGGCACTTCAGACTCAGGAGTTTTTGCAGTATGAATTCGTTCATCCAGGTCCTCTGTCTTTGCGCCCATTTGAGGATTACCATTGTGTCATTTACACTGACGGGTCTGCGCAACCGGCAACTGGATCAAAGCACGCCTATTCAGCGGGCTGGCGCAATTGTGGTCGGTACTTTCGTAAATGGTGATTTCCAATCCGATGTTGTGCATACGCAGTCATTGGGTGATTGTACCGCGCAGTTGGCGGAGCTTCGTGCTCTGGTTCTAGCGCTTTAGTTTGCTGATCCCCGAGTCACTACTCTTATAGTGAGTGACTCCTTTTATTGTGTCCAATCATACAACGACAATCTACATTTTTGGTCTCAGAATGACTACCATGATTCCAAAGGTAGCACGATTAAGCATAAAACGCTTTGGGTTCGAGTGGCAGAACTTAAAGAACATCTGCCTCTCGTGAATGTTATTCACACTCTTGGTCACCAACGAGTTGGTGTCCATGCTGTCGGCAACAGTCTGGCTGACGAGGCAGCAAAAACAGCAGTGGCTACATACTTAGTGGCAGCAGTTACAAGATCCAAAAGTAAAATCGATGATGACATCTTGGCAGCTATTGCTGCTACAGAGAAGGGAACGAAATTTCCAAGAGGTTTCCCTTCTCGTTACCATTATCGCTTAAGTCCTGATAACGTCCCATTAGTGAGGATTAATGACGTTGGTGACAGATTGATTCCCAACGCAGACTGCAGACCATCTTTGATATTAGCGGCTCACGAGGGCATGGCGTCCGCGCATGCCGGCGTTGCAGCTACTGTATCTCTGTTACAACAACGTTACTGGTGGTGCAGTTTGTATAAACAAGCCAGAGCTTATGTTCTTAATTGTGACATTTGCCAGCACATAAAACCTTCAACAGCGGCGCGCCCAGCACAAACTCAGTTGTACATATCTAATACACCACTAGGTTGTGTTTATTTAGATCATTGCGGTCCATTGACCTCTGATACTGCGTACAAATACATCTTGGTTGCAGTAGATTCGTGCACACGTTTTCTGTGGGTGTGGCCACAAAGGAGTGCTGATTCCCGTACTGTCATAAAGGATTTGCGTGTCTTTGTTGGAAGTTTTGCATGTGGTACCTTTCATTCTGATCAGGGCCCTGCGTTCGCCTCCAAGGCGTACAAAGAAGCCATGAGAAATTTGGGGGTCCAAGTCAAATTTTCGTCTCCATACCGACCTGAGGGTAATAGTGTAGTGGAGCGAATGAACCGTGGCTTAAAGCAATCTTTGACAGCAAGGGTTTTGGGTACTGGCCGGAACTGGCTAGCCCACTTATATGACGTGCAACGTGCACTTAATAATCTCCCTAGAAGGTCTCTGGGTGGGCGAACCCCATACATTATGCTCTTTGGCATACGAATGTTTGTCCCGGACCTTGATAGTCTAGACATGGCGGCGTCAGCCGCACCCTTTCACGTAGATGATCACTGTGCTGTATTGCAGAATCTTCAAGAAGCCAGTGACAGTCTAGCGAAGGAACACGTACCCTCCTCATCTGATGCTGCGCTTCAGGTTACGATAGTCGGCTGGCTATCTCGAATTGGTGATCTGGTCCGTGAGAAGGTGGAGAACAAGAAGGAGTTTGGCCCCTCTTATCGTGCACCAGTTCCAGTTCTTGGAGTACAGGGTACACAAACAGTCATTTTACCTCCACTTCCTGGTCGCAAGGATAACAGGTACATCTCTATTGACAATGTCAAGCTACAGCGAGTGGCCGATTCTTCTTAGTATGACTCCGGCAGTTTCTTGCCCTTCGATGCTGAGAAATTCTGTTGTGGCCCGAGCTTCTAACACCGTGCCTGATGTTGCCGTCGAGATGCATTCAGTTGCTGGTCCTTTATTGCCACCGACACCTGGTGGTCTGCCTGAAGATGTTGAGTATGCTTATCCTGCGGATGTTACATTGCCTGTTTTACAATCCACCACAGTTGCTCACTCACAAGACTCTTTTGACTCTAATTCAATGACTTCCAATGCCCCGTCCAAAGTTTCTATTTTTGTGGCCTGGTTCAAAAGACATTTTTTAATTCCCCCTTGGACTTACATTTGGCTGGTGCTCATATGTATTTTTTTGTTTATGTCCATTGGCTTTGTGGTAGTGTTTTTTAGACTTATCAATGGACACTACCTGAAAGAAAGATCTACAATTCGGCTAATTGATGGAACATTAGCCCCCCACTCCTCATCACATATTATGAAAAGGGACCAGACTTTTGTGAACATTACTGCCTGGCCTGTACGTGATGGGATCGCTTGGGATGCTGTAAAATTTCAAATTCATGACCCCACTGAAGTAATTAATGTGCCAAATGTATTTCGTGTTTCTATGGGTGATGTCGTTAAGCAGAACATCCACTCAGATGGCTGGGATGTTCAAGCCATGGAAGCACTGTTTTCTGATTTGAAATATTATGCTGCATTTGATGCTGAGGATTTGTATTTAGATACTGCTAATTATGATGAGCAATTCTGCTATCAACATTATGGCACGCATATCCTACACAAAGCAAATACGTTTAGAAATTTTGTAAATTATACACAATGGGAACACTGTCCCGCCCCTAGGATGGGCAGCTCTGCCACGTTAGTGGACAAATTCACCTATTTTTCTGATTTCGGTGTGTCAAATCCGGCCTCTTTCTATTTTAAGGTTGCGCCTGAGTCAAAGTTAGACTGACACACACCAAATTGTTGTATTCCAAGTCCTTTATGGACGAGTTGGCAATTGGAGGATATGATCTGTGGAAAGCTACTGTCGATCTTAAATCGGTTTGGGGTTCTAAACCGTGGCAGGTACAGGGAACTGAAGCTTTGCATCGTGCCTGTCTTATCCCGAATCACATGTTATTTTTAAATCCGTCTATTTTTCAGACCACCTGTTTTGGATTGGCTACTTCCAAAAAATTAAATTCACCCTCCATTCCGGGTCTGGGTGCTTATCCCAATTGGGGTAATCATACAGATCTGTCCCTTGCTACGTTGCAGACATAAGTTTCCAACACATCCTTCAATATTTCTGAATTGAATCCAGAAGGGTGGTTGGTGTGGCAGACGAGTTCGGATTCCCGTCAACGTCGGTTTCTGGATTTGGCACCGGGGTATACACAAGTTTGTGTGGACCCCCGTTTTGAATCTTCTCACACTGTAACTACCTACTCAGTAGGGAGGTTATGTCAATCTTGGCTGCAACATTTCACCTTAGAAGCTGTTAAACTTCATTTATTACGATTAAACGACAAAATAGATTTGAATGATTTTGTTAAGGGTCCTGCGGTTGGCAGGTCCAAGAGATGGGTGTATGCTATTTACAACGAAGTTTGGAAGTTATCACAAATTGAGGCTGCGTCCAGATTACGTGCGATTGATCAAGCCAATATGGAAAAGGTATTGGCTGTAATAGATAATAGCATTAACACCCTGTCTTCCAGAATTTATACCTTAGACTATAGTGTTTCATCTGTGGTAGACATTGTGTAGGATGATTTGTCTGTATTGTATCAGGGTCAAAATCAATTGTGTTCTATTATGCAGTTTGCATGGACGTTGCAAACGTTAAAGGCTGGGAAAGTCCCTTGGGATTACATGAATAATTCATCTTTATTCCTTCCTTTTAATTTAACTGCTAAACAACAGTTCATGTCCATGAAAGATGCTACATACTCATTGCTGCACATTGAAAAGTTAGAACCTTTGCCTTTCTCTGTTGCTGAATTGAATTCCGCTGTGTGGCTTATACATGGGTTGATCACATTACCGTTCCCTCTGTTTAAGTTCAGTTCGTGCATGAAACATTATGCTCTAGGCAGATATGAACAACTTGGTACTGCCTTCCTGCACGAAGTTTGGTCGCTCCCATTCACGTATAGATGTGTGAGAGACGGCAAAGAGGTATACTTGAAAGGAGAAGAGCGCACACTCCGGATCACTCTGTGGTGTGTAGGCACATTCAATTGCATGGTGCATGTAATGTGCACGCTCCTAATTTAGCTTGCGTCCTGAAAGGGATTCCTGTGCCAGGTATAACACCATCTTTTACGCTGCTTGCTAACGAGAGTTATTTACTATTAGATAATGAAGCTTGCTGTGGGATGTTAGTGGGAATTCCCTACATAGTGACTGTATCACAGAGAGTGGTTTGCTGTAATAACGTCCTTTTCCCGCCCCCGCATGGACGGCTCGATGTCTCCATCTGGCCTTCCATTCCAACCTTGAAAGCAGAGTTCAATAAGATGAGCAGAATAAGGGCTCTATTGTCTCAAAAAGAAGTCGCGTTGACTTCGTCCAGGGAAACATTTGTCCTTCACGTAGCAAATACGCACACAGAGGTGCAAGCGCTTTTAAATACTGATCTCCCACTTCATTTTGGGGCCCTGATTCAGACTATCTTTAATGCCTCGTCAACAAGTGGCCTGGCTCATTTTTTTTAAATTGTGGGCTCCGGCCTCGTGACCTCCTTTCAAACTATTTTTGGTGTGATCCCGGCATTTTTTCATTCTATTTTTTCCAGCGTCTTCGGAGGTCTCCCTTTACTTCTCGCCCTGATAGCTGGAATGCTTTTGTTGATCTGCGCACTGCGCTATGGATGCACAACTTGCGTCACACGACAGCATGTCCCGACTGCTCCATCTTCGTAACCGGATGCTTGAATACTATGGCACTTTACCACTGGCAACTCTAAGCATAGCCTATGGATTGTCCTTCCGGTTTCCCTACTTTACCTGTGTGCAGCCCGTTTTCATTGCCTAGATTGTCCGTTCCAATGGGCTCTGGATTTGTGTCTGTCGAACTCGGTGTCTCCTGCCCCGGATTATGATAGGCTGATGAGCCCCTTAGTGGCTCATGAGTTGGACTGTTCTGGCGTCGGGATTATGGCCTGTGGAGCAGCACATGGAGTTCTTGGGAATTGGGACATCGGAACGGCTGCGATTGACTTCATAGCGAGAAGTTATCTTGAAGAGCACACCAGTTGTCCTCGACTGGTGCTGGAGGCTCCGGTGGTTGAGGAGCATGTATGTTCCTTCCCCGTGCTGAACTGGATGGCAGATAATTATGCAGAAAGCTCCAATGATTTCCTCTTGGAAGCTGTTGCGACTTATTGTGCTTATACATTGATGGATTGACTTTTTTGCACTTTCATTTCGTCATACGTCCTTCAATGATGTTTTTTTTTATCCTTTAAATGGTTTTTTTCAATCCTTTTTAATTTTTAATGGCTAAGCTTAAATTGGATGGTCAGAGAGACCTAGAGAATAAGAAGTTGGAAGTTGAGATAATGAAGATGAAATTTGAACATGAGAGAGTTTTGAGGGAGTTGGAGATTAAGGCCAAGAGTATTGAGATCTCCCCCTCTGGTGGCAGCATACCAGTAGTGCATACTGAGAGTAGAGTGTATATACCTAAAGAGGTTATTAAGGATTTTCATAAAAGTGAGGATATTGGGCAATGGTTTGCCGCTTATGAATTAGCCATGGTGTCCCACCGGGTCCCTGAGAAGGATTGGGGAGCGGGGTTGTGGGGACGCTTTGTGAGTGAGGGGAGGGATACCTTGTTGGACCTACCCCCAGAAAGTAGGATGATTTATGCCCACATGAAGGAAGCTTTGATTACCCGCTATGGTTTGACCCCTGAAATGTACAGGCAGAGATTTAGAACCTGCAAGAAGATAGAGGGTACCACGTGGGTTGAATATGTGTCTTTTTTTGGCAGAGCAATGGAGCGCTGGGTAAAAGGCAGCAAAGTAGAAACTTTTGAGCAACTGTATGACTTGATTGCATGGGAGCATTTTTCTAGTAACTGTTTTCCTGAGCTACGCCAGCATCTGATAGATTGCAAGCTGACTAACCCTAGGAAGCTTGCTGAGGAGGCGGACCGCTGGGTGAGCACCCGGGTTCGCAAGGGTCCAGTGGGAGACTTCGCCAAAGGTGGGCAGGGTCCCCAGCAGAGAGGTGGGGGGGACAGGGGTAAACCAAGGGAGTTCCACCGAGGGCCCCAAGATAATTCCCAAGGGAACCAGGCAGTGGTGTCCCAGCCTCCCCAAGATAAGAAGCCAATGCCCCCAACAGGTAGGCCTGTTCCAAGGGGGCCCCCTACTTGTTTTAAGTGTGGCCAGGTGGGCCACAGGTACTTTGATCCCCAGTGTCCCCAAAGGGATACTCCTGCACCACCCCGTGCACCACCCCGCCAGCTTGCTAGTGTAACCCTGTGGGAAGAGGAGATGGGTGCCCAAGGTGGGTGGGTGGGATCCCGTAGAATTGACCCTTGTCTCACTAGGAGACTTTGAAATGGTTCCTAAGCCTGCACTGCCTGATAACACTAAAAAATACAGGCAGTGGGTAACCATCAATGGCCATAGAGTGGAGGCTCTGAGGGACACCGGAGCCAGTGTAACTGCTGTCAGCTCCCGGTTGGTGTCCAAAGAGCAGGTTGTGCCCCATGCATTCTACCCAGTAGTGTCTGCAGACAACACAGAGAGCCAATGTGAGGTGGCTCAGGTTCCCTTTGAGTGGGGGGGGGGGGTCTCAGGAACTCTTCAGGTGACTGTGAGGCCCGCCATGCCTGTGGACTGTCTGTTGGGCAATGATTTAGAGAACTCACCGTGGGCTACAGTGGAGAGGAGAGCTCACTTGCAAATGTTGGGACTGCCTGAGTGGGCATGTGCTACCACTCGGTCCATGGCAGCCAAAGAGAGTGTTGAAAAAGACCTGGAGCCTGAGAATATGGCCCAGGTCCCTGCCTTAGAGAGAGGGGGCAGGGGGCGCGGGAAACCGGCCCCCTTGGTTCCCGCGGTCCAGGAGGGAGCAGACCCTGAGGGGGATGCCCTGGAGCCTACCGGGGAGCAGAGTACCGACCTGGGGGACCTGCCTGAGCTGACCCAGTGGCAGCAGGAAGGGGGGCCCACCAGGGAGGAGTTTTGTGAACAGCAGAGAACTTGCCCCTCTCTTGAGGGTATGCGGCAACAGGCTGCAGCCCAGGCAGCAGGTGATATGTCCGGTTCACATCTGATTTATTGGGAGAACAGTCTCCTGTATAGCGAGCCTAAGGTTGCTGAGCCGGGGTCAGCCCGTGTGCTGGTGGTACCCGAGTGCTTCAGAACCTTCCTACTGGGGTTGGCTCATGACATTCCATTGGCAGGACATCTGGGGCAGACCAAGACCTTTGAAAGGCTGGTCACCCACTTTTATTGGCCCCAGATGCGCAAGAGTTCAGATACGTATTGTAGGACCTGTGAGACTTGCCAGGCAAGTGGGAAGAGTGGGGGGAAGATCAAAGCCCCACTCCAACCCTTCCCAGTTGTTAGCACCCCATTTGAGCGAGTGGGCATTGACATTGTGGGGCCTCTGGACCCCAAGACAGCCATGAGCAACAGGTACATCCTGGTCTTGGTGGACCATGCCACCCGGTACCCTGAAGCCATCCCGCTCAGGACAGTGACGGCCCCCGTGGTGGGACGTGCACTGATGGGGATCTTCTCCCGTGTGGGGTTCCCCAGAGAGGTGGTGAGCGACAGGGGGACCAACTTCATCTCCCAGTATATGAAGTCTCTGTGGAAGGAGTGTGGGGTGACTTACAAGTTCACCACTCCTTACCACCCCCAGGGTAACGGTCTGGTTGAGAGATTCAACCGGACCTTGAAGGGCATGATCATGGGCCTAGAAGAGCCCCTGAGGCGTAAGTGGGACGTCCTCTTGCCATGCCTGTTGTTTGCATACCGTGAAGTGCCACAGAAGTCCTTAGGGTTCAGCCCCTTTGAACTGCTCTATGGCCATCCGGTAAGAGGGCCTCTGAGTTTGGTCAAGGAAGGCTGGGAGCAATCTCCCAGGAAACCTCCCCAGGATGTGTTTAGCTACATCCTAGCCTTCAGGCACCAAACTCGGCGTTTCAGAAACATTGCTGAGGCAAATCTGGAAGCCAGCCAGGAGGAGATGAAACGTTGGCACGACCAGAATGCCACTCTGGTCGAGTTTCAACCTGGTCAAAAGGTTTGGGTACTGGCCCCAGTGGAGCCCTGTGCGCTCCAAGATAAGTGGACCGGTCCATTTGAGGTGGTGGAGCGAAAAAGTCAAGTTACCTATTTGGTGGACTTTAAATCTCCCAGGAACCCCCTGCGGGTCCTGCATGTGAATCGCCTAAAGCCCCACTTTGAGAGGTCTGAAGTGGGCATGCTTCTTGCCACAGATGCAGGGATGGAGGAGGAGAGTGAGCCTCTTCCTGACCTCCTGTGTGCAGGAGAGAAGGATGGGTCAGTGGAGGGTGTGGTCCTCTCCACCACACTGACCCCAGAACAGCAGAGAGATTGCCACCAGCTGTTGGGGCAATTTCCAGATTTATTTTCCCTGGTACCTGGTGTCACTGACTGGTGCGTCCATGAGGTAGACACCGGGGACAGTCCTCCTGTCAAGCACAAGGCTTACAGGGTGACCGACAGGGTAAGGGCCTGCATTAAGGAGGAGGTCTCCAAAATGTTTGCCCTGGGGGTGATTGAGTCCTCTAGCAGCCCTTGGTCCAGCCCCGTGGTCTTGGTACCAAAAGCTGCTGCGCCTGGTGACACCCCAGAACTTAGGTTCTGTGTGGACTACCGAGGTCTCAATTTGGTCACGAGGACCGACGCGCACCCCATCCCCAGAGCTGATGAGCTCATAGATCGGTTAGGGGCTGCCCGGTACCTCAGCACGTTTGATCTAACGTCTGGGTACTGGCAGATCGCCTTAACTGATGGGGCAAAGGAGAGGTCCGCATTCTCCACCCCAGATGGGCACTACCAGTTCCGTGTGATGCCCTTTGGGATGAAGAATGCCCCTGCCACCTTTCAGAGGTTGGTCAACCAGGTGTTGGCTGGGCTGGAGGATTTCAGTGCCGCCTACCTGGACGACATTGCCGTATTTAGTTCCTCGTGGGAGGACCACTTACGCCACCTCTGGGAAGTGTTGATGGCGCTGCGCAGAGCAGGCCTCACAATCAAGGCCAGTAAGTGCCAGATTGGGCAGGGTTCTGTGGTGTACTTAGGACACCAGGTAGGGAGTGGCCAGGTGGCCCCTCTACAGACCAAGATTGAGACCATCCTGGCTTGGGAGCCCCCAAGGACCCAGACCCAGGTGAGGGCCTTCTTAGGACTCACGGGTTATTACAGGAGGTTTGTCAAGGGGTATGGCAGCATCGTTGCCCCCTTGACTGAGCTGACTTCCAAGAAGCAGCCAAAGATTGTGAACTGGACTGACACCTGTCAGCAAGCTTTTGATGCCCTCAAGACTACCATGTGTACAGCACCCGTACTCCAGGCGCCCAACTTTGCTAAGGAATGTATTGTCCAGACAGACGCTTCAGAGCATGGGGTGGGGGCTGTTCTGTCACAGATGAATGAGGAGGGACTAGACCAACCTGTAGCCTTCATCAGTAGGAGGTTACTTCCACTGGAACAGAGGTGGAGTGCGATTGAGCGAGAGGCATTTGCTGTGGTCTGGGCACTGAAGAAGCTGAGACCATACCTGTTTGGGACTCATTTCCGGGTTCAGACCGACCACAGGCCCCTCAGGTGGTTGATGCAGATGAGGGGTGAGAATCCCAAGTTGTTAAGGTGGTCCATTTCCCTACAGGGTATGGACTTTACGGTGGAACATCGCCCTGGTACAGAACACGCCAATGCTGATGGTCTGTCCAGATTTTTCCGCCTTAGTGATGAGAACCTCCCAGGGGATGGGTAGTTCTCCCCACATTTCAGCTGGAGGGGACGTGTGTTAGACCTGGCACCATTGGCATGAGTCTCCCTTCCTTTTTTCGCTGTGTCTCTTCTGTTTTTGCTGGTTATAGATGCTCTGGGCGCTGTGCCACTGCCATTCAGTGCCACAGCGTGAATGCTCCCTTTGTAAAGATGACATATGAATTGGTACATCCATGAGTGGCTTATTCGGTTTACCTGTTAGTCCCTCGTAGAGTGTCCTGTGTGTGCCCAGGGCTGGTAAACCGAATACTGCTGGTGGGCCTGCAGCACTGGTTTGTGCCACCCACAGAAGCAGCTTGTAAAGTGTGTCTCAGACCTGCCACTGCAGTGTCTGCGTGCAGTCCAGAACTGCCATCTTTGCTGTGAAGTGCTCCCACTTCCCAGCCCCTAAACCTTCCCTTGGCATCCTGTAAGCCCCCCTTACGATAGGGCGCATTGTATGTGTAAGGTAGGACATGCCCTGATGTGTGTAGCATGTCCTAGTAGTGAATTACACCCAATTTCGTTTTTCACTACTGTAAGGCTACCTGTTCTCCATAGGCCAGAATGGAAGGTCTGGGCTATTACATTCTATAGTCCTAACTGACCCACAGAACATGGTAGAAAAACGAATTTAGTATGCCTGAGCTCAGAATATTAAAATACATCTTTTAGTGAAGGTTATTTTTATATTCTGTGTTTGAAACTACCACTTTTAGAGTATAGGTACTTTCTTGCCTAAGCCTTCCAGTTTGCTCTGCTATTATGTGTATTGGCTGTCTGGTTTTGGAGGGACAGGGCAGGCTGAGTCAGACCTGGGTTGAAAAGAGCGACCTGCCTTGGTGTGAGGGGAGGGGTAGCTCCTGCACTTGAATAGGGCTGTGCCTGGCAAGGTGAATGCTGGCTCCACCTCCCACTGTGCGTCTGAGGCAGACCCCCTCTTTCTGAAAGGAAGGATGCAGCCTGATCAACAAAGTGCTCCAGGGCTGGGCAGAACTGGTTCTGGCTGGGTTCAGGGACTTGGGACCCCTAAGAACAAAGTCTTTGGGGGTATAAATATTTGTGCACAAACCCCTACAATTTGTATTGCTCCTGGACAACAAGAAGAAGAACCTCTGTCCGTGTGACTACAGGAATCTGCAGAAGAAGGACTGTCCTTGTGCTTGTGTGCTGTTTCTGGGACTGGCCTGCAGTTGTTACTACTGGACTCAAGAGAAGAGGAAAGAAACTTGGATTGAACTTTTATTTTAGCTACAGCAACTACCCAAGGGCTAGAAGAGAGCTAGCCTCCTGCTGGAGTCTCAGGCCCATCAGACTCCACCATCAGCCTCCTGTTTCCTCCCAGCGAGGATTTCTATCGGCAGGTGAGGCTCCTGTGAGTTCCAGGGCCTCTAGTTTACTGTTGAGAAGAGACCGCTGAAAATCGACGCTAACCCCCGTTAGCGAGCCGCTGCAGCTGGTGAGCGTGAGGAAAATCGCCGCTCCGCTGTCGCCGAGTGCTCGCTAAACCCGAAGATCGTCGCAGCACCTGTCTGCGGGCCTGAAAATGCCCGCTATCCGAAGATCGTCGCAGCACCTGTCTGCGGGCCTGAAAACGCCCGCTATCCGAGGATTGTCGCATTGTTAGTTAGCGGGCCCCAAAGCGCTCGCTAACCCCAAATCATCGCATCAAGCTCATCGCAGCGCAGACGCCGAGCGCTCGCCATTTTCCCCGCATCGTATCCAGATCGTGACTCCCTCGCGGAGCGCCATTTTCTTCAACGCAGCAGAGTCGCACACGCAACAGGCTCGGTGCATCATCCTCCCTTCGCGGCAAGGATTTTATCGCACCACCGGCTTAGCGTGAGGAAGCTTGTCGCTTTGTCCTGCCCGCAACCCAGCGCATCATCCTCCCTTGCGGTAAGGATTCAACGCATCGCTGGTTAGCGGGAGGAAATTTCTCGCTACAACTCCTTAGCGACATTTTTGTTGCTTTTGCTCCAGGAACCAGATACTTTGTGAGTAAAAGGGCCGCAGAGACCCCTGCCTTGAACTAGACATCATTTTGTGCATCCTGAACTATTTTTCCTTGCAGCATTTCTAAAGTCATTATATTTTTATAGTATTATGGATTTTTTACTGTTATTGGTCTTGTGATTAAGTCTATATAAAAATACCTATTCTTCATAACTACTTGAGTGGTGTCCATTTGTAGTGTTCCTCATTATATTACTGTGTATGGTCATAAATGCTTCACACACTGCCTCTGAGATAAGCCTAGCTGCTTGTGCTACGTTACCACAGGGTTGAGCAGGGGTTGTCAAAGGGTGTAGGCTGCTTACTCTGACTTAGGAAGAAGGGTCCCTACTTGGACAGTGGCCAGCCATTGCCAACTAGAGACCCCCATTTCTAACATTGGTGGTCAGCGGTGAGGATCTGGACTTGCATTTATGATTACATACAGTAATTATAGTGTACACTACTAGTGAGTGCAGACCATAACATAACCACGTACGTTGTTGAGATTTTTTGATTCTATTTTTGATCGTTACTGCCAGTTATTGCCACAATGGGCAAGCCCAGATCCAATGCCTCTGAGGATCTCTCCTGGGAAGAAGAGAAATTAGACACCTACAATGCCAAGCAGCTCAAATATTTTTGCAAACGCTTCACAGTCCCTATCACAGGTCTAACTAGAAGGGAAGAGTATTACAAGGCGTTGAAGGCCTGGCTAGAAGCCAGGGATGCCCCTAGGAATGAGGAAGGGCCTGTGGAGGGGGGAGAGAATGCAGGAGAGCAGCAGGAAGAAATTGTAGATTTGGTAGGGGATAAAGCAGTTTCCAGCCCTGGCACTAGTGTGTCCTCAAGGGGCCTGACTCCAGAAGAGATGGAGGACAGGGAGAGAGATAGGCGGCATAATATGGAGATGGCTAAGCTTAAATTGGATGATCAGAGAGACCTAGAGAATAAGAAGTTGGAAGTTGAGATAATGAAGATGAAATTTGAACATGAGAGAGTTTTGAGGTAGTTGGAGATTAAGGCCAAGAGTATTGAGATCTCCCCCTCTGGTGGCAGCATACCGGTAGTGCATACTGAGAGTAGAGTGTATATACCTAAAGAGGTTATTAAAGATTTTCATAAAAGTGAGGATATTGGGCAATGGTTTGCCGCTTATGAATTAGCCATGGTGTCCCACCGGGTCCCTGAGAAGGATTGGGGAGTGGGGTTGTGGGGATGCTTTGTGAGTGAGGGGAGGGATACCTTGTTGGACCTACCCCCAGAAAGTAGGATGATTTATGCCCACATGAAGGAAGCTTTGATTACCCGCTATGGTTTGACCCTTGAAATGTACAGACAGAGATTTAGAACCTGCAAGAAGACAGAGGGTACCACGTGGGTTGAATATGTGTCTTTTTTTGGCAGAGCAATGGAGCGCTGGGTAAAAGGCAGCAAAGTAGAAACTTTTGAGCAACTGTATGACGTGATTGCATGGGAGCAATATTCTAGTAACTGTTTTCCTGAGCTACGCCAGCATCTGATAGATTGCAAGCTGACTAACCCTAGGAAGCTTGCTGAGGAGGCGGACCGCTGGGTGAGCACCCGGGTTCGCAAGGGTCCAGTGGGAGACTTCGCCAAAGGTGGGCAGGGTCCCCAGCAGAGAGGTGGGGGGGACAGGGGTAAACCAAGGGAGTTCCACCGAGGGCCCCAAGATAATTCCCAAGGGAACCAGGCAGTGGTGTCCCAGCCTCCCCAAGATAAGAAGCCAATGCCCCCAACAGGTAGGCCTGTTCCAAGGGGGCCCCCTACTTGTTTTAAGTGTGGCCAGGTGGGCCACAGGTACTTTGATCCCCAGTGTCCCCAAAGGGATACTCCTGCACCACCCCGTGCACCACCCCGCCAGCTTGCTAGTGTAGCCCTGTGGGAAGAGGAGATGGGTGCCCAAGGTGGGTGGGATCCCGTAGAATTGACCCTTGTCTCACTAGGAGACTTTGAAATGGTTGCTAAGCCTGCACTGCCTGATAACACTAAAAAATACAGGCAGTGGGTAACCATCAATGGCCAAAGAGTGGAGGCTCTGAGGGACACCGGAGCCAGTGTAACTGCTGTCAGCTCCCGGTTGGTGTCCAAAGAGCAGGTTGTGCCCCATGCATTCTACCCAGTAGTGTCTGCAGACAACACAGAGAGCCAATCTGAGGTGGCTCAGGTTCCCTTTGAGTGGGGGGGGGGGTCTCAGGAACTCTTCAGGTGGCTGTGAGGCCCGCCATGCCTGTGGACTGTCTGTTGGGCAATGATTTAGAGAACTCACCGTGGGCTACAGTGGAGAGGAGAGCTCACTTGCAAATGTTGGGACTGCCTGAGTGGGCATGTGCTACCACTCGGTCCATGGCAGCCAAAGAGAGTGTTGAAAAAGACCTGGAGCCTGAGAATATGGCCCAGGTCCCTGCCTTAGAGGGAGGGGGCAGGGGGCGCGGGAAACCGGCCCCCTTGGTTCCCACGGCCCAGGAGGGAGCAGACCCTGAGGGGGATGCCCTGGAGCCTACCGGGGAGCAGAGTACCGACCTGGGGGACCTGCCTGAGCTGACCCAGTGGCAGCAGGAAGGGGGGCCCACCAGGGAGGAGTTTTGTGAACAGCAGAGAACTTGCCCCTCTCTTGAGGGTATGCGGCAACAGGCTGCAGCCCAGGCAGCAGGTGATATGTCCGGTTCACATCTGATTTATTGGGAGAACAGTCTCCTTTATAGCGAGCCTAAGGTTGCTGAGCCGGGGTCAGCCCGTGTGCTGGTGGTACCCGAGTGCTTCAGAACCTTCCTACTGGGGCTGGCTCATGACATTCCATTGGCAGGACATCTGGGGCAGACCAAGACCTTTGAAAGGCTGGTCACCCACTTTTATTGGCCCCAGATGCGCAAGAGTTCAGATACGTATTGTAGGACCTGTGAGACTTGCCAGGCAAGTGGGAAGAGTGGGGGAAGATCAAAGCCCCACTCCAACCCTTCCCAGTTGTTAGCACCCCATTCGAGAGAGTGGGCATTGACATTGTGGGGCCTCTGGACCCCAAGACAGCCATGGGCAACAGGTACATCCTGGTCTTGGTGGACCATGCCACCCGGTACCCTGAAGCCATCCCGCTCAGGACAGTGACGGCCCCCGTGGTGGGACGTGCACTGATGGGGATCTTCTCCCATGTGGGGTTCCCCAGAGAGGTGGTGAGCGACAGGGGGACCAACTTCATCTCCCAGTATATGAAGTCTCTGTGGAAGGAGTGTGGGGTGACTTACAAGTTCACCACTCCTTACCACCCCCAGGGTAACGGTCTGGTTGAGAGATTCAACCGGACCTTGAAGGGCATGATCATGGGCCTAGAAGAGCCCCTGAGGCGGAAGTGGGACGTCCTCTTGCCATGCCTGTTGTTTGTATACCGTGAAGTGCCACAGAAGTCCTTAGGGTTCAGTCCCTTTGAACTGCTCTATAGCCATCCGGTAAGAGGGCCTCTGAGTTTGGTCACGGAAGGCTGGGAGCAATCTCCCAGGAAACCTCCCGAGGATGTGTGTAGCTACATCCTGGCCTTCAGGAACCAAACTCGGCGTTTCAGAAACATTGCTGAGGCAAATTTGGAAGCCAGCCAGGAGGAGATGAAACGTTGGCACGACCAGAATGCCACTCTGGTCAAGTTTCAACCTGGTCAAAAGGTTTGGGTACTGGCCCCAGTGGAGCCCTGTGCGCTCCAAGATAAGTGGACCGGTCCATTTGAGGTGGTGGAGCGAAAAAGTCAAGTTACCTATTTGTTGGACTTTAAATCTCCCAGGAACCCCCTGCGGGTCCTGCATGTGAATCGCCTAAAGCCCCACTTTGAGAGGTCTGAAGTGGGCATGCTTCTTGCCACAGATGCAGGGATGGAGGAGGAGAGTGAGCCTCTTCCTGACCTCCTGTGTGCAGGAGAGAAGGATGGGTCAGTGGAGGGTGTGGTCCTCTCCACCACACTGACCCCAGAACAGCAGAGAGATTGCCACCAGCTGTTGGGACAATTTCCAGATTTATTTTCCCTGGTACCTAGTGTCACTGACTGGTGCGTCCATGAGGTAGACACCGGGGACAGTCCTCCTGTCAAGCACAAGGCTTACAGGGTGACCGACAGGGTAAGGGCCTGCATTAAGGAGGAGGTCTCCAAAATGTTTGCCCTGGGGGTGATTGAGTCCTCTATCAGCCCTTGGTCCAGCCCCGTGGTCTTGGTACCAAAAGCTGCAGCGCCTGGTGACACCCCTGAACTTAGGTTCTGTGTGGACTACCGAGGTCTCAATTCGGTCACGAGGACCGACGCGCACCCCATCCCCAGAGCTGATGAGCTCATAGATCGGTTAGGGGCTGCCCGGTACCTCAGCACGTTTGATCTAACGTCTGGGTACTGGCAGATCGCCTTAACTGATGGGGCAAAGGAGAGGTCCGCATTCTCCACCCCAGATGGGCACTACCAGTTCCGTGTGATGCCCTTTGGGATGAAGAATGCCCCTGCCACCTTTCAGAGGTTGGTCAACCAGGTGTTGGCTGAGCTGGAGGATTTCAGTGCCGCCTACCTGGACGACATTGCCGTATTTAGTTCCTCGTGGGAGGACCACTTACGCCACCTCTGGGAAGTGTTGATGGCGCTGCGCAGAGCAGGCCTCACAATCAAGGCCAGTAAGTGCCAGATTGGGCAGGGTTCTGTGGTGTACTTAGGACACCAGGTAGGGAGTGGCCAGGTGGCCCCTCTACAGCCCAAGATTGAGACCATCCTGGCTTGGGAGCCCCCAAGGACCCAGACCCAGGTGAGGGCCTTCTTAGGACTCACGGGTTATTACAGGAGGTTTGTCAAGGGGTATGGCAGCATCGTTGCCCCCTTGACTGAGCTGACTTCCAAGAAGCAGCCAAAGATTGTGAACTGGACTGACACCTGTCAGCAAGCTTTTGATGCCCTCAAGACTGCCATGTGTACAGCACCCGTACTCCAGGCGCCCAACTTTGCTAAGGAATTTATTGTCCAGACAGACGCTTCAGAGCATGGGGTGGGGGCTGTTCTGTCACAGATGAATGAGGAGGGACTAGACCAACCTGTAGCCTTCATCAGTAGGAGGTTACTTCCACGGGAACAGAGGTGGAGTGCGATTGAGCGAGAGGCATTTGCTGTGGTCTGGGCACTGAAGAAGCTGAGACCATACCTGTTTGGGACTCACTTCCGGGTTCAGACCGACCACAGGCCCCTCAGGTGGTTGATGCAGATGAGGGGTGAGAATCCCAAGTTGTTAAGGTGGTCCATTTCCCTACAGGGTATGGACTTTACGGTGGAACATTGCCCTGGTACAGAACACGCCAATGCTGATGGTCTGTCCAGATTTTTCCGCGTTAGTGATGAGAACCTCCCAGGGGATGGGTAGATCTCCCCACATTTCAGCTGGAGGGGACGTGTGTTAGACCTGGCACCATTGGCGTGAGTCTCCCTTCCTTTTTTCGCTGTGTCTCCTCTGTTTTTGCTGGTTGTAGATGCTCTGGGCGCTGTGCCACTGCCATTCAGTGCCACAACGCGAATGCTCCCTTTGTAAAGATGACATATGAATTGGTACATCCATGAGTGGCTTATTTGGTTTACCTGTTAGTCCCTCGTAGCGTGGCCTGTGTGTGCCCAGGGCTGGTAAACCGAATGCTGCTGGTGGGCCTGCAGCACTGGTTTGAGCCACCCACAGAAGCAGCTTGTAAAGTGTGTCTCAGACCTGCCACTGCAGTGTCTGCGTGCAGTCCAGAACTGCCATCTTGGCTGTGAAGTGCTCCCACTTCCCAGCCCCTAAACCTTCCCTTGGCATCCTGTAAACCCCCCTTATGATAGGGCGCATTGTATGTGTAAGGTAGGACATGCCCTGATGTGTGTAGCATGTCCTAGTAGTGAATTACACCCAATTTCGTTTTTCACTACTGTAAGGCTACCTGTTCTCCATAGGCCAGAATGGAAGGTCTGGGCTATTACATTCTATAGTCCTAACTGACCCACAGAACATGGTAGAAAAACGAATTTAGTATGCCTGAGCTCAGAATATTAAAATACATCTTTTAGTGAAGGTTATTTTTATATTCTGTGTTTGAAACTACCACTTTTAGAGTATAGGTACTTTCCTGCCTAAGCCTTCCAGTTTGCTCTGCTATTATGTGTATTGGCTGTCTGGTTTTGGAGGGACAGGGCAGGCTGAGTCAGACCTGGGTTGAATAGAGCGACCTGCCTTGGTGTGAGGGGAGGGGTAGCTCCTGCACTTGAATAGGGCTGTGCCTGGCAAGGTGAATGCTGGCTCCACCTCCCACTGTGCATCTGAGGCAGACCCCCTCTTTCTGAAAGGAAGGATGCAGCCTGATCAACAAAGTGCTCCAGGGCTGGGCAGAACTGGTTCTGGCTGAGTTCAGGGACTTGGGACCCCTAAGAACAAAGACTTTGGGGGTATAAATATTTGTGCACAAACCCCTACAATTTGTATTGCTCCTGGACAACAAGAAGAAGAACCTCTGTCTGTGTGACTACAGGAATCTGCAGGAGAAGGACTGTCCTTGTGCTTGTGTGCTGTTTCTGGGACTGGCCTGCAGTTGTTACTACTGGACTCAAGAGAAGAGGAAAGAAACTTGGATTGAACTTTTATTTTAGCTACAGCAACTACCCAAGGGCTAGAAGAGAGCTAGCCTCCTGCTGGAGTCTCAGGCCCATCAGACTCCACCATCAGCCTCCTGTTTCCTCCCAGCGAGGATTTCTATCGGCAGGTGAGGCTCCTGTGAGTTCCAGGGCCTCTAGTTTACTGTTGAGAAGAGAGCGCTGAAAATCGACGCTAACCCCCGTTAGCGAGCCGCTGCAGCTGGTGAGCGTGAGGAAAATCGCCGCTCCGCTGTCGCCGAGTGCTCGCTAACCCCGAAGATCGTCGCAGCACCTGTCTGCGGGCCTGAAAACGCCCGCTATCCGAAGATCGTCGCAGCACCTGTCTGCGGGCCTGAAAACGCCCGCTATCCGAGGATTGTCGCATTGTTTGTTAGCGGGCCCCAAAGCGCTCGCTAACCCCAAATCATCGCATCAAGCTCATCGCAGTGCGTACGCCGAGCATTCGCCATTTTCCCCGCATCGTATCCAGATCGTCGCTCCCTCGCGGAACGTAATTTTCTTCAACGCAGCAGAGTCGCACACGCAACAGGCTCGGTGCATCATCCTCCCTTCGCGGCAAGGATTTTATCGCATCACCGGCTTAGCGTGAGGAAGCTTGTCGCTTTGTCCTGCCCGCAACCCAGCGCATCATCCTCCCTTGCGGTGAGGATTCAACGCATCGCTGGTTAGCGTGAGGAAATTTCTCGCTACAACTCATTAGCGACATTTTTGTTGCTTTGCTCCAGGAACCAGATACTTTGTGATTAAAAGGGCCGCAGAGACCCCTGCCTTAAACTAGACATCATTTTGTGCATCCTGAACTATTTTTCCTTGCAGCATTTCTAAAGTAATTATATTTTTATAGTATTGTGGATTTTGTACTGTTATTGGTCTTGTGATTAAGTCTATATAAAAATACCTATTCTTCATAACTACTTGAGTGGTGTCCATTTGTAGTGTTCCTCATTATATTACTGTGTATGGTCATAAATGCTTCACATACTGCCTCTGAGATAAGCCTAGCTGCTCGTGCTACGTTACCACAGGGTTGAGCAGGGGTTGTCAAAGGGTGCAGGCTGCTTACTCTGACTTAGGAAGAATGGTCCCTACTTGGACAGTGGCCAGCCATTGCCAACTAGAGACCCCCATTTCTAACATATGCCAAAACACAAGCAGTTATAAACTCACCCTGTTGTCCACTATCAGCAGTCTAACTATCCAGTCACTATCTGTGCTCTTGTACAATGACTCAGGCATTAAGAAACGCAGTGCTACAGTCAAATGTGCATGATCTAACCAGTCCCCTGACACCCTGCAGAGTACTGATTCACTCCTGCAATAATCCAGGTAGTACTAATGCAGATCACCAATCACACAGTCAATCTCTGTCCACTCTTGCAATCATCCTGACAGAACCATGTCCTTATCTAATCTCTGTGCCAAAACACAAGCACTTATAAACTCACCCTCCTGTCAACTACCAGCACTCTAACTCTCCAGTCACTGTCCATGCACTTGTAGAAAGCCTCAGGGATTAAGACACGCAGTGCTACAGTCAAATGTGCGCAATATATCCAGTACCCTAACCTCCTGCAGACGACTGATTCACTCTTGTAATAATCCAGGTAGTAGTCATGCAGAGCCCCAATCACACTGTCACTCTCTGTCCGCTCTTGCAATCATCCTGACAGAACCATGTCCTTATCTAATCTCTGTGCCAAAGCACAAGCAGTTATAAACTCACCCTATTGTCCACTACAAGCAGTCTAACTATCCAGTCATTATCCATGCTCTTGTACAATGACTCAGGTATTAAGATACGCAGTGCTACAGTCAAATGTGCACAATCTAGGCACTCGCCTAACCCCCTGCAGACTACTGATTCACTCTTGTAATAATCCAGGTAGTAGTCATGCAGAGCCCCAATCACACTGTCACTCTCTGTCCGCTCTTGCAATTATCCTGACAGAACCATGTCCTTATCTCATCTCCTTGCCAAAACACAAGCACTTATAAATTCACCCTGCTGTCCACTACCAGCAGTCTAACTATCCAGTCACTATCCATTCTCTTGTACAATGACTCAGGCATTAAGACACGCAGTGCTACAGTCAAATGTGCATGATCTAACCAGTCCCCTGACCCCCTGCAGAGTACTGATTCACTCCTGCAATAATCCAGGTAGTACTAATGCAAAGCACCAGTCAAACTGCCACTCTCTGTCCACTATTGCATTCATCCTGACAGAACCGTGTCCTTATCTAATCTCTGTGCCAAAACACATGCACTTATAAACTCACTGTCCTGTCAACTACCAGCACTCTAACTCTCCAGTCACTGTCCATGCACTTGTAGAATGCCTCAGGCATTAAGACACGCAGTGCTATAGTAAAATGTGCACAATTTATTCAGTCCCCTAATCCCCTGCAGACTACTGATTCACTCTAGTAATAATCTAGGTAGTAGTCATGCAGAGCACCAATCACACTGTCACTCTCTGTCCACTCATGCAATCATCCTGACAGAACCATGTCCTTATCTAATCTCTGTGCCAAAACACAAGCAGGTATAAAGTCACCCTGTTGTCCACTATCAGCAGTCTAACTATCCAATCACTATCCATGCTCTTGTACAATGACTAAGGCATTATGACACACAGTGCTACAGTCAAATGTGCACAATCTAACCAGTCCCCCTGCAGAGTACTGATTCACTCCTGCAATCATCCAGGTAGTACGGGAAACAACCTTTACAACGCAACTTTTACAACGCAATGCTATTACAACGCATTTTTTACAACGCAAAAGCTTTCACAACGCATGCATTTACAACGCATGCTGTTATATGGTAAGTACTTTTACAACGCATATACCATTACAACGCATTTTTTTGTTTTGTTTATTTTTAAATAATTTATACTCAATAATTACTCTTTCATATTAATCAAATATAGTATTTTATATAAATAATAAAATATTAATTAAATGTTTTTTAAAAAAAAAAAAATTGATATTTTATTTATATAAAATACTATATTTGATTAATATGAAAGAGTAATTATTGAGTATAAATTATTTAATAATTTAGAAAAATTATAAAATGTGAGTAGTTTAATAAACGATTAATACTTGAGTATTAATCAAATATCAAAGAGTATTTTTTAAGTTAAAATACATAAATATAAATTTTATAATAAATGATTTGTATTATGAGAAATTAATACTTGATTATTTTTTTCTTTCTTATAAAAACATGTACTAAATATTATAAAAGATTTAAAAAAAGAAAGTACTGTTGGCGTATATAAAAAATAATTAAATAATATTTTATTATTTATATAAAATACTATATTTTTAAAAATATGAAAGATTAAATATTGTGTAAAAATTAATTAATAAATATGTAAAAATATTAAATATGAGAAGTATTACAAAATAATTAAGTAAAATTTTATTAATTATTTTAAGTATTATATTTTTAAAAATATGAAAGATTATATATTGTGTATACATTATTTTTAAAAAAAGTAAAAAAGTAAAATATGAGAAGAATTATAAAATATTAATACTAGAGTATTTTTATTAAAATAAAAATTAAAAATTTATTAAAATATTCGTATTATGAAAGATTAATACTTGAGTATTTTTAACCTTCTTATTTAAAATGTAATGAATGAAATAAAATTAAAAAAAAAAGTAAGAGTACTTTTGGAGTATTTTAATATAAAATATGAGAAATGTAAAACAAAAAAATTAAACAATAAATAAAATATTTAAATTATTAATAGAGTAATTAGAAATGTATTTAACATGAAATTATACCAAAAGAAAATAGAGCAAAGAAAATAGAACTTACTTTAAAAAAAATTCCCACGCTTTTGCATTGAAGTCTATGAGCTTATTTGTCCTTCATTTATTTTGGCAGCTTCAGAATATACAACCCGCGGTACAAGAAAAGAAGGAGCAGAAAGAGAAGAAAGAGCAAGTTTGGAAGGAAAAAGAAAATAGAGTCGAGGTAAGGAACACATTTAGTAAATTTACGAATAAAAAATAACATTTTACATGTTTAAATTACAATTTAAAAAAATAATAACAGTAAACAAATAAGGTTTATTAAATATTTTTTTATTGGAACAAACTTAGAAAATACTATTAAGTTTTATTGATTTTTTAAACATAATGTACATTTTTAAGAAAACATATACATAATTTATTTACAATTATAAACATTTATTTACAGATAAAGTAAATAAAATAGTCCATTTTAAACATTGATGCGCGCGATGACGTCATGACGTGAACGTAGACGTAAGGCGCCATTTTGAAGAGCATCGGAGGAGGAAGCAGCAGGAAGCTGATCTGCGTCCAGGTAGGAAACATTTTCACTTTTATTTATAGATTAAACCTTTATTAAAGATACATATATAGTAAGAAAAGAATAAGGAGAGGTTGCGGAATAACTAATTGATGTTGAAAATGTTTTAAATCATGTCCACATTTATGTCATTAATTTATGCCTATGTCGGGTCGCGCAAATGTATTGGTTCATTACAAAAATGTAAGTAACTGTGCATTTTGGATAATTGCTTGACTTCTGAAATTTTGAGTAGTTGGATTTTTGGTGCATTTTTAGGGTGGTAGTTAATAATGAAGTTTTCTGATATTAATCTACTGGCGTTTGGTTTTAGAAAAATTGGTCGAATACTATGGAACAGTAGATTTGGTCACATTGGTAGTTTTGCAAAAAATGAAGATTTGAAAAAAAATAAAAAAATAAGGAGACCCGACTTTTAAGTTTGAAAAAATTTTAGGAAAAAAAATGTATGCCAATTGTAATTAAATGATATTTAAATTTGAAGCAAACCAAGAAAGTAAGTACAAAACTAATTTTAGAAAGAAAGAATGTTAGAAAGATTTTCCAGGTAGTCTATAGCCACACACAACGAAAATTGTTGTAATATAGCCAATAGTCTCTCAGACATTTCCTTAGTTTTGACAGTTACTCGTGGGTTTAGACTACCTGCAAGTGTTTGGGCTAGTCTCATTTCTTGAAAACTTTGCTCCTTCTTCAAAGTTTCCAAGAAAGAGTAGAAGTTTGGATGAGGTTTGCCAATTGTGTGGTTGAAGGAGTTATGCCATCCCTCAATGGCATTGTTTGTTTTTGCTTCTCCCTCTAAACAGCTCGTGTAGCAGTTCCACCACTCCACATGGAATCGTGGCTTCCTCCTGCGACCCGATCTGCTTAGGTGCCCAATCCATGTGTCCTCGAAATAATTTAGGATGGGAGCCAATTTCTCTTCATTACTTGTATATTAAGCAGATTCTATAATTGCAGTGTAGTACTCGTCCACACTATCGGGAGGAACAAAACAAAGTGCTGTTAATTTTTTTAGTTCAAATTGTAGTTTGCTATCACGAGAATATTCTGCAACTAGGGATGTTTTTTGTAATTTACGCCAAAAAGCCTGGGAAAAATGGAAAAAACATCCCTGAATTTGGGTATCCGTGTACGTTTTATTGATCACATTGATCATGCTCAATTCAAAATCAATTATTATTTTCCTAGGACTTTGAGATGTTTTACTTTTAATAACTGATAAAAGTTCAGAGTATGTTGCAGAAGTCTTATCAGGTAGCAAACTATATACTAAGGGAATTACATTATTGTTAATTTTTGCATGTATAGTATAAATTTGAGTGAAAGGATGGGGTGTACTTTTAAACGTCCCATCCATCATCCAAATTTCACTATTTTCTAACTTTGCAAGGTTACGTGGGTACTAAAAATCAGAATTCGTTTTTGAGGGTTTTGGTTGTCATGCAAAAGGAAAGGTTCATCAGAAAAAGAAATAGAAAGATCATGTGGAATTCTAATGTCAGAGAAAGAATGTGGTGTAGATAATTGAATGTTACTTGCCTGCTTTTGTCTTTGAATAATTCTTCTCAAATTAGGAATTATAGGCATGTTACTAGCAACATGACTGGGGACATGCTGTGCAACCTCTCTTAAAATGGATCCTGTAGAATCATTGGAGGTGCTTGCAATAGCTTTCATTTCGTTAACTGTTTCTCTTATTTCTACCTCCATTGCAGAGGCAGAGTGGTTATGTTCTGTTGTTTTCACAACTAAATTATCAAGAGTAACCGCTCTGCCACTGCAATGGGTAGTGTAGTATTGCACACACCTCCAATGATTTCTAGGAAAACTTATTCTTTCCTTACTATATATGTATCCTCCATGGTTTAATAAATGTTTTCCTTTCCTGGATTTAATGTATTTCGCAGCTTCAAGACTAGACATTATCTGAAAAGAGAAGAGAAGAAAAACAAATTAGGATGTAAAAGTAAATACTATACCTCAAATGTTACCCCTACACCATCCAACACTTTCCCTACTGCTGCACCTTCCTGGAGTTAGAATAGTAAATTATACCCCTACACCATCCAACACTTTCTCTACTGCTGCACCTACCTGGAGTTAGAATAGTTAATTGCACCCCTACTACATCCAACACTTTCCCTACTGCTGCACCTTTGAGGAAATATGAATTTTATGATCAGTTATGTCCCCTATCTTAGACCCCAACGGTTCCATGTACATGCTACAAGTACATGTATGTTCCCTCCAGTTCCAGTTATGAAGACGCAAATACATGTGCGTCCACCATCAACATGTCCTCTTTCAGATCCGCCATGAATGAGTCGGATATTCCGTTCCTAAGTATGAAAGGCCACCGACTTTATGTGGTTCACTTTCCATGTTTTACTGTTCAGGCGAGTAGGCCCTGAATTCTGCCATCAAGCCTTTTCCTGCCTTCTACCTCTGAAAGCTCCAGTCCGAGCCCGCATTTGTATCCATGAACTTTGTCCTACTCCCTGCGCGGCTAACGATGCCTGATCCGGCCCGTTGCCTGCCAAAAACTGTATTTCACCTTCAAGATTATCTGCTCCGCTCCTCATCCGATGCATTCCTGTCTAGTAGTTTAGGTAAACATTCTTCCAGCTACCGAGCAAAGGGCCAGGCCTCACTGTCCTCACGCAAGTAATTCATAGCCCCTGTTACTATGGAAGATTCCTGCCCCCTCGCATCTCATGTAGACACTTAGACGCTTGTACACGCACTAACAGTCAGTATAGAATAGATTTCGTCCGAGAGACCTTTCCTTTTGGATAATACAGTTCTTTAAACATAAGACATTAGATATGATTTGGGATTAGGTTGACATGACCCCTCAGACTTCTGTCCCCACATGTAGAGCTAAATGTCAAGTCCCCTTCACCCTCTAGTTGCACGTCAATCACACGTCATGCGGCTGCGCACGCATCTCTGCCAAGTATTTCTGCTGACATTGCAGGATTCTCTTATGGATCCACCCACTTGTGACATCATGTTTAATGACGTTTCTAGTTACGCCTATGTTTACGCCTATTTTCATTACGTATGTGTACTATTATCTGTATTATCAGCTGTTACGCCTCCTGCATCTGTCTTAATGTAATGCTTTTCATATAAATATCTTTACTTGTCAATAATGTATTGCCTTCCCTTCCTGAACCCTCGTGGTGATGGAATTTGATGCCTATGGTTCGAACCATAATTCCTTTGTAGAGGAATAAAGCCTTTCAGAACCTCTAATACCACGGATTCTGCCTCTTATTTATACTGAGTTATTCTTACTAGACTTTACCGCATAAAAAATAGTACCGGTAATAAAATATTTACCACATAAATTGGCGCCCGAATAGGGACACTTTCTCATCTCACGCGCCGGAGGTGCGTTGCAGGCCCGGTCTCCTGCCCCAGCTGGACGGACAACAACGCGTACCCGCAGGATTTCCTGTATCTCCCTCCGGCCAAGCGGGGGTGACTGAGGCTGCGATCAACACCCAGACGAGGCGGTGAGAAGTGCGAAGTATCCCGACCAGAGCCTAGCTGAGAGAGCAAGATCCGAGGTATACAGAGGCCCACCAGGTTCCGAAGTTCCGAGTCGAGTCCAGTCCGGTCCAGTTCAGTTCAGTTCCGAGGCCTTCCGTTCCGTGCTACCCGGTGAGTACCGTTGCCGGGGAGGCATTCAGACGTGCACATAGGTTGTGCCGGTCAAGACGGGTTTGGGTACACAAATCCGGTCTGCACTGTTTCAGCAGTGTATCTGTACTGTTTAGCAGTATATCTAGTATGTCTTGCATATAATTCAGTATTATCTAGTGTTGGTATTATGTCAGTAACAAGTTTCCTATTAGTTATCATCGTTCGTTAACTGTTAAATGTTAAATGTTTTAATACGTTCTACATATTGTGGTGTGAATGATTGTTCATTATTGTGTTTATTGTATTAAGTGTGTTCAAGATTAAGTAATAAGGTCTAAAAATGCCGCTCTTCTCAAAATTAAGACAGATCAAAACCAGAAAAGGGGTACTCGAAGAAGCTGTTCCCATTCCGCCTAGGGACACTCCAGGGTACTTTATGTATCATAAACATGGCCTAGATGCCGTATTATTTCTTGATTTATGGGTGGACTACACCAAAGATTTACCAGAAAGTCAGAGATGGCCCGCAGCTGGGACCTGGGATGCAGATTGCATCATGAGAGTAGAAGAAGTATTATGGAAAAATAAAGCCAGACAGTCACAGAAAGATGCCATTGAATTATGGCGTAAGGAATCATATAGACGTACAGAAAAAGCGCTCAGACAGGAAGAGAAAAGTAGGGAGAATTCAAATAAAGCCCGAGAAAATATATTAGTTGAGGAAGGTACCCGAGTAAAAGCAGAACAAGTAGATAGACAACGAAACACTCTTATGAATGGTATGTATCCTCTTCTGGCTGAAGGGTTACCCCAGGCCACCCCGGAAATACCGAAAGACTTGACACCTCCATTACTCCCGATAAAAGCACATCCCAAAACAGCAAAAGACGTTTTCCTTGCTTCCTACTTAGATGATGTAGCTCCTGAATATGCTAATGCTCCGCCACACGCACCGCCCACCGATGGTGCTCAACGCCAAGATCATCCGTCTGTATCCCCGCAACAACAAACTCCTACGCACATTCCAATAGGCCCATCTGTTTCTACCGCTTTTCCTACATCTACAGTTTCTATCTTACATCCAACAAATCCTTTCGTGCCTAGCACCTCAGACGGTGCGACAGGAGGTACGACAGAAATTTTTGCCACGCCACCCCGAGGAAATAAATTATCCCTTAGAGATTTAGCATACGAACGTACACCCCAACTAGCAACTTCCGACATGTTTAAAGAGCACCTAGTGGATTGTAGATATGATCCTGTGCCCGGTAGACGGGACGGTATGCTGCTGTCATCACTACGTATACGACGAGCTTCAAGGTATTTAGCGACGTTACCAGGAATGCTGGCACATTTAGATAATATATATCACTTTGTCCAATCAGGGCGAGGCCCTGAAAGTATTGACGAAGCCATGGAATACCAGAAAGTGGATGTACAGAGACAACTGTTACGCTTCTTCATAAACTGTGTGATCAGAAACCAAGACAGGCCTGAGGTAGAGCAGAAGGAAATACAGGTACTTACCAAATGGGGTCAGAATATATCAGAAGGGAAACACGATAAACAGACATGTATAGTAGTTATGTGCCGAAAGATCCGCAAAGAAGTAGAACAAATACATAAAAAAGATTAGAGACAGACCAACATGAATCAGAGGGAGAGGAGGACGAAGAATCAGAAATGCCCACTGGACACTTAGAGACAATGGCTTATGTAGGTAAAGGAAGATCTTTTAATAATACCAGATGCTTTAATGATCCGATACATCCGATACGTCCAGAATGTAACAGAAATTTTCAAACCCCTATGTTAAATACAAGGTCTCCTGAACACCTATTCCAGGCTGCTGATAAACTACTCCGAGACCGAAGGGGGTACCATATGCTCGATTCCATGGATGAACAAGAATTGGCCAGGTCAGCAGTACAATGGGCTGACAGTCCCGGCAAATACAGTGAAGATGCACTAGCACACACGTTTCTGAACCTTACCCCATACGAACAGCGTTTAGCTGGTATATACATGATTCAACACCTCCTCATATTATATAAAAGCCAACACTCCGACCCTGGACCCCTACCTGACTTATTGACAGAATTACTCACGAATAAATGGAGAGGTTCAGGTACTGATTTAATTAAAGAAATTCTAGAATTTCGAAACCAGTATATAGTTTTCGTATGCCCAGAACATGTTCCAGTTCCCACTATGGGAAGAAAAATGTATCACATAGATAGACAGAATCCCTTACGCGAAGTACACCCAATCAGAGGTGAAGATAATACCTTTAAACGCGTGTTTGTGTACACGCCCATAACTAAAATTGAATTATTAGAAATGAAGAAGGTAGTACCCAGCCATGACAAGGATCCAGCAGGTTTCCACCGTGAGATAAAAGACATGTTACTCATGGGAGAGTATACCTACCCCGACATTATGAAAATATTAAAAGTATTAATGCCTGCCGGTATTTACGAGAAACTCAAAGAAAAGGAATGGGAGGTAGGAGACCAAAAGATAGAGTGGACAGCATTAGAAAACGAAGAAAAGGCCCGAGCTGCAGGATCAGGGCTTGGGGAAAGGACTACAGCACTACCAGGATTACTAGTGCAGGTATTGCCACGTTTATTAACTACGAAAAAGGAGGACTGGGGTGCAATCTCAGCTTGTAAACAAAAGCAAGATGAAGACACTAGTGATTTCTATTTCCGATTTGAAAAATGTTTTGGTATAAATAGTGGCATAAAAGCAAGTAGCGAGTCATATCCACATCTGTTTGTGACAAAATTAGTTGAAAATTCCCTACCGCAAGTTAAGAATAGAGTATTGAAATTTGAGAGTACCTGGCAAGGTAACACCCCGTCACAGATGTTACAGATGTTACAATATCACCACAATAGAATTAGAGAAGAACAAGAACATGAACAAAGACGTATGAAAGACACGAAAATGAAAATGCTTGTGGCTCAGTCAGTTCCAGCTGATGGTCATAAAAAGGGTGATTCCGCAGGTCCGGCGAAAGGGACATGCAACTATTGTAAACAACAAGGTCATTATATACACGATTGTGCAGTTCTGAAACATAATATCGCCACGGGTAAAACTCAGGAAAGACCACGTCCACCTAGACAGGATCAGAACCAACAACAAATCCCTCAGCATGCACAATCTAGGCCAGTTCCGCAACAGGCAGCTCCACAACAGACCGTAGCCACACCACAGCAGCAGCCTATTGCTGCAACACAAGCAACAACACAACAGATGTACCAGTATGCACAAACTGATTATCCAGATTATCAGCGATACACATGAAATAGCCTAGAGAGGGAAGTTGGCTTACCCCTTATCGAGGTTCCTGTAGATCAAGAGGGACCTTATGTACATAGTGAACTATTAGGGGAAGACAGAAAGTTTTTACTTGATACAGGGGCAAGCAGAACAACTATACGACGCAGTGAAGTTCCAGGGGCACCCCTCTCAGGCTCACAGAATATTTCCCTTGGATTCTCAGGAAAGCCTATCATTAATGAAGTATCGCAACCCCTACCACTTACGGTTGGTCCATTGACACGAACTACAGATTTATTGCTTACTAAATCATGTCCAGAAAACTTGTTAGGTATAAAAACATTGAAAGCTCTAGGAGCTATAATATGTTGTTCTCCGGAAGGAGTACGACTATTTTTACGTGACTTCAAAGGTCACTACGTGTCCAGAGACATGGATCACCGGCTGCAGAATTTACCTACACATTTATGGGCACAAGGCCCCACTGATGTTGGTTGCATGAACATTACACCATATCGAGTCACACTAAAAACAGGAGTGGTACTACCACGAATGCGACAATACAAGTTACCACCAGATGCTGTTGTGGCTTTACTGCAAATCATTGACGAGCTCATTGCACAAGGAGTGGTTGTGGAAACCGACTCCAATGTATGTAATTCACCGATAATTCCGATTCTTAAAAGAACGGATCCAAAAGCACCACCAGTATATCGATTAGTTATTGATCTGCGCGAATTAAATAAATGTATTGTACCACAATACCCTGTGGTCCCAGATATCTCTTCATTATTAACAGCTATTGATTCAGAAGCAACGTTCTTTACTGTAATTGATCTCAAAAGCGCCTTCTTTAGCGTCCCAATAGATCCGGAAAGTCAATATTTGTTCGGATTCAGTTTAAATGGGCGAAGTTTTAAATTCACACGCGCACCTCAAGGATTCACAGAAAGCCCCAGCATCTATAGCCAAGCACTGAAACGAGAACTTGACAGTATCCACATGCCAGTTAATACTGCCCTGCTTCAATATGTCGATGATCTGCTGATCACCGCCCGAAGCGAACCTGAATGTGAACAAGCATCACTGATGGTTTTACAGTTTCTAGCCAAAAAGGGGCACAAGGTGTCCCCTTCTAAGCTGCAATTCTGGTGCCGATCACGATCCGTTAAAAACCGCGTACGAACCGTCGGTCGGAGCGAATTCCCCGTCCGACTCGTACCCGGTTGTAAAACTGTACAAACATGGAATTACGATTCGCACGGAAACACCATTTCCGTACGAATCGTAAAAAACACCGACCGACGAAAATATACATACGAATGTGATCCGGGAATGCTGCGACGTGACGTCGGGACGCTTTCAGGCAGCGTTTCACGAACCAGGAATTACGATTCGAACCGACAGCAGTCCGGACGGCAATATTTTCACGGCACCCAAAAAGTGCCGCAAAAGCGAAGTACGGCGCGAATCGACCAGAGTAGGTGGCCCGGTACGTGCCGACCCCCCCCCAGCCCCCGTAGGTGCACGCCGACCCCCCCCCCAGCCCCCGTAGGTACGCGCCGACCCCCCCCCCAGCCCCCGTAGGTACGCGCCGACCCCCCCTGTGTGTACACCCGTGTACGGTGCGTACCCCCCGTGTACGTTCGAGTCGGACCCCCCGTGTACGCTCGAGTCGAACCCCCCCGTGTACGCTCGAGTCGTACCCCCACCCGTGTACGCTCGAGTCGGACCCCCCCGTGTACGCTCGAGTCGGACCCCCCCGTGTACGCTCGAGTCGGACCCCCCGTGTACGTTCGAGTCGTACCCCCACCCGTGTACGCTCGAGTCGGACCCCCCCGTGTACGCTCGAGTCGGACCCCCCCGTGTACGCTCGAGTCGGACCCCCCCGTGTACGCTCGAGTCGGACCCCCCGTGTACGCTCGAGTCGGACCCCCCCGTGTACGCTCGAGTCGGACCCCCCCGTGTACGCTCGAGTCGGACCCCCCCGTGTACGTTCGAGTCGTACCCCCACCCGTGTATGTACGGTGCGTACCCCCAGCGCTACGCGCTGGGGGTACGCACCGTACATACACGGGTGGGGGTACGACTCGAACGTACACGGGGGGGTCCGACTCGAGCGTACACGGGGGGGTCCGACTCAAGCGTACACGGGGGGGTACGCACCGTACATACACGGGTGGGGGTACGACTCGAACGTACACGGGGGGGTCCGACTCGAGCGTACACGGGGGGTACGCACCGTACACGGGTGTACACACAGGGGGGTCGGCACGTACCTACGGGGGCTGGGGGGGGGGTCGGCGCGTACCTACGGGGGCTGGGTGGGGGTCGGCGCGTACCTACGGGGGCTGGGTGGGGGTCGGCGCGTACCTACGGGGGCTGGGGGGGGTCGGCGCGTACCTACGGGGGCTGGGGGGGGGGGTCGGCGCGTACCTACCGGGGCTGGGGGGGGGGTCGGCGCGTACCTACGGGGGCTGGGTGGGGGTCGGCGCGTACCTACGGGGGCTGGGTGGGGGTCGGCGCGTACCTACGGGGGCTGGGGGGGGGTCGGCGCGTACCTACGGGGGCTGGGGGGGGGTCGGCGCGTACCTACCGGGGCTGGGTGGGGGTCGGCGCGTACCTACGGGGGCTGGGGGGGGTCGGCGCGTACCTACGGGGGCTGGGGGGGGTACGGCACGTACCGGGCACCTGTTTGGACGTCTCCATGGTTGTTATGGGAGTTCGGTGCGGACGGTCTTTTCACCATACGGTTGTACATTCGGACGCCCGGGATGGATCGTGATTCCCCGGTCGGAGTTCACCTTTCACGTTTGTACGGTGAATCGTCCGAGGACGTGTCGGACACATTTTCCGACCCGAGGACGTGTGGGGAAATATTCCCAGTGCGGTTCGTATGGACTTTTTACCATGCGAATCGTGATTGCCAGTTCGTACGGCACTTGTACGATTCGTACGGTAAAAAGACCCGATACGAGTCGTACGGGGACATTTTTTACCGGATCGTGATCGGCACCCAAGTGTCCAGCAAGTTGTTTACCTTGGGCACTTGCTGTCCAAGGAGGGAAGACAGCTTACACCCGACCGCATCCAGTTAATTGCTAACATGCCACCACCTAAGACACAAAAGGAGGTGCGGGCTTTTATAGGTCTCACTTCATACTGTAGGCAGTGGATCCCTCAATATGCATTTCTAGCAAAACCACTCATTCAGTTGACAACACAGGAGGCAGCCACATCGACTGTCCTCCCTTGGACTCAAGAACATACACATGCCTTTGAAAGCTTAAAGAAAGCTTTATGCCAAGCACCTGTTTTAGCAACACCATGTTACAGTAAGCCTTTTACACTCTTTGTTACAGAACGCGAAGGTACTGCCCTGTCAGTACTCACTCAGGAACAAGCAGGATCACACAAACCATGTGCTTATTTTTCTAGTACATTGGATCCCGTAGCTCAGGCTCTTCCTGCGTGCCTGAAATCAGTGGCAGCAACAGCTTTAGCAATCAGACAAAGCGATGCCATAGTGTTAGGACATCAATTGACAGTACAAGTACCACACGCAGTAGAGGTTCTCTTGAACCGCACACAAACACAACACTTGACTATAGCAAGACTCACCGGTTATGAATTAACATTGTTTCAGCCACACATAGAAATCAGACGTTGTAATACATTAAATCCTGCCACACTTTTGCCAGTAAATGGAACAGATCCATTAGCACATGATTGTATTGAAGTCATTACCATCACGACGAAACCCAGACAAGACTTGACAGACATCCCTTTATCAGATCCGGACCTAACATTGTATGTAGATGGTTCATGTATGAGAACAAGTACAGGAGAGTTAGTGGCCGCTTACGCAGTCACAACAGACACTGAAGTCGTTGAAACAAATTGTATTAACACTTTGTCAGCTCAAGCAGCAGAGCTCATAGCTCTGACACAAGCCTGTATTCAAGCCAAAAATAAGAAAGTCAACATATACACAGATTCACGTTATGCATTCGGAGTCGTCCATGACTTCGGCGTACTGTGGCGAGAGAGAGGTTATTTAACTTCTCACGGTGCCCACATCCAACACGGACCCCTCATTCAAGCTCTATTAGACGCAATTCATCTACCTACTGCAATATCGATTATGAAATGCAAAGCCCATACAAAAGTTACCAACATCATTTCTCAGGGTAACGACCTAGCTGACAGAACAGCTAAACAGACTGCTCAGAACCAGACTCATACAACTGACACGACAAAGACAATAGTCCCGACACCAACACATTGCATGACAGTTAAGGATCCCGCCCTTGATGTAATTGACATACAGACACATGCTACACCAGAAGAAATAAAGAAATGGACTGAATTAGGAGGGATCCAAACGGATCAAGGATGGATGACGAAGGGAAAATCTATATGGTTTCTTCCCGATTCCATGGTTCAAGTCATCATTAACACAATACATAGTCCAGCACACCTAGGAGAAAAAGCTATGCTAGACAGCATTCAACACATTTGGTTCAACAAACACTTGCGAGCAGCAGCCAAACAGAAAGTACGTACCTGTATGATATGTTGTCAGTTTAATCCAGGTAAAAGCATTCCCGTAGAGCAGGGTGGATTTCAACCTCCCGATCACCCTTTTGAAGTCCTCCAGATGGATTATATCCAGATGGAACGATGTCGAGGATTCAAATATGTTCTCGTAGTTGTCTGTGCTCTTTCCCGTTGGACAGAAGCCTACCCGGTTTCAGATTACACTGCCCCGACTACTGCCAAACAGTTAGTTCGAGAATTCTTCCCACGGTACGGTTTACCACGTGTTGTATACTCAGATAACGGCCAGCCCTTCTGATCCAAACTGATGAAACACGTTTCACTTCTGTTAGGTTACCAATGGAAATTTCACTGTGTCCGACATCCCGAGGCAGCAGGTCTCGTGGAACGTCATAATCAAACTCTGAAAATTAGATTGTCTAAAATATGTAGAGAAAAAGGTGTCGATTGGATAGTAGCCTTACCAGTTGCGCTCTTTTACATGAGGATGGTAGCACATTCTCGAACAGGGCTATCCCCTTATGAGGTGATCTTCGGTAGACCACCAAATATGTGGGGGACGCCTATACCTCGTAAAATCACTGATGTTGACTGTAATATGCTGACAGATTACCTGGCTTCTTTGATGTCTGCACTACAATCTTGTCGTTCACAGGTAGCTGCAGCTTTTCCCGATAACACTGAGGTGAAGCCCCATGATGTGGTTCCAGGTGACCTGGTTCTTGTGAGGAATTTTGACCGGAAGACCCAGCTGGAGCCCAGGTGGAAGTCGCCCAAACTCGTATTGCTGACTACAAGGACAGCCGTGAAGATTGAGGGACGTAAAGGGTGGTTGCACTCGAGCCATATCAAGAAATTTTATGGACTACCGTCCGATGTGAACACTCAGCCCTGTATTCCCTCACAAACAGACTCAAAGCTCCCCTTGGTTGAAAGGTCGAAGAACGAACTCTATAAACTAAAACTCAGGTCTCGCAAGTCAGACAATTTGAATGTTTAAGTCCTCTCCAAGGTGAATCGGTTGAATTTGTCTCTGACATGTATCCTCTAGACCGAAATAGAGAGAAAAATAGACAGATACAGCTTAAAAAACATGCGTACTGTAAATCGCTTCGTAGTCACTGCATAGTGACATTATTAATTTTGTTTTTTCTAAGTCTTCTGATCATCATTTCTAGTATATTGCTACATATGTATTACCCTATTTCTAAGCGTGCTTACAATGCTACTGCTGAACATTCTTTTAGCGAACTACCTCCGCATGAGTTGTCTTATAGATTTGCGCTGCGCAACAACACTTTTATTAGTATGTTACATCATTCCCATCAGACCAGCAATGCTACCAATTGTTGGATATGTGGCCGACTCCCTCCCTATCAGAACTATAAGGGAGTTTTGCCTCTCTTTCCGTATCCGTTCACACACAATGGCTCCTGTGGAGCATGGTTTAGTTTGATTAATTCACTAGATTCAAATTCAGTAGTTTATCAAGACAACTGGGTATGGGGAAACCTGAACCTAGTTTTGCTTAAAGTCTGCTACCCTAACAAGGAGGGACTTCCCAAAAGAACAGGAACTGATCTAGAAAATGAAGTATATGGATTAGGTAACTTTACACTTAACCTCATGATTCTGAATGTTGAATCCGAAGCTACACCAATCTTGCCCGCTATGTCAGTATTTCCAGTTAAAGGTGAATTATGTGTAAGAAAGAATGGTTCCATACACATGGGCCATAGTAAATGTACCACTGTGATAAAATTCAGTGATCAAGGCAAGTCTACATTTAGAGCTTCTCATCATTCCTACTTCATATGTGGCCAGACTGCATATATACGTTTATCTCTAGATTGGGATGGTACCTGTTACATAGCATTCCTTCTGCCACCTGTTTTCCTAGCCCCTCCTGACTATCACAGAAATACCCATTTAGTACACAATAGACAGCAGAGAGATCTCCCGATTGTCGATTACACTGAAACGGCATGGGAGCAATACACAGATTTCAATAAAGGTTTCTTTCCCTATATAGGTACAGTCACTAATAGTAAACTGATACGTAGATTAACTAGAACCCTTGAAGCAGTAGTGAATGAGACTACTTCCGCCCTAGGCAATTTAACAGAGGAGCAGTCTGCGATGCGGATTGTTGTTCTTCAAAATCGTCTTGTCCTTGACGTCATTCTGGCCAATAGGGGCGGAGCTTGTAGGGTCATCGGATCAAGTTGCTGTGTTTTCATACCAGAAAACTCGCCGTCAGTATATAAAGCCATAACTCGCCTTCATAAGATTGTAAGCCAGATACACCAGAGTCCAGGCACCTGGACTTGGTCCGGTTGGTTCTGGAGCGTGTTGTCAGCCTGGGGATGGAGGATTCTATCCTTCCTAGGTATTGGCTTTCTCATACTATTCAGTTGCTGCTTATGTCTACAATGTGGGCCAGCGATTTGTGGTCTGTGTGCCACATCGTGTATCCCGCCTTCAAGTTTTCGTTCAAGATCCCGGAAGAAGAAAGAAGAACAAATGATGCTATACGAACAGATTGATGGATTGATGAAGATCGATATCTCCTGAGGGTCCGTAGGGGACAAGGAGGGAATGAGGAAATATGAATTTTATGATCAGTTATGTCCCCTATCTTAGACCCCAACGGCTCCATGTACATGCTACAAGTACATGTATGTTCCCTCCAGTTCCAGTTATGAAGACGCAAATACATGTGCGTCCACCATCAACATGTCCTCTTTCAGATCCGCCATGAATGAGTCGGATATTCCGTTCCTAAGTATGAAAGGCCACCGACTTTATGTGGTTCACTTTCCATGTTTTACAGTTCAGGCGAGTAGGCCCTGAATTCTGCCATCAAGCCTTTTCCTGCCTTCTACCTCTGAAAGCTCCAGTCCGAGCCCGCATTTGTATCCATGAACTTTGTCCTACTCCCTGCGCGGCTAACGATGCCTGATCCGGCCCGTTGCCTGCCAAAAACTGTATTTCACCTTCAAGATTATCTGCTCCGCTCCTCATCCGATGCATTCCTGTCTAGTAGTTTAGGTAAACATTCTTCCAGCTACCGAGCAAAGGGCCAGGCCTCACTGTCCTCACGCAAGTAATTCATAGCCCCTGTGACTATGGAAGATTCCTGCCCCCTCGCATCTCATGTAGACACTTAGACGCTTGTACACGCACTAACAGTCAGTATAGAATAGATTTCGTCCGAGAGACCTTTCCTTTTGGATAATACAGTTCTTTAAACATAAGACATTAGATATGATTTGGGATTAGGTTGACATGACCCCTCAGACTTCTGTCCCCACATGTAGAGCTAAATGTCAAGTCCCCTTCACCCTCTAGTTGCACGTCAATCACACGTCATGCGGCTGCGCACGCATCTCTGCCAAGTATTTCTGCTGACATTGCAGGATTCTCTTATGGATCCACCCACTTGTGACATCATGTTTAATGACGTTTCTAGTTACGCCTATGTTTACGCCTATTTTCATTACGTATGTGTACTATTATCTGTATTATCAGCTGTTACGCCTCCTGCATCTGTCTTAATGTAATGCTTTTCATATAAATATCTTTACTTGTCAATAATGTATTGCCTTCCCTTCCTGAACCCTCGTGGTGATGGAATTTGATGCCTATGGTTCGAACCATAATTCCTTTGTAGAGGAATAAAGCCTTTCAGAACCTCTAATACCACGGATTCTGCCTCTTATTTATACTGAGTTATTCTTACTAGACTTTACCGCATAAAAAATAGTACCGGTAATAAAATATTTACCACACCTTCCTGGAGTTAGAATAGTAAATTGTACCCCTACACCATCCAACACTTTCCCTACTGCTGCACCTTCCTGGAGTTAGAATAGTAATTTATACCCCTACACCATCCAACACTTTCCCTACTGCTGCACCTACTAGGAGTTTGAATAGTAAATTGTACCCCTACACCATCCAACACTTTCCCTACTGCTGCACCTTCCTGGAGTTAGAATAGTAAATTATACCCCTACACCATCCAACACTTTCCCTACTGCTGCACCTTCCTGGAGTTAGAATAGTAAATTGCACCCCTACTACATCCAACACTTTCCCTACTGCTGCACCTTCCTGGAGTTAGAATAGTAAATTGCACCCCTACACCATCCAACACTTTCCCTACTGCTGCACCTTCCTGGAGATAGAATAGAAATTTATACCCCTACACCATCCAACACTTTCCCTACTGCTGCACCTTCCTGGAGTTAGAATAGTTAATTGCACCCCTACTACACCCAACACTTTCCCTACTGCTGCACCTTCCTGGAGTTAGAATAGTAAATTGTACCCCTACACCATCCAACACTTTCCCTACTGCTGCACCTTCCTGGAGTTAGAATAGTAAATTATACCCCTACACCATCCAACACTTTCCCTACTGCTGCACCTTCCTGGAGTTAGAATAGTAAATTGCACCCCTACTACATCCAACACTTTCCCTACTGCTGCACCTTCCTGGAGTTAGAATAGTAAATTGCACCCCTACACCATCCAACACTTTCCCTACTGCTGCACCTTCCTGGAGATAGAATAGAAATTTATACCCCTACACCATCCAACACTTTCCCTACTGCTGCACCTTCCTGGAGTTAGAATAGTTAATTGCACCCCTACTACATCCAACACTTTCCCTACTGCTGCACCTTCCTGGAGTTAGAATAGTAAATTGTACCCCTACACCATCCAACACTTTCCCTACTGCTGCACCTTCCTGGAGTTAGAATAGTAAAGTATACCCCTACACCATCCAACACTTTCCCTACTGCTGCACCTTCCTGGAGTTAGAATAGTAAATTGCACCCCTACTACATCCAACACTTTCCCTACTGCTGCACCTTCCTGGAGTTAGAATAGTAAATTGCACCCCTACACCATCCAACACTTTCCCTACTGCTGCACCTTCCTGGAGATAGAATAGAAATGTATACCCCTACACCATCCAACACTTTCCCTACTGCTGCACCTTCCTGGAGTTAGAATAGTTAATTGCACCCCTACTACATCCAACACGTTCCCTACTGCTGCACCTTCCTGGAGTTAGAATAGTAAATTGTACCCCTACACCATCCAACACTTTCCCTACTGCTGCACCTTCCTGGAGTTAGAATAGTAAATTGCACCCCTACTACATCCAACACTTTCCCTACTGCTGCACCTTCCTGGAGTTAGAATAGTAAATTGCACCCCTACACCATCCAACACTTTCCCTACTGCTGCACCTTCCTGGAGATAGAATAGAAATTTATACCCCTACACCATCCAACACTTTCCCTACTGCTGCACCTTCCTGGAGTTAGAATAGTTAATTGCACCCCTACTACATCCAACACTTTCCCTACTGCTGCACCTTCCTGGAGTTAGAATATTAAATTGCACACCAAAACCATCCAACACTTTCCCTAATGCTGCACCTTCCTGGAGTTTGAACAGTAAATTGTACCCCTACACCATCCAACACTTTCCCTACTGCTGCACCTTCCTGGAGTTAGAAAAATAGGTTCTTTCAACTGCAACCCTTATTTTATCTATTTTGGGATTTTATTATCATTAATAAGTAAATGGTTTGGGTAACATATTGATGTTTTTAAAACAATGAAGTTTAAAAATACCTTGTTTTTTTGGGATTCCTTTCCTTGGAGAGGCTTCTGATGTGGTATTGGCCTGCTGGCTGGAGTTTTCACTTATGTGTTGGACTGAATCGTACAAAAAAGTTGAAAACAATTGTCTGGTAAAATGGAAAAAAGAAATTGAAAAAACTGAACGTTGGTGACAAATGCAAATTTAGATTAAATTGTTTAAATTAAGACATTCTATTAAACTATTAGTACATAACACTTTCCCTACTGCTGCACCTTCCAGGAGTTAGAATAGTAAATTGTACCCCTACACCATCCAACACTTTCCCTACTGCTGCACCTTCCTGGAGTAAGAATAGTAAATTGATCCCAAACACCATCGAACACTTTCCCTACTGCTGCACCTTCCTGGAGTTAGAATAGTAAATTGTACCCCTACACCATCCAACACTTTCCCTACTGCTGCACCTTCCTGAAGTTAGAATAGTAAATTGAACCCAAACACCATCCAACACTTTCCATACAGCTGCACCTTCCAGGAGTTAGAATAGTAAATTGTACCCCTACACCATCCAACACTTTCCCTACTGCTGCACCTTTCTGGAGTTAGAATAGTAAATTGCACCCCTACACCATCCAACACTTTCCTTACTGCTGCACCTTCCTGGAGTTAGAATAGTAAATTGTACCCCTACACTATCCAACACTTTCCCTACTGCTGCACCTTCCTGGAGTTAGAAAAATAACTTCTTCCAACTGCAACCCTTATTTTATATATTTTGGGATTTTATTAACATTAATAAGTAAATGGTTTGCCTAACATATTGATGGTTTAAAAACAATGTTGTTTTAAAATACCTTTTTTTTGGGATTCCTTTCCTTGGTGAGGCTTCTGAAGTGGTATTGGCCTGCTGGCTGGAGTTTTCACTTACGAGTTGGACTGAATCGTAAAACAAAGTTGAAAACAATTGTCTGGAAAAATGAAAAAAGAAAAAATGAAAAAACTGAACGTTGGTGACAAATGCAAATTTTGATTAACTTTTTGAAATTATGACATTGAATTTAACTATTAGTACATAACACTTTCCCTAATGCTGCACCTTCCTGGAGTTAGAATAGTAAATTTTACCCCTACACCATCCAACACTTTCCCTACTGCTGCACCTTCCTGGAGTTACAATAGTAAATTGTACCCCTACACTATCCAACACTTACCCTACTTCTGCACTTTCCTGGAGTAACAATAGCAAAAGGTATGACTATTACATTGTGGAATTTATAACAGTGTAAATTTAAAATACCTTTTTCTTTAGCTGATTGTTTTCGTGGTTTCTTGGTAGTGCTGGCTGCAGGATTAAGTTATTTATTTTAGTGATTCAATCCACAAAGTTGCAACCGATTGACTGTGAAAATGAAAAAAAATCTTAATAATTAATGCAACTTTGACAACGTTGGTTTAAAAAAAAAAGAGACCAATTGATTGTAAATCTGATATTTTATTTCACTCTAACTACATCACATATCATACTTTTCATGGTGCTGCATCACACATGAGTATGAGTAACAATTGGTACAGCAAAACATAATACACTTTCAATGCATTATGAAATAAGAGTAATAATGGATACCCCTACACCATCACTCAATTACTCTACTGCTGAACATTCTGGGACTTAGAATAGTAATAGTTACCCCAGTACCATGAAACGCTTTCTCAAATGCAGTACCTAACTGCAGTCATATTATTAATTGTTACCCCTGCACCATCGCATAATTTCGTTTATGATGCAGTGTGAATGTGTAAAAAATTAATATAATCCCCTTTACCATACAACACTTTTGCTAATGCTATAAATATATTTTTAAAGTAAAATAATTACAATTAAAAAACATTTACCTTCACAATAGTAAAGGTGAGTCGATTACGTTGAGGTGATGGAAAATTAGGGACAAGATTTCTTGATTTTGAAAGAATAACAAGTTTCTGTTTTTTGAAAAAAAAGTAGATGATTTAAGTTGGTATATATTACAGTTTTTTTAGTGATAAAAAATTAGAAACAGTACATTTTATAAGTTAATATAAATATTTTTTAAACATATTTTGTATGGAAATAAAACATGATTAAGGATAAAACAACGTGTTAAAATATATTAGTGACTTACTAGTAGTTGCAAACTAACAATGCTTTTCCAAACGAATGCAGTGGTCTCTCAGTGGAGGTCACAGTGGAGGTGTCAGAGGGTCAGGTTTTTACGTCTGGTCTCTCTGGTAGTTTATTATCAACTGATTGCAAAATGGTGTCTTCCTGGTATTTATAAGTTTTAGGCAGTGTCACTATTAATTTTTTTTAAAACTGCGTTCGTTGTGTTTTTTATTATACTTTATTTTTCTGTGGAAAATGATAATTTAAAAAAGCATTAAAAGATGTATTGTTTTCATTCATTTGCTCCGTTTTGGCATCCATTTTGGAACATGTCTTTTACTATTGTTTTCATAGAAAGTGTTGTAGGACAAGTTTTACAAGTGAGATGGATAAAATGGCGCCTATGTGTATGTGTCTTCTGTTTTACTCTGTTTACTTATTTTCGATATATTCATGTTTAAAATGTGTATGTACTGTTGTTAAATTTTTCGTTATTTGTGTTACACTTTGAAATGTGTGAAAACGGATTGTTGGGGGAAATGGGAGTATTAATTTTAATACTCGAGTATTAATTTTAATACTCGAGTATTAATTTTGTAATGCATTTCAGTCTATTTACGTACAGTTTTTCTCCACATTTTAATACACTTCCCCACCCTAAAACCCCTAATTTCCCTGCATCCCGTGCCAGATTTTATTGTACTTTTTAATAAAAAAATATTTTTTTCGCGTTGTAATGGTATGCGTTGTAATGGTTTTCGTTGTAACAGCACTTTTAAGTATTTTAATAAGTTTAGCGTTGTAAAAGTATTCTTGTAAAGGATAGCGTTGTAGTAGTGTTTGCGTTGTAAAAAATGCGTTGTAACGGTAGGCGTTGTAATAGCATGCGTTGTAACGTCATACATCCAGGTAGTACTCATGCAGAGCACCAATCACACTGGCACTCTATGTCCACTCTTGCAATTATCCTGACAGAACCATATCCATATCTAATCTCTGTGCCAAAACACAAGCACTTATAAACTCACACTCCTGTCAACTACCAGCACTCTAAATATCCAGTCACTATCCATAAACTTGTACAATGACTCAGGCATGAAGGCACGCAATGCTACAGTCAAATGTGCACAATCTATTCAGTCCCTAACCCCCTGCAAACTTCTGATTCACCCCTGCAATAACCAAGGTAGTACCCATGCAGAGCACCAATCACACTGTCACTCTCTGTCCACTCCTGGAATCACCCTGTCAGAACCATGACTTTATCTAATCACTGTGCCAAAACACAAGCACTTATAAACTCACCCTGCTGTCAACTACCCACGCTCTAATTATCCTGTCAGTATACATGCACTTGTACAATAACTCACGCATTATGACATGCAGTGCTACAGTCAAATGTGCACAATCTCTCCAGTCCCCTAACCCACTGCAGACTACTGATTCTCTCTTGTAATAATCCAGGTAGTACTCATGCAGTGCCCCAATCACACTGTTACTTTCTGTCCACTCTTGCAATCATTCTGACAAAACCATGTCCTCATCTAATCGCTGTGCCAAAACACAAGCAGTTATAAACTCGCCCTGTTGTCCACTATCAGCACTCTAACTGTCCAGTCACTAACCATGCTCTTGTACAATGACTCAGGGATTAAGACACCCAGTGTTACAGTCAAATGTGCACAATCTATCCAGTCCCCTAACCCCCGGCAGAAAACTGATTTACTCTTGTAATAATTAGGTAGTAGTCATGCAGAGCCCCAATCACACTTTCACTCTCTGCCCACTCATGCAATCATCCTGACAGAACCATGTCCTCATCTAATCTCTGAGCCAAAATACAAGCATTTATAAACTTACCTAGCTGTCAACTACCCGCAATCTAACTATCTAGTCACTATCCATGAACTTGTACAATGACTCAGTCATTAAGACACGTAGTGCTACAGTCAAATGTGCACAGTCTATCCAGTCCCCTAACCCCCTGCAGACTACTTATTCACTCCTACAATAACCCAGGTAGTACTCATGCAGTGCCCCAATCACACTGTCACTGTGAGAACCATGTCTTTATCTAAGCACTGTGGCAAAACACAAGCACTTATAAACTCACCCTCCTGTCAACTACCCGCACTCTAACTATCCAGTCAGTATCCATGCACTTATACAATAACTCAGGCATTAAGACACGCAGTGCTACAGTCAAATGTGTTCAATCTATCCAGTCGCGTAACCCCCTGAGGACTAATTATTCACTCTTGTAATAATCTAGGTAGTAGTCATGCAGAGCACCAATCACATTGTCACTCTCGGTCCACTCTTGCAGTCATTCTGACATAACCATTCCCTTATCTAATCTCTGTGCCAAAACACAAGCAGTTATAAACTCACCTAGTTGTCAACTAACCAAAATCTAACTATCCAGTCACTTTCCATTCACTTGTAGAATGACTCAGGCATTAAGACATGCAGTGCTGCAGTCAAATGTGCACAATCTATCCAGTCCCCTAACCCCCTCAGGACTACTGATTCACTCTTGTAATAATCTAGGTAGAAGTCATGTAGAGCACCAATCACACTGTCACTCTCTGTCCACTCTTGCAATCATTTTGACATAACCATGTCCTTATCTAATCTCTGTGCCAAAACACAAGCAGTTATAAACTCACCCTGTTGTCCACTATCAGCAGTCTAACTATCCAGTCACTATCCGTGCTCTTGTACAATGACTCAGGCATTAAGAAACGCAGTGCTACAGTCAAATGTGCACGATCTAACCAGTCCCCTGACACCCTGCAGAGTACTGATTCACTCCTGCAATAATCCAGGTAGTACTAATGCAGATCACCAATCACACAGTCAATCTCTGTCCACTCTTGCAATCATCCTGACAGAACCATGTCCTTATCTAATCTCTGTGCCAAAACACAAGCACTTTTAAACTCACCCTCCTGTCAACTACCAGCACTCTAACTCTCCAGTCACTGTCCATGCACTTGCAGAAAGCCTCAGGGATTATGACACACAGTGCTACAGTCAAATGTGCACAATCTAACCAGTCCCCCTGCAGAGTACTGATTCACTCCTGCAATCATCCAGGTAGTACTCATGCAGAGCACCAATCACACTGTCACTCTATGTCAACTCTTGCGATTATACTGACAGAACCATATCCTTATCTAATCTCTGTGCCAAAACACAAGCACTTATAAACTCACACTCCTGTCAACTACCAGCACTCTAAATATCCAGACACTATCCATAAACTTGTACAATGACTCAGGCATGAAGGCACGCAATGCTACAGTCAAATGTGCACAATCTATCCAGTCCCCTAACCCCCTGCAAACTTCTGATTCACTCCTGCAATAACCAAGGTAGTACCAATGCAGAGCACCAATCACACTGTCACTCTCTGTCCACTCTTGGAATCATTCTGACAAAACCATGTCCTTATCTAATCGCTGTGCCAAAACACAAGCAGTTATAAACTCACCCTGTTGTCCACTATCAGCAGTCTAACTGTCCAATCACTACCCATGCTCTTGTGCAATGACTCAGGGATTAAGACACCCAGTGCTACAGTCAAATGTGCACAATCTATCCAGTCCCCTAACCCCCCGGCAGACAACTGATTTACTCTTGTAATAATTAGGTAGTAGTCATGCAGAGCCCAAATCACACTGTCACTCTCTGTCCACTCATGCAATCATCCTGACAGAACCATGTCCTCATCTAATCGCTGAGCCAAAATACAAGCACTTATAAACGTACCTAGCTGTCAACTACCTGCAATCTAACTATCTAGTCACTATCCATGAACTTGTACAATGACTTGTCATTAAGACACGTAGTGCTACAGTCAAATGTGCACAATCTATCCAGTTCCATAACCCCCTGCAGAGTATTGATTCACTCTTGTAATAAGAGCCAAATCACACTGTCACTCTCTGTCCACTCATGCAATCATCCTGACAGAAGAACCATGTCCTTATCTAATCACTGTCCCAAAACACAAGCACTTATAAACTCACCCTCCTGTCAACTACCAGCACTCTAACACTCCAGTCACTGTCCACGCACTTGTAGAATGCCTCAGGTATTAAAACACGCAGTGCTACAGTCAAATGTGCACAATATATCCAGTACCCTAACCCCCTGCAGACTACGGATTCACTCTTGCAATAATCTAGGTAGTACTCATGCAGGGCACCAATCACACTGTCACTCTCTGTCCACTCCTGGAATCATCCTGTAAAGAGCTTGTCTTTATCTAATCACTGTGCCAAAACACAAGCACTCATAAACGCAACCTGTTGTCCTCTACCAGCAGTCTAACTATCCAGTCACTATCCATGCTCTTGTACAATAACTCAGGCATTATGACATACAGTGCTACAGGTAAATGTGCACAATCCATCCAATCCCCTAACCTCCGGCAGACTACTGATTCACTCTTGCAATAATCCAGGTAGTATTCATGCAGAGCACTAATCACACTGTTACTCTCTGTCAACTCTTGCAATCATCCTGACAGAACCATGCCCTTATCTAATCTGTGTGCCAAAACACAAGCAGTTATAAACTCACCCTGTTGTCCACTACCAGCAGTCTAACTATCCAGTCACTATCTATGTTCGTGTACAATGACTCAGGCATTATGACACACAGTGCTACAGTCAAATGTGCACAATCTAACCAGTCCCCCTGCAGAGTACTGATTCACTCCTGCAATCATCCAGGTAGTACTCATGCAGAGCACCAATCACACTGTCACTCTATGTCCAGTCTTGCAATTATCCTGACAGAACCATGTCCTTATCTAATCTCTGTGCCAAAACACAAGCACTTATAAACTTGCACTCCTGTCAACTACCAGCACTCTAACAATCCAGTCACTATCCATAAACTTGTACAATGACTCAGGCATGAAGGCACGCAATGCTACAGTCAAATGTGCACAATCTATCCAGTCCCCTAACCCCCTGCAAACTTCTGATTCACTCCTGCAATACCCAAGGTAGTACCCATGCAGAGCACCAATCACACTGTCACTCTCTGTCCACTCCTGGAATCATCCTGTCAGAACCATGACTTTATCTAATTACTGTGCCAAAACACAAACACGTATAAACTCACCCTGCTGTCAACTACCCACACTCTTATTATTCTGTCAGTATTCATTCACTTGTACAATAACTCATGCATTATGACACGCAGTGCTACAGTCAAATGTGCACAATCCACCCAGTCCTCTAACCCCCGGCAGACTACTGATTCACTCTTGCAATAATCCAGGTAGTAGTCAGGCAGAGCACTAATCACACTGTTGCTCTCTGTCAACTCTTGCAATCATCTTGACATACCATGTCCTTATCTAATCTCTGTGCCAAACACAGGCAGTTATAAACTCAGCCAGCTGTCCACAACCAGCAGTCTAACTATCCAGTCACTATCCATGCTCTTGTACAATGATTCAAGCATTAAGACACGCAGTGCTACAGTCAAATGTGCACGATCTAACTATTTCCCCTAACCCCCTGCAGAGTGCTGATTCACTCCTGCAAAAATCCAGGTAGTATTCATGCAGAGCACCAATCACACAGTCACTCTCTGCCCACTCTTGCAATCATCCTGACAGAGCCATGTCCTTATCTAATCTCTGTGCCAAAACACAAGCACTTATAAACTCACCCTCCTGTCAACTACCAGCACTCTAACTCTGCAGTCACTGCCCCTGCACTTGTAGAATGCCTCAGGCATTAAGACACGCAGTGCTACAGTCAAATGTGCACAATCTATCCAGTACCCTAACCCCCGCCGACTACGGATTCACTTTTGCAATAATCTAGGTAGTACTCATGCAGGGCACCAATCACACTGTCACTCTCTGTCCACTCTTGCAATCATACTGACGTAACCATGTCCTTATCTAATCTCTGCACCAAAACACAAGCACTTCTAAACTCACCCTCCTGTCAACTACCAGCACTCTAACTATCCAGTCACTATCCATGCACTTGTACAATGACTCAGGCATTAAGCCACGCAGTGCTACAGTCAAATGTGCACAATCTATCCAGTCACCTAACCCCTTGCAGACTACTGATTTACTCCTGCAATAATACAGGTAGTACTCATGGAGTGCCCCAATCACAGTGTCACTCTCTGTCCACTCTTGCAATCATCGTGACAGAACCATGTCCTTATCTAATCTCTGTGCCAAAGCACAAGCACTTATAAACTCACACTCCTGTCAACTACCAGCACATTAACTATCCAGTCACTGTCCATGCACTTGTACAATGACTCAGGCATTAATACACGCAGTGCTACAGTAAAATGTGCACAATCTAACCAGTCCCCCTGGAGAGTACTGATTCACTCCTGCAATCATCTAGGTAGTACTCATGCAGAGCACCAATCACACTGTCACTCTATGTCCACTCTTGCAATTATCCTGACAGAACCATGTCCTTATCTAATCTCTGTGCCAAAACACAAGCACTTATAAACTCACACTCCTGTCAACTACCAGCACTCTAAATATCCAGTCACTATCCATAAACTTGTACAATGACTCAGGCATGAAGGCACGCAATGCTACAGTCAAGTGTGCACAATCTATTCAGTCCCCTAACCCCCGGCAGACAACTGATTTACTCTTGTAATAATTAGGTAGTAGTCATGCAGAGCGCCAATCACACTGTCACTCTCTGTCCACTCGTGCAATCATCCTGTCAGAACCATGACTTTACCTATTCACTGTGCCAAAACACAAGCACTTATAAACTCACCCTGCTGTCAACTACCCACAATCTAACTATCCTGTCAGTGTACATGTACTTTTACAATAACTCACGCATTATGACACGCAGTGCTACAGTCAAATGTGCACAATCTCTCCAGTCGCCTAACCCCCTGCAGACTACTGATTCTCTCTTGTAATAATCCAGGTAGTACTCGTGCAGTGCCCCAATCACACCGTTACTCTCTGTCCACTCTTGCAATCATTCTGACATAACCAAGTCCTTATCTAATCACTGTGCCAAAACACAAACAGTTATAAACTCACCCTGTTGTCCACTACCATCAGTCTAACTAGCCAGTCACTATACATGCACTTGTACAATGACTCAGGCATAATGACACGCAGTGCTATAGTCAAATGTGCACAAACTATGCACTCCCCTAACCCCCTGCAAACTACTAATTCACTTTTGTTATAATCCAGGTAGTAGTCATGCAGAGCCCCAATCACACTGTCACACTCTGCTCATTCTTGCAGTCATCCTGACAGAATCATGTACTTATCTAATCTCTGTGCCATAACACAAGCACTTATAAACTCACCCTGCTGTCAACTACCCGCACCCTAACTATCCAGTCACTATCCATGCACTTGTACAATGACTAAGGCATTAAGACACGCAGTACTACAGTCAAATGTGCACAATCTATGCGGTCCCTAACCACCTGCAGACTACTGATTCACACCTGCAATAACCCAGGTAGTAGTCATGCAGTCCACCAATCACACTGTCACTCTCTGTCTACTCTTGCAATCATCCCGACATACCCATGTCCTTATCTAATCTCTGTGCCAAAACACAAGCACTTATAAACTCACCCTGCTGTCAACTACCCGCACTCTAACTATCCAATCACTATCCATGCACTTGTACAATGACTCAGTCATTAAGACACGTAGTGCTACAGTCAAATGTGCACAATATAACCAGTCTCCTAACCCCCTGCAGACTAGTCATTCATTCCTGCAATAACCTAGGAAGTACTCATGCAGTGCCCCAATCACACTGTCACTCTCTGTCCACTCTTGCAATCATCCTGACAGAACTATGTCCGTATCTAATCTCTGTGCCTAAACACAAGCAGTTGTAAGCTCACACTGTTGTGTACTACCATCAGTCTAACTATCCAGTCACTATCCATGCGGTTGTAGAATGACTCAGGCATTAAGATACGCAGCGCTACAGTCAAATGTACACAATCTATGCTCTCCTCTAACCCCACGCAGACTACTGATTCACTCCTGCAAAAATCAACATAGTGCCCATGAAGTGCACTAATCACACTGTCACTCTCTGTGCTGTATACTAATTATGCAGCCAGTACCATGCTTGTTACACTAAGCTGTGCTGAATATGCTTGGGATGATTTACTTGAATTTCTTCGATAGGCAAATTCAAATATTAAAAATATTGAACACAAGACACCTGGAGAATTATGTTCTTTGGATCCTGTAAATGTATGCAGATATTTCAATCATAGATTTGAAGCTATGATGTCTTTTATCTGCAATAAAAAGAATCCTCCTCTTGGAGAAGTTATTGATGTTTTTGGGAGAAAGGAGTATCAAGCTAGAGGTGCTCCTCATATACATATGCTTTTATGTATCAAGGATGCACCCAAATTTGCAACTGATTCGAATGACACTGTTTTATCTTTTATTGAAGATTATGTCACATGTGCTATACCAAAAAGAACAGAAGAAAACACCTGAAGGCAACAAGTTTTACAATTCCAAAGTCATCGATGTGGCAAATACTGTCGACAGAAATACAAATCGAAGGAAAAGTTTTATACCAAATGTCGTTTTGGATTTCCACGTACAGTAATATCCAAAGGAAGAGTAAACAGTTTCATGTCAGCAGTGAGACATACCATCACTAGAAAATCACCCAAAAATACTTACAATTTGAAAAGAAGCTAAGAATCAAAGTATATCAATGATTATAACCCAGTTACTCTGTCTATGTGGAATACTAATATGGATATCAAGTATGTTGCGGATATTCCATTGCTGGTGCTCGGTATGTAACATCATACATAACGAAATCAGAAAAGACAGAGTTGAAGACATGTGGGAAGAAATTTCTCACGAGAAGAGTCTTAGTAAGAAATTGTACAGTTTTAGTTTGAAGATGTTATCCCATCGAGAGAGTGGAGAAAACGTCTGCAAGTTTATATTCGAAGTCAAGAGCAATCATTTGGGTGAGTCTAGGTCGTGCTGCAACGTGAAATCGAGTGCTTAAATCTATACACGAAATCAAATATTTAGCAGTAAATGAACTGGAAAGTACATATATTGTCAAAACAAACATGTTGGATACATACTATCCAAATAGAAGTCGTCATCTTGAAAATATATGTCTCTATGAAGTGCTGTAATTTTACAGTTTTAAGAGAAATACTACAGAAAACATAAATGAAGGAAAATTTGCAGTGATTGGTTCAGAAGGATGTTTGGTGAAACACAGTAAAGGAACTCTGATTAATCATAGGAAACTGAGTTGTGACACTCCTGATAAAAGAAGAGAATTTTACTATTTAGCTCTTTTGCAACTGTTCAAACCTTGGCATACGGAATTGGAATTACTTGGAGATTTTCAGTGCTATGAAGATTCTTTCAATGCATGTAAAGATAGCATTGAATGCACAGTTTTTGCAAATTATCTCAAAATGTTAAATGAAGAAATTGATCAAGAAGCTACTATTGCAGCTGAGATTGCTAGGGACAGTTCTCAAGACAGTCAAAGTTCTGCTTCACTGAGCCAAGATCCACTAAGACAACCAATTCTTGAAAATGAAGCAGCAATCGCCATAAGTGAAGTGAAAGCAGCAATGCATCAAGCTCGAGAAGATATTACAGACTTAGCAAACTTGGAAGAACAACTAAATATTGAACAGAAAGAAATATATCAGCATGTGAGACCACAGATCAACCATGGTTTTCTTCTTGAAAAGAAAGAATGCACATGCACATCATTTCAACCTCTCCGGATGTATGTCAGTGGTCAAGCTGGTACAGGAAAATGTTTCTTAATTAAAGTTTTGACCAGTTATCTACGGAAAACAACTGACTCAAATTTGTCTTGCATTGTAACTGCTCCAACTGGGTTGGCAGCACACAACACTAAAGGAATTACATTACATTGTTTACTAATGCTACCTGTATAACATGAAAATAAATTGGAATATCACAAGCTATCTGGAGAAGCTTGTTATGAAGTTTCAAGAGTGCTAAAGAAAATGAAACTTCTGATTATTGATGAGGTGAGCATGGTCTCAAACTTAATGCTTGCCTTTGTGCATTTAAGAATGCAGCACATTTTAGAAACAGAATACAATGTCTTATTTGGAGGAAAACATGTGATAGTTTTTGGTGATCTACTGCAACTTACTCCTGTAAAAGGTCAACCAGTATTTAACACGTTTGTTCATGAAGACACGAGAAAGTCTTTGGGAAGTGTTGGAAAAGTTAACATTTGGTCATATTTTGAATACAAAGAACTCATTAAAAATATGCGACAAGCAAGTGATGAAGATTATGGAACCATTCTTCAAGATATAAGAATTGGAGTATTGACAGAACATGGCAAACAAACTTTGCAAATTCGGCTACTTACCAAATTGTTTCCAAATGAAAATATAGTTCCTGCAAAAATATACAAAAATATTGCAGAAAATAAATCTATAATCTGCCTAATGCCAACACTGCGAGAGTGTTCTACATTCAATGAAGAACTTTTAAAGCTGGAAAATGAACAAATAATAAAAATGGAAGCCATTGATAAAATAGAGCATGAAGGATTTATTATAATTTTGACGGAAAAATTGAAAACAAAATTGGATTCTTTAGAAAAATCTATATCTAAAACTGCTGTTTTAGAAAAGAATTTATATGTCTGTGTAAACTGTCGGGTTATTTTACGGCGTATTTTGGATTTGGAAAAAGGTTTAGTAAAAGAAGCAATGGGGAAAGTTGTTGATTTTGTTAATTATCAAAAAAAAGATGGAATTGAATGTTTGAAAATCAAATTTGATCAGATTGAAGAAGTAAAACAAATTGCTCGTTGTTCTGCTCGTTTTTTGCTTGTTAAAGATTTGTATGTTCGTAGAAAACAGTTTCCTCTTTCTTTGGTATATGCGGTGACTATTCATAAATCTCAAGGTTTAAATGTAGACAGTGCTTTGGTAAACATTGGAAGTACCGTATTTAAAGAGGGTATGGCATATGTTGCTTTGTCCCGAGTCAGAACTTTATCTGGATTGCATTTGATTGATTTTGATGAGAGAAAGATTAGTGCATATATAAATTGTGTAAGAGAGTATAATCGGTTAAGGAGACTGTATGCTCCCAATTTAGGTGAATATCCTTTATATGAAAAGCATGTAGTAGGTCGAAAAAGAAGGTATGAGAATATCTATAGAGAAGAAAAACAATCAAGATAATTTAGAGATTCCAAGCAAAAAGAAAAAGGACACTATTGTCGGATATCAGTTGAAAAATTGTTCAGGTATCAATTTCTATGCTAATGTAGTGGTAAATGCTGTATTTTTTCTAGAAAATCTGAAACAGCAAATTATGGAGAATCGAGAAAAAACGTTTTGTTCCTTGTTGCATTCTATTTTTGAAAAATTGAGAACTGATAAAAGTAAAATCAAAAGTGTTTCTGATATTCGGAATCTTCTGGATATATGTTCTGGTTCTACGCAATTTACACAGAATGTGCAACAAGATGCTCAGGAATTTCTAATGTATATGCTTGCAGTATTAGAAGATGAAGGAATACAAATTGAAAATCTATTTGGACTTTGTTATAAATGGGAACATGAATGTGAAAATTGTAGGTTTACTTCTACCACTAATATAGACACTGAAAGATTCATATATTTAACAATACCAGACTGTAAAACAGTGTCTTTCAACAAATTAGTTAAAGCAGCAAATCAAAACATGGCGTGTAGCCAATGCAAATCAGAAATGTTATCAACACTATTTATACAAAAATGTGGACAATATATAAATTTAATGATACAACATTGTACAGCTGATGGAAGAAAATTGGAAACTTTAATTATAAAATGTGTAGCAAGTCAACTATCAATATCAGGAAGAACTTTTGTAGCAGTAGCAATTACTTTCCACAATGGTCCTTCTACAACATCTGGACACTACACTGTCTATTTAAAATGTAATAAAGGATGGACATATTGTAATGATACTTATTTGGTTTTTAGATATTGTTTGCCGAATGAATTACCAAATTCAAACCTAATATTTTTAAAGCCAAAGTTCTAAGAACATAATTCGGCCTATTGGGAATATGTTAAAATGTATTAATACGTTTACTTTGGACAATTTCAGTATAAAGGATGTCAGGAATATCATATGGCCTAGAGGAAAGATATTTATATGAATTAAGCACTTTTTCTGTGATATTCTAACAGCATATATTTTAAAGAACATCATTTAGAGTATATGGAAATTATGAAGAATTGTTGATTGAATTATTGTTTTGGTTCTTTCATATTGTAGTAATTCAATGCTCTTACAAAGAAGCATTTTTATATATGTGTGATTTGTATTATATGCTATGTTATTGAGGATGTGGTTCTTATGCAATGTGCAGAGATAGTTGACTATGTTGAAAATAATTATGGCACAGATTTTTTTTTTTAAACAATCTTCTTGATTGTTTTTTTTGCCCGCTGTTATGTGATGAGTAACATTGAAATCACCATTTATAGTGAAGTTCAATATATTCTGAGAACACCTCCTCACTCTCTAATATAACCTTTGATACACCCACTCCAAAATACAGAGTATCATTTTCGAAACCATCCACACACCAATACCAGTTACTACATATACACTCACTGATTCCTAGGTCTACACACACATCCACTCATTCCCCCATACAGTCACTCATACATGCAGTCACTCATCAATACAACACTATCATACACCTATATAGACACTCACACACCACCACTCATCCATGGAGTTATTCACACACCTAGTCAGTCATGCAAAGGATCAATCACACTCCCATTTACTCACCTATACAGTTATACAAACACCACCTCACATATTTATACAGATACTAACGCATACTTACTCTCTTATGTAATCACTGATACAAGTACACACTCATCCATGCAGCCACTCTCACAATCACTGACTCCCACGAATAGTCATTTATATACTCCAACTCTCACATATACTGCCTTTTACATATGTATTTACTTGGACATGTACCACTGAGATATCTATTCACTCTCATACACACACTCACCCACCCATACAGCTGTTTGCACATGCACTCTTGAACCCATACACCCAGTGAATCAACCACTCACACATCTATGTACAGAGTCACACACCTCCCTCCCACCCACCCACACACACACTAACTCTCCCATACAAATACTCAGGCAACCAATCAATAACCTATATAGACACTCATGTAGCTTCTGAGCAACCCATGGAGCAGCTTACACAACAACAGACAGACTGATACAGACATTCACACAGTTTAGTCACTAACGCATGCATTCAGTAAGACACATTTATTCACTCACTTATACAGTCAGTCACGCACCTACTAAATCCTCCATCCAGACACTTATACACCCACTCATTCTTCAATACACCGTGCATCTATATATAAAACATATTTAAACTTTAGAGAAACACACAGTCAATGGATGATGTCATCAGTGATGTCATCAGTTATGTCACTGACCATGTCATGAATGATGTAATATGTGACATCATCAGCAGTTTATTGCAGGGGCACGAGTTAAAGTGAAATGTTCAACTAACTATAACGCGTCTGAAACCTATGTTTTTTTCAGTGAATTGTATATATATATAAAAAAATTCGAACTCCATGCCACTCCAATATCAAAAAGAAGCAGGCACAGACTGCAATTCGGAGGGGCACAGACTACAATTCGGCAAAAACTGTCCTTGGTCACACACATGCTGTATTAATGGCATTCCAGCTATATAGCAGTCACATAGTTAATGGTCATGTAAGACAGACTTCACAATTCATTTGTTACTTCACATTATACATTTCACATGTTCACATGTTTAAGGAAGATAAGTTATAACCCAAGATAAAAGATTAAGATAGAGAATTATTGGTTATTTCATATTTTTAAATTGAAAATGAAATTGAAAACCAATATCATTATAGGCCGCAAATAAAAAGATGCACAAAATTGCTGGATAAATCCGCTGTCCAACTGAATATCTAGGGTTAAATGGAGTCAATATCCATATCCATTACTCAATTACATCATAACAATCTTGAATACATCAATAACGATTGATTTTGCCCTAGATTGTGTATATTACTAAATACATTAAATAAAAGGTGTGTCATAACTACATTTGGAAATGTTGTCCATCCTGGGCTTATTCTACAAACTCATACAGATCAAGCACTTAATAGCCTCATGTTAGAAATAGGGCCTTCACCATAAAAATGAAATGTAACCACTGAATAATTTACCCCATTGTTCAATGATAACCTGTCCAAAATATGTACATTTACTAGGATTTAAACCTGTGTTCCCCAGACCCTAACCCTATTGTCCTATATCTCAACAATAAAGGACAAAAGGGATTGCAGCTACACCAAATAAAAAGAAGACAAAAAAAACTTTCCATGGTGACCCAGGGAACGTTCGCTCTACTGGCTCAATCCCAGAAATATATATAACTCTTCTTCAAGATTAAAGCCATTGCAAGATTTGGAATCAAAATGTATTATGTAATAGGTCGCCATTTGCCTAAGCAATAACCCTGGGCAGAGTTTGTGTAGCCGCAGAAAATCTCTGCAAGCTACACAGAGTTCCGCAAGCATGCAGAGCTGCTTGCGCCGCCCGTTCACGATGGATTTTTGACATTAGGGAACGCGTAGTGCATGTTCAGGCACGCTTATTGCGTGCATGGGGGGGAAATATCACGCGAACTTCACCATGCGGTTGCCAATATGCACGGCCATCTTGTTTTTCACTTTTTGCTATGGATCTGGCCCTGTTTTTCTATCCTCCCTATATCTTTTCAATCCTTTGTTTCTAGACACCTTTTTCTGATCTTTTTTATTTATTATCTATCACTCTCTATTCCTGATTGTATATTTGGCGTTTTGTTCTATTTTTTGTGCGCTTTTAGTGTGTTTTTCACACTTTTTCTATTACTTGCTTTTTAATTTCTTTTCACTTGCTTTCTTACTTCCTACATTTTCTTTTCCGCCCCCGCCTACCCAGAACGATAGTGAAGAGTCTTAAAAAGACTAAGGGCCAGGGGAAGAGGTCCAGGAGCGAGAGCCAGAAGGGGGGACCTTCTTCTCTCAGATGGAGGTGGCCGCACTGTTTTTTTTTGTCCAGCACCACCTCCCCTTAACCCTGGCATCAGGTGCCAGGCCTAGGTCCGGGTATGGGCTCCAGGAGCATCATCGGTGGTGGGAGAGGGTGCACCAGGCAGTGTTTTGCTGCTCTGGGTTCCAGTGCACCCATAACCAATGGACTCACCGGTGGTACGATACCCTGGACGGGGAGCAGGACCTGCTGGACCTGCTAGGTGTTGAGGTAACGGGGCTTGGTGAGTAGCTAATTATATTACTATTGTGTTCTTCTGTTCTGTGTTATTGCGAATATTTTTTCTTTCGCAAATAGCTAACATGCTGCTGCTGCATGCAGGTAACTTATGTTTAAAAATCTTATATTATGTGATTGTTACTTCCAGACAGGTGCTCAGCTCTACTAACTAATCGTACTTGTTTGCAACTTTGCACTCTCTTGGGCTGGTTATGTAAGAGAGGTTAGAGAATTTAAGTTAAGTAATGCAGATAGGAAAGACTCTAGTCCTTTCCTTTGTCCTGTCAGGCTGTCCTGTCCTGTCACTAAGATAGTGGTAGTAGTTAGTTAGTTAGTATTATGTAATTTAGCGGCCTGCGTGACCCCTCCTCTCACATGACTTCAGTCCTAGTAAAACCTTTTGTAGTTCGTATAGTGAGTGAATAGCAACCAACCAATTTGGTGTATGCAAATGCAATATGCATGTGTCCATCTATGCATTAAGAAGAATAAATGCAATTCCTTCCAAAGTGTGGAATAGGCGGGCTAGGTATGTTTAGGATTCAGGAATCGGAATTGAACTGTGGAATAATAAAGATAGGATGGTGCATGACTGCAATACTAATCTACTACTAGTCGATCTGATTTAGGATAGGTCAATGTTATTGCATTTGCCATTTCCTGTTTAAAAATATTTTTAGAGCGATTATATTTATTTATTTAACACAAATAACTATTTGTCTCTTTATTTATGTCTTACATGATCAGCATCCAGGGGCAAGAAGAAGACTGGGTCTGCTGGCAGTGCTGAGGCGGGTGCGGGAGCCGGAGGGGCCTCCCAGGAGCAGCAGGAAGCAGCCTCAGGCGCAGATGGCCCTGCTGCCAGCCTCTGTAATTCCTCCTAGTGTTGTTATATTAATATTTTTCTAACTTTTACCGCTCTATTATTTCCATTTCCTAATATTAATTTTTCCAAAATCCTCTTCAATCTATCTGTTTCTAAATTCTTGTTTTTGCTCCATTACCTACTACTACCAACATTGTTTCTAGTGTCTGTTTTTTTACATCAAATCACACTGCCTCTGACTAACCTCTGACTCTGAATTAGTCTCTCTGTAGCTTGCTTTCTTCTGGGTTTCCACTCAGCTTTCCTTCTCCCCTTATATGTGGACTGCCTAGTAGTGGTACTGTAAGACTCAGAGAACCGATTGGTCTTAGGCTACTACAAGTACTAGTAGTAGTAATAAGGACTCCTTACTACTACTAGTATTACTAATCTGCTGTGCAGATTGCATGCCCAAGTTAGGTATTCTACGCAAGTTTGTGAGATGTGAAGGCTTTCTTTTACTGTCTCCTGCGCAATCAGTTAATGGTGGTCACTCACGTTGGACACCCCAAATTGGTATATTTTACTTTTTCTAATCCAGGTCTAGTAATTTTTTTTTTTTGAGCAGCAGTTGATGGTGAACACCGAACAACTGATTACCGTGCATCATGGCAGGAAGTAAGTATGAGGAGGAGGAGGATGGCACCATTATTGTCCAACTAAGAGAGATCTCATGTCCGCCCAGTTGGCCACTCTTTCTTCTTTTCAAAAAATTTGATGCACCAATAGCTCTTGCCAGTTAGTCCAGTCCTTTTCAAAAATTGCCACCAACAAAATGCCCAACCAGATATTTTTTTGTTATTTTTTATAGAACATACTGTCTACTCTACTCTAGTATCCGAATTGTAGGAGGCATATATGTCATTTAAAAAATTAGATTTTTTTTTTCCCGGCATACCAACCACCAGTGCCAGGGCCAGCGGTGAGGGCCATGCCACTCCGCAGGGAGCAGAAGCGGCAGCTGCAGGGAGTGAACCAGCAGCAGTGGCGGGCGGTGGTAAGTCATATTCCTTACTTATTGAGAATGATGAATACACTTGCTGCAAGGGTGTACACTGTACCTCTGCTGAGACTAAGTTGCTGTGAACACTGAACAGTTGAAGAAGACACCCTTTACTTAACATTAGCATTAGCGGCGGGGGTCGAGTAACTAATGGCCTATTCTATTCTATCTTCAACTCAGCAGAGAAAGTTTTATGACGAAGACAAAGAGTCAGAAGACATGTAATATATGACTGGCAGAGACGCATGCTTGGGTGAAGGAAGGGGCCCGGGATGCATACAGGTGGCTGATGATAGGATGCATGGGTAGTTGAAGGATGGGTGAAAGGTGAAAGAAAGCAGAAAGGATGCCTGCGTGGGTGGGTGACACTGTATGGGTGAAAGGAATCCTCAAGGAGGTTTGAGGGGTCACACTCAAAGGCAAGCAAGGACGCATGGGTGGTGGTTGTTTATATCTATGACAAATGTATGGTGTCGGTGAAATGTTTATGATAGCCATGTTTGGATGGATGGATGCCTGGATGGTATCATAGTAGGTGCGAAGAGTCAGACTGGATGAAGAGAATGTAAAAGAAAATGAATCCGTGCCAGAGTACCAAAGCCAAGGTTGAGGAACAAAATAATGCTAGAAGAGCAATGCAATGATAAATGAAAAAAGGACTGATTTTTTTTAAAGGTTTTTGCATCTGATTCAAATGTTTGAGGTTGTATTTCAGAATGGAATACTCCCTTGACTCACAGTAGTCTGCAAGCACAACTTAAATATATTGTGCATGACTATTATGTAGCCTACCCACCCATCATCAATCGCCTCCCTCCGACTCCAAGGCCCACTTCTGCTTCAGTCCCTACCCATGTCATTTTGACCGTGTCAGACATGGGTGGCCTATCGGCTGCTTGGTAACTACTTACAAATCAGTATGTCATCATAATCATCACGTGAGTTACGGGATGTTGTGCCGTATATCATCATCATTCCCAAGCATGTCATGTGCCTTATTGCAGTAGTCAGAGTGAAAGTGAAATTGAGCATTTGCCATTGATTTAACAAAGTATGGCCGGAATGGAAAAATAGACAATTCTGTAGTACAGATGCCCCACCTGCAGACAGTAGTAAAGTAACTAGAGTCTGCGACACAAATATGTCTGTCTAGGGCACAAGCTGACTGAGCTGGCATGTCTACAAGATTAATGATGCTAAACAAGAGAGAGAAGAAGAATAATTGTCTACTCCATAGTGCCTAGTGTCTAAAACTCTAATCATCACATCCAAATCTTAGGGGCAGAGGAAGTGAGGAGGATACCACAACTGCTAGTGCTACTGTGCCACTATAATTTTTATGTGTGTAATTTTGTGTTACTGTTTTGCTAAAAGTATTGGTCACAATTGTCATTTTTATTGATATAGCTACTCCTTCTCAACCCAACAGGCAAGAGTTTGCAGCAGGGCCCGGCAATGGAAGCTGGAGGCCATCTGGCAAGAATATTGCCTGCTGGTTGTCCTGGCAGAGGAAGTGGAGGAGGCGTCAGCTGCAGCTTCCTCCAATGCTCCAGGCCCCAGCTAGGCCCCCCACGTGCCACCGGTGGTATGGCGCCATGATCTGGCAGCCGCCCACCCCCCATAATCATCAAATTCATCATCATCCACTTCTGCCCACGCCTGTTGTTCCTGCAGGAACTTGCGGCGCTGCATGCTCCTCCGGATGGCGCGCCTAGAGGCCAGGCTGGAGGAGGTCCTGGAGCGCATAAGCCGACAATCCCGCTGCTAGACCTCGGTCTTCGACCCTTGGCCCTTTTTTAATCTTTCTTTTGGTGGGTGGGATGTTGAGAGTTGGGGAAACTTGGGGTTTTCTTGAACTTCTTGACGTGGGCAATCATGGACATTTATTTAATTTACTGGACATTGGTTTGGGTTAGGGAGAGGGGTGGGTCAGGTGTTGTGGATTTCTTCTTCAAGTTTATATTTCTTCTTGTAATAAATTATTTATAGTTTTACAATACATGTGATGTAAATCTTTTCTTGGGGAGTTACTCTTTTCCTGCACCTTGTTTGATTCCTCCTTTTTCTGCAGGGTCGCAGCCAGCTTTCGAAATTTGCCATTAGTGTAACACAGCAACAGATAGATGCAGTACCCTCACTTGTCCTACTACTGTCAGACTCTCCTCCTAGTCTATGCATTCTGCAACTAAAACCCCTTTATAGTATGTACTCCGAAGGATGTGGGTGTGTGAATTAATTAATTTCCATATTATACATATATTTGCCTCCCCTACACCTCTTCTCTTATCTGTGATTGATGTTTAGGTGAAACCATGGCTGCATGGTGATGGTTTGGTTTCCTAAGGTGTCATGTTGGGTGGTGGTAGCAGTAGTAGACAGTTGAATTTGCAAAAAAAGAAAATGAGACAGTCAGTCACCTGGGGGAGACTAGGGAACACATAGTGGAAGTACAGTACACAAGAAGAAGACTACAAAACAAAAAACCATGATGATGAATTATAACTAATTCTAAAGTAAAATAAAATAGAATGATGGCAGGGATAGTCTAGTACAAGTTACAAACTGAAGTTGACTCAACCTATGAAGTCGACAAGCATAACCTTTAGTGCTGAAAGGATGATAAATCGATGCCGGCAATTAATAATTTTGATGGGTTAATTATGTCCCTCTGGAAAAAAAATAGCGAATACTGAGCATGGGTGGGCAAACTAATCTTGTGACAAATAGGATTACAAACTACTAAGACCATAATCCCTTGCTGCACCAAAACAGGATGTGATGTCACTTCACGTTTTTTTATGTTTTTTTCATGTATTTAAAAAGAAAAAAAAGCCTGTGTATCATTGGTAAATCTCGTGAACAAGCCTCAGGGGAGGTGAAACGCGTAGAGTCCTTTTACTTGAATTGGCACGCTGTGAATTAATGGATTAAATGGAATACAACTGAAAACTTTACTGGCTAAGTTTGGCTTCTGTCCGTGAGTGCGTGGGGAATCCCCCTTGGGGAAACGAAGGTGAAATTACAAACGGCTTGGCCCTGCCGTACCTCATCCGCACCGCCATAGAGCGCCTGGAATTCCAAAGTGGGCCGTTTTGCGGAAAAAAAAAAAAAAAAAAAAAAAAAAAAAAAAAAAAAAAAAAAAAAAAATATATATATATATATATATATATATATATATATATATATATATATATATATATATATATATATATATATGACTTAGAGCAGAAGAAGATCCTAGCCCTGCCTTGAGTTGGTGTTGCTTTCACCACATCCACCTCAGCAAGTGTTTGATCAACTATTGGTGTAAATTTATTTAGTCACACCTCAATATTATAAATCACACAGCCTGGAGGAAGAGGGTTAGGGTTTGATGAATAGTTAGGAAGGTGTATTTGAGGCAAAGGTTTGACAAAGACCAACACTACACATGGACAACACACAATCTTGGCAGACTACCTTCATAAATCTGTTAAGGGAGAAAAAGGAAATGCATGCATGATGATGACTTGATGATGATGAGTAGTATTAGGCTAGTAGTACAGGGCAGCAGTATATTAATAAATATTATTATTATGCAATTGCCTTGCCTGTCTGCCCGAAGGGAGCCCCAAATTACATACATGTACAGACAGGAGCAACAGAGGTGTAGAAATAAGCAAGAGTAGTGCAGAAAGAGGCAAGTAATATGCAGAAAGAAGCAAGAGCAGTGCAGAAAGAGGAAAGAGGGGTGGAGAGAGAGGCAAGAGGGGTGCAGAAAAAGGTAGGATGGGTACACAAAGAGGCAAGAGAGGTACAGAAAAAGGCAGGAGGGGTGCAGAAAGAAGGAAGAGAAGTGCAGAAAATGCCAAGAAAAGTGCAGAAAGAGGCAAAAGAGGTACATAAAGAGACAACAGGGGTGCAGAAATATGCAAGACAGGTGCAGAAAGAAGCATGGGGGCAGGAAGAGGCAAAAAAAGAGTAGAAAGGGGCAAGTAAGGTGCAGAAAGAGCCAACCGAGGTGCAGAAACATGCAAGAGAAGTGCACAAAGGCAAGAGAATTGCTGAAAGAAGCAACAGAGTTGCAGAAAGAGGGAAGAGGGGTGGAGAGAGAGGCAAGAGGGGGGCAGAAAAAGGTAGGAGGAGTGCAGAAAGAAGGAAGAGAGGAGCAGAAAAAGGCAAGAAAAATACAGAACGAGGCAAAAGTGGTACATAAAGAGACAACAGGGGTGCGGAAATAAGCAAGACAGGTGCAGAAAGGAGCAAGATAGGTGCAGAAAGAGCCAACAGAGGTGCAAAAAGAGGCAAGAGAGGTGCAGAAACAGGCAAGAGAAGTGCACAAAGACGCAAGAGAATGGATGAAAGAAGCAACAGAGGTGTAGAAAGAAGCAAGAAAAGTGCAAAAACAGGCAGGAAAGGAACAGAAAGAGGGAAGATGAGTGCTGAAAAAGACAAAAGGGTTGCAGAAAGAAGGAAATGAGGTGCAGAAAGAGGCAACAGACGTGCAGAAAGAGGGAAGAGAGGTGCAGCAAAAGGCAAGAAAAGTGCAGAAAGAGGCAAAAGAGGTGCAAAAAGACACAACAGGGGTGCAGAAATAAGCAAGCCGGGTGCAGAAAGAAGCATGGAAAGTGAAGAAACAGGCAAGAGAAGTGCAGAAATAGGTAAGAGATGTACACAAAGAGGCAAGAGAAGTGCAGAAACAGGCAGAGAAGTGCACAGAGAGGCACAAGAATTGCTGAAAGAAGCAACAGAGTTGTAGAAAGAAGCAAGAAAAGTGCAGAAATAGGCAACTGAGATGCAAAAACAGGCATGAAAGGTACAGAAAGAGGGAAGACGAGTGCATAAAGAGACAACAGGGGTGCAGAAAGAAGCAAATGAGGTGCAGAAAGAGGCAACAGACGTGCAGAAAGAGGGAAGAGAACTGCAGAAAAAGGCAAGAAAAGTGCAGAAAGAGGCAAAAGAGGTACATCAAGAGACAACAGGGTGCAGAAAGAAGCAAGACAGGTGCAGAAAGAGGCAAGAGAAGTGTAGAAAGGATCAAGTGAGGTACAGAAAGAGCCAACAGAGGTACAAAAAGAGGCAAGAGAGGTGCAGAAACAGGCAGGAGAAGTGCACAAAGAGGCAAGAGAATTGCTGAAAGAAGCAACAGAGGAGTAGAAAGAAGCAGGAAAAGTACAGAAAGAGGCAAGTGAGATGCAAAAACAGGCAGGAACGGTATAGAAAGAGGGAAGACGAGTGCATAAAGAGGCTACAGAAACTATGTCCTAACCAGAACTACCTAATGTTATAATAAAGGAGGTTAAAAAAATGCAGGATTAGTGTACACTGGTGAAACACACCTGAAAACAAGTGAGGCCACTTTTGCTCAGGCCCCCTGACCCCGCTCAATATGCATATATTAATGGGCCGGCCCAGCGAGAGAAAGGGAGTGACACCTCTGCCGTTGATAAAAGGGAAGTAATGAGAGCATATCTACCTCCAGAAAGGCCACTTAGGCACACATTGGGCCGCTGGTGGAATCGAACAACTAAGAAACTGCCCACATCAAACCCCCCCAAACCCCCCCCCCTCCCCCCCCCCTCTGGCTGCTCAAAAAAGCTGCCCTCAGCTGGAATTCGGATAATGGCCCCTCGGGCACTGCCCGAGAGTGCCTGCGTTACCAATCCGATGCTGCCCCAAAGAATAATTTTGCCCATATGGCTAAATGTTAATAGAACAATTAGCACCTAGTGTGAAGAACCAATAAATATATTTGAGGGCTCCAATGTTGCCAAGCATTCTGGATTTCATTGCCTAGCCTAATTTTGGATGCGTGTTTTTTTACTTACCTGTTAATAAAAGTAGTTTTTTCTAAAGTGAAGGACTGAATGGACATTGAGTGATAACTCACACTGAATCGGAGTCTTTAAACCCCTCTACCTCCAGGAGTAAGTCTTGATTGATCATCTGTCGTCCTGCTACACTGAGGTAGTTACTTGCCTATTCACTTAGGAGTGTGCCATTATTGTGCCCTTGTATCACCAAAGGTAAGCAATGGTACCTACAAAGGGTACTGCCCAGTAATCATCAACTGCACATTGACCCCAAGTAAAAAATAGAATACAATGCTCTTAAAACAAGCCGACTAAAAATGTACAGCAGATTCCCACAATTGTACACAATTTTATGTGGCGGGTGCACTCTACTCATGTGCGATATGAAGCATGGCTCAGAACAGTTCGGAGGAGGGTGATTCCCCAGGTTGGCTAATAATAGATGGTTGGTTGAGGCATGGAATTTGTCACTATCTGGTGCTTGTGGCTGATGCTCGACTCTGGCACGTTTTGCTCGAATTGGTGCTCCTTGTGAGTAATTCTATACATTCTGGGATGCATCTGTTTGAGGTGCTGTCCGCTCAGTCACTTTTATTTAAATCATGTGCCAAACAAATTGTCACCTAAGGTGCCATGTTGGCAGGTCGGTGGGGGGTGGGGTTTACACATACGAACCAGGAAACGGAATGGCAGCTCAAAAAAGTATATCTCCTCGAGACCCAAAATATCTTAACACAAGCCCAGCTGTGTGCCTGGCTTTGGCTGGGTGTATCTACAGCTATGTGCAATGCTAAAGAATAACAGAAAAGGGAGCTGTGTGACTGGCCCTGTTTGCCCAACTGTGTGTCTGAGTGACATGCTGTGCATCGTGCCACAAAATGATAGTTCAGGTATGTTATTATACATTTTCTGGATGCATAATAGGTGGGGAAAAGAAGTGATGAGTGGAAAGCTTGGGCATAGGTATAAAATTAAGTATGTTTTTACGCCTCCTGTTGAAGCTGGACCTAAACTGCTGCTGTCTACGTAGACTCTGAAGTAGCATGCCAGACTGTGTTCTGGAATTGTGTAACTGGCTCAAGGAATGTCTTTAAGTGCTCTGGGGCTTGGTTCTGTGGCCCAGAAGACACCTGCTGCAATCCTCAGGCTCCCATGTGCACACTCCTGAATACCTATAGCATAGATGGCCTGACACTGTAAACACCGGGCATATGAGCACACTAAATATATTGTATTTCTTCTAAAACATCATCTCTAAAGATGGTGTTGCCACCATCTCAGCAAGGGCCAGATTACAGGTGTCCACACTTGAATGGGACTATAGGGCATGGATAGTCTGTAGCAGCCTGTTTTGCTATGAAAGCAGATCTGTACCTGGCAGCCCCTTGGGAAAATGATAGAGTGTGAGAATGGTGACGGAGGCCCAGAGCTCAGCCTCCACATACCTCTGTGAATCAGTTACACAGAAGGTGAGAATGCCTACACACATGTTTTAAGGGGAAAGGTTTCCCCATCTCTGTGAGAAATCTCTCAGAAACATCACACTGATGGTTAAGTCACATTCAACAGAGATAGCATGTGAATCAATTTGCCGGCACGAGCCATCTACGAGTTCAATTCTTTAATTAAGGCACTATGATGGCATTTTTGAGAGTTTGCAGTGCTAGACAAAAGAGAATTTTACAGCTTGTGTTTAAATATGTTGTACAATTATATATGATGCATGTTTGAGTAAAAGTGACCTATGAGTGAAGGTTTTGGTCCATGTGAGAGTCTACAGTAGATAGTGAATTGGTTCTTATATCATGTTTCAGTGGGTGTGATTACTCCATGTAGTTGATTACTATATTTAATATGAATACCCGTGCTGATACTGTGACATGGTTTGAAATAATTGCTTGACGAGAATGAGGGCCTAGGATGGCAGATTTCCATCACATCTGAGGCATGTTCCATACTTGGCACACGCAAAACATTTGCAACACCAATCACTCAATTAGTGACTCATAATTAGAAGTTTTTACAAACTTAAATTCCTTTAATTGAGCCTACGATATTGAACCATGTACCCCGGTGCAGGGGCATGATGCTGCTGCCTACACTTTAGAAAACGAATCTGGGCATCACACATTGCCAAGAAGAGTGTGTGGATGGCAGGCTGGTCTTTTATTGAATACCCCTTCATGCAATCTGCTTGAGAACAGCATGCTTCGGCACTATTTATTCTTTTACTCTACAATGAGCTGGTCAAGATGCGAGATTCTGAGTTCGGGCACATCTGCCAACACATCCTGCTTAGAAAAGATATCTTGGACAGTTTTAAGATGCTTTAAAATGACGCACGCAAAACATTTGCAAAACCAATCACTCAATTAGTGACTTATAATTAGCAGTTTTTACAATCTTAAATTCCTTTAATTGATCTTACGATATTGAACCATGTACCCCTGTGCAGGGGCATGCTGCTGTTGCCTACACTTTAGAAAACGTATCTGGGCATCACACATTGCTAAGAGGAGTGTGTGGATGGCAGTCTGGTGTTTTACTGACTACCCCTTCATGTTATCTGCTTGAAAACAACATGCTTCGGCATTATTTAGTTTTTCACTCTACAATGAGCTGGTCAAGATGCGAGATACTGAGTTCGGGCACATCTGCCAACATATCCTGGTTAGAGAAAGATGTTTTCGACAGTTTTAGGATGCTTTAAAATGACGCACCGGTGATAATTGTACATTTGGAAGAATGAAACCTTTGTTATGTCATCCTATAACCATCTGAGGATGCCAATCCATGAATGAATCATCCCAACCCTCACTGCAATCTGTCAAAATGCATGATTTGAATAGATATTCTCAACACACTCTGGTGGGTATTGTTCAATTTAACAATAGTCAATTCCGAAGAAATATTACAGAGCATTTTTTCCCACTGTGATGAAAGTGCAGTGTTTTAAATTATACAAAGATAGGAGGGAGTGTGTAAAAACAAACATCACATGCATTACTTAGGGATAACAGGTAACGCTAACAAACATTAACCTAATCAGGTATTCTATTCCGAATACTTTTTAGAACTATAATGCTAACGAGAGCACTTATGGACTTGGGTGAGGTGGAGCATCAATGAATGACTACGGGTGCCGCTAGAAAGAAAATAAATACATTTTGAATTTTAACATATATTGAATATTTGTCGGTTTACAATATCACCATTCTTAAAACGGGTGTGTTTCTTCAATGATAGAGGCTTCAGCTATCAATGTGTTACCCCCTTCTGTCCCATAAAATAATCAAATACGAATGGGCCACGGTTGCCTCTTTAATTAGCCAACAGCAGACGTGCTTGTTTTTAACGGAGTCGAGAACGCTACAGGATATAATCGAGCTGTGATCAAACAGATTTTGTGATCTAAAATGAGGGATGTAGCTCTCTCACTGTTCCATTTACTCTTTGGATAAACACGGTGCACATTGGCATGGAAACAAGCTTGCATCCGTTAAGTGCAGAAGCTGCCAACTATGGGGCATATTTACAACGAGGCGATAAAAAATTATCGCCGCTTTAGCGCCCGTTTTCGGCCGAAAAGCAGCGATAATTTTATCGCTATATTAGCAAGGCCACGCTAACGCGTGAAACCTTGCTTTAGCGTGGGGATGTCTAACGCCCAGCTTTGCATCTCTAATGAGATGCAAAGTGGGCGTTCCTGACCTGACATGATAGGAGAAATGTCACTAAGGGACATTTCTCCTATCATCAAGCCCCACGCTATGAAGCATAGCGTCAGGAAAAGTAGCGATAACACCTGTTATCGCTACTTTCCTAACACCTGCTTCAGGACTGACTTAGCCATGATATCCTATGGAAGGTGGATATCATGGCTAAGTTTGTGAGTCCCTATCAACTAGCTAACGTGAGATGATCGCTGGGTTTCCAGCGATAACCTCACGTTAGCCAGTTAGCGCTAGGATTTTTATCGCTGATGAGATAAGCGTTGCTAATAGCACGCTATCTCAGCGATAAAAATCGGCGCTAGCCGGCGATAATTATCCGAGCGCTAAGTGCGCTCAGCGATAATTATCGCCGGTTGTTGTTGATATGCCCCTAAATCACTTATTACAGGACAGAGCGAGCCGCTACTCTGCAGATTTATTCGATTCAGTACCATGCAAATTACGTCACTGTGCCTGTTGCAGATAACTGATAGCTAGATCAGAAAGGTTATCGATTGATGAGTTTCTCTGTCAAAGGTTTGTTTTTGAAATCTCTTTTTACTCTGGTATCTGTAGCTAAACACACTCCAAAAGACGTACCTTTTAGCAGACGGAGGTGAAACTGCACTGTATTCAGCGGTCACAGATGACCATTGCTTAGGACCCGAGCTGTCATTGCGGAATTGGAGAACAATATGGGTTCCTGCACCAAAAGCTGCCTGTTTAATTATGAATTGTTTGTAGACTCAGGGGCACAAGTGGGGCTCACGAGGCGGTTCTGCAGGCTGCGCCCAGCCTAGCCGGGCCTCCTCCGCAGGGCTGCCAAGGGCTCGCACTTAGGACACCTTCTCCGGCCCCTGAGACGAACCCCGCAATCCTTAATACCAGCGCGGCCGCAAACGCCTATGGAAACGTCCGCGAACTGCGGGTTGTGGGCTGAGGGTGAATAACGGTATGGCACGGCTTGTGGCATAGAGGTGGGCTGTAGGGGGGAGATGGCACTGCTCTACACTCACCGCTGAATCCTGCTTCTTGCAGACAACCTGCTCTGGACATCTTGCCACTCATAATCTGCTCTGCACTTACTGCTGAGTCCTGCACCCTGCTTACAATCTTGCGGGCTCGTGGGCTCACCACCGCAGACCTCAACCACGTCTGCTCCTCGCAACAAACTAACTGTGCCTTTGCTCACTTACTCTGCCATAAATCACAATAACGTATGCCCCAATTATGCATGCCCCCGGGACCTGGCCCACCTGGGGGCTTTGAAAACGAAGCGCGAGAGACTGAGCTTCGTTTTTTAAAATTTTTGGATGGATTCGCGCACCGGCGCGAACCCGCCTGAATTATTTTTTTTTAAATGCTTTGTTTGGGCCTGGCGGCGTCAGGTTGAGGGGTCAGGGTATATTTACCCTGCCCCCTTTTATTGTTTTTTTATCTGTTTGCTCACCTTTTCCTTCTCCCTGGGTCCGAGCACAAGATGGCTGCCAACACTTCCTGCTTTGAAGTGTTGGTAGCCAATTGGGGCCAAGCTCGTGCTCGGAGGGTTAGGCTCTGCCCAGATATCGAAACTTTTTATTTTTTGAATAACTCAGGAACTACTGAACTGATTTACACCATTTAACAAAAAGGTCTCTTTCTGAACCAAGGGCTACCTTTTTGCCAACTTTGGTGTAATTCTGTTCAGCAGTCCGTGTCTAAAGTTTCCTATGGAAAATAACATGGGGAAAACACGTTTTGAGACCCCCTTTTTTCTCGGCTCCCGCTTGTCGAATCACCCCGAAACGTTTAAGACAGGAGCTGACCCGAGCGTCCAACTAGTTTTGATAATTTCACGAAGATTCGACAACCGGCGCCAAAGTTATTGGAATAACAAAAAACGCTTTTCCTATGGAAACTAGGTCCTAACTATAACTACCTACTGGCAACCACCAGTAGGTAATATATATATATCTATACAGGGATGCATATCCTCCTAGAACCAACAGTCCCATGCTGAAATCTGCTTGACTGCCAACACTTCAACAAGGAAGTGTTGGCAGCCATCTTGTTGGGACTAACCTGCAGTGAACCCTACAAAAACCCTACAAAAAACGTTTCAAAAAAAGAAAAGGGGGCAGGGTAGGAGCCCATTAGGGCCAGAAAGAAGTGAGACTCAAATCAGCGGCAACGTTTTTAGAAACAACAAGCGCAGGCTTCTGCTTCTGCTTCTATTTTGAATGCAGCCCAAAGTGGGCCATGTCCCAGGGGCATTTTTTCAAGAAAGGATGGGGGCGCACGGAGCCACCTCCTAAGGCTCATTGAGCCCTGGGACCACCACCTCCCTGGGGCTTTATTATTTTAATAGGAGGAGGGTACACGGGGCCCCACTCCATGGGCTCACGAAGCCCCAGAAACCACCACCTCCCCCTGGCTAAAGAAACATTAAATGGAGGACCGTGTAAACCCCTAAGTCCCGAGATCACCACCCTAGGGCTAAAAAACACCTAATGGAGGGCCCACGCACCCACAGGCTCCTGGAACCACCACCTCCCCGGGGCCAAATATTTATAAAGATAATGGAAGAGTGGCTGTGTGGCCCCCCTACCGGGCCACATCGAGCACGGGGGACCACCTCCTACCTTAGGCCGGTCCTGAAAAGTAAACGATATTGATTAATGCAATACCAACATATGCCATAACCTGTGCCCATATGACTATATCAGTGCTCATAAATATAATCTCATTGTACGTCATAATCTATTCTGGTTAATGTATGTTACCAGTAAAAGTGATGTCAATGTATGTTATGATCCAGAAATGTAAAAACATACTAATATTGGTAAAGACAATGTACACTATGACAATGGTACCCAAGCTATTGGAAATGTCGACAAAAATGACACCAGTGACTTCCATAATAATTTCAGGAGTTCCAGTAAACTCATATCATTGCTTTCGGATTTACCCATGGTGACCTTCTCATCAGCCCAGAGTCAGAGATACATGGTCAGACAGGCCGTGCGACCCACACCTCTCGAGTAACAGGTCACAGATGCGGTCTCTCTTAATCCAAATATAAATGCAAGCCCATAGAATACCTTGATCGATCCCACAGATAGATTGTCACACCACAAAGTCCCCAATAAAACACTTTTGGCCAAAGGCTCGCGTTCCACAAAAATACCACTAAGCTAGATATCACATGAAGATGGAAACTCTCAGGCAATCAGGACATGACTTCACACCACATGTAGTGATCACTCGTCCCACATACTGGACATTTGGACACATACTCACTGACCCACACTAGCTCTACCCAAGGTCGAGAGCCATCTGTGTCCTTATCAAGATGCCCAACCTTGTTGTTTAATGACTGTAATGCCTTTTAAGAATGCAGCAATCGGTTTATGGTACTTGCAAGAGATCTATAAAACCAGCCAAAACTTAGTACACTGATAGACTTTCCTCAGATGCTTTCTCTCAAGACTCTCCCAGCCACAGCGTTTAATTAAATCGCTTGTTCCTGTTTTGCCAAACATTTTTCATTTCTTTAAGTCAAATTCATATCCAAGCAACACAGGATATAATGACAACATTTAATACACTCAATGATCTTGTTTGGGGACTTTAAAATGACCCTTCAGCCTAGATTAAAATGGATTAGGAGTGGTGGGAGAGGTGCATACAAGAAATGTGAATGACTACAATTAAATCAAAACCCTGAGATACTAGGCATATGAAAAGTCAGACATATAGCTAATAGAGCCACACATACTATTCAACAGTGCATGGTTGCATTTCTAGAACCAACCTTTGGCTGGGGACAATAGATGAGTATGGTTGGGGGAAGGAAATAACGCAATTGCCCAGAACATACTCTAAGCACTCACTGGTGCTCCTGGAATTGACAGTGTTTGAAAGGTTGCGCAACAGCCGGCCTTGGAGATTCTAGCTAGGGGCATTGTTGGACACCGCATTAAGGGAGGAACTTAGAGGGTTATTAAGAGAGTACTTTTGAACTACAGATACATTCTTAACACTTTGGGAGGCACTTACATTGAGGGTACAAAGGGACTGCAACTCTAAAAACTCTGTGATGGAAGTTGGCTCTCCATGGGGCATATGTATCAAGCCCTTTTCTCGTTCGCAAACGGGCCGATTCTGAGAATTGGCCCGTTTGCGAATGGGAAAAGGCCTTTTGGGATGTATCATCCTAGAAGGGCATTGCAAATTAGAGAATTGCAAAATTTGCGATTCTCTATTTTGAGATTGCATTTAAGGAATCACAAATTGCCACCAACTTCAAGTTGGCGGTAAATTGCGATTTCTTTGAAAAATGCACTTTTTGGCATTTTTCAAGTGCCATGTGACGCACATACATGCCCTTTGGGAATGTATGTGCGCCACATGTGCATACATACATATTTCAGGGGTGCAACAGGGTGTCCATTTGACACCCTGGCACCCTTGAAGTTGCATTCTCATTTTGCGATTCTCTAATTGCGAATCGCAAATTGAGAATGTCTTCCCATTCATGCCTATGGGCCTCCTAGCCCATAGGAATGAATGGGAAGGTATTCCTTAATTGCGATTAGCAATTTGCTAATCGCAATTAAGGAATGCCAAGGAATCGCAAAACATTTGCGAATTATTTGTTACATCCCGTTTGCGATTCTCAAATAGCGATTCCATAAAAATCGCAATTACGGTATTTGATACATATGCCCCCCTTATGGTATACTAAAACGAAATACACTGTGCAGCGAGTCCAGTGGATCTCTTAATGGTACCAAGAGGTTAAAGTAGATAATACTAATGCTCTTTTTGTGGTAGTGTGGGCGAGCAGTTAGGCTTGTCAGAGGGTAGTGCCAAGCATTTGTGTTACTTAGAGAGGCAATAAAGGAGACATACACTCAAGAATAAATCCAAGACCAAATTATCAATCAATCAATCAATCAAGACATTTATATCGCGCACTACTCACCCGGAGGGGTCTCAAGGCGCTTGGGGAGGGGGGTCTGCTACTGCTCGAACAGCCATGTCTTGAGCTGTTTCCTGAAAGCGAGGTGGTCCTGGGTCAGCCGAAGGTGGATGGGCAGAGAGTTCCATGTCTTGGCCGCCAGGTAGGAGAAGGATCTTCCTCCGGAGGTGGCTCTCTGGATGCGAGGGACGGCCGCGAGGGTGAGGCGTGCGGATCGTAGCTGGCGGGTGGGCGTGTAGAAGGTGAGGCGGTCGTTGAGGTATCTTTGGCCCAGGTCGTGGAGAGATTTGTGTGCGTGGGTGAGGAGTCTGAACGTGATCCTCTTGTTGACAGGGAGCCAGTGCAGGTCTCTCAGGTGGCTCGAGATGTGGCTGCGTCGGGGGACGTCTAGGATGAGTCGGGCGGAGGCGTTCTGGATGCGCTGAAGTCGTTTCTGAAGCTTGGCTGTCGTTCCGGCGTAGAGGGTGTTCCCGTAGTCTAGTCTGCTGGTGAGGAGGGCCTGGGTGACCATCTTCCTGGTCTCGGTCGGGATCCATCGGAAGATCTTATGGAGCATGCGGAGGGTATGGAAGCAGGATGAGGAGACGGTGTTGACTTCTCTGGTCATCGATAGTGAGGAGTCCAGGATGAAGCCCAGGTTGCGTGCATGGTCCGTTAGTTTTGGTGTGGTGCCTAGGGCTGGGGGCCACCAGGAGTCATCCCATGCAGAGGGTGATGGTCCAAGGATGAGGACTTCTGTCTTGTCCGTGTTAAGTTTCAGGCGGCTCATGTTCATCCACTCTGCGACGCCTTTCATCCCTTCGTGTAGGTTGGTTCTGGCGGTGTCGGGGTCACTGGTGAGGGAGAGGATCAGCTGGGTGTCATCGGCGTAAGAGATGATGTTGAGGTTGTGTTGGCGTGCGATGGCCGCGAGGGGTTTCATGTAGACATTGAAGAGGGTGGGGCTGAGCAACGATCCTTGCGGGACGCCGCAGATGACTCCGGTGGCCTCAGATCGGAACAGAGGGAGGCGAACTCTCTGTGTTCTTCCGGCGAGGTACGAGGTGATCCATTCCAGAGCCTTTCCTTGGATACCGGTGATGTTGAGGCGTTGGACTAGGGTGCGGTGGCAGACAGTGTCAAATGCTGCGGAGAGGTCCAGGAGGATGAGGGCCGTTGTTTCCCCGTTGTCGAGCAGGGCTCGGATGTCGTCGGTGGCTGCGATGAGGGCGGTCTCGGTGCTGTGGTTGGCTCGGAAACCGGATTGCGATGGGTCGAGAGATCCGTTCGTCTCGAGGAATGCGGACAGTTGCTTGTTGACGATCTTCTCGACGACTTTGGCAGGGTAAGGAAGGAGCGAGATTGGGCGGAAGTTCTTGTGGTCGGTTGGGTCTGCTGTTGGTTTCTTCAGCAGTGCGCTGAGCTCGGCGTGCTTCCAGCTCTCTGGGAAGGTGGCTGTGTCGAAGGAGATGTTGATGATGTCACGGAGGTGGGGTGCGATGGTGGAGGCTGCCTTGTTGAAGACATGGTGGGGGCATGGGTCTGTCGGAGATCCGGAGTGGATGGTGTTCATCATGCGGGCCGTGTCCTCGGGAGTCACCTTGGTCCAAGCCTGGAGAGTGACAGCGGGGTGCGTAAGTTCCACCGATGGGTGCGGGGGTGGAGTGCCGAAGCTCTCGTGGATGTCGGCAATCTTGTGGTGGAAGTACGAGGCGAGGGAGTCGCAGGTCCTGTGAAGGAGTGATGTCGTTGCTTTCGGAGCTGGGGTTGGAGAACTCCTTGACGATGTTGAAGAGCTCCTTACTGTCGTGGGCGTTGTTGTCCAGTCGTTCCCTCAAGGATTTCTTCTTGGTGGTGCGGATGAGTTGGTGATGTCTGCGGGTTGCGAGTTTGAGGACGGTCATGTTGTCGGCGGTCCTGTTGAGGAGCCAGGCCTTCTCGAGGGTGCGGCAGTTCTTCTTGGAGTCCTTGAGTGCGTCGGTGAACCAGGGGGCTTTCTTGCTTCTGGGCTTGGTGCTTGGTTTCTTCAGTGGGGTGAGGTCGTCGGCACAGGTGGTCAGCCACTGCGAGAGGTTGCGGGCTGCTGCGTTGGGGTCCGTTGTGCTGACAGGTGGGTTCTGGCTGAGGGAAGAGGTAAGCTGGTCGTCAGTGATCTTGCTCCAGTTTCTGTGGGGAACCTGCTTCGGGTGGTGGTGGACCGTGTTCTTCCTGAAGCTGAAGTGAACGCAGCTGTGGTCGGTCCAGTGAAGTCCGGTGGAGTGGTGGAAGGTGATGTGTTTGCTGGATGAGAAGATCGGGTCGAGCGTGTGGCCGGCATAGTGCGTGGGGGTGTCGACCAGTTACTTGAGTCCGAGGTTGGCGAGGTTGTCCAGCAGGGCGGTGGTGTTGCGGTCGCTGGTGTTCTCCAGGTGGAAGTTGAGGTCCCCTAGGAGGATGTAGTCGGTGGAGGGGAGGTCGTGCGGGCTGATGAAGTCCGTGATGTCATCGCAGAACTGTGTGCGCGGCCCCGGGGGTCTGTAGATGAGGGTGCCTCTGAGGGTAGTCTTTGGGTCGGTGTGGATCTGGAAGTGCAGGTACTCGGCGGCGTTGAATGCGTCGATGGAGTCAGTCGAGATGCGAATGGTGTCTTTGTGTACGATGGCGATTCCTCCTCCGGTCTGGTTGACGCGATCCCTCCTGATGATTTTGTAGCCGTCCGGGATGGCTGTGGCGATGTCGGGGGCTGAGGAGGCGTTCATCCAGGTTTCCGTTAGGAAGGCGACGTCAGGAGCGGTGGTGTCGATGAGGTTCCAGAGTTCCACGGCATGTCGGTGGACGGAGCGGGTGTTGATCAGGATGCACTTGAGGTGGTTGCTGCTGTCCGTCTTGGTGGGCGCGGTGCAGGTGCGCAGGCAGGAGAAGTTGCAGGAGAAGGGTCCATGGGTGCGTCGCGGGGATGCTCGGTGGCATCCGGGGCCTCGGGCGGTGTTGAGCGCGATGAGTGTGGCAGCAGCGTAGGTCCTCCGGGGGGGGGGTGGCGGACACGGGGACCAGGGGGTCTGGCGCTGGGCGCGGTCCAGGCGCGGACAGGCGCAGACGGGCTTACCTTTGGCGCACCTTCGGCGCACAATCGGCACCCCCGCTGCGCGCGTCCGCTGCGCGGTCGCTGAGGGGGCGTCATAAGTAAGGAGCCGGGAGGGAGGGTCAGCCGGGAGGCGGGAGCGGGGTGGCCAATGGGCGAGTAGGGGAGGCGGGACTATGGGGGCAGTGGCGGGAAAATGGCAATGGAAGTGACCGGGGCAGCAGGGCCGGTGAGCAGGTGAGGAGCAGGGGGCAGAGGCGGCAGGCTGCGGGCGGAAGGCGGAACCTGAGAAGATGCGGAGGGCAGCGGCGGAGAAGAGGTGAGCGGTGATCTCGGCAAATCAGCGGCTGCAGTCAGGCAGTAGGTAGCAGCAGCAGGCGGGCGAGCGGCAGAGCAGCGTGGGAGGAGCGACCGCCTGTGGGGGCACAGGGGGTCACAGTGAGTAACCCAACAGGGCCCCCTTAAGTAAGGAGCCGGGAGGGAGGGTCAGCCGGGAGGCGGGAGCGGGGTGGCTAATGGGCGAGTAGGGGAGGCGGGACTACGGGGGCAGCGGCGGGAAAACGGCAATGGAAGTGACCGGGGCAGCGGGGCCGGTGAGCAGGTGAGGAGCAGGGGGCAGAGGCGGCAGGCTGCGGGCGGAAGGCGGAACCTGAGAAGATGCGGAGGGCAGCGGCGGAGAAGAGGTGAGCGGTGATCTCGGCAAATCAGCGGCTACGGTCAGGCAGTAGGTAGCAGCAGCAGGCAGGCGAGCGGCAGAGCAGCGTGGGAGGAGCGGCCGCCTGTGGGGGCACAGGGGGTCACAGTGAGTAACCCGACAGGGACCCCTTAAGTAAGGAGCCGGGAGGGAGGGTCAGCCGGGAGGCGGGAGCGGGGTGGCCAATGGGCGAGTAGGGGAGGCGGGACTACGGGGGCAGCGGCGGGAAAACGGCAATGGAAGTGACCGGGGCAGCGGGCCGGTGAGCAGGTGAGGAGCAGGGGGCAGAGGCGGCAGGCTGCGGGCGGAAGGCGGAACCTGAGAAGATGCGGAGGGCAGCGGCAGAGAAGAGGTGAGCGGTGATCTCGGCAAATCAGCGGCTGCGGTCAGGCAGTAGGTAGCAGCAGCAGGCAGGCGAGCGGCAGAGCAGCGTGGGAGGATATATTTTTATATATATTTTAAGACCAAGAACCTCAATCTACATTAAGTACTTTAGAAGTTATGATTTTTAAGAGTCGGAAAATATATCACTGTGGCGCACAGTTATGTACCATTGAAATCAATAGAGAAAAGCAGAAAAATGCTTATAAAATCAGGCAATGCTTTCATGAAGTTCACCTTCTCTTTATAAGTTGACAGGAAGTCCAGGTCCAAAGTTCCAGCAGCAGAAATTCAGGAGCGTCCCTGATTCGGCTGAGAGCAGGGTGCTGAGAGTGTTGGTAGCTGGTGAACTACGACAAAGGGGGCCACCTGGAAAGACCATGAACACGAGGACTTCGAGGTAAGTTTGGTGGGTCCCACTGGAGGGAGGAGGTCACACGGGTCGCAGGACCCCGGGAGCATGGCTGGCTTGTCATTACCGGGGGCTAGTGGGGCAGGATGCATAGCAGATAGGTTAGCTGGGCATCGTGGAGAGAGAAATCCTTGCGGTCAGGAGCAGGCAATTTGGAGAGTTAATTTCAGGACATCTGGGTCACTCAGGATATGAGTCTCAGGGGGTCTCAATGTCCCTTGATTCGTGCTTGCTTTTGGTGTCGTTGGAGTCTACCACAGACTCTTCGTCTCGCTGTATGCTGTTGAGAGTCAGGTACCCTAGGTATTGATGCAATGAGGGTCGGGTAGGTCATGATGTCTCCATACCTGGTGAGGAGACAGGTCTGACCATCTAAAGCTGGTGTACTTCTTTTAGTGCGGGTGCTGCATCGAAGTCGTCGGGGAGCAGCACATCAGCAAACTGGACTCATCGGGATCGGTGCTTATGGTGTGCAGGGTGTGATACTTTCACTCCAAGAGAGGTTCTTGGTGATTTGGCAAAGGCTGGAGGAGGTCTGGGGTTTTTGGAGTCTTTGCAGGTTCAGGACAACATGGCACACCACGATTGTCAAAGTCCTAGAGGCGGCAGCCAGGGTTTGGCGACAATTTTCTTCTGAAGCAGGGCTTCTTTGCCCCTGACTTTTTCTTGTCCATCAAATCTAAGTTCAATGTCTAGGGATGCCACCTAAATACTGAATTTAGGTGCAGTACGGGGAGACAGGTATTAGCCAATGAGCTACCTACCTTTAGGTGCCTGCACCCTCTAAGTGACAACTTCCTGTGGGAAGTGGCACTACTCTAACCCTGATAGGTCGTTTTCTTCACCATCCCAAGATGGTGGATTTTCAGGAGAGCGGTTCACATCACCTTCCCCTCCCTGGGGCCAATACTGGCTGAGTGAAGACCCTCCTCCTCATCTAACTAATTTTCCCGCCTGTCTTCCCACCAAATGTGGAACAGGATAGAGGAATTGGCATCCCCCACTAACTGGGGAAGCCTGGGCTGAACTTCAAATGTGGCAACGCCTTTAAAGCTTCCCACTCTGGAAGGCAATTCCAGCATGGAGAAGGTGTGAGGCATCTCCGCCCAGAGCAGGCTTTATTTCTGACCTTTGAGAGTGCATGCTGTCCCCCCATGATATCAGAAGCATGACTGGTGGTGGCAGACCGACTATGACTAGTCAGAGACCACACCATTGTTTAGTAGGTTTTCAGGGGACCCTCTAAAGGGTCTCCTGTGTGCATCAATTTATAAATCCCTCACTTGCATCATTTATGATTTATTAAGACAAGATGTTTGGTACCAAACATCTTAGGGTACAGTGAAGCCATCATGGAGCTAGGATACTCATAATGACAAGTATCCAGTCCATGTACTTCTTACGGCTTCCCTGTGCACTTACAATATCCAAGAATGGCTCAGATATTGCAGGGTTGGTGCAGATATGACCACACATGTGAATGGATGCGAAAATATTTTATAAGAGCTGACAGTGGTTCCAGGGAGCACTGCCTGCCTTAAAAAAATTAAACTGAAAAGTTTCATTTTTCTTTTTTAAATGCATCCCATTTTCCTTAAGTAAAATAGGCTGCATTCTTTTTTTTTAAACTGCTTTATTAAAAAAGTAGTCACAGGCCACCATCCCTGGAAGTACTAGCCATTCCTAAAGGGGTCACAAATGGCTCCTGACTCATGAATATTATTGAGGCAGGCAATTTGCGACCCCATTTGGAATCCAAACAGTGAGTGAGACACTGTTGTACATAGCATTTTGCGAGTCACAAAGCGATGCAATTTACGACTCGCAACATGTACGGGTCGTACATCTGGCCCATAGAATGTTATATCTGATAGAGACTTCTAGCCGCAGATTCCTTACCCTGGAATTATCCTCAGGCGTCTGACTGGATCCCGAACTTTATTGTGAGAAGTACCCCTATGTTCCAGTAGGTGGCGTTGTTCGTCACCATGGCATCGTTGGCATCGTCCGCACCGGAAGTGTTGCTTGTGGTGCCAATATTGGCACAACCCAGGTCTGATGAAGTCAGTTTTTTCTTTTTATGCCAACCAGCGCAGATCCAGGAAGAGGTACCTCTTAGTCATTTTTTTCCTAGGTTATTTTGACGTTTTCTCAAAGTCGTTTTTAAGGTTTACCTCCTGGTGTGGCAGGGATGTCCTCAAAGAATGCCAGCTTCCAGACCTGTGACACGTGTCACCGACAGGTGTTGGTGACTGATCCACACCTTATATCCCTTTGGTGCCTCGCACAGAATCAGGACTCAAAGGCCTGCCTGACTGCCGCACCATGCATCTAAAGGCCTTGAGGGAGAGCTCCCTCAAGCTATGGTGATGTGATGCCATGACGATCACAGTCCATGTCAAGAGAAAGGTCCTGGGAGCAGTCGTGGAGCTCGAGGTCATCGTTGCATTCTAAGTCGTCGAGCCATTCGAGTAAGTCCAAGTCCCACAGGAAGAAGAAGTTGAAGTGTGCTTTGATTTCACCTCATCCATTGGCTGATGAAATGAGGGAGCGTTGCCCCTCGAGGCCTGGATCTGCAGTTGAGCCAGCATTTTGTTTGGCTCCATGCCTCTCTGACTTTCTGGGAGATAGAGCAACCCCCCTCCCAATTGAGAGGATTTTATGAGGCCATAACCTCATTTCTGGGCATCCTCTTCCCTCTGGTGTGCCTTTGCATTTCGGGGGTTTGGGAGGGGCCCCTACTGGATCAACGCTGGTGGCTCCGGCACAAGTCAGGCTCCAAGGATACATATATGGATCCAGATCGTCGCTAGTCGCACCACCTTGACCTTCCCTAATCCCGAGCAGACGTTCCCAGTGCCGCCAGCAGATATCTCTGACACCATCCCCATTCTCATACCCAACTCCGATAAGGAGCCAAAGAGGCTTCATCTGATGCTGGTAATTGAAACGATGAGGGTTAATACTTAGGGTGCACCGATGAGTATATAATTAATACAATGTTTACAAACAGTATACTGTTCCACTCCACCTCCAGTGGCCCACCGTTGAAGCCACTAATATACAAAGGATACATAAATCAGTGGAAGGAGTGGAATAATAATCAATATCCAACAATCAAATATTGCAGTCCAAGAAAATATTATCCAGAAAAATCTCTTCCAAATAGATTCCTTTATTTTTTCCAAATATTTTCAAATATGATGCTCCAACAAATTCTCAGAAGTCCAATCAGTTGATTAAACAAATTTAAATAACCACAGCCAACGTGTTTCGTCCCTCTTGGGACCTCATCAGGGCTGTAGAAATAAAAGAGAACATATCACTAATGAATACATTAAGAGTCTCTACTACCAGTGGTAAAATTAAAACAAAACAAATGTATATATATTATTTTTATACGCATACTATTATAATAACCTGCCTATATAACAATCTAAAATATGAAAGATTTACCCAAACCAAAATCACATAGTTATTACAAAAAGCATAGCCCATTAAATCATGTTCTATATGCTTACAATCATAATTCTTGATTTAACGCCAATATTTATTATGCTACCCTAGTATTATTCATCCTATTAGCATTCATTAGATCAGATTAGATCAACTGCTCTGAACATCGATATTATTAACTACCTGAATCTGGCCTAATTATCGCGAATATCAACTATACAGAATGATGTATCACATACCTCCTAAATATTATTGCGTCAATATATGTATCAATCGTGGAGGGATGCTAGTACTCATAGAATATCCATTCTCTTCAAAATTAAGTCGCTTCTTCTTCCAATGAAAATTTTAGAGTTTTCTTAATATATAAAACATAATGTCTAATTAGACTCCAATCCATAATCTATAGCCTAATATCATGACATTCATCATGGTAACAGTGTCTCCTAGAATGCTTAACCTCACCTAGATCCAAGTCCGTTCCCCTCTTATCTAGAGTATTTTCCACCAAACGAATCCTCAATAATAAAACCAATGCCTCAATGAAAATCTAAGGGAGGACATAATCAATATTCCTTCCTGAGCCTATTAAAAGAAACTTTCCAAATATAACAGAGCACTTGCCCAAATAAGCATACCTTACTGTCTACGCCGATTCGTTCCTGATAGAATCCGCTTGAATGCGTGTTTCCCACCACTTCGTTTTTAAATGTATAGTGCACCAATCACAATCTCTGCTGGTTAACCCTTCAATTTACATATATTATAGGTTGCTCCCCATCTGGTCAGCACGATACCGACCTATCGGGTTTAGCATATTATCAGTCCTCTCCTTACGTTTTAAACTAATACATTTCCGCCTCATTGACCTATCAGAGGCGTCGCTACTACAACAGACTTCCGTGCACCAAGAAACCGTGCACGGTCCCATTATCATGCTCTACCGGCTACCCACACGGAAGCAGCCAATAGCGAGCTAGCGTCAATTGCGAGCATGTTTCCTATGTGGTGAAAAACACCGTATTAATTAACTTTTTGTGCTATTTGCATGCTCGCCCTCATTTTATAACCTGGTGCATTTATCACAATTATGTAACAATCACAATCTCTACTGGTTAACCCTTCGATTGCGCACGATATCAACCTATTAAGTTTAAAATGCTATCAATCTTACGCTTTGAACGGCTGTATTTCTGCCATATTCAAAGCATGCGCGGTGTCTTGGCGCATGGAAGTCTGTTGTAGTAACGACGCCTCTGATAGGTCAATGAGGTGGAAATGTATTTGTTTAAAACGTAAGGAAAGGACTGATAATATGCTAAACCCGATAGGTCAGTATTGTGCGGACCAGATGGGAAGCAACCTATAATATATGTAAATTGAAGGATTAACCAGCAGAGATTGTGATTGGTGCACAATACATTTAAAAACGAAGTGGTGGGAAACACGCATTCAAGCGGAGATACCATACCGGTAGTGGATGCTATCAGGAACGAATCGGCGTAGATAGTAAGGTATGCTTATTTGGGCAAGCACTCTGTTATATTTGGAAAGTTTCTTTTAATAGGCTCAGGAAGGAATATTGATTATGTCCTCCCTTACTATGTTTTTTTTAGATTTTCATTGAAGCATTGGTTTCATTATTGAGGATTCGTTTGGTGGAAAATACTCTAGATAAGAGGGGAACGGACTTGGATCTAGGTGAGGTTAAGCATTCTAGGAGACGCTGTTACCATGATGAATGTCATGATATTAGGCTATAGATTATGGATTGGAGACTAATTAGACATTATGTTTTATATATTAAGAAAACTCTAAAATTTTCATTGGAAGAAGAAGCGACTTAATTTTGAAGAGAATGGATATTCTATGAGTACTAGCATCCCTCCACGATTGATACATATATTGACGCAATAATATTTAGGAGGTATGTGATACATCATTATGTATAGTTGATATTCGCGATAATTAGGCCAGATTCAGGTAGTTAATAATAATGATGTTCAGAGCAGTTGATCAAATCTGATCTAATGAATGCTAATAGGATGAATAATACTAGGGTAGCATAATAAATATTGGCGTTAAATCAAGAATTATGATTGTAAGCATATAGAACATGATTTAATGGGCTATGCTTTTTGTAATAACTATGTGATTTTGGTTTGGGTAAATCTTTCATATTTTAGATTGTTATATAGGCAGGTTATTATAATAGTATGCGTATAAAAATAATATATATACATTTGTTTTGTTTTAATTTTACCACTGGTAGTAGAGACTCTTAATGTATTCATTAGTGATATGTTCTCTTTTATTTCTACAGCCCTGATGAGGTCCCAAGAGGGACGAAACACGTTGGCTGTGGTTATTTAAATTTGTTTAATCAACTGATTGGACTTCTGAGAATTTGTTGGAGCATCATATTTGAAAATATTTGGAAAAAATAAAGGAATCTATTTGGAAGAGATTTTTCTGGATAATATTTTTCTGGACTGCAATATTTGATTGTTGGATATTGATTATTATTCCACTCCTTTCACTGATTGATATATCATCTGATGCTGTCTCTGGTGCAGACTGGAGCCATGCTTTTTAGGCAGGACCCTAAGCCCTACACTTATGTGCTAGGATTCGGGAGCATTGGGAGAGGTCGCTGGACCCTGAGGAAAACCAGCCTTATAAAGATCAACTGGACTGGGCTGAGGATCTGGGTGAAGCCAGTGGACAGGATACTTCTACAGATACGGGTATGCTTTCTCCCCCCTACCATGTCAACCAAGGAGGGAGCTTCAGTGAGGTTACTCTATTGTCCCTGGGTGTCAGTTCCTAAAATCCATATGCCATCACAAATACTGCAAAGTACAGGCAATAGTTTACCATCAATGGGCAATGTGTCCAGGCTCTGATGGACACTTTTTTCAGTATGACAATGGTAAGTAGTCAGCTGCGGTCCCTGGAGAAGGTGATATCCAATGTATTTTACCAGGTTGGGCTGGCTGACAACAGTGAGGGTCATTGTCCAGTGGCCCTGTTCACATTTGAGTGGGGTCTCAGGTCTTCTGAAGATGAGCCATGCCTGTGGACCTTTTGTTAGGTAATGACCTTGAGCACAATACCTGGAAGGAAGTGAAGCTTAAGGCTCACCTGGAAATGTTCAGGTTGCCTGAGTGGATATGTGCTACCCCCAGGTCCAAGGCTGCCCAAGATGGGAGTCAAGAAGGGTTGGAAAAATGGTCCAGCCAGCTGCTTAGAAAGGGAAGGGCAGAGGGCCTAGGAAACCAACTCCTGAATGTATCCCAGCTGTGGTGGCTGCGCCGGAAACCACTGAGGAGGACATTGTTTCCCTTGGTGAACTGTCAGAGCTTTCTTGATGACAAGTGGAAGGATGCCCCACCAAGGAGGAGTTTTTTACAGAACAGAGATAATACCCAACCTGGAAGGGCTAGAGGCGACAGGACAAAGCCCAAGCAGCAATTGACGCTTCTTGGAGTTCTCACATTTACTGGGAGGATAACCTCCTTTACAGTGAGCCTAAGGCTTCTGTGCATGGGACAAAAAGGGCCCTGGTAGTCCCCCAATGCCATAGGGACGTCCTACTGCAGCTGGCTCACGACATACCACCTGGCAGAACATGTTGGCTAAGACAAGACCTTTGCAAGGCTTGCCCCCTCTTTTATTGGTCTTGATTGGTCTTGATGAAGATACTCAGATGCTATCTGTAATGCTTGCTGCACCTGGCAGGCCAGTGTGATGACAAGTAAGAGGCTGAAAGCCCCCTTCTTCCCTTGCCTGTCACTGAGGGTGGGCATTAACATTGTTGGGCTTATGGATCCCTAGACTACCTCTGGTAACCGGTTTTTCCTGGTTCTGGTGGATCATGCCACAAGGTACGCAGAGGCCATTACTCTGATCCCAGCAACTGCACCTGCAGTGGGAAAGGCCCTAAAGGGGATTTTTACCAGAGTGGGTTTTCCCAAGGAAGTGGTGTCTGATAGGGGCACAAACTTAATGTCTGCTTATATAGAGTCAATGTGGAAGGAGTGTGGGGTGATTTACAAGTTCTCCACCCCTTACCCCTTACCATCCCCCAACCAATGGGTTTGTTGAGAGGTCAACAAGACCCTGAAGGGCATGATTAAAGGACTGCCTGAGGCTTTGAGGCATAAGTGGGATGTCCTCTTGCAATGCCTTCTCTTTGCTTACAGAGAGATGTCACAGGACGGGGTTGGCTCTAGCCTCTTTGAGCTGCTGTATGGTTACCCTGTAAGAGAACCTCTGAGTTTGGTAAATGAAGGGTGGGAGCAAGCTCTAAGAAGATTCCCTAGGATGTAGTTAGCTACATTATGGCCTTAAAAAGCCAAATGGCTAAGTTGTGGAAGCTTAGAAGCCAGTCATGAAGTGATGAAGCAGTGATATGATCAAAATTCTACCCCTGTGGAATTGCAACCTGGACAGAAACTGTTGATAAAGGAGCCCTGAGCCCTCAAAGACCGTTGGACTGGGCCCTATGAGATTGTAGAGAGGAAGGTGGAGGTCACTTACCTGGTGGACCTCAAGACCCCCAGGCTCCCCATCACCTATCTCAACCACACTTGTAGAGTTCTGAGCTCACTGTGGTGTTGGTGACAGATGGAGGGGAGGAAGAGAAGAGTGAACCCCTCCCTGACCTCTTAGCCTCCAAGGAGAAATATGGATCCCTGGAAGGTGTAAACCTCAAGACCCAGCTTCACGATTCTGACTCCTGAACAGCAGAGGGACTGCAACCAGTTGCTGGGGTAGGACTCATCTCTGCTTCCCCTCATCCCTGGGACTACCCACCTGTGTACCCATGGTATTGACACAGAAGACAGCCTTCCTGTCAAGAATAAAACCTACAGGCTGTCTGATAAAGTGCTGTAATTGGAGGTGATTGGACCTTCCAGTGGCCCCTGGTCCTGCCCTGTGGTGCTGGTACCAAAAGCTGTCCCACTGGGCATCACACCTGAATTCAAGTTCTGTGGGAATTAAATGGGCCTCAATTCAGTCACCAAGACTGATCCTCAACCCATCCCGCGGGCAAGTGAGCTGATCGATAGGTTAGGGGCTGCCCAGTTAATAAGTACCTTTAATCTTACATCAGGTTGCCGGCAGATTGCCCTAACTGAGTGAGCAAATTAGAGAACAGTCTTTTCCTCTCCAGAGGGCCACTATCAGTTTAGAGTGATGCCCTTTGGACTCAAACATGCCCCTACCACTTTCCAGAGGTTGGTCAACCTGGTTCTGGCTGAAATGGAGGCCTTCAGTGCTGCCTACTTGGATGCAGTGGCGGCTGGTGGAATTTGAAACTGATGTGCGAATGCAGAATGAATCAAGGTATGCAAGCGAGTGCAGGGAGCGAACCTGATGTTAATAAGGGGGATTCAGGGGGGGGTTCTCCCCCGTGAAGAAATTTTAAAAAAATTGGCATCTTTTTGGTGCGATTTTCAGCACTATTTCTGTGATAAATGGACTAAAACTTCAGTTCTTCTTGGCATTCATAAAAGAAAACTCATACATTATGTCAGAGAATTTCTGGGTTGCCAAACAAGTCTGACTTCTGAAGAGGGCTAGGGTACTAAGCAAGACTGCTTTGGCTCTACCCTTTCCAATAGAAAACACTAGTTAGTGATGTGAACAAGTTCAATGGACAAACCTGGGGTCTAGGGAGAGTCCCTCTCCTGAGAAATCAATTTAAAAAAGATTGGCAAATGGTGCATTTTAAAGCAAATGAATGCAGCGATAAAGCAAGGCTTATTAAGCAGTGGGAACGTATAGTCTTGAAATATTAAACACATTATAAACTGCCCAGTATCTTCTTGCATTAATTTGTTCAACAGTCACTATAATATGAAAATTGTTCTGCATGACAACTTTAGCCTTTTAAAAATGTATGCTTGCCCAGTGTCTTGCACTGCATGCAGCATTAACTTTGGAAAAATATGCTCTAACCAGACTTCGAGAGGCACCCACAGCTGCTGGCTGTAACCAGTCATACAGAAATATGTGCAGACAGGTCTTTAAGTGAGATAAAAAAAAGTGGGTGCTCCCCATAAAGGGACATGCTAAATACATTTCTGTGATTCCCATAGTGTGCCATCACGCCGGTATTTTGGTTTGGTTTCACTCTGAGATGTAATTTTATCCATATAAATGGCACAGCACCTGTGAGTGTTGTGATTGTGCGCGAAGCCCGGAGCGCGTGCTCCACAGTTGATGCACAGTACTAACGGAGCTATCGCATTTTCCTTCTCATGAAGATCTTATTTTCAACAATCCATTACCTTATCTCGCCGCCATTGATGATGCTGTAAGTGGAACGAGATAACATGCCTAAATTGTCAGAGGAGCGCTGTATCATCAAAATGACAGGATTATTAAAGAAAGATGAATATGCATAATTAAACATACGTGCGAGCCAAGAGATGTACACACACTCTTTTTCACTTTCTCTTTATCTCTGTCTCCCTCTTTTGATTGCTCTGTCTCTCTTTTAATCATTCTCGCTCCCTCCCTCCCGCTCACTCTACTCTATCTTGGACTTACTCTTGCTTTTTTTCTCTGTCTTGCTCGAATTCTCGCTTTCTCTCCCTTCTGTAAATCTCTCTCTTTCCCTCCCTTTTGTTTCGCTGTCTCTCTCTCTCTCTCTCTTTTGCACTCTTCTCCTGAGCATCTGTTTCCGGGCCTACCTTTATTGCCCTCTGTGCATCAAATGGATGATATCACCCTCCCTAGTTTGGAATATGACTCATGCACCCCACATTAAGACATTGTTTTCTTTTTTCCGTCTCCTCATAGTATGAGGGACAACATCGTCACAAAATAATAAACGTTGACCTTTCAATGAAATACTGACGTGTCTCCAAACAAAATACTCCAGGTGAAACTCTAAATCTTCTTTGAAGTGCCCATATCAAACTTTCAGAATAATAAAAACGCACTTCGAACATGGTGCTGCTTCGTCTTCTTATTTTAAAAGTACGAATGTGTGCTATGTTACACCTCAGCAGTTGTGCTGAATATTACTTGAGAACGCCGTGCCAGTAAAAACACGGGTGTCATGTTGACTGTGCAGCTGATGGTTGGTTGTTCATTATGAATTATTGAATGTATAATAGTTGAGGCTTTTCCAAGCGCCTTCAGCGGGAAAGTATATACAGGTACAATGTGGAGCTTGCAATGTTTATCAGGACAATGCAAGCAGATTTCAGCAAGGCTAGTTCCAAGTCATCTGTGATAAATGAGAAGATAAGGCAATCAGTGCACACCATGACACTCTGTGCAGCTAGTTAGGCACACTTCAGAACTAATTCAGGTGTGCTCACAAAGCTTATGAGTCTGGGGGAGGGGGGTGCGTCACATTAACTAAACTGTGCAGCAAAGAAAGAAAAGTTATACAACACATTCCGTGGTCTAAACACAGCTGTTTTAGTATTTCACCGCCATAACACAAAAGGGATCGCAATGTTATTCAAATAAATAGGTTTCTTAAGGCCATACATATTTCTCAGATCCTATTCAAAATGCCTAGCATATTTCCAGCGCCCCTTTATGTAAGCGCCCAGCAGCACACTCGGAAACTAAAGTGAACACGCTTTTTTCTTCCACTTATCTCGCAAAGAGATTCAACCAGTGCAAATGTTTTATACGTTTTAAATACGTCACTTGGTATGATTTTATCTACAATTTTCACTGACAGGAACTCAAACATGACTGGATGCCAGCACTCCCTAGTTTGTTTTCTTAGGCAACATATTTTTAACATAACTACTGCTGTTTCCCCGCGCCCCTTTACTGTCCCTATTAATTACCTAAAATATATATTTCCTGGCTGCTGATGAACTTCCCCTCGTGTGCGAATCAGAATATTGACATGCTTGTACATCACACAAGTGTGTCTATATCGCATTAAATAATCTATAAACATTGCTCTCTGGAAACTCTTCCCACCCCTCGGGCTCTTCCGCCTCACCTGTGTCTCCTCTCCGGCACTACACCAGAGGCCGCTGCTTCCTGAACCGAAGCCCCACGTGCAGGGCATTCATTCAACTACACAGTGCAAGTGCTCCCTTTAGAAAATGTATATGTTGGTTGAATTCCATGATTGGCTTATTTGGTTTACTATCAGACCCCAGTCAAGTGCACCAGGAGTTCCCAGGGCTTGTAGATCCAAATGCTGCTAGTGGGCTTGCAGCACTGGTTGTGCCACCCACAGAAGCAGCCCTGTAAAGTGTGTCTAAGGTCTGCCATTGCAGAACCTGCGTGCAGTCTGGTACTGTCATGCTGACTGGGCAAGTGCACCCACTTGCCAGTCCCTAAACCTTCCCTTTACTTCATATGAGTCACCCCTATGGTAGGCCCAAGGGCAGGGTGCATTGTAAGCATAAGGTAGGACAAACCCTGATGTGTGTGGCATGTCCTAATAGTGAATTACAGCCATTTTTGTTTTCACTATTGCAAGGCTACCTGTTCTCATAGGCCAGAATGGGCTGTTAGAATTGTTACATTCTATGATCCTAACAGACCCAGGGAACACGTTAGAAATTCGAGTTTAGTATGCCTGAACTCAGAATAATAAAATACATCTTTTAGTAAAGTTTATTTTAATATTCTGTGTTTGCAAATACCACTTTTAGAAAGCTGGTATTGGCTTGCCTAACCATTTCAGCCCGCCTCTGCTATGATGTGTATCTGCTGTCTGGTTTCTGTGAGTGACAGGGCTGGGGAATTCCAGGAGACAGGCTGGGGCAGCCCGGTGGTGAATAGAGAGATTTACATCCAGATGGGTGGGAGGAGTACACCTGGACTCTGAATAGGTCTGTGCTCTGCCACCACAATGCTGGCTCCACCTCGCGTGGAGCGTCTGATGTCTCTGCCCTGCACCCTGAATGAAAAGTCAGACATGTCAACAAAGTGCTCAGGAACTGGTTCTGGCTGGGCAAAGGCCGCTCTATCCCAGAGGAACAAAGGAATTAGGGGTATAAGTATTGGGACCCTGCTCCCTAGAAATTAGATCCTGCTTGACAAGAAGAACCTCTGCCTGAGGAGAAGGAACTGGGAAAGCTGTAAGGAGGAGTACTGTCCCTGACCTGGGGGATTGGCCTGCAGTGGTTGCCTTGCTGCTGAAGGAGAGGAGAAAGACTACAAAAGACTTTACTTCAACTTGTGCTTAAAAGATCTCCAAGGGCCTGAGTAGAGCTGGCCTCCTGTTAAGAAGTCCCAGGAACAAAAGGACTTCACCCCCAGCTTCCCCCTGAACTCTGCTGTGTGAGTGCTGCCCTTCCTAGAGTGCTGGAACCAGTTGTGGGGTCTCTGGAAGTTGTGCCTGCTGTTGGGAAGCTGGCCAAGAAGAAAGAAACCAAAGATCTCCACTTTTTCACGCACAGCCGGCTTAGCGAGAAAATTTCAGTCGCACCGCTCGTTAGCGTGCAGAATTTTATCGTTGAGGAAATCGTCGCAGAGCCTGCTGCCGCTGAGCCAGATCAGCGCTGGAAAAATCGTCGCCCCGCTCATTAGCGGGCCGAATTTGATCGCTGCGGACCTTGCCGCACAGCCAGCCAAGATCCCCGCTCCGCCTGTTAGCGGGAAGAATTTTATCGCTGCGAACTTCGTCGCAGAGCCTGCTGCTGCTGTGTGGAATCATCGCAGAATAGCCAAGATCATCGCACCGCTCGTTAGCATGAGGAATTTTCTCGCTGCGAAAATCGTCGCAGGCCCAACCAAGATAATCGGTGGTGAAATTGTCGCCCCGCTCGTTAGCGGGACGAATTTTGTCGCATCGTGCCTTAGCGAGTAAATTTCTACCGGATAAGCTACGCCTTGATTTTCAATGCCGGAGCGCCGCTAAGAACTTTTTATCGCATCACCAGGTACTGTGGGTTAAAACTGACGCTAAGGTGAATGATTTTGTCGCTAACCTAAGAACTCTTTCTGAAATCAAATTCTTGAACTGTGTATGTCCTTTTTGTCGTTATTTGGTCTTGTGCTAAGTCCTTATATAAAATATCACAATTTTTTTTATAAATCTAGTGTGGTGTCAATTTGTGATGTTGTCACTAAGTTACTGTATATGGTCACAAATGCTTGACCTATAACGCTCTGAGATAAGCCTTGTCTGCTCGCGCCAAGCTACCTAGAGGGTGAGCAGGGGTTCTTTTAGGAGTATACCCCCTTACCCTGACTGGAGGAGAGGGGGTCCCTGCTTGTCACAAGTACCTACCTATGCCAACCAGAGATCCCCAATTCTAACATTGGTGGTCAGCGGTGAGGATCCTGAATTTGCATTTGTGATTCATGGACAGTGATTGGTGAACACCACTTAGTGAGTTCAGACCATAACGCAGCCACATACTTTTTGATTTTTGTTTGCCAAGAAATATCCATTTTTGAAAGTCATGCTTGGTTCAGTCAATGGGGAGAGGGCAGCATCTGTAGTTTCTGACATTGAAGGAGTAGAATGGGAAGATGAAAAACTAGAGGACTACACATTAGCCCAGCTGAAGGGCTTCTGCAAAAAGTTTGGAGTATCCCAGTCTGGGTGTAGAAACAAGTCCCAATTCCACAAGGCGCTGAGGGCCTGGATTGAGTCAAGGGCACCTGAGGATGTGGTGGAAATTGAACCAGCAGACAGCATTAGTGGGTTTGGCAGAGGCCTGTCGCCAGAGGAGTTGGCAGACAGGAAAGAAACCTGAGCACATGAAACGGAGATGGCAAAACTTAAATTGAATGGGCAACTGGAGCTGGAAAGCAAAAAACTGGCTCTGGAAGAGAGAAGAATGCAAATTGAGCATGAAGCATGGTTGAGGGAGATAGAGCTGAAGGCTTAGAGAGTAGAGCCCCCTCCCTCTGGTGGCAGCCAGCACACCATCAGTGCAGGTAGAATCAAGGGTGTACATACCAAAAGATGTGGTAAAGGAATTCTTTAAAAATTATGACATAGGGCAGTGGTTCAAGGCCTATGAGGTAGCCATGTCTTCCCACCGGGTCCCTGAGAAAGATTGGGGAGCGGGGTTGTGGGGACGGCTCCTTAGTGAGGGGCGGGACACACTGCTAGACTTGCCTTCAGATGTTTATAATTCTTATCCCCATATGAAGGATGCTTTGATGTCTAGGTATTGGTTAACTCCTGAGTTATATAGGCAAAGGTTCAGGGGTTGCACAAAGATTCCTAACAGTACGTATGTTGAGCATGTAACTTTTTTCTGCAGAGCACTGGATGGTTGGGTGAAGGGTAGCACAGTTGGTGATTTTCAAGGGCTTCTTGATTTAATTGCATGGGAGCACTTGTCCAGTAACTGTTTTCCTGAGCTACGCCAGCACCTGATTGATAGTAGGCTGACTAACCCTAGGAAGCTTGCTGAGGAGGCGGACCGCTGGGTCAGTACCAGGGTCCACAAAGGTCAAGTGGGAGACTCGGCCAAAGGTGGGCAGGGTCCCCAGCAGAAGAGTGGGGGGGACAAGGGTAAACAGAGGGAGTTCCAAAAGAGGCCCCAAAGTAATCCTCAATGGAACCAAGGGAAAGGTTCTCAGCCTCCCCCCCAGAAGCCGACCGGGGCCCTGACAGGTCCCCCTGTTCAAAGAGGGCCCCTAAAATGTTACAAGTATGGTAACCTGGGTCATTTTGCTCCCAAGTGCCCCCTAGTTGGTAAACCAGCACCCCCTGGTGCTCCACCCCGGCAGATGGCTAGTGTAGCCTTGGGGAGGAGAGGGCAATCCAAGGTGGGTGGGGTCCCGCAGAGATGTCCCTTGTCTCATTAGGAGACTGTGAGGTGGTCCCCAAGACTAGGGGTGGGCGGAATTTGCAAAATCCACTGTCGCAAATTATCGCGAAAATGTTAAAAATTATCGCGAACACGCGGAAATATCGCGAAGATGCGGAAGTTTTTTTCCCGCATGTTCGCGAGATTTTCTGCATGGTTGCGGCTCGCCAACTTACCCATGTGGTTGCTCGCGGGCGCGGCCATCTTGTTTTCAGTTGTCTCGCGGTGCATGATTTGAGAAGAAAGACGTGATCGCGCGACGCATGACGTCACTGCGGGCGCGAACTGTCGCGAGACAGCGCAAATGGCTAAAAACAATACAACATCTCATGGAGAACGCGACCGGATCAAGAAAACTTGCCGGCGAACGCAGGGATTCAGGTAAGGCGATCGCGTGCGCGAAAATGTATTATTTCACAGCGCGAGCAAGAAAAAATTATCGCCAAGCTGCGGAATGTGGAAATTTTGACATTTTCGCGCTCTCCGCGGAACGCGAAAGTGTCAAATTATCGCAATTTCCGCGAACGGAACGAAATTTTCGCCCAGGCCTACCCAAGACCAAGCTGCCTGATAACACTAAAAAATACAGGCAGTGGGTGACCATCAATGGCCATAGGGTTGAAGCTCTGAGAGATACAGGAGCCAGTGTGACAGCTGTCAAGTGTCACCTGGTGTCTCAAGAGCAGGTGGTCCCAGGAGCATTCTATCCGGTTGTTGCCGCTGACAACACAGAGAGTCACTGCAAGGTGGCTCAAGTTCCCTTTGAGTGGGGGGGTTTCTGGTACTCTTCAGGTAGCTGTGATGCCCGCCATGCCTGTAGACTGTCTGTTAGGGAACGATTTGGGGAGCTCACCTTGGGCTAAGGTGGAGCGGAGTGCTCACCTGGAGATGTTGGGTATGCCTGATTGGGCGTGTGTCACCACACGGTCCATGACAGCAAGTAGAGGTGCTCAAGAGGTCCTGGAGCCTGAGAGGGAGATCCAGGGACTGGCCTTAGAGAGAAGAGGCAGGGGGCGTGGGAAACCAGCCCCTGAAGTTCCCACGGTCCAGGAGGAGGCAGACCTTGAGGGGGATGCCCTGGAGCCTACAGGGGAACAGATAGCTGAACTGGAGGACCTGCCTGAGTTGACCCATTGGCGGCAAGAAGGAGGCCCCTCCAGGGAGGAATTCTGCAAGGCGCAGAAAGAATGCCCTTCTCTCGTGGGTATGCGGCAGCAGGCTGCAGACCAGGCCGCAGGTGATCAGTCTGGGTCACATTTCATTTACTGGGAGAACGACCTCCTGTATTCAGAACCTAAGGTTGCTGAGCCTGGGTCAGCCTGTGTGCTGGTGGTACCCCAGAGCTTCAGAGCCTTCCTACTGGGGCTGGCTCACGATGTGCTATTGGCAGGACATTTGGGGCAGGACAAGACCTTTGAAAGGCTTGTCACCCACTTTTATTGGCCTCAAATGCGCAGGAGTTCAGACTCTCACTGTAGGACCTGCCAGACTTGCCAGGCAAGTGGAAAGAGTGGGAGGAAGCAGAAGGCTCCTCTCCAATCTTTCCCGGTGGTCAGTACCCCCTTTGAGCGAGTGGGGATTGACATTGTGGGGCCACTGGACCCCAGGACCGCCATGGGCAACAGGTTAATCCTGGTGGACCATGCCACCCAGTACCCGGAAGCCATCCCTCTGAGGACAGTGACGGCCCCCGTGGTGGGACAGGCACTGATGGGAGTTTTCTCCAGAGTGGGATTCCCTCGAGAGGTGGTGTCTGACCGAGATACCAACTCCATATCCAAGTATATGAAGTCCCTTTGGCAACAGTGTTTGGTGTAACATACAAGTTTACCACACCTTACCACCCCCAAGGAAATGGGTTGGTTGAGAGATTCAACGGAACCCTTAAAGCCATGATAATGGGTCTTGAGGAACCTATGAGGCGTACGTGGGACGTCCTCTTACCATGCCTACTATTTGCTTATCGTGAGGTGCCACAGAAGTCTCTAGGGTTCAGCCCCTTTGAGCTTCTGTATGGCCACCCCGTGAGAGGACCTCTAAGACTGGTCAAAGAAGGCTGGGAGCAATCTCCCAGGAAACCTCCCCAGGATGTATTTAGATACATGCTGGCCTTTAGTAACCAGACTAGGCGTTTTAGAGAACTCGCTGAGGCGAATCTGGAAGCCAGCCAGGAGGAGATGAAGCGGTGGTACGACCCGAATGCCACAGGTTGAGCTTCAGCCTGGACAAAAGGTGTGGGTCTTGGCCCCAGGGGAGCCTTGTGCGCCCCAGGAGAAGTGGACCGGTCCCTTTGAGGTTGTGGAGCGCAGGAGTCCAGTTACCTATTTGGTGGACTTGCGGTCTCCCAGAAACCCCTTGAGGGTCCGACATGTCAACCGCCTGAAGCCTCACTTGAAGAGGTCCCAAATGGGCATGCTCTTGGCAACAGATGCTGGGATGGAAGAGGAGACCAAGCCTCTTCCTGACCTCCTGTCACCCCAGGAGCAAGATGGGTCAGTGGATGGTGTCATCCTCTCTTCCACCCTGACCCCTGAGCAACAGAATGATTGGCGCCAGTTGCTGGGACAATTTTCTGATTTGTTTTCCCTTATTCCCGGTGTCACTGATTGGTGCATCCATGATGTGGACACTGGGGATAGTACACCTGTGAGGCACAAGGCCTACAGGGTGACTGACAGGGTGAGGGCGTGCATCAAGGAGGAGGTTTTCAAGATGTTTGCACTAGGGGTAATTAAGTCCTCCAGCAGTCCTTGGGCCAGCCCAGTGGTCTTGGTCCCAAAGACTGCAGCACCGGGAGCCACACCCGAACTCCGGTTCTGTGTGGACTACAGAGGACTCAATGCAGTCACCAGGACTGACGCACACCCCATCCCCAGAGCTGATGAGCTCATAGATCGGCTAGGGGCTGCCAACTACCTCAGCACGTTTGATTTAACGTCTGGGTACTGGCAGATCGCCTTGACCGATGGGGCCAAAGAGAGGTCAGCATTTTCCACCCCAGACGGGCACTACCAGTTCCGGGTTATGCCCTTTGGGATGAAGAATGCCCCTGTCACCTTCCAGAGGTTGGTCAACCAGGTGTTGGCTGGACTGGATTCGTTCATTTCTGCCTACATGGATGACATCGCAGTGTTCAGCTCCACTTGGGAAGAACACCTGCGCCACCTCTGGGAAGTGTTGATGGCGCTGCGGAGGGCAGGCCTCACGATCAAGGCAAGTAAGTGCCAGATCGGGCAGGGTTCCGTGGTGTACTTGGGGCACCAAGTTGGAAGTGGCCAGGTGGCACCCCTACAACCCAAACCTTCCTGAACTGGGAGTCGCCCAAGACCCAAACCGAGGTGAGAGCCTTCCTAGGTCTCACCGGGTACTACAGGAGGTTTGTCAAGGGGTATGGCAACATTGTTGCCCCCTTGACAGCGCTGACTTCCCGGAAGCAGCCCAAGAAAGTGATTTGGACTGACACCTGTCAGAAAGCTTTTGAGGCCCTGAAGGCTGCTATGTGCACGGCACCCATGCTCTTGGCTCCCAACTTCTCCAAAGAGTTTATCGTTCAGACAGATGCTTCAGAGCATGGTGTGGGGGCTGTTCTTTCACAGATTAATGAGGAGGGCCTAGATCAGCCTGTAGCCTTCCTTAGCAGGAGATTACTTCCACGGGAACAGAGATAGAGTGCTATTGAGCGTGAGGCATTTGCTGTGGTCTGGGCACTGAAGAAGCTAAGACCATACCTGTTTGGGTCTCACTTCCGGGTTCAGACAGACCACAGGCCCCTCAGATGGTTGATGCATATGAGGGTGAGAATCCTAAGCTGTTGAGGTGGTCCATTTCCCTACAGGGGATGGATTTCACGGTGGAACATCGCCCTGGTACAGATCACGCCAATGCTGACGGTCTGTCCAGATTTTTCCGCCTTAGTGATGAGGAACTCCCTGGGGTAGGGTAGTTCTCCCCACATTTCAGCTGGAGGGGACACGTGTTAGACCTGGCACCTTGGCGTGAGTCTCCCTTCCACTTTTTGTTGCTGTGCCTCATGTGTTTGGCTAGTGTTAGCTGCTCAGAGCACTGTGCCACTGCCAACCAGTGCCACAGTGCAAGTGCTCCCTGTATAAAATGTATATGTTGGTTGGATTCCATGATTGGCTTATTTGGTTTACTATCAGACCCCAGTCAAGTGCACCAGGAGTGCCCAGGGCTTGTAAATCCAAATGCTGCTAGTGGGCTTGCAGCACTGGTTGTGCCACCCACAGAAGCAGCCCTGTAAAGTGTGTCTAAGGTCTGCCATTCCAGAACCTGCATGCAGTCTGGTACTGTCATGCTGACTGGGCAAGTGCACCCACTTGCCAGTCCCTAAAACTTCCCTTTACTTCATATGAGTCACCCCTATGGTAGGCGCAAGGGCAGGGTGCATTGTAAGAATAAGGTAGGACAAGCCCTGATGTGTGTGGCATGTCCTAATAGTGAATTACAGGCATTTTCGTTTTTCACTATTGCAAGGCTACCTGTTCTCATAGGCCAGAATGGGCTGTTAGAATTGTTACATTCTATGATCCTAACAGACCCAGGGAACACGGTAGAAATTCGAGTTTAGTATGCCTGAACTCAGAATAATAAAATACATCTTTTAGTAAAGTTTATTTTAATATTCTGTGTTTACAAATACCACTTTTAGAAAGCTGGTATTGGCTTGCCTAACCATTTCAGCCCGCCTCTGCTATGATGTGTATCTGCTGTCTGGTTTCTGTGAGTGACAGGCTGGGGAATTCCAGGAGACAGGCTGGGGCAGCCCGGTGGTGAATAGAGAGATTTACATCCAGATGGGTGGGAGGAGTACACCTGGACTCTGAATAGGGATGTGCTCTGCCACCACAATGCTGGCTCCACCTCCTGTGGAGCGTCTGATGTCTCTGCCCTGCACCCTGAATGGAAAGTCAGAGACATGTCAACAAAGTGCACAGGAACTGGTTCTGGCTGGGCAAAGGCCCCTCTACCCCATAGGAACAAAGGAATTAGGGGTATAAGTATTGGGACCCTGCTCCCAAGAAGTTAGATCCTGCTTGACAAGAAGAACCTCTGCCTGTGCTAAAAAGAGACCTCATCTAGGCCTACCAGTGCAAGGGGTTCGCCCTTCTCTGCACAGAGTCCTCAGACTATTGGGAAGTAGTTGGCACAGAAACTGGAATAGAAAATGCAAAGTTTAATAAACCTTCATGAAGTGGAACCACATTCACACAGCACCCTGTGGTGCCGAATGAATGTAGCACACAGAGTAGAAGAACCATGGGTCTTTTATACCCACACAGGGGCTGAAAAAGGCAGTACAAGCACACATAGGAGAATTACATACATAGATGGTCATACAGAAATGCACAGTCAACAGTAAAGGAGGAGCTAACAGTTGCTGACTCTCGTAGAAACAACCTGACAGCTACAGACTAAAAACAGATGCATGGACAGGTAGACTCTTCTGCGCATGTGCAGAGTAGCAGAGTCTAAGTATAGCCAATCCTTTAAACAAAGCACAAGGGTAAACAAAATGGCTGCCAGAAATACAAAATGGATTCCATAAAATGTACAGGATAGCCTCTAAATACCAGATGGATTCCGCTAACGCTAATTTAATCGCAGCCAATTTACGACAGACGACCCTTTTAGCGTTAGCTGAAGACATCTCCCATAATCCAGTAGGAAAACGAAAAATATGCATATTAATTAATTTTTCATAAATTTATCAATATCCTAATTCAGTGCTAGGTGGGCATTTCTCATTCTAAATATTGTTAAACGGGTATGTATAAGGTATAAGCAGAAGTACAAAGGGAACAGAGAATTGGGTCATACAGATAGCAGGAGAGAGTAATTACTATTATCAGAAACAGAACTATTAGCTTTCTAGTCCTAAGCAAATCCTAGAACCATCCAGTAAAAACATTTTTAAGGCTCCTATGCATTTCAGTTACCATCCATTTCAATATCAAAGTAGCTAACAGTACATATCTAATAAAACATTTTCGCTAGACTTTTCCAGTGTTTCCTTTACGAGGGCTAGAGTATCTATCATTATACCCAATACAAACATTAAAGCAGTCAGACATATTATTACACAAATGATCCTGGATCCAGAGGACCAGGAGGACTACACAGGACCATGACAATTAAGATGAAGAGCTGCAAAGGGCTGCTCCTCCTCAAAAATGGGACGACCAATGGAGTACATTTTCAACAAAAAAAGAAAAAGAAGTCCTTAGGAAATTAAAGCCGCTGTACATCCAACCAGAGGGGAGTCTTCTCCCTGTGTCCGTTTGAGCCTCACAGGCAGGCTCTTATTGTTCCCACGGTGGAGCTGCACAACTCGCAACTCAGGAATCACAGCCCAGTTTCAAAGGAAAAGTTTCTTCTGTCAGGATAGGGCAATCACCCACCAGGGCAAATGCTCTCAGCGATCCTGTCCAGTGTCTCAGGCAGTGCACCAGTTTTCTTTATCTCAATTTAACAGGCACCAGAGACACAGCACCTGTACCCTGAACTCAAGTCCTTCCCTAACTCCTGTATTGCTCTGCTGGCACACTGCTCTTTCGTTGGGGCCATAGATTGCATTCAGCGTGGCCAGGTATCTTTTGACCAACAAAGGTGAAAACTTTACAGCCACTTTGGGACCAGGTTTCAGAGGCCTGATGCTAGGATCTCTGAAGCAACCCTTGTTTCAAAGGGGGTTACCTCAAGCAAAAACTTTCTTGCCTTCCTGGTCGGTCTGTGACTCTCGGCTGGGCATCAAAAACTTGATCCACAATTTCTCCTTTCTGATTTGTGACCTCGTCTTTCGCCCAAGACAGTGGCAGGGGTACACACTTCACATCCCAGTGCTTCCGGCCTTCTACCTTCACTGAGGTCCTGGTTGCCAGCAATGCCTGTGCTGGTTACCTTCACTTTGACTTCAAGCTGGACTGGTGCTGACTCTCCAAGCTGGATCTGATGTCCGTGCCCCTCTGGCAATGGTTGTAAAGCAGCAAATATCTATTGGTGGACAGAACAAAAGGTCTTTAGACAAGGCACAGAAATAATCTATCAACAGAGAGGATAGTCTCAGAATACTTCCTAGTCTAGGGACGCCCCATATATTAACACGGCACCCTGGAACCACGTTCATCTATGTGAGAGTAAATAAAACAACAGCTTGAACCTATTGGCAAGTACAAAAAGGAACTCTTTGGTGAACTGACAAGAGTAATACGTCACCCAATCCCAAGCAGCCAAGGAAGTCTGTGTTCATTTTCTAAATTCTGAGGAAAAGAGAAAAACAATACAGACATGCTCCAAATCCTTACATCTGTATATTCCTATCTTAATCATCTAAAGACCCTCAAGAAAAAAGCAAATGTTCTACACTTTTACTCATAGACTTTGCATTACTTGTACAGGACTGCAGACACTTCTAAAATGATTTCTCTTAATAAAAGCACCTACATTGTATGCTTAGGACCGTGCTCTCATGTTATAGGAGCAACAAGAAAATCTAACACTGCTAATTTAACAAGGATTCCTATTACATAAAGAACTAAAAACTTCAACATAATGGGTACATTTTCTCCAACAGAACATCTTGTGACACACAGACTCCTATAAAACAATATTTTCCTCAAAAATGTTTGCTAAGGATCACATAGGCATCTTCCCTGCATTCTACTTTTCACAATCCAAACTATGCAACATCAGCTCTAGTAAGGACTGTCAGTTTATTTACACAGACTAGCCAATAAAAACTAGCAATGCCCTTGCAAAACTGTATGTAGCATGAGAATAACAAACAATAGTGGTGTTATCACCTGAGAATTTTAGAACAAAAACTACCCACAGCTAGTTCCCAGCAATCTAGCTACTCATCCTCTCATAATTCCATCAGAGAGGATGGGTAGTAACATAGCAAAATATACTTATTCATTTTATTAATGCTAATAATGTTTAAAACAGTATTACTGAATAGCCAATTAAATGTCTCATGGCTATTTCACAGACAGTTTAGACAGGCTCAAAAGAAATTAAGAAAAAGAGAGAGAACACATAAATTTGCCTACCCTTAATTTGTAGAGGAGCTAGCCTCATCCCCCATTTTTGACAGTAGGAAACCTGTAACAGGTTTCATTCTGTCAACACTATCAACCCCAATTTGTAGCAACTGGGCATAAAAAAAATCTGAGGAGCGAAATAGCACATTGAGCTAGCTAAAGAACATAGTCCCTTAGCAAATGTAGTAGTGTAACATGAGGCCGTATGAATGCAAACTAAATCCCATTGTTTCCTGAATTCAGCCCTAAAAGCATGAGTGGTATATATATATATGGCAGAGCCCTTGTCTTGTTAAAGAGAGGTCACATATACCATTATACTATGTTCATTGAGTGCACAAAAACATGCTTTTGCCAAAAAAAAAAGGTAAGCAAAACCTCTTTCTTTCCCTGCCCTGCCATTTCGTCGTTCAAATGTCGAAATGTCAAAGCTCATGTTAAGCCGGGCCCTGCTTCTAAATGTAAGACTCGGCCTTTAACCTATGCAGCTGTTCCATCTTGTATACAAGGTTGTCATGCAGTCGTACAAATTCAAAGTGACCATGAAGACTGATAGCACGACAGCAAACCCACTGCAATCCTGCCCACCAGCAATTCAGAGGTAAGCTTAATAACTTCTGCCAGTTTTTGTACATATGTATATTTGTAAGCAGTGTGCCAAATGCTTGTCTAGCAGTATAGATGTCAGCTATTAAGTCTATGCTTACATATGTGCATTTACTGGAGCCTAAGGCAGTTTAAAAGCTGCCCTGAATGGAGAAACCTCATTTAAATAGTGAATTTCACTCAATTTCGACTTTGATGTTTAGGGCACTTAAAAATAAATATCCTGCAATGTTTTTGCATAATAGTCATCCCCAGAATGTCCTCTACATATTTCAGAGATGTGGCATCAGAAACGTATAATGTATACCCTTATAAAAATAAGTTTTATACGCATGGTTAAAGTGACATTTCACATGTAAGTGACCCCCTATTGCTGTATAGCACGGCTTAAATTCAGTTTGGATGCTAGGAGGGCACAGCATCATGATTAGGCATTATGAATAGTAAAAAACGAATTTAATGCACGTATGTTAAATAAGAAAATTTATATAATCAAAAGAATTTTTTTTTTTTTTTTTTATAAATCTAATCAGTTTGATGAGTCCACATATGAAAATCGAGCTGCATTCCTTGCCTATCATATTTAAACACAGTCATTCACAGCCCTAAGAACAGAAACTTAACTTGAAAGTCTGCGCCACTTTTAAAAGACAGTCATTATTATTTAACATTAAAAACCACTCTTATCCTTATTTAAAAAGGCATTAAGAAAATAAATCCCTACTGTCAATCTGTCCTCTGTTTATCAAAAATAATGAAACTACATTTCTAACTTTGAAAACAGCAGTCTGAAATGCAGGATTTTTACTCCGTGTTTTAAGAGGTAGTAATTTCAGCTGTTTTCTGTGGCCCGAGTCAGAAATAGAAATAGTCCTGCTGACACAGCTGTTTGACACGTAAAGGCGTCGAATTCACACGCCTTTCAAGTCAACCTTTCAAGCCAACACAAATCTGTCGTTCTGTACTGGGTATTCAGGTCTGCAACAACCAATTCACTCAGATAATGTGAATGCCTTTTAATACCTAATACAGAAGGATAAATGCTGTGACATTTTGTATCTTAATTTAATCTATTGTAAAACACACAATTCCGTTTTTTTTTTTTTAGGCCTTTAATCCCCATATAAAGAATATGAAAAAGGAAACCTGATTTCCTTTAAGGAATCAAAGGCATACTTATACACTGCCAAGGAAACAGAACAGGATTTAGCTAGTGCGATATTAGAAAAATTCAGGTCACCTTTTTGCAGGGGCTACAAATCATAATGGTTCCATAATATCCAATTTGGAAACATATGACCGACGGCTGCCTGTCTATAAGAGAAGGGCAGTCATGGCTAACCACAGGTGACACATATTTTAGTCTTGCATAACTTTTTTTTTTTTGTATTCATCTCCAATACCAATTAGACATACACTGATAACGTGTTGTCTGCCATTTTGACAGCATGATAATGATAATATCATATCTGTGGAATTTAGTAATTTTGAACAAGTTCCAGCCAACTGCTGCGCAAAGATAGACGTCGTCACGACCATCTCCTTACCTCACAGGAGAACTTGTACTAGTATTAAAATAGAATTGTCAATACGACACAAAAACAAAACATATATAAAATAAAAATACATATGCCAAGCCATCAGTATACCAAGCACAGAAAGCATAGACAAATTACAATTGCATATATAAATGAGCAGTGATGCACAATTACTGAACCTAAAGCTCAGAGTCGAACATTCTGGCCGGCTTAATTTGTCAGGTTTAAAATCAATAACTGATTTCCTTGCTTTACTCACCCCCATCTGACAGTAGGTCATCTTTATGAGGACCAGCTGTCAGCTGAACCGACTGTGTCGCTGCTGACACATAGGACCAAAGGGGTACACAAGGGGGTGGTGATGGACGGAGCATCAGAACCAATCAAACACTCACACCCAGTCAACAGATCTGGGTTTGATCCATCACCGTTCTTTAGCCCACTCTGCCACCCCAGTTCAGACATGGCCATATGCAAATCAGTCTGACCCTGTGCCTCATGGGAACAGTCCAGCCCGAACTGCCAAGCCATGCCTTCCTTGGACCGGAAACAAGCTTCCTAGGACCGGTTTCTGGCATTTCAGCCGTCTTCAGCCAGGCTTGCTTGAATACAGTGGCAAAGTGAGCAAGGGACTCACGTCTGAGCATACCCTGCCAACTTATGGCGAACAAAGGGGTACACAAGGGGGTGGTGATGGACGGAGCATCAGAACCAATCAAACACTCACACCCAGTCAACAGATCTGGGTTTGATCCATCACCGTTCTTTAGCCCACTCTGCCACCCCAGTTCAGACATGGCCATATGCAAATCAGTCTGACCCTGTGCCTCATGGGAACAGTCCAGCCCGAACTGCCAAGCCATGCCTTCCTTGGACCGGAAACAAGCTTCCTAGGACCGGTTTCTGGCATTTCAGCCGTCTTCAGCCAGGCTTGCTTGAATACAGTGGCAAAGTGAGCAAGGGACTCACGTCTGAGCATACCCTGCCAACTTATGGCGAACAAAGGGGTACACAAGGGGGTGGTGATGGACGGAGCATCAGAACCAATCAAACACTCACACCCAGTCAACAGATCTGGGTTTGATCCATCACCGTTCTTTAGCCCACTCTGCCACCCCAGTTCAGACATGGCCATATGCAAATCAGTCTGACCCTGTGCCTCATGGGAACAGTCCAGCCCGAACTGCCAAGCCATGCCTTCCTTGGACCGGAAACAAGCTTCCTAGGACCGGTTTCTGGCATTTCAGCCGTCTTCAGCCAGGCTTGCTTGAATACAGTGGCAAAGTGAGCAAGGGACTCACGTCTGAGCATACCCTGCCAACTTATGGCGAACAAAGGGGTACACAAGGGGGTGGTGATGGACGGAGCATCAGAACCAATCAAACACTCACACCCAGTCAACAGATCTGGGTTTGATCCATCACCGTTCTTTAGCCCACTCTGCCACCATCATGCACTGGGACAGGTACAGACTAATTTGCATGTAGCCAGGTTCTGAGCTGGGATGGTGCAGTGAGCTAAAAAACGGTGATGGATTAAAACCATGATCTCTTGACTTGGTAAGAGTATTCTGCATCATTCAGAAACTCTGTCCATCACCACCCCCTTTTTCCCAAATCGATTTTATCCACACTCAGTGTGGGAGGGTATGCTCAGACGTGAGTCCCTTGCTCATTGCACCATCAGGATTCAGGCAAGCCGGGCCGACGAAGGCTGTGATGCCAGAAACCGGTCCCCGGAAGCTTGTTTCCTTCCCAGTATAAGAATTGGCTTGGTAGTTTGGTTTGCCCTGTTCCCATCATGCACTGGGACAGGTACAGACTAATTTACATGTAGCCAGGTTCTGAGCTGGGATGGTGCAGTGAGCTAAAAAACGGTGATGGATTAAAACCATGATCTCTTGACTTGGTAAGAGTATTCTGCATCATTCAGAAACTCTGTCCATCACCACCCCCTTTTTCCCAAATCGATTTTATCCACACTCAGTGTGGGAGGGTATGCTCAGACGTGAGTCCCTTGCTCATTGCACCATCAGGATTCAGGCAAGCCGGGCCGACGAAGGCTGTGATGCCAGAAACCGGTCCCCGGAAGCTTGTTTCCTTCCCAGTATAAGAATTGGCTTGGTAGTTTGGTTTGCCCTGTTCCCATCATGCACTGGGACAGGTACAGACTAATTTGCATGTAGCCAGGTTCTGAGCTGGGATGGTGCAGTGAGCTAAAAAACGGTGATGGATTAAAACCATGATCTCTTGACTTGGTAAGAGTATTCTGCATCATTCAGAAACTCTGTCCATCACCACCCTCTTTTTCCCAAATCGATTTTATCCACACTCAGTGTGGGAGGGTATGCTCAGACGTGAGTCCCTTGCTCATTGCACCATCAGGATTCAGGCAAGCCGGGCCGACGAAGGCTGTGATGCCAGAAACCGGTCCCCGGAAGCTTGTTTCCTTCCCAGTATAAGAATTGGCTTGGTAGTTTGGTTTGCCCTGTTCCCATCATGCACTGGGACAGGTACAGACTAATTTGCATGTAGCCAGGTTCTGAGCTGGGATGGTGCAGTGAGCTAAAAAACGGTGATGGATTAAAACCATGATCTCTTGACTTGGTAAGAGTATTCTGCATCATTCAGAAACTCTGTCCATCACCACCCCCTTTTTCCCAAATCGATTTTATCCACACTCAGTGTGGGAGGGTATGCTCAGACGTGAGTCCCTTGCTCATTGCACCATCAGGATTCAGGCAAGCCGGGCCGACGAAGGCTGTGATGCCAGAAACCGGTCCCCGGAAGCTTGTTTCCTTCCCAGTATAAGAATTGGCTTGGTAGTTTGGTTTGCCCTGTTCCCATCATGCACTGGGACAGGTACAGACTAATTTGCATGTAGCCAGGTTCTGAGCTGGGATGGTGCAGTGAGCTAAAAAACGGTGATGGATTAAAACCATGATCTCTTGACTTGGTAAGAGTATTCTGCATCATTCAGAAACTCTGTCCATCACCACCCCCTTTTTCCCAAATCGATTTTATCCACACTCAGTGTGGGAGGGTATGCTCAGACGTGAGTCCCTTGCTCATTGCACCATCAGGATTCAGGCAAGCCGGGCCGACGAAGGCTGTGATGCCAGAAACCGGTCCCCGGAAGCTTGTTTCCTTCCCAGTATAAGAATTGGCTTGGTAGTTTGGTTTGCCCTGTTCCCATCATGCACTGGGACAGGTACAGACTAATTTGCATGTAGCCAGGTTCTGAGCTGGGATGGTGCAGTGAGCTAAAAAACGGTGATGGATTAAAACCATGATCTCTTGACTTGGTAAGAGTATTCTGCATCATTCAGAAACTCTGTCCATCACCACCCCCTTTTTCCCAAATCGATTTTATCCACACTCAGTGTGGGAGGGTATGCTCAGACGTGAGTCCCTTGCTCATTGCACCATCAGGATTCAGGCAAGCCGGGCCGACGAAGGCTGTGATGCCAGAAACCGGTCCCCGGAAGCTTGTTTCCTTCCCAGTATAAGAATTGGCTTGGTAGTTTGGTTTGCCCTGTTCCCATCATGCACTGGGACAGGTACAGACTAATTTGCATGTAGCCAGGTTCTGAGCTGGGATGGTGCAGTGAGCTAAAAAACGGTGATGGATTAAAACCATGATCTCTTGACTTGGTAAGAGTATTCTGCATCATTCAGAAACTCTGTCCATCACCACCCCCTTTTTCCCAAATCGATTTTATCCACGCTCAGTGTGGGAGGGTATGCTCAGACGTGAGTCCCTTGCTCATTGCACCATCAGGATTCAGGCAAGCCGGGCCGACGAAGGCTGTGATGCCAGAAACCGGTCCCCGGAAGCTTGTTTCCTTCCCAGTATAAGAATTGGCTTGGTAGTTTGGTTTGCCCTGTTCCCATCATGCACTGGGACAGGTACAGACTAATTTGCATGTAGCCAGGTTCTGAGCTGGGATGGTGCAGTGAGCTAAAAAACGGTGATGGATTAAAACCATGATCTCTTGACTTGGTAAGAGTATTCTGCATCATTCAGAAACTCTGTCCATCACCACCCCCTTTTTCCCAAATCGATTTTATCCACACTCAGTGTGGGAGGGTATGCTCAGACGTGAGTCCCTTGCTCATTGCACCATCAGGATTCAGGCAAGCCGGGCCGACGAAGGCTGTGATGCCAGAAACCGGTCCCCGGAAGCTTGTTTCCTTCCCAGTATAAGAATTGGCTTGGTAGTTTGGTTTGCCCTGTTCCCATCATGCACTGGGACAGGTACAGACTAATTTGCATGTAGCCAGGTTCTGAGCTGGGATGGTGCAGTGAGCTAAAAAACGGTGATGGATTAAAACCATGATCTCTTGACTTGGTAAGAGTATTCTGCATCATTCAGAAACTCTGTCCATCACCACCCCCTTTTTCCCAAATCGATTTTATCCACACTCAGTGTGGGAGGGTATGCTCAGACGTGAGTCCCTTGCTCATTGCACCATCAGGATTCAGGCAAGCCGGGCCGACGAAGGCTGTGATGCCAGAAACCGGTCCCCGGAAGCTTGTTTCCTTCCCAGTATAAGAATTGGCTTGGTAGTTTGGTTTGCCCTGTTCCCATCATGCACTGGGACAGGTACAGACTAATTTGCATGTAGCCAGGTTCTGAGCTGGGATCGTGCAGTGAGCTAAAAAACGGTGATGGATTAAAACCATGATCTCTTGACTTGGTAAGAGTATTCTGCATCATTCAGAAACTCTGTCCATCACCACCCCCTTTTTCCCAAATCGATTTTATCCACACTCAGTGTGGGAGGGTATGCTCAGACGTGAGTCCCTTGCTCATTGCACCATCAGGATTCAGGCAAGCCGGGCCGACGAAGGCTGTGATGCCAGAAACCGGTCCCCGGAAGCTTGTTTCCTTCCCAGTATAAGAATTGGCTTGGTAGTTTGGTTTGCCCTGTTCCCATCATGCACTGGGACAGGTACAGACTAATTTGCATGTAGCCAGGTTCTGAGCTGGGATGGTGCAGTGAGCTAAAAAACGGTGATGGATTAAAACCATGATCTCTTGACTTGGTAAGAGTATTCTGCATCATTCAGAAACTCTGTCCATCACCACCCTCTTTTTCCCAAATCGATTTTATCCACACTCAGTGTGGGAGGGTATGCTCAGACGTGAGTCCCTTGCTCATTGCACCATCAGGATTCAGGCAAGCCGGGCCGACGAAGGCTGTGATGCCAGAAACCGGTCCCCGGAAGCTTGTTTCCTTCCCAGTATAAGAATTGGCTTGGTAGTTTGGTTTGCCCTGTTCCCATCATGCACTGGGACAGGTACAGACTAATTTGCATGTAGCCAGGTTCTGAGCTGGGATGGTGCAGTGAGCTAAAAAACGGTGATGGATTAAAACCATGATCTCTTGACTTGGTAAGAGTATTCTGCATCATTCAGAAACTCTGTCCATCACCACCCCCTTTTTCCCAAATCGATTTTATCCACACTCAGTGTGGGAGGGTATGCTCAGACGTGAGTCCCTTGCTCATTGCACCATCAGGATTCAGGCAAGCCGGGCCGACGAAGGCTGTGATGCCAGAAACCGGTCCCCGGAAGCTTGTTTCCTTCCCAGTATAAGAATTGGCTTGGTAGTTTGGTTTGCCCTGTTCCCATCATGCACTGGGACAGGTACAGACTAATTTGCATGTAGCCAGGTTCTGAGCTGGGATGGTGCAGTGAGCTAAAAAACGGTGATGGATTAAAACCATGATCTCTTGACTTGGTAAGAGTATTCTGCATCATTCAGAAACTCTGTCCATCACCACCCCCTTTTTCCCAAATCGATTTTATCCACACTCAGTGTGGGAGGGTATGCTCAGACGTGAGTCCCTTGCTCATTGCACCATCAGGATTCAGGCAAGCCGGGCCGACGAAGGCTGTGATGCCAGAAACCGGTCCCCGGAAGCTTGTTTCCTTCCCAGTATAAGAATTGGCTTGGTAGTTTGGTTTGCCCTGTTCCCATCATGCACTGGGACAGGTACAGACTAATTTGCATGTAGCCAGGTTCTGAGCTGGGATGGTGCAGTGAGCTAAAAAACGGTGATGGATTAAAACCATGATCTCTTGACTTGGTAAGAGTATTCTGCATCATTCAGAAACTCTGTCCATCACCACCCCCTTTTTCCCAAATCGATTTTATCCACACTCAGTGTGGGAGGGTATGCTCAGACGTGAGTCCCTTGCTCATTGCACCATCAGGATTCAGGCAAGCCGGGCCGACGAAGGCTGTGATGCCAGAAACCGGTCCCCGGAAGCTTGTTTCCTTCCCAGTATAAGAATTGGCTTGGTAGTTTGGTTTGCCCTGTTCCCATCATGCACTGGGACAGGTACAGACTAATTTGCATGTAGCCAGGTTCTGAGCTGGGATGGTGCAGTGAGCTAAAAAACGGTGATGGATTAAAACCATGATCTCTTGACTTGGTAAGAGTATTCTGCATCATTCAGAAACTCTGTCCATCACCACCCCCTTTTTCCCAAATCGATTTTATCCACGCTCAGTGTGGGAGGGTATGCTCAGACGTGAGTCCCTTGCTCATTGCACCATCAGGATTCAGGCAAGCCGGGCCGACGAAGGCTGTGATGCCAGAAACCGGTCCCCGGAAGCTTGTTTCCTTCCCAGTATAAGAATTGGCTTGGTAGTTTGGTTTGCCCTGTTCCCATCATGCACTGGGACAGGTACAGACTAATTTGCATGTAGCCAGGTTCTGAGCTGGGATGGTGCAGTGAGCTAAAAAACGGTGATGGATTAAAACCATGATCTCTTGACTTGGTAAGAGTATTCTGCATCATTCAGAAACTCTGTCCATCACCACCCCCTTTTTCCCAAATCGATTTTATCCACACTCAGTGTGGGAGGGTATGCTCAGACGTGAGTCCCTTGCTCATTGCACCATCAGGATTCAGGCAAGCCGGGCCGACGAAGGCTGTGATGCCAGAAACCGGTCCCCGGAAGCTTGTTTCCTTCCCAGTATAAGAATTGGCTTGGTAGTTTGGTTTGCCCTGTTCCCATCATGCACTGGGACAGGTACAGACTAATTTGCATGTAGCCAGGTTCTGAGCTGGGATGGTGCAGTGAGCTAAAAAACGGTGATGGATTAAAACCATGATCTCTTGACTTGGTAAGAGTATTCTGCATCATTCAGAAACTCTGTCCATCACCACCCCCTTTTTCCCAAATCGATTTTATCCACACTCAGTGTGGGAGGGTATGCTCAGACGTGAGTCCCTTGCTCATTGCACCATCAGGATTCAGGCAAGCCGGGCCGACGAAGGCTGTGATGCCAGAAACCGGTCCCCGGAAGCTTGTTTCCTTCCCAGTATAAGAATTGGCTTGGTAGTTTGGTTTGCCCTGTTCCCATCATGCACTGGGACAGGTACAGACTAATTTGCATGTAGCCAGGTTCTGAGCTGGGATCGTGCAGTGAGCTAAAAAACGGTGATGGATTAAAACCATGATCTCTTGACTTGGTAAGAGTATTCTGCATCATTCAGAAACTCTGTCCATCACCACCCCCTTTTTCCCAAATCGACACATAGGACCAGCAAGAACAATTTATAAAAAGGACAAAAATGCTTAAAATGAAAAACACACGAACATTTCTTTGGAAAGGTGTTATGGCAAAAATACATCTATTTCAACACAATTTATTTACCCTGATTTCCCACCTATAGCCATTTTAATGCACATATCTCACTTTTTTCCCTCTCATAATTATAACATTTTAATTTGTTTGCCAATCCAACTCACGTGTCTTGTCAGCCTTAAAACCACCCAGAACAATCCATGAATGATCCGTGGGCAGAAGCAGAAAAAATACAGTACACACAAAAGAGAGACATGTCCCATAACAGACAAAATAACACTTATAACTTTTAATCAGAAGACAAAACATAATACACAAAAATAAATTTCCATTACATTAACTGTTACCATCTTGTCAGTCAGCTTGCGACACTAGGCCACATTAATTTTAACTTTCTAAAAGTAAAATTACGTCACTGACATTCCATGTTAGCTTTGGGCCACAATTTCCACTGTAAAAATTAATTCTTAATTGGAAAATTGTTTTTATATAGGCATATAGCCCTTAAAATTTCAAGCAAGAGCATCATTTTACTTTTTGTCTAGGATTAATGCAACATTTTTTAAAAGTAAAAACAGTCTTCCATAGAAATTATTTCCCAAAGGCACTGCACCTTTTCTTTTTTTGTTTTCTAACTGGTCTTGCACAAAATAGGAACAAGGAAGGCTCCTTGAGTTTCTTTCCAAGGCTCTCCTGCTGCAAGCATTACACATTTTCATGTCAGAGAAGCTTTCTAAGCAGTGATTTCACCTCCTGGTTTACTCACTCCTATTTCTAGCCCCCACCTTACAGGCTTCAAGGTCAAAATCTGCCTCGCACAGCCCTGAAGCTGTCAAAGACAAAAAAAAGCCTTCCTAATCTAAACTGCAATAATTTGCCCTATGGAAAAATTAATTTTGATATACAATTTCTTTTCAGGGGGTCATAATTTTAGTTTCTATTCTCAGATTAGCAGGTTCAGCTTGAATCAGAAGCTACAACCATCTGGACCCAGCACATTGGCTCACTGAACCACCAAGAACACAAAGCTGCATAGGAACAATTTGCAAATTCGAAATACCCACAATTTTTCCCAAGCTAAACTTTTAGCCGGTCCCTAATTACTTTTCATTAATACTTTTGTACATTAAGGGTGTCATCAAATCACAGGGGTTGCTCTTTCTCTAACTACACCCCTCTCAATTTCCTTTTGCGACGCATTGATGGTGATGAGACCAAATTAAACTTACTCCTTAACAATTTCACTTCTCAGAATTCTTTCACATATTCACAGTCATTCAATCACATGCTTTTTCCAGTGCTAGCAACATCCAAAACACAATTTACCACACCACAACATTTAAACACACATTTAACCCACAGATCAACACTTAAGACAGAAACAAAAGACAGCCCACAGACTGTATTTAAACCAAACCATTTGTATATACTAGTTGCAAGTCATATTCACTAGATTTGGCTGGCAGAACACCAGGAAAAACGCTCTGCATCTCATCACTTATGAATGTTACTAAGTGCACAGACCAGGATCCTTTCTATGTACATATTTAGTTCCTCGGGGTACTAGTCACCAAAGAAGAAATACTTTTATGTACCTAAACCTAGTTAAGTATACCCTCTAGGGGAGCTGGCTAATTATATACAAAAGAAATGGTACATCCAAGAAAGCAACACATTCATTCATTCACGCACTTTTTTTTCTCCCACATTCATACACAATCAAACATCTCTTGTCTAGTCTTTCGCTTAAACATACATTGTTCCACATACTCAATCTTTCGTAAATCAAATGACCCATACATAGGCCAACGCAACTCAGGATCCTTACGCGTGTATTTATTCCATAATGTGCTGTGCAATATAGAAGAAAGACCATACTTAATATACATATCCCTATTAGGCGTCCCCTCGGGGGGGGGGGGTCCTGGTTGTGCTTCATCTAGTTTCAAATTCAAATTGGTACCACTACCAGAGCTACACCTCCTATGAAGTGTGCTAAAAACAGGCATGCCAAAAATAGTGCAGAATATGCAGTATTATAATCAAAGTAGCACTTAAGGTACCTTTAGTACTATGTGCCGTTCAAATCAATTCAGATAGAGAAAATTCTCCTCATTACCTGCCTATATAGGTTGCAACTTATATATATATATCATAACAAACCAAGTTGGCCAACACAAATCTCCAAATCCAAAAGCCACAGTAAGCGTTACTAAACTACCTTACCAATCCCAGGCATCAAAACCAACAGCAAGCGCCACAGAAGGACACTTACCAATCACTTGGTGTCCAGGTTCCAACTGCCAAGTTCTAAAATTGACCAAATGGTCACTGCACGGCGAATCAACAGAAGAGATCTCAGTCGAGGACCGGCACCACCTGGATGGTCAGATCAGAAGGAAAGGAAAAACGCCGTGGCTGCCAAGACTCGGGTCTTATTGGGCAGCGATCGCGTCCACAGCGAGATTCCAATCCTTCGTCGCGACCAATCCTTTGGGCATCCGAGTCACCGATGAGCCCCACATTGGGTGCCAATTTGCTAAAAAAAGACCTGAGCTAGGCCTACCAGTGCAAGGGGTTCGCCCTTCTCTGCACAGAGTCCTCAGACTATTGGGAAGAAGTTGGCACAGAAACTGGAATAGAAAATACAAAGTTTAATAAACCTTCATGAAGTGGAACCACATTCACACAGCACCCTGTGGTGCCGAATGAATGTAGCACACAGAGTAGAAGAACCATGGGTCTTTTATACCCACACAGGGGCTGAAAAAGGCGGTACAAGCACACATAGGAGAATTACATACATAGATGGTCATACAGAAATGCACAGTCAACAGTAAAGGAGGAGCTAACAGTTGCTGACTCTCGTAGAAACAACCTGACAGCTACAGACTAAAAACAGATGCATGGACAGGTAGACTCTTCTGCGCATGTGCAGAGTAGCAGAGTCTAAGTATAGCCAATCCTTTAAACAGAGCACAAGGGTAAACAAAATGGCTGCCAGAAATACAAAATGGATTCCATAAAATGTACAGGACAGCCTCTAAATACCAGATGGATTCCGCTAACGCTAATTTAATCGCAGCCAATTCACGACACCTGAGGAGAAGGAACTGGGAAAGCTGTAAGGAGGAGTACTGTCCCTGACCTGGGGGATTGGCCTGCAGTGGTTGCCTTGCTGCTGAAGGAGAGGAGAAAGACTACAAAAGACTTTACTTCAACTTGTGCTTAAAAGATCTCCAAGGGCCTGAGTAGAGCTGGCCTCCTGTTAAGAAGTCCCAGGAACAAAAGGACTTCACCCCCAGCTTCCCCCTGAACTCTGCTGTGTGAGTTCTACCCGTCCTAGAGTGCTGGAACAAGTTGTGGGGCCTCTGGAAGTTATGTCTGCTGTTGGGAAGCTGGCCAAGAAGAAAGAAACGAAAGATCTCCACTTTTTAACGCACAGCCAGCTTAGCGAGAAAATTTCAGTCGCACCGCTCGTTAGCGTGCAGAATTTTATCGCTGAGGAAATCGTCGCAGAGCCTGCTGCTGCTGAGCCAGATCAGCGCTGGAAAAATCGTCGCCCCGCTCGTTAGCGGGCCGAATTTGATCGCTGCGGACCTCGCTGCACAGCCAGCCAAGATCCCCACTCCGCCTGTTAGCAGGAAGAATTCTATTGCTGCGAACTTCATCGTAGAGCCTGCCGCTGCTGTGTGGAATCATCGCAGAATAGCCAAGATCATCGCACCGCTCGTTAGCGTGAGGAATTTTAGCGCTGCGAAAATCGTCGCAGGCCCAACCAAGATAATCTCTGGTGAAATTGTCGCCCCGCTCATTAGCGGGCCGAATTTTGTCGCATCGTGCCTTAGCGAGTAAATTTCTACCGGATAAGCTATGCCTTGATTTTCAATGCCGGCGCGCCGCTAAGAACTTTTTATCGCATCACCAGGTACTGTGGGTTAAAACTGACGCTAAGGTGAATGATTTTGTCGCTAACCTAAGAACTCTTTCTGAAATCATATTCGTGTATGTCCTTTTTGTCGTTATTTGGTCTTGTGCTAAGTCCTTATATAAAAGATCACTATTTTTTATATAAATCTAGTGTGGGGTCCATTTGTGGTGTTGTCACTGAGTTACTGTATATGGTCACAAATGCTTAACCTATAACGCTCTGAGATATTGTCTGCTCGCGCCAAACTACCTAGAGGGTGAGCAGGTGTTATTTTAGGACTGTACCCCCTTACCCTGACTGGAGGAGAGGGTCCCTGCTTGTCACAAGTACCTACCTGTGCCAACCAGAGATCCCCAATTCTAACACCAGTTTAAACAGAGGGACAGAGAGAGGCTGCAAGGCGAGAGACACCAGAGGGACAGGAGAAACAACGTGGGGGACTCTCCTGCATGAATTGGGGGGATTGGCATGTACAAAACAGGCAAAGAGTGAGGGATAGGGAGAGGGTCACATGGAGGGACCGGGTCAAAGAGAGGGGCAGACTAAGTGACTGAGAGACGGGGAAGAAAGGGCTAGAGAGAAGTTGTTTAACAAGCTGCTGTGTGCAGGTCATGGTTCCAGTATATCATCCTTGACACTAGACCTGCAAGTCTAACAACATTTTTGAGATTCTTCGAGGCTCGGGCATACAATAGTCTGGTGTGGAGGCAGGCTTTGTTTTTAAATCGATTCTTCCAGTAGGAAAATATACTGATGCTAAACTGAACCGTCAGACACCATTGACGACGCAAACCACTGTTCTATGCCCAACAAAATTAATTACATTAATTATTCCAAGGGATTGACTTGAGTCTAATTGCTGACTTGTAAATGTGCAGAATAGCCGGCAGTCACCTGCCAAATCCCCCCCCCCCCCCCCCCCGCAGGCCCTCCAGCAGCAGAGAGACCTTCAACCTTATGAACCAAAATTCTTCCAATTTATACAGTACATTATCCAGCAAAACCACAACGTGAACACTCCAGCAGGAACCAATGGTAGGGTCAGCTTCACAAAATGTACCTTCCATGTTGCAAAACAGATGTCATTGGTGCCCTTTGACATTTAGAAGCCTTATCTTATAGTGTGCTGCACAATCGATCCTTGCTGCGCTAACAAAGGCCAGTCTAGTATAAAGGAATACGAGAGGGCCTTCCGATTCCCAGTATGAATGTACCGTCTGTTTATGAAGAGCTGCTACGCCCATCCATAGTTTATCGTGTTCAAGTAACAAGAGCTCAAAATGTATTCCTTTAGGAACCGTCATCATGAAATGGTTGTTTTTGACCCGTTAAACTTCCCTTTAGCGCAATGCAGGAATCTCCTAACATTGGTAGATTAGTGGTTAAAAATAACGCGCCGAGAAGTCACTGGCTGTTCGCATGTGTACAGTACATGCCCGCTGACAATACAGCCGTAGACCGGGCACACCTGCAGAAGGCACCCAAGTGCCGAGACGTCTAATATATGCCAACCTCAGAGCATGTATTGCCAAATGAAGATAACCAGTAGAGGCTACACCGCCGACACCCATGTGCAAAGCAGCCTGCATGTGACGTCAAGAATCGATGCAGTACGGGTAGAAAACACAAAACAACTGTGTCAGGACAAGCCTGCTCGAACATGCAGAGCTGGAGCATGTTTCGAACAGCACACAGTTGCGGCTCGCGCTCCAATACTCGAGGCGGGAGGGGGAGTGTTGGTGATCGCGCGCGGCACGGGGGAGATTAAAATAAAGCATTATTAAACAAACTAAACTTACTGGGTCCTCTGCGAGTCCTCCTGGGCCGGAGTCCGACTTTCTGCGTTTTAGCCAATCCAGACATTGCTCCAGCAGCAGCGCCAGGATTGGCTTGAGCAGTAGTGCGCATGTTCTCGTTAGGGCTTAACATTTTTTTGTGACCAGCCCGAACATGCGCACTAGGCTGCTCATTAGAAGAGCAGCATGGAACAACCCTTGCTCTTCTAATGAGCAGCGCCTAGCGCGCATGTCCGGGCTGGTCGCAAAATTTTAAGCCCTAAACAGAGCATGCGCACACTTGGTGTGCGCTCCGCTGACCACCTGATACATTTTATGGTGGATGTCAATCAGAAACTTTCAGCTAAACTCCTGTAGTGCTGCCCCGCCCCCTTTTGAGCCGACTGACTCCGGCGGCCTGGGATAGATTGCATTGTGTGAGTGAGAGAGTCAGAGAGAGTGACTGCAACGCTCAACTCGAGTGCGGTGCCGGCCTCAAATTAATTAGTGGGGCAACGCCCAAGCACCCTAATGGACGCACCGCCCTGCTTAAATAACATTGCGGTCTTCAGTAGCAGCTGGAGGGAGTAACTTTTTCATTTCCAGGAAGTGCATCAAGTTCTGCAACATGCAGGCTTGACTATCACTTACAGTAAGTGCCAAATAGGGAAGGGGTCTGTGGTGTACTTGGGACACTTTGTGAGCAGTGGTAAGGTGCATCCCCACCAGGCCAAATAGAGATTATCATGGCCTGAGAGTCCCCAAAACCCAGACTGAGGTAAGAGACTTCTTAGTCCTCACTGGGTACTATAGGGGGTTTGTCAAGGGACATGGCACCATTGTTGCCCCTTTGACAGAGCTGTCTTTGAAGAAGCAGCCTGGTAATGTGATTAGGACAGAGGCATGCCAAAAAGCATTTAACTCCCTCAAGCAGGACATGTGCACGGCCCCTGCGTTCAAGATCCCTGACTTTTCCAGGGTATTTATTGTACAGACAGATGCCTCAGAGCATGGCATAGTGGCAATACTTTCACAACTTAATGAAGAGGGCCTAGTCCAATCTATAGCCTTCATCTACACGGGGTTACTTTCCAGGGACCAAAGGTGGAGTGCTATTGAGAGGGAAGCCATTGCTGTGGTTTGGGCATGCACCGATGAAGTTGAGACCATACTCACTCCCTGATTCAGAAAGACCTCAGGCACCTAAGGTGGCAAATGCAAATAAGGTATGAGAATCCAAAATTGTTGAGGTGGGCCATTTCCCAACAGCGTATGGACTTTAGGGTTGAACACAGACCAAGGGTAGGCCACCTCAATGCTGGTGGTCTGTCCTGGTTTTCCTGACTTAGTGATGAGAACTCCCTAGAGGTTGGGTAGTTCTCCCACTTTCAGCTGGAGGGGACACGATGTATACCTGTCAGCTTTAGGGTAGTCTTCCCCCAAGCGTTTTGCTTACCTCCTCTTTTTGCCGATTCTTTTTGTTGGCCTTAGGACTCTGAGCACTTTACCATGGCTTACCAGTGCTAAAGTGCATGTTCTTCTCTACTAAACATGGTTACAATTGTTTATCCAGAGTTGGGATATTTAATTTATCTGTAAGTCCCTAGTAGTGTGCACTAACTGTGCCCAGTGCCTTTAAATTAAATGCTACTAGTGGGCCTGCAGCACTGATCGAGCCACCACATGAGTAGCCCTTCAAACATGCCTCAGGCCTGCCACTGCAGAGCCTGTGTGAGCAGTTTCACAGTCATGTTGACTTGGCATTTAAACCCCTTGCCAAGCCTTAAATGACCCCATTAATATATATACGTCACCCCTAAGGTAGGTCCTATGTAGCCTATATGGCAACGTGTTCTATAAGTAAAAGGTAGGACATGCATTTTCAAGTTTTGCATGTCTTGGTAGTGAAAACCTCCCAAATGTGTTTTTCACTACTCTGAGGCCTACTCCTCTCATAGGTTAACTTTAAGAATTCCTTGTTACACTTTTGAGCTGTAACTTCTGATTGAGAAGGAGTAGCTTTGCCATGTTTTATATCACTGGAATTGTAATAATGAATCCCCTTTACTGGTAAAGCTGGGTTTACCATTACTATTTCAGAAATACCACTTTTAGAAAGTTGATTTCTCTGTTCTTAAAGCTCTTGTTGCCTGCAGCCTGTCGCCAATACACGTCTTGGTGGGTGACAGCTTGACATAGTGCATTATCTCTAGACAGCCACACAAAGGAAGGTTATGTGTGTCTGAGCACCCATTTGCATCCTGATGGCTCAACCTGGGCAGGATGGTAGGGAGGAACTGACATACCTGAATAGGCAGTGTCTTGTTCCCGCACAAAGGGTTGATTACCCCCGTAGTGAGTCTGGACCCGGGCTAGGAAGAAAAGACATCTGTGCACTTCTTTGAAGTCACCCCTAGTTCAAAGGCATGAATGGGTATAAGTATCGGGTCTCTGACCCCACAAAAACAGACACTTCTGGACCTGTAAAGAAATTCTGTCAGGAAAGTAGGACTGCTGTGCTGCTACAAGGACTGTCAATCTGCTGGACTGCTGCTCTGGCAGAACTGTTTTTCTGCCATGCTGCCCTGCTGCCTGCTCCCCTCTGACCCTGCTGAGGAAGAACTGGACTCTGCTTGAACTCAGAGTGATCTTCAAGGGCTTTTTGGCTTGCCTTCTGTTTTTGAGACGCAGGGATATCAAAGTCTCAACATCTGCTTCTGTGCCTGGTCCATTGCAAGTGGATCCAGGTGCTGACTCCAGTCAAGCCAACACATCTCCTGTCTGCATGCAGCAGAACAAACGCATTGTTGCTGTTGCGGGAGCAGAATTTGTGCATCACATTTGGAACCAGCACATTGCCTGAAAGAACAGACACATCGGAACCACAGATGCTGCAGTGTGGGAAGATCGACGCATCCCTTTGACTGCGTGAAGAAACACAGTGCATCGTCTATGGAACCAATGCCTCATGGCTCAGCGCATTGTCTTTGGAACAGGTGTATCACCACCACTGCATAAATAAAAGTGATACATCACCTCGACGGCGGGATTGACACCAACGCTTCGCTCGGCTGAACTCACATCTCACTGTTGCAAACAGGATCAAGGTACTTTGTTCAGCAGCCCATGCATCGCTCCTGTATCCGGCCCGTGCTCCATCGCAGTAAACCTAAACTCTTGACTTTGCCCCAGTCCAGTGTGACCAGATAACCCACATGTAGGAGAATAGGATCTGCTTCACATGGGTACCCCAACTTTTTGCTGGTGTTTCACTGCTTTTCAACCTTAGTCTGGCTGTGGCCCTGCTAATCAGGACCCCAGCCTAGCTGCTTCCTCTCTAAAATGGTTTCCATGTACATTAGGTACATATCTAATTGGATTCTGGAGTTCCTTATAAGCCCCTAGTATATGGTATACTATGTACCTAGGGCTTGGTACCTCAGAGACCTACCAGGGGATGAAGCATGTATTATGCCACCCCTGGGAAGCACTCCAAAACGGCACCACAGGTCTTCTACTGCAGCCTGGGTAAGGTGGTGCTTGCACCCCTTACAGTGGTATAGGCTACCTATATAACTACCATTTCACACACATATAAAACCAATAAGTCACTTCTATGGCAGACCTTAACAATCCTGAAGGCAGAGTGCTTGGTTTTTATGTGAGAGGGTGCCCCTGCATGAGCAGAGCCCCTCTGCAGCGTTCGGAGTACCTCCTCTGATGCTGTTTGTGGTGCAGCCTGACCATATACTCTTAAGAGCATTATAACCTTGCGGTAAATGCTAACTTTGGGATGGCTGCGCGGAAACATGCCGTGTTTGGTGTTAAACGCTTTGGAATACTACCCCCCCCACCAGTTCTGGCGGCGGGGGTAGCATTCCACCCTTCTAGAGGAAGAGACATGTTCACACTGGTCTAACCCGTAGGACTTTCTACAGCCCTGGCATCACAAAATGGATGCCTCTGCCACAGACACGGGTCTGGCCTCCTACTGCTGACCGAAACTCCGGCAGGGGAGGCCTGGACAATAGGTTTCCTGTCCCAGGGAGGTGTAACTACCTCCCCAGACAGGCAGATGTGTATTGGGGCTGGGTGGGAGCACTCTCTGGTGCTTTGAAGTCCTGCACTGGGGGCGCACTTGGTGTCCCTGTGCATAGTCCAGTTCAAACCGGTTGCAGGGGCTACCTGCCCCTGCTCTGGCATGAAACTGGACAAAGGAAATGGGTGTACCCACCCCTTTTTCCAAACCCTCCCATAGGTAGGTCCCTAGAGTATGTCCAACCCCCAAACTTAGTATAAGTATGGAAACCCAGTCCTTGCGACTTTAGATTACCCTGGACAAAACTCTGCAACATATATCCTGGACCTTCGACGTTCTACTTTGCTTAGAAGACTGAAGAAATCTCCCTTGGGGTCAAGGAGTGACTCCCCTGCTTGGCAGGCACGAAAGAAGCAACTGACTGGTCTGCATCGCTGAAGCTCTCGCCGGACGCCGAGGACTTTGCATCACCAGAGGTGGATTTCCAGACTTTCCAAAGCTGAGGCCCGTGGCTATCGTGGGTGACGTGAAACTGTGACCCCTGGACACCGTGAACTTTTGCAGCAACGCTATCTTCCTGGTCTTCCTTGAAGTTGTGCTTTGGGCTCCTAGTAGCCCCAGCCTTGAGCACCTCTTGCACCGAAGATTGCTGTCTCCACTCCACGAGTGACCCATGGGCCAGTTTCAAGTGCGACCGCTCGAGGCTCCTTCGCGATCGCTAGCCTGTTGGCTAGTAGGACCCCGTGAAGGCAACTCCTCTTCTAATTGGGCTTTCCTGGTTGCCCCAGACGTGCCCCGACTTACCTTCGCTGGGTGAGTCCCCCAGACCTTGCTGGTCTGCACCGACGTCCTTTCTCTGCTTTCAAGTAACTTGCCGTTGCCAAGGCTTGTTGGGTCCAATCTGGTCGCTGACACCGCAGCACTCGACAGACTTTGTGGAACAGCTCGAATCCAGCTCCTGGTCATCATCGGCACCTCTTGTACCTCGTGGCTGAAGAGTCAAGACACCCATCAACTCACCTGAAGCACCCGACATCTGTGGGCATTGGTCTATCATGCCCTTGGTCACTGGCAAGTGACCCAGACTCTGTCCCCTCTGCTTTCAGGTTCCTTCCATCCTAGATCCAGGCTTGGATCTCTTCGGACACTTCTCTTCACGGCAGCAGCACTTCTTCGTCAGCTTCCATTGAAATCGACGACGCGACCCGACACCAAAAGACACCTATGCACCCGGCTTCCCTGGGTGAGGTAACACGAGTACTCTGGTGCTCCCGTGGGTGCTAGCCCTAGAACTTCCTAAGTCCAAAAGGGTTTGGTCCTGACTCAATTCTAAGTGTCCTTAATCATTAAATTTCCAACCGCGACATTGCCCATAGAAGCAAAAGGGAACCAGCGGTTGTGTTTACACTCTGCACACGTCCCCCATGGGTCCCCTGTGTCACTACCTTGGGTAGTTCCTTGGGGTCCCAGCGATTCTACGGGCTCTAGGCCTTGTGTCTAGTTCAGTCGTGGTTCTTATACCACTTTATTGGTATATGGTTTGGTACGCCCCTAGGGCCCAAACGTTTATTTGTGCTATTACTGTTGATTGCTAACTTGTAAATTAAGTACTTGGAACTCCAGCCTTATAAAGAGACTAGAGGGGTGGGTTTTATCTTAAATACATATATTTTAAATATATACCTGGTGTGGTTGTCCTTTCATTTGATCATTCAAGGGATTATAGACTGGTAAAACAAGCTGCTTTAAATTCCTTCAAGACTTAGCCTGAAGGCTGCTCTCCATAGCTACCACTAGAATAGCTTTCAATAAAGGTTGTCTTTGACCTATTCACCACAAGGGGTTGTTTGGACTGATACAGGGTACCCACTATAACTAGTGGACAGCATATATCAGGCCAACTTCTCACACCACATAGGCAGTTTTTGCTTCTAAGCACAAATTTTACATTTAACCTTCAAAAATCCATGTCTCGACTTCTACTTATTGGATTTTGTTGTTTTGGTCTTGTTCTGTTTCTAAAATCATAATCTATTATTCTTTTGTGGTGTTTTCAGTGCGCACTGTTTGAATTGCTACCAGTCGCGGCATTTAATTAAAAAAAATAAAAAAAACATCACAAAAACGTGCCTCCGGTCCCGCGTCATGTCTCTTTCTCCCTCTGCTCTCTGAGTCCCAGGAAGTAGGCAGGCTCCCTCCCCTCCCCTCCCCTAAGCCAATCACAACGCTGCAATGGCAGCATGGTGATTGGCTGGGACGTGGACCTCAGAGGCGTCTAAGTGGAGGCCATTTTCTCCATGCAGGCTGAGTGCAGCCTACATTGGAAAAAATGAGAGAGTGTGTCTGACTGGTTTGGCCAGCCCTGGGGCAGACCAAACAGTCAGCACCCACAACAGTGGGCAAGCCACTCCTCCCCTGCCCTGCAGCATGACCATCCACCCCCAACCAAACACTTCTTTCTGCTTACTTGCAGTGCGAGAAGCAGAAACATAAAATGGTATTCATAATACCATTTTATGTTTCTGCTTCTTGTACTGTGAGAAAGCAGTGGGGCGACGCTCCTCCGCCTACATGGAGGAGCCGCCCCTGAGTCCTACACACATACTTTACACATTGCATCTTAAGTTAAGCCTGCCTGCTCTGTGCCAAGCTACCAGAGCGTGAGCACAGGTTAATTTATAGTGTGTGTCTGACTTACCCTGACTAGGATTCTAGTTCCTGCTTGGCCAGGGTGCATACTTCCACCAAGCAGGAACCTAATTTCTAACACCCCCAACTCCAGCATCTTAGCTCCCTCAGCCTTAACGCTAGCTCTGATCTGGTCAGACAACCTGTACAGCTTGTTTTACACAGGTAGGCTGTCATCAGTGTCAACATCATGGTGATCCCAGGGGTAAGGAAAACAGCCCATCAAATTGCTTTAACACTTGTCTGCAGTCTTTTTACTACTGGTCTGTCACTCTTCTCCTCCCCTCCTTCATCTATGACCATCAGCATGGTCATGTCTGCCTTGTCTGGGTGGGATATCAGTCTGTTGATGTTAAGGACCTTATGGAGATTCCTGGGGGTGCCAAGGTCCACTAAGTAAGTGGCCGCACACTTTTTCTCCAAATTTAGATAGGTCTCAGTCCACTTGTCCTTGAGGGCCCTGAGAGCCACACGTTCCAACACCTACACCAACTGTCCAAGTATAGTAGCCTTCTGGTCATACCAGAGCTTCATGAGCTCTTGGTTGGCCTCCAGGTTGCTGGTTGCTCTACTCATGTACTCTGCTATGCATGACTGCAGGACTAATACATAGTCCAGAACATTCTGTTTGCGTTCCTTGAGAGGCTTCTCCCAAGCGTCTCTCACCAAACACAATGGCCCTCTCCCAGGGTGCTGAAACAGTAACTCAAAGGGTTTAAAACTGACCTCTTTCTTTGGCACCCTTTCTGTAAGCAAACAGCAGGCATGGGAGGAGAACATCTCAACTCATCCTCCAGGGGCCCTATTATGCATAGGGTGCTTTTTACCTGTTTGCGCCTGGCGCACCTTAAAGCAGGTGTGCCAGGCACAAACAGGGAAAGTGTTCTATATTTTACATAGAATGCGCTGCCTCCAGGGTGAAAAATAGAGCAGCTTTGAAGCAGCTGCTCTGTGTTTCACTGTGCAGGCGGGAACCAGCCTGCACTTTTAATGGGGATAAAAAATCCCCTTGCAGTAGGGTGCAGTGAGTGACTGCACGTGCCTGCAAGGGGATGTCTGGGGTCTATAGGACCCCCTTCCATGTATCCAGAGCAATGGCAGTGTCCCCCCTGACAGATTCTTTGCCTCTGCGCTCGCGTTTATAATATGGCGCGGGCAAAGAGGCAAAGGAATTCTCTCATTTCATGGGGCCACAACCCCAAGCAAATCAGGAAACACCCTCTTGAGAAAGAGCTAGTGCTGTATGTGCACCAGCGCTTTCGGTTTTACAGAAGGGACTGCACAACCATCTGCAGACCCGTCTGTAATACCATGTTTCCGGCGGCATGAAAAGTGGGCGCAAACGCTCTTTGCACCCCCAGGGCATTTTGTGTAATTCAGCCCCAGGTCTTGCTCTGACCCAAATGCCCTGCCAAGGGAATGTCATGGCTCAAGGTGAGGGGAACTTCTTTATACTTCTGGGGGACCACCATTCTCCTGGATGCCCCTGGTTGGGGGTCCCTTGCCTCAGTGTAAAGAACTCATCCTCCCAGTTGACTCTGTTCAATGCACTGACATCACCCTAGTCTTACCTGGAGACAGTGTGCCTCAGGCCCTCAAGAGTGGGACAATCTCTTTGCCCTGGCACAGCTCCTTTCTGTTGTGTCCACCGGCTCCCTTCCATTCTGCCAAGTCAGACAGATCTTGCAGGGGTGGAGTCCCTACCTCAGGGGCCAGATCCTTTCCCTCAGGGTTGGATTCCTCCTGGTCCTCCCGAGCTGACTCATCAGTCCCTGGGACCTCTCTCTGGTTTCTGGAGACCTGGCCCATTGTTCCAGGGTCCAAGTGTCCAGCACTCCCCTAATGTACCTAGTCACAGCACATACCCACTCAGCTTGGCTCTGCTGTCTGCATAGGTAATCTGGTTGAATACACTAGGTAGGGTCTGCACTGGGGAAAACAGGTTGTCAACCACCATGGTTACACTGGCTCCTGTATCACCCAGAGCCTCAGCCTCCATTGATTTTATGCCTCTACCTGTATTTCTCAATGTTTGAAGGTATGGCTGCCAGGACTGCAACTTCCACCCCACCCATGGAAACTAAAGTCACCTCCGCTCTTTTCCCATCTCTGGGCCATCTCCCACACCTACACTGGCAATACCCTGGTACTGTCCACCAGCGGGGGGCTTCTTGGACCACACAGCATCTCCCTTCTTGTGTCCTGGCAGCATGTAGTCATAACACCACAGTACTTTTGCAAGCTCAAAGAACTTCACTGGAAACTCCTTCCCCTTGAAAGTGGAATGGCTCAGCCCCACCTCTCCTGGTGCAGGTTTTTGGGGACCTTTGAACGACTCTGTTTATTATCTGGGTTTCCTGGTGTTTTCCCCTGGGAGAGGACCTTTTCTCCTTTCTTCTGATCACCTCAATGGTTCTTCTTAGTCACACTTGTGCAATCTCACTCATCTGCTGTCTACTCAGTTCCCTGGTACTAGACAATATCGAGTCAACTAGATACTGGCATAACTTATTTGAGAGATAGTTATCAGTATGTGTTCCTTCATGAACCAATTGTAGAGCCCCTCATAGGTACTTACCTTCTTACCCTCTATCCAGCCCTGTATTGCTTTCATAGACATGTCTACAAATTCAACCCAGAATTGGGTACTGACTTTCTCGGTGTTCCTAAATGTCATTCTATACTGCTCAGGGGTGAGACCAAATCATCTGATCAAGCTTTGTTTCATGTGGGAGTAGGACTCAGCTTCCTCCCCCTCTAGGGTCAAAAGCCTATCTCTCCCAGCTACTGGAATCAACTCCCACATGAGTCAATCAATCAGTTGTTTGTTAAGCATGACTACTCACCCATAAGGTTCTCAAGGCACTGGGTGGGGGGGGGGGGGGGTTAGCAGGCTCCAGTCCATCAAGGGGGGTCTGTCGAAGAGCCAGGTTTTGAGGTTTCTTGCGAAGATGGGGAGCGATGTTGTCTGTCTGAGGTGGAGGGGAAGAGCATTCCAGGCTCGGGCCGCGAGGAAGGAGAAGGAGCGGCCTCCTGATCTGGTCTTTCTGGTGCGGGGAACCATGGCGTAGGAGAGCTTGACTGATCGTAGGGTTCTCTAGGGTGCGTGGAATTTGAGTTGGCTGTTCAGATATGCTCGTCCGGTGTCGTGGAGGGCCTTGTGGGTGTGGGTGAGCATCTTGAAGGTGGCTCTAGCTTTGATGGGGAGCCAGAGGGGTGTGCACAGGTGCTGGGAGATGTGGCAGTGTCTTGGCAGGTCGAGAACCAGTCTTGCGGCGGCGTTCTGGATGTTCTGTAGCTTGCGGGTGAGGTTTTTGTTTATTCCGGCATAGAGTGCGTTGCCGTAGTCGAGTCTGCTGGTGACCAGGGTGTTAGTGATGGTCTTTCTGTGTTCGAGGGGGATGTATTTGAAGGTCGTACGTAGGAGGCAGAGGGTGTGGAAGCAGGAGGACGAGATGGAGTTGATCTGGCGGTCCATTTTGAGCTCGGAGTCCAGGTTGATTCCCAGGTTGCATGTGTGGTCCGTGGGGGTGGGCGGGCTTCCGAGCGTGGGGGGCCACCAGTTGTCGTTCCAGGCATTGGGGTTTGGGCCCATGATGAGTACTTCTGTTTCGTTTGTGTTTAGTTGTAGGCATCTGTTTTTCATCCATTTGGCAACGGCTTCCATGCCTTCTTGAAAATTGTGTCTGGCGGTATTGGGTTCGTTGGATAGGGAGAGGATAAGTTGGGTATCGTCTGCGCATGACACAATGTTGAGTCTGTAGACTATGGGGGTGAACAGAGCCATGTAGACGTTGAAGAGTGTATGGCTGAGGGAGGACCCCTGGGGGACTCTGCAGGTGGTAGGTGTAGGGTCCGAGAGGAAAGGGGGGAGTCTGACCCGCTGCGTTCTGCCTGAGAGGAAGGAGTGGATCCAATTGAGGGCCTTGTCTTGGATCCCTGTGTTGTGGAGTCTGCGTATTAGGGTGCGGTGGAAGACTGTGTCAAACACCGGTGAGAGGTCGAGGAGGATGAGGGCTGCTGTTTCTCCTTTGTCCAGTAGGGTGAAGATGTCGTCTGTTGCAGCGATGATGGTGCTTTCCGTACTGTGTTTTTTCCGTGTTGTGCTCTTCGATGAATGTGGCGAGTTGGATGTTGATGGCTTTCTCGATGACTTTTGCTGGGAATGGGAGCAGGGAGATGGGCCTGTAGTTTTTGAGGGGTCCGCCGAGGGTTTCTTCAGGAAGGGGTTGACCTCAGCATGTTTCCAGTCGTCAGGGTACATGGCGGTTGCCAGGGAACGGTTGATGGTGTGGCAGAGCATGGGTGCGATGGTGTCGGCAGCTCTGTTGAAAATGTGGTGGGGCCAGTGGTTCGTGGGGGCCCCGGAGTGGATTGACTTCATCGTCTTCAGTGTGTCTTCGGTGGTGAGGGCTGTCTAGTTGTCGATCGCTGGCTTAAGGGTGTCAGGGGTAGTTGGTGAGGGTTCAGTGTGTTAGTTGTCTTCGTCGAAGTTGTCGTAAATGCTCTTGATTTTGTGGTGAAAAAAGGTGCTGAGTTTGTCGCAGAGGTCTTGTGACGGAGTGATGTCGGTGGTCTCGCTGGTGGGTTGGGCGAACTCCTTGATGATGTTGAAGAGTTCTATGCTGTTGTGTGCCTGAGTGGAGATTCTGTCTTCAATCTCTTTTTTCCTCGTTTTTCTGATGAGTTAGTGGTGGGCATTGGTGGCGGCTCTGAAGTTCTTGTGGGCTTTTGGTGGATTTGGTGTTCCTCCAGGTAATTTCGAGGCGGTGGCAAGTGCGTCTGGACTTTCAATGTTCGGTGGTAAACCAACTGGCTTTCTTGGCGTGGGTGTTGTTGTTTTTCCTGAGGGGGGCTATGATGTTGGCGCTGTCAGAGAGCCATCTGTGCAGGGTTCGGGCTGAGGTGTTGGGGTCGTCGTTTTCTGGGATGGTTGGGGTGGAGTTGCTGAGTGATGAGGTTAGCTGGTCGTCGGTGATTCTGGTCCAGTTTCTTCGTGGGAGCAAGTGCAGGTGTCTGTGGATGGTGGGTGTGCTGAAGGTGAAGTGGACGCATCGATGGTCAGTCCATGGGAGTTCGGTGGTGTGGCTGAAGGTGATGGAGTTACGTGGGTTTGGGTTTGGTCACGATCTGGCAGAGTCCAATGTTGTGGAGGTTGCCCAGGAGGGATGTGGTGCTGGGGTCCAGTTGGTTGTCGAGGTGGAAGTTGATTTCTCCCAGTAGGGTGTAGTTGGTGGACGTGATGGCATGCGTGGAGATGATGTCCGTGATGGAGATAGCGAAAAGTGTGCGGGGGCCAGGGGGTGGGTAGATTAGGGTTCCTCAAAGGGTGGTGGTAGGGCTGGCCAGTATCTTGAAGTGAAGGTGTTAGATCAGGTCTGTGGGCTGGTCAGGGAGTGTGGTCAGTCGGAGGGTGGATTTGTGGACGATGGCAATTACTCCTCCCGGGCGGGTGGGGCAGTCCTTCATGGAGATCTTGTATCCTTGGGGAATAGCGATGGCGATGTCCGGTCCCGAGGTGGTGTTGGTCCATGTTTCGGTGAAGAATGCTACGTCCAGGGTGGTGCTGTTGAGGAGGTCCCAGATTTCGGTGGCGTGTTTGTGGAGGGATCGGACATTGAGTAGGATGCATTGCAGGGTCTTCGGTTGGGTTGTGGTCTTGCGGGCGGGTTGCGCCGGGTCCGTGGTCTTGGCGGTGCTGCAGGTGTGTCAGCAGCGTGACAGCTGAAGGGACCGTGGGTGTCAGCTGGTGATGCTAGCTTGAACTTGTTGTGTCCTGGGTTGAGAGTGTGGAGTGATGCTGAGTCATAGCGTTGGCGTTTCAGAGGTCCAGGGTTCCTGGCGCTGGTCGTGGTTGGGTCGCAGACGGGCGCAGATAGACTCGCCTTTCGTGCACCTACGGCACGCCAGTGGTGTGCCCGCTGCCCGCGTCCACACTGTGGACGCACAGCGGCCGCCATTTATTAGGGGTCGGGGAGGGGTGGACAGCTGGAAGACAGGGAGGGGAGCTGGATTGGGCCGGTCGCGTTGGTCGTGCTGGGAGGAGGGGCCGCGGGGGCAGCAGCGGCAGGAAAAAACGGGCAGAAAAAGTCAAAAAGAGCGGGAAAAGTGGAAATGAGGCAGTGAAAGGTGCAAGAAAAGTGGAGGAAAGACACAGAAGGAGAGTGAGAGTGGGACATTAAATCAGTGAAAAACGAGTGAAAATGGAGGAAAGACACAGAGGGGAAGTGAAAGGGGAAGATTGAAATCAGTAAAAAATTAGTGAAAATGGAGGAAAGACACGCGGGGGTGAAAGGGGGAGATTGAAATCAGTAAAAAACTAGTGAACACGGAGGAAAGACACAGTGGGGGAGTGAAAGGGGGCGATTGAAATCAGTGAAAAACTCGTGAAAACAAAGGAAACACACAGAAGGAGAGTAAAAGGGGGAGATTGAAATCAGTGGAAAACGAGTGAAAACGGAGAGAAAGAGCGGAGCAAGAGAAAGAAGACAGAGGTCCACTGGACCACCAGGGACGAGGTGCAGATAAAACCTGCAGGGGAAGGAGGGCCTCGAACACCAGCACGCGAGAGTGCAGGGGCTCGGGGGAAGTCCTTACTTGATGGTTGAACTGCGGGGGAGTCAGAGCAATTTCACTGACAATGAGTCAGTGGTCTTGCTCGCCTGTCCCCGCAGCGGCCGCCATTAAGTAGGGGTCAGGGAGGTCTGGACAGCCGGAGGCGGGAGCGGGGAGGGGAGCTGGATTGGGCCGGTCGTGTTGGTCGTGCTGGGGGGGGAGGGGCCGCGGGGGCAGCAGCAGCAGGGAAAAACGGGCAGAAAAAGGCAAAAAGAGAGGAAAGAGTGGGAATGAGGCAGTGAAAGGTGCAAGAAAAGTGGGGGAAAGACACAGAAGGAGAGGGGGGATTAAATCAGTGAAAAACGAGTGAAAATGGAGGAAAGACACAGAGAGGGTGTAAGGGGGAGATTGAAATCAGTCAAAAACAAGTGAAAACAGAGGAAAGACACAGATGGGGAGTGAAAGGGGGAGATTGAAATCAGTAAAAAACTAGTGAAAACGGAGGAAAGACACAGAAGGAGAGTAAAAGGGGGAGATCGAAATCAGTGGAAAACAAATGAAAACGGAGAAAAAAGGCGGAGCGAGAGAAAGAAGACAGAGGTCCACTGGACCATCAGGGATGAGGCGCAGGTAAAACCTGCGGGTGGAGAAGGGCCTTGAACAGCAGCACTCGAGAGTGTAGGGGCTCGGGGGAAGGCCTCACTTGATGGGGGAGCTGCGAGGGGGGAGAGCAATTTCACTGACAATGAGTCAGTGGTCTTGCTCCCCTCTATTTAGAACTAACCCTCCTCATTTTAGGGGTCCTCTCAAAAGCTGTCAATGTCATCATCTTCCTGTTATTTAGGAAGAATGCCTTTGGGAAGTCTTCGGTCAAACTCACCACCTTAGACACCTCTGACTCTTCTTGGCTGCCACCATCTCTTCTTTTCTCACATGCCCACTTCTTTTTGGCCAGGGCAAACTTCTCAGCTTCTAGAGCTATGTAGGCTAACTGGATCACAAGTTCTCTCTCTCTGAGGGACAGACCTACTCCTCCTGTGGTGGAGCCCCCCCCCCCCAATATCTCTGGTTACTGTATTAGTGGAAAGGCGCTCAGCCTTCTCTTCACTGAGGTCCAAGGGGACTTCCTCCCCTCTCCTATCTCTCAAGCCTCCTCTGTATCAGACACTGTATCTACTACCTGGGCCTCTGCCTAGGCTTTAGAGGACTTTATCAGGTCTGACTTCCTAGTATTAGTGGAAGTTGGTAATTCCCTAGCCCTACACAACCCCTGATGCTCTACTACAGTGAATGTGGGTAGGCTAGCCTGATCAAGCTCCATCATATCCCTAGTTTAGGGTCACACACAAAAACAGCTGCAAAAATTAAGGTTAGAACAATTTAAAAAAAATAAACAATGAACTAATTGATATTAGTCCAAATTAAAAATAATTTTGCACTTGGTCAATTTAGAGGTTTTTTAATTACCTCACGTAAATACTAAATGGTGCTATTAAACATAAGTTCTGGATCACACCAATGAGCACCAAATGTTGAAAGGTATTTTATTAGTAGGTGCAGGTTGGTACCTACAGCTAGTAATAACACCACAATCACAATTAAGGTCCAGTTAAGTCTTGATCAATTAATCCTAGCCCAATCCTTAAAAACACAATAAAAATTCAACACCAATTTATAAAAATAGAGAATATTTGTATGTTTAAAATGACACCAAAACAATGTAGGGAACCCGAGATATGAATTTTTTAAGTTGAAATAAAAAATGCTCTTGATAGTGCCTAAAAGTGAAAAGCACCAACCACGGCTATCTGGTCATGCTGTACTGGGAAAACGTCAAAGTTTCAGGCTGACTGTGCTGGAGTACGGATCGGATAAGATAAGCAGTGGGACGCAGTCACGTTTATACCTTCTGACTTAGTCAATTTTGTGGAGCATTTTTCACTTGACATTTGTTGGACCATTTTTCTCTTGACATCAAGCGATCGGGTCCTCAAATACAAATTTCAGTTTGATGAGGACAGCCTGCTGCAGTGCGATCTCTCTGTGAGTCCTGGAGGTTCTTTGTCTTCATCTTCGACAGCAAGGAGATCCACAGCTTTCATCGGGCAAACCTGCACAGTCAGGTCGAGTTCACTGGCTTGACTCCTGTCATTGACGCAGGTCTGCTTTTCTCAGAAGTTGGCAAACAATTCCTTATGGGTCAGAAAGGGATCACAGCACCAACCAAGGGTTCAGAAGCTCTTGTTTGCTTCTTGGGGCCTGGGACTCCAACTCCCACAATGCACCTGGTCAATCCGAGTAAAATCCAGGTGAAGCTGGTCATCTGGAGTTGTCTTTGCTGTGGGTGTTGCAGGTAGCTTCTTCGAGCACTTTTATACCTGTTGCTGACCAAGGGGTCCACTCCCTTAACTTTTAAGATAGGCAAAGTCCTCTTGTTTGGAAGCCATGAGAGTGCAGCTTGTGCAGTCCTTTTGAGTGCAGTCCTATCTTGTGCAGTTCAAGCATCTAGCAAGACAGTCCTTCTCCAGATGTTTTCAGATAAGGATCTGATGTGCATCGCAGCTCTCCCATATGTATCCCATATTCTGGGCTGGCAAGAGGGAGGGCACCCCAACCAATGAGGTTCAAGTTGCCACCACTGTTATGACCACTTCTTGGGAATTGTGGCATATTTCTTTCTCCGAATGCATATCTCAACAAGAATGAAAATAGAGATAATCTCTACTTGGGGTTCAGGTCTGGCTAACCCAACCCACAGGTGTGGCTAACATTTCCCTATACTCCCTTTCTAGCCCCTGTCCTAATCTGATTAGAGGGCCTTCCAACTGCCTGGGGTTCAGGGAAGTAGGGGTGAGCCTGGCTCATGTGCCATCTGTGCTTTCTCCCTTTGAAGACCAGTTTATCTACCCAGCCCACTTCCTGTCCTAGCATCTGCAAGGAGCTGATCTCCTGCCATCAGATGGCTGCATTTTTTCAGCCCTCGGCCTCTTCAGGTCTAATCAGGGAATAGCTTGGCTTAAGATGTCAAAGGCTGGTCAATCAGAAGAGACCACTACAGGGCTGTTTTAGGTACCTACAGGAAATCACGTTCTAAAACTGATTACCTGCAATAGTTATAATAAATCTGAGCTTGGTAAGTTGTTGGATTTATTGTAACAATTATTTTGCTACTTTAAATTATGTTTCTAGCTCATTCCTGTCAAAAGTGAGACTTTATTAAAGTTTAATAAAGCCTTCCCATGTTGGCCTATTGAGCTAGCAGCACTACAATGGTGAAAACTACGTTGACTCTTCTTCCCTCACCAGGGAAAAAACATATTTTATTATGTCCCAGCTTTTTGTTTCAAGGCACACTGCCCTTGGGGCACCTAGGGCAGACCTATGTCATAAAAAGGTAGTTTGAGACTTTGGAAATACTTTTAATTCCACAGTTGAATTTGGACACAGTTTTATTTTAAATCCAGCCTGTAAGGCAGGACTAGCTTAAAAATGACACCACAGTAGTACACACTTAGGTGCATCAAGTCAACTGAGGTCTCTAAACCTACATGTACTACCATATACTAGGGATTTAAATGTAGATTTTCTGAACCAAATGTAATTGCACTAATTACCATATACCTTTTAAACAGACCACTGTTCCTGGGCCTGGTTCGCAGAGCCGGGTGCACATTCAGTCAGTAACCATCAGTATCAGTCACAAAATGGGGGCAATTAGGGCAAAAAGTATGTCTTTCCTACAATGGGCCATCATATTCCTTGTGTGGATTACATTAGAGAAAGTGTTCAATTCTTGGAGGACTAACCATTTTTTCTAAGCCATGTGAATTAACCAAAACAGGTAAGATTTGGATCAGATGGTGTTATCTGGATTGGAGGTATTGGGAAAAGGAGGTGGTAGAGTTGTCAAAAATCCAAAATCAGGAATATGTTTAAATACAAACCATCCCTGGCCTAGAGCCGTACTTGGACGTTGCATCTAACAAGTGGGATAAGACTTTCAACTAGATTCAGGATGGAGATTATCAGATGTTACCTTTGTTTTCCCCTTGGGCAGTATGCTCCCTCTTTTATTCTTGTTTTTCTATGTGACGAAATCTCTCCCAAGAGTCTCCTTTTCTTATAAATTTCATTGTCATTTTACCATGGCCTTCCTAATCCAAGTTCTGTGGGGTTTGGGCCTCATTGAGGGGCATATTTACAATAACTGGCGCATCCCTGCATATCAGCAGGGATGCGCCAGTTATTGAGCGCCACAGCTCCGCCACCATGGATGCGCCGCATTTACAATGCGGCGCACCATGGGGCAAAAACGGCACAGATGCGTGACGCATCTGTGCCGTAAAAGTGGCGCATTGCTGGAGTTGCGTCGCAAGCGCGACTTAGCTCCAGCAATGCTCTGGGGGGCCCAATCTTGCTAATGCTGCGTCAATCCTTACGCCTGCTTCAGGCATGCGCAGGGTTTTGACGCTGCATGGGTCTAAAAGTGACTGAGTGAAATCTTGTAGATTTCACTAAGCCACTTTTAAGAGGCGTTCCTGCGCTGGAACCCCCCCCCCCCTGCGCAGGAACGCCTACATGTGGCGCAGGGATTTACAACGTGACGCATCTCCCAGATGCGTCACGTTGTAAGTACCCCGCACCATGGCGCAGGATTTGCGCCGCCGCTGCGTCACAAAAGTGACGCAACAGCGGCGTAAATGAGGCGCAAGGGGCTTGTCAATCTGCCCCCATGTGCGGCCCTGCGCCATTGTATTTGGAATTATTGAGTACACCTGAGATATGTTATAGCATATGTTCCTTTGTAAACAATGCCCTTCAGTGAGGAAGTGAATGCTCTCCGTATTGAAGGCAGTGGGGTACTCTTTTACTGAGCAGTTTATTTATTTTTTAATGTGGTGTTTTTTAACTATGTAGAATCCTTTTACCCCTAATGCCGACATGGTCGGACTTTAATAATTAATATGCAGAACTATGAATTGTACTAATTTTTATTATGAATAGTTAATGCTCGAATTAAGCTATTTGATTTGACTTACTTCGGTGAAACACTTTACCAAACATCATAGTATCATTACAATGCTTTTAAGTGGATATAGGAATAATTATTCTTGTTTTTCAGGTATTAGTCAATCGCCGGATGTCTGGCGAAAGTGGTACTGAAGATGTCTGAACCAACAGGACGTATTGGAACACAACTTTTTTGTGCATTCATCTACCGACATCCAGCTTTTATTTTCAATTGTAATTACGTTCGCTCCTCATATTACTGGTCTGAGATAAGTTTCATAGTTAAAAATGAACTATGCATTTGGCAGGCCCTTGTGTTTCTGAAAGTAGTTTGCTAATTTGATGTAAATAGGGTAGGTTTGTAATAGTATTGATGATATAGTATTTAGATCCATACACTGTGTGTGAATTATATATATGTATGTTCCGTCATTGTTTGCCCATATTTATACTTGGGTACTTTTAATGCTTTTATTATAGCAGTTACCTACAGCAGATGTTTTCTTTCTCTTGGTAATAAAAAAGCATGCATTGTTTGTTGCCTACAACTAGTAAATTGTAATCTTTCCTAATGTTTGACCCAAGTTAATAGCCCTGAAGGATGCAGGTGCGTTTCTATAAATGTGGTTCACGCATTAAAAATTGGAAACACCTATAGAGCCATTTTGTTCTTGTACACATACCTCTGAAATGTTTATTTTCTTTAAAACAGACTTCTATTTCTTTTCTCCAAAATAGCCAATGTTTTTATTACCTAGAAATAAATTAATGTATTTAAGAGACTAAACTAAGTGATTGTGAGCTTTGAATGTTACAGGCTGTTTTAGCGTCCATTTGTTAATCATAGATTTTTCATTGACTGCGAGCAAGATAAGGCTTGATGCAAAACTAGATAATGGCCTAGATGCACATTTTTTTCACGCAAGCACTACAGCATCCAATATTGCTGCACTGCATTGTGCAACAGAGAAAACACATCCCAGCGCCATATCTACAAAGGTTGTTCCGCAGCTGGAGTCATCCACTGTGCTAGTGCACAAACAGACTGCCTTGCAGAGATAAATGTGCACTCTTTAGCATAAGATCTGACCTACTATTGCACGCTTTTTGTAGAAATGACTATGCGTGGACAAACTCAGAAAGATTACACACAATGGATGTGGATTGTGCACTGCAGCACACTTGAGGTGATTCAGGGGCATATTTATGGTTATTTGGCACAGGACAACGCAGCAAGCCTTGCGTCAAAGTGAAAGAGCAGGAATGCGCCGTACCTATGGCATAGGGAGCATTCCTGTCCTTTCCTCTTGTGCTGGAGCCGTTTCAGCAGCCTTGCGCCCACGCAGTGGTGCAAGGGTGCCTGCTTTGCATGCAGGATCGTTTTTAAAATCAATCCTGGGAGGCTTTTTCTTTTTTCTATTTCAGCTGCAGAATGCAGGACACATAGAAAGAGGAAAAAACAAGGAGAAATAAAGTTATTTCTACTCATTCTGCGTCCCCTGGGAAGGTATAAGGTTCTGGCACAGGGATGCATCAAAATCCACGGACGTTGTGTGGGAACGCCTTCCGTTATGCCATGGGACGCCTCCCTAGTGCAGAGAAAGGGAATGTAGCAATTTGCGCTGCTTTGCCTTACTCCATAACTATGAGGCCATCCAAAGCTACGCAAAGTGCCTTTGCGTGACCTCATAAATATGATTTGGGGACCGTAAATATGCCCCTCAGAATTTTGAAGAAATTAAAACATTTTCCCTTGTTTGCACCTGCATCAAGTGTCAGTTTCTATCATAAAGCCTTGCCTGGCTAGCTTAGTAGATCAGTCTTGGCATCAAAACATTGAGGTATTTGTGTTAATTTGTCCCAGTACCATCCCCTTTGTTAGGGCAGAGCAGTTTTTTAGCTGTGAAACGTTCAACTTTTGGGCACAAAGCACCTTTTGCACTAGACATGCAGGTTTTTGTTGAGCCCTTTTAGCTGAAAATTGTGCGCCTTTGATTAGCTGTTGCGTCCAGATTGCAAAGACAAACCGTTTTCATGTACTAACTTCTTAGTTACAAGTTGTAGATGTCAAAAGAAACATGAAACTGAAAATAAAATCCAGATGTCTCTGAAACAAGAACTGGCAAAGCCAACATGTCTAGATAAATGGCCGGCTGCAAAAATATGCTACTTATTTCTAGAAACGGAGATAAGTCACTGACACGTGGAAGTTTTTTCAGTACAAACCTTTGTCAGTCTTCGAATTCTGCCCAGCTCTACACAGGTGTCTTTTACGACGGAAAATATGTTCTTATTGGGCAAATGTTTGTTCCGGAAGAAAACTGCAACAAAAACATTTTTTCTGAGTCACTTACGTTTCTTTAATAGAATCATTACAAAGGTGTCATCTCTGGATATCTCCATATTGAGCTCTTGCAAATAAAATAACCATAGGTCTTCTTCATATCCTGCTTTCTGCTTTATCACCTTGTCTAAAACTCTGACATTTTCTATATCGCTTCTATAATAAAGAAAATAGCGTGTGTTTAAAGGTTCAAGCTTAGAGCTACGAAACTCATAAAATGGGCTGCTTCCATCCTTTTGAAGGTTTTTTTGTTGTAAAACTCCACATGCCAAATTGTCCTTTTCTCGAAAGCCTATTGCTGTAGCTTCTTGGATGCAAGTAGTTAGTTTGTGAGTAATTCCATGTATATAATTCTTAATAAACACAAGAGGAGTGCCCTTTATAGTGTGCCATCCATCACCCATGCAGGCACGCATGCTGGTACCACGATGACATGCGTCGATAACAAAAGGGGGCGCTGACGCACATGATCCCAGACCCGAGTTGAACATACAGGCATGTGGTGTCTATCTGTATCACGTTGATTCTGCACACAACACTAATGATAAGGCAGTGAACACAACTCATTAAGGAACACTTCGATCCAATGCATTGTTTGCCCACGAACCAGCTACCTTTCCTTCCCATCACTCGTTGACTTTATGCTTGTCTTTGAACTTGTACAGAGCTCCACTGTCTTTCGAATAGGTTCGCTCTGAGAAATACCACACATATATATATCTATATATATACACAAATACATCCAACATGAACCCACTGTGGGAGAGCACAACCCCTGATCCTGGAACAATCAGCTCGGATGTCTGAGGCTGAAGCACTCTACCTGATACTGCACACCATACCCAGGCCCTCATTTTTGGGGATTTGGCATAGAGCAGCGCAGCAAGTCATCTAGCTGCGCTGCCCTACGTCAAAGTGAAAGGGCAGACAGGAATGCACCATATTTATGCAATACGGTGGATTCCTGCCCTTTCCCCCTGTGCTGGCAGTGTTTTGGCAGCCTAGCGCCAATGGTACACCATGGTGCAAGGGTACCTGTGTTGGCAGCAGGCTTGTTTTCATGCAGGAAGGAGCTCAATTAATCCAAGGTCATCAGTATTGAGACATATCCTTCTTGAACACAGAATGGCTCTGTATGATCAAGTTTTCATCGACACACCACATATTCAATGCAAGCGTAGGGTTAATGGAAATGAATGGCTCCAAATACAAAGATGGAGTTGGTTGTTGCTGAGAAAAGTAGAAGTCCTAGGAATCTAGACCCCCTATGGGTATTGCAGAGCGAGTCACATCAAGCAGTTGATTGCCCATCATAAGGAAAGACCAGCTTCACCTGCAGACAAGGGGGCCTGATTTTCAGTTTGGGAGTCAAATTTGCGACAGATATTCCATCCACATTATTACAAGTGCCTTTGGATGTAATGTACTTGTAATAAGACAGAAAGGATATCAGTCAAATTTGTGGCAGAGTATTCCATCTGCCAAACTCTAAATTAAGCCCAACTTCACTTGGTGAGAGAATATTGTGACGGGAGACGAAGGCCACACAAAGAGCAGCAGGTGCCAAGCACAAGTTCAGAAAGTTCTTATGAATGGTCACAGTCTTCAACCAGGACTAGTGCACTGCACATGCAAGAGGGTGCACAAGTAGAAGAAATAGTTCTGATAACGTTCATAGTTAGATTCAGACGCAGCTGTCAATGTAACAATTCTTTCAGCTACGTACAAGGCCCAAGGTGACTCCCGCCTAGAAATGCGTATATGATTAGAGAAGTCCAATATCCATGGTGGGCACAATTGAGATCATCACATCATGAGTCGGGGGCGTGGGCAACAAGATGGCCGAGTAGGACGTGCGGCGTTGAACTCCGTCCTACCGCGGCATTAATCCAGCACTATCATGTGGTGCTGCTTCCAGCATCGACCTTGCCCCGTCACCCTAAAGGCCCAGTGAGCCCCCCGGGAGGGCTGAAGCCTTGAGAAGGAGAGCAGGCGGACGTCCAGGCGACGAGACCGCAGTGCAGCCGGAGAGCGGAGCCGCCATCTTGGCCCAGGGGACGCTCGCGGTCGGGCGCGCCTGGGACCTGGAGCGAGTGGTCTTTCCGACCAAACCTAAGCCAAGCTGATCCACAGCGGAGGCAGTTAACGCACTGACCTGGGTGTTGGACTTGTCCCACTCCAGATAGTAAAACAGTTGGGAAAGCACTAGATAGCATAGTGATTCTATGAACATTATAACCAATTCAATAATTTGTTATAAAAAAATTGCATGTTAACAATGTTTTAAAAAAATAATTATTATTAAATACCAATTATGTAAAATAAATATTTAAATAAATAAATTTAAATTACATCCCACACTATTCCCCCTTTAACACACAGCACACTACACATACAAAATACACAATAGATTTAAATATCAATTTATCTCGTATTTACAATTAATAATACATTCTTTATAATTAATATAGTTATTAATTCACTAATTAATACATATTAACTACGAAATTACAAATATTCACCTATTAATTATTAATTAACAATACATTAATTAGCAATAACAACAAATAAAATACAATAATCAATTATTTATATTTACTATATTTAACTAACTAATAACAATTAATTAATAATAATTACAAATAAATAAAATATATCATTATTTATTTTATTTTAATTACATCCAACCCTATTCCCCTATAAACCCACAACCCACTACACATAAAAATTCACATAATTAATTTTAATTATCAATTAATCACTTAATAAAATTAAATCACCAATTAATTACTAATTAACAATTAATTAATTAACTATAACAATAAATAAATATTATTAATAAACTAATTATAATTTATATAATTAACCAAATAATAAATTATTTTTACAATTAATAATTAATTAAAAATTATTTAATCTATTAATCAAATTAATTACCAATTATTAATTGATTACCAATTAATTAATCATAAATACCAATTAAACAATACATATTAATTCATTAATTATAATTACATTACTTCCCACCCTATTCCCCTATAAACCCACAACCCACTACACATAAAAATTCACATAATTAATTAAATTATCAATTAATCACTTAATAAACTTAAATCACCAATTAATTACTAATTAACAATTAATTAATTAACAATAACAATAAATAAATATTAATAATAAAGTAATTATAATGTATATAATTAACCAATTAATAAAATAATTTTACAATTAATAATTAATTAACAATTAATTAATCAATTAATTACCAATTATTAATTAATTACCAATTAATTAATCATAAATACCAATTAAACAATACATATTAATTCATTAATTATAATTAAATTACTTCCCACCCTATTCCCCTATAAACCCACAACCCGCTCTGATACTAAAACGCTAAATTAAATGTAAAATAATTATAAATCTCTAAACATTTATTTTTAAATGTATTAAAATACATTACAATAATCTTTAACATACAAATAAAATACATATTAAATGACATTACACTAAATAAATATCGATATTATTGACATCGAAATTTTTACTTACGATATTACTTACATCGATATTAAGTACTTCGATATTATTAACTTCGATATTACTTACCTTGGGATCGATATTCTGTCCATCGATATTCTTGACTTCGATATTCTGTACCTACGATATTAAAAACACGATATTATTGTAGGTCGAAATTTAAAACTCGATATTTTGGCTAAACACCCATGCCTGGAATGCTACTACATCGCTGCACAGCTCCAGCACGCAGTGCATTGATTGGATCAGACAACAACTAGGAAAAGACCCTGCTGGCAGGGTCTTTTGGAGAAAGGGAGCTACCCGAGTTACTGATGATGGGGGCGAGGGTGCCGCCGACATGCCCCTATATAGTGCGACATGTGGCGGAGATGTGGGGAGTGACGGTCGGTAAAATAATGAAGAGGGCTTCAAATGCTCTGGACATGCCCCTTTGGGTGGTCCAGCCATTTCGGCAGATTGCCAAATCAATGTCAGTACGGAAATGGCGGGAGGAGGGTTGCCAGACCATGGGCGACCTATACGATAATGCACAATACATTACACTGGCACAGGCTCGGGAGAGGTTTGAGCTGGGTACAGGGCAATTCTTACAATATGAAAAGGTTGCTCAGGTTCTGAGGGACCTTTGGCCCTCGTTCCCAGATGAACCTGTGATCTCCTGGACACTACAGGCTCTGTTAATAATGGCTAAAGGCAGAAGGCTGATTTCACATTTATATTGGATTATCCGGGATGATCGAGTAAATGGGGGGTTGCTGATTCAAGAGAAGTGGGAGGCACTAACAGGGGATACTTTTAGCGACAGGGACTGGGTCAGGATCCACAAAGGGGTCAAACAAGTGAGTGCAAACATGAGGTTTAAATTAATTCAATTTAACTATGTACACCAAACATACTTGACCCCGTGGGTGTTATGCAAGATTTATCTGGAGCGGTCGGAGCAGTGTCCGCGGTGTGGAGAAGCGGAGGCTGCGTTGATAAATATGGCCTGGACATGTCCTGAGCGGCAGGGATACTGTGCGTCAGCTCTAGAGGTACTGAGGGGGGCGACAGGCTGGGAGACAGCAGGAGAGATCCGGATGGTATTGCTAGGATTATTGCCTCGCCCCAAGAGGACGAACCTTAGTCGAAAGCTAGTCCTATTAAGGCTGGTGCTTGCAAAGAGGCGGATTGCCATATCATGGATGGGCCGCCATTTTTCCAGCATATCACAGTGGGTGCGGGATGTGCAGGAGAGGGAAACTGCCAAGGTGATTCGAATGCAGCGGCTCAGAAAAGATGAGACACTAGAAGAAGACGTACAGGCTTGGAGCGCTATGGTGGCAGAGCTGGTAACTGGGGGTACTGACGGAGCAGATAGCGACATAACGGAGGGAGCGTAAACTTAGGGCGGGAGTCAGGAAATAGTGACAGGGTGAGAGATGCGGGGTAACATGGTTCTACCGGAAGGTGCAAAAGGAATGGGGCGATTCGGCCCATCAGGGTATGCCATACGGGATCCTACACTAAACATGGTTGGGGGGCTGTGGCGGAGTTTTTGTTGGGGGAAGGGGAGGTGGGAGGGGGCAGGGTAATCAATCCGTAGTGAAGAAGTTCGGGGCATGGGTCGGGGTGGGATATGTCAGATTGTTCATGATTATGGCGTGATACAGAAGATACATACGGGAAAAGCAGTTGGAAGGGACACCCGGGAAAAGCTTGTATATTATTGCTGTTCTACCCGGGTTAGGGCCTGCCTGATCTGGACAGTGACCATTCAATGTGTTATACCCATGCCCTGGCACATGCTGATATTTGTACAACATGCATGTTTAAAAGATGAATAAAGATATATTTAAAAAAAGTCATATCACGAGTCAACATCTATCAAAGCTAAAATGTTTATCACAGAGGGCGGCATTGGCACACTACTTAATTGTGCAGCAGCTGAAGAGCTAAGTCTCATCTTTATTTGAACAAAATAGTGCAAATGCATAGGATTTTGAAGATATCCTGACAAAACTAAATCTCCTCTTTTCTGGTATGAGATGGTGGAAAGTTGTGCCAATTATGAACCCAGGAACAGCCAGATTCTGTTCAAAATCAGGCCCAAAGCAAAGGGAGAATTCAAGACACTGAATCAGATAGGTGTCATCCAAAACTCCCATCCCAGGTCAAAAAGGAACATCTTCTAGGAGTCATACTGAAGTCATCTGATTACTTCAGCTAGGCTGTTCCTGCATTGATCCAGGTAAGTCATCTGAAACAATCCTGAAGTATGTGTATAGGGCAACATTTTTAAATGACATCAAATAGAAATGCAGAGTATTTCATACTCTAGGAATACCAGCTGACACATTCAGGATAAATAAGGAATATTTTAGCACGATTGTAAGACAACTTCCGAGTGTGGACTACTCCAAAATTATTCAATCACAGCATCAAAATGAACGTTGATTACTCCATAATGATTCTATTATACTTTAAGGACAAGTGTGCATTACGCTACAATAAAGAGTATGACAAGTTCAGGATGAGTGTATTTTGCTCATGTATGACAATGTCAGCATTACTGTGGAGAAGTCCAGGATGACTTTAAAACAACTTTAGGATGTTAGTGGATTATTGTGAGATGATCCTAGGACATCTTCATGATGAGCACGGTTACACCATAATGATTCTGTTAAAACAGGATTGAGCCGAACTACTCCATGATGAATCCACAGCTTTTTCCAATGATGGTCAATGATTGACTGTCAGTTCATTCCCTCCATGTGATTGAGATTAAAAAAAACGACTCTGGTTTCACCCTTCCTGGTACTGCATCCATGTCAAACTTCTGATTTGCATCCTACCGTACAGTGTCAATATTTAGGCATCATATCTTCTTCACCCAGAAGAGTTTTGAGACTAGGGTCAGTGGCGACAAGGAAAGTGGTGTTAGAATTCAATGATGATGGATGCCATGGTTCTTAAGATGCCCTGTAGATGGTAAACAGACATAATATCGAATTCAAAATATCGAAAGGACAGAATATCGAATTGCCAAAATATAGTGGTGAAGAATATCGAAAATCAGGTAAGAAATAAAATATCGATTTAAATAATATAGAAGTAAGTAATATCGACAGTCATGATATAGTTGTTAAAAATATCGATTTTTTTATAGTGTTTTAAGTGTTAGTATATGTGTTAAAAGTATGTATACATTTTGGAATGTATTTTTGAATAGTTTTAAAGTAATGAATTTTATGTTATTTAATTTTTGTGTAATTTAATTCCGTAATTTAATTTTGCGTTTTACTTCTGTAGCGGGTTGTGGGTTTATAGGGGAATAGGGTGGGAAGTAATTTAATTGTTATTAGGTAATTATTAATTGGTATTGAAAATTAATTGGTTGTTGATTACTTATTAATTGGTAAATAATTTGTATTAATTGGTAATTAATTAGTATTAATTGTTTAATTGATAATTATGTTAATTGTATTAATTTATTATTTGTAGCGGGTTGTGGGTTTATAGGGGAATATGGTGGGAATTAATTTAATTGTAAATAATTAATTATTGAATTTTTTTTGTATATTGCTAATTAATTTATTCTTTATTAATTGGTATTAATTTTATTTATAATTTTTTGGTATTGGAAATTAATTGGTTGTTAATTAATTATGAATAGGTTATTAATAAAAAAAAACATTGGTATTTATAATAAATTAATTATTAAATATTGTGTGATTGGTAATTAATTTTAATATTTTTATTTGGTATTAATAATTTATTTATTTTTAATAAAATATTACATTATTATTTTCCCTACTATTGCACTCACTGGAGTGGGAATAGTAATTTTTACCCCTACACTATCCAACGCTTTCCCTACTATTGCACTTACTGGAGTGGGAATAGTAAATTTTACCCTCCCGCTATCCAACGCTTTCCCTACTGTTGTACTCTTTGGAGTGGGAATAGTAATTTTTACCCCTACGCTATCCAACGCTTTCCCTACTGTTGCACTCTTTGGAGTGGGAATAGTTATTTTTACCCCTACGCTATCCAACGCTTTCCCTACTGTTGCACTCTTTGGAGTGGGAATAGTAATTTTTACCCCTACGCTATCCAACGCTTTCCCTACTGTTGCACTCTTTGGAGTGGGAATAGTAATTTTTACCCTCCCCCTATCCAACGCTTTCCCTACTGTTGCACTCTCTGGAGTGGGAATAGTAATTTTTACCCCTACGCTATCCAACGCTTACCCTACAGTTGCACTCACTGGAGTGGGAATAGTAATTTTTACCCCTACGCTATCCAACGCTTTTCCTACTGTTGCACTCTTTGGAGTGGGAATGGTAATTTTTACCCCTACGCTATCCAATGCTTTCCCTACTGTTGCACTCTCTGGAGTGGGAATAGGAATTTTTACCCCTACGCTATCCAACGCTTTCCCTACTGTTGCACTCTTTGGAGTGGGAATAGTAATTTTTACCCCTACGCCATCTGCCGTTTTCCCTACTGTTGCACTCACTGGAGTGGGAATAGTAAATTTTGCCCTCCCGCTATCCAAAGCTTTTCCTACTGTTGCACTCTTTGGAGTGGGAATAGTAATATTTACCCCTACGCTATCCAATGCTTTCCCTATTATTGCACTGTCTGGAGTGGGAATACTAATTTTTACCCTCCCTCTAGCCAACGCTTTCCCTACTGTTGCACTCTCTGGAGTGGGAATAGGAATTTTTACCCCTACGCTATCCAACGCTTTCCCTACTGTTGCACTCTTTGGAGTGGGAATAGTAATTTTTACCCCTACGCCATCTGCCGTTTTCCCTACTGTTGCACTCACTGGAGTGGGAATAGTAAATTTTGCCCTCCCGCTATCCAAAGCTTTTCCTACTGTTGCACTCTTTGGAGTGGGAATAGTAATATTTACCCCTACGCTATCCAATGCTTTCCCTATTATTGCACTGTCTGGAGTGGGAATACTAATTTTTACCCTCCCTCTAGCCAACGCTTTCCCTACTGTTGCACTCTCTGGAGTGGGAATAGTAATTTTTACCCTCCCGCTAGCCAACATTTTCCCTACTATTGCACTTACTGGAGTGGTAATAGTAAATTTTACCCGCCCGCTATCCTACGCAAAAAATATTGCATTTTTTAAATTAATATTACTTCAATATATATGTATTATTATTTTTGTTTTACTTACATTAATTATTTATTAATTTTAAAGTAATTTATTTATTTTTAAGTATGTTTCAGTTAATTATATGTTTTATTTCATTAATTTTACATTAATTTTGAAGACATTTAAAATAATTCGATATTGTGACTAATTATATTTTTTACAACGATATTTTGGATTCTATATTTTTGTACTTACCTGTTTGGAGATAGGGCTTCGATATTTTGGCATTCTATATTTTTCCTTCGATATTTTGGCAATTCGATATTCTTCTCGATATTTCGTCAGTGATCCCCTGTAGATGAATGGTTTTTTTTATGGAGTGTTTGAGTGACTGGAAGTCAAATATTCAGGATGAGGAAGTTTGTAGAAAATGGAAATGTGTTTAGAGGTGATCAATTGACTGAAAAAATAAGCAGTGCTGTGGATAAATGTCTCTACAGTGCGAGAATCTATTAGTAGTTGAGAAATTAAGGCAAAGAAGTTTTACATGACTGTATATGTGCAGATAATCACAGGTATATTAGAAAATCTTTGAGTAAGTGATTAAGGCTAGGAGAACTGCTTGTTGTGTCTAAGTGTGTGCAGTGGAGTGTTAGGGAAGCTGAGAAGAAATGATGAGTATTCCTAGGGTAGTGTTTAAGAGCAAAGAACGCTAAAAATAACTGAATTTGTAGGGAAGCTAAATTTGTGGCTTAGCGCCCTGTGATTGCACAGTTAAGGGTATGAAGCAGTGTTATGTTCAGAAGGCCTACATGACCAATTTAGGGTCAGAGATGCTGTGAGGTCTGTTAATGACATGGGCACTGCATTGGGTGTGTTGCGTGAGCTAGGACTGTGGCATAGCTCTGCAAGGTGTGCTTTGCCACCACGGATGACACAGGTGAACTTGGTTCAGTGCACCAGCAATGGATGTGAAAGACAGGATATTGTAGACCCCCAGGACACCATTCAATGTGTACTTGAAATAGAGTTATTGCTTTTGGGTTACTAACAATCCCATAAAGGGATCAGGGGCACCGTGGTAACAGTAACAAACTTGTTTCTTTATTCACAATATCAAACACAAAGGTGCCGATTCCGATCCGGTAAAAATTATTTGCGTATGACCCGTATCTGTATTTATTTACGTACGAGTCGTAGAAGCACCGCACAAACGGCCAAGTACGATTCGTCCGTGAAAAATAACTACGTATAGCGTCGGGAAAAGTCTACGAGAGTGCGTCGGAAAGTGTTCACGTCCGAATATGGTTGGGAAAAGTGTACGAGAGTGAGCCGGACATTTTTACGTGCAAATCGTAAAACACAAGTCCGAGCGCGCAAGTACGATCCCGACCGTCCGTCCGTCCGAATACACAATCGCACGTAAAAAGGCCTGTACGGAGCCAACGCAGTAGCACACATGTACACGGGTAAACTCATGCCCGTGTACGAGCCGTACAGCCCCCCCACCCCCAAATATGTCAGCACCGTACACCACCCTGTCCGCACTGTACCCCAGCCCCGCAACTGTACACGCCGTACCCCCCCATGTATGCGCCGTACCCCCATGTACGCGCCTTATGCCCCCTGTCCGCACTGTACCCCAGCCCCGCACCTGTTCATGCCGTACCCCCCCATGTACGCGCCGTACCCCCCCCTGTAGGCGCATCACCCCCACATGTACGTGCCGTACCTCCGCATGTACGCGCCGTACCCCAGGGCCGCACGTGTACGCACCGTACCCCCACCGCATGTACGCGCCTTACCCCCCATGCACGCGCCGTACCTCCGCATGTACGCGCCGTACCCCAGGGCCGCACCTGTACGCACCGTACCCCCACCGCATGTACGCGCCCTCCCCGATGTACGCGCCCCCTCCCCCATGTACGCGCCTTCCCCCCATGTATGTGCCGTACATCCGCATGCACGCGCCGTACCCCAGGGCCGCACGTGTACGCACCGAACCCCCACCACATGTACGCGCGGCACTCCAACACCGTACCCCAGAACCCTCACCCAGCATCGCGTATGTACGGATCGTACCTACGCGAAAATGACTCTTACAGAACCAGGACACTGTAAAACAGCACAAGGAGGGTCAATTCGACTCGCACAACACCACAAAACACGTCTACATGACAAAATACATCTCAATGACTGACCTGGCACATCCAAACAGGCAAACAGAGGCCCCAAATCACATCCACCACTTATAACACACCCACCAACATTCAAACACAGCCACACCCAAAAATGGACCAATAAAAAGGGCCCACACACACAACCCATGAGCCTTTGCAACAGACCCACTGCTGCCAGACCCCACTGACAAACAACTCCACAGAGAAACTACTCCACATCACTCATACCTCCACTACACCTTCACTCACACACCTTCACACAACCTCCTCCACAAACATCCCCCTCTTCACATTCACACACACACCGTCACATTCACACCCACACACCCACAACCATCCACACCCACACCCACACCCCACACCATGCCCACAGATAAGAATCCAAAGTTCACAACGGCGGAGCTGGACCTCCTTGTCAACAAAGTCATCAGAGTCGAGCCACAGCTGTTTGGAACATTGGTCAGACAGACCTGCATAGCTAAAAAATCTGCCATGTGGCAGAGGATTGTCGACAAGGTGAATGCTGTTGCGCCCATCCGAAGGACCAGGCATGAATGCCAAGCCAGGTGGTACGATCTGCGCAGGGCGTTCAAGAGGAAAATGAATGAAGAATATGCCCAGACTAACATCACTGGAGGTGGGCCGCCCCGCAGACCCGTACACTACCATCCCTGGGAGGAGAAGGTGATGGCCCTGCTACCGCCGGTGGGAGTACATGGAGTCGAAGGAGTCGCAGAGCCTGGTGAGTACACAAACAACTTACGTAACATGGGGGCAATGGGGTCCACACCACATATACACCAAATGCACCCAACTTCCCCCAAGCACTCACCGCAAACAACCACACTCAAAAACCATGTTCATTCCACTAACGTCACCATGCACCCTTCAAAAATCAAGGCAAGGCTATGTCCAAGCCTACAACAACCACAAACACAAGACGGGAGGCTGGGAGTGTGGGCCCCACACAACACATTGTGAAAATGAGACGCAGAAACCAATGCCCTCAGCCCATATGGCATAGGTACATAACCATGCACAATGCACAGGGACTGGCAAAGTACTGACAAGGTAGATGACACTTGGCCCTGCTGTATGCAGCACAAGGCCCTCCTGGGACCACTGTACACTCAAACACCAACTCCACAAGCACAGGTATCTAGCACAGGAACTCACATTCACTGTCATGCCAGCATGCACCATGAGGGGACAGACACATAACCTGGGAGACCCAATGACAACTCACACTACACACAACAGCAGGCTGGTCACAACCCCCCCCTAACACAAGCACACACACCCGGGGCAGGTAACGGATTTACACACTCCCACAATGGACATGTAACACAACAAGACCGATCCAGAGCCAAATAAGCATCAGAGCAAACAATCTACAGGTCAAACACTCAGGAGAACATCCCAATCTGTCCCCCGCAACATACCCATCCCCAAGTGGACATTGAGAGGAATGCTAGGCACATCCAACTACCTGGAGGAAATGTGTCAACTTGAATATGTATGAAACATAGATGTTGCATGAAACACCATTAACATTGTCTCTCTCTCACACACAGGGCAACGTCGTCGATCTCCCCCCAACACTGGGGGGAAAGAATCACAGTCCCAGGCACCGCGTGAAGACGATCCCACCGGCAGCGACGACTCTCACCACTCCGTGGATGACCCCGACCAACCTGGACCCTCTGGTGCCCAAGCCCCTGCAGCACCTGCGTCAGGTACATCTGTGCCAACCACCACCCCCATTCCTGCCACATCCCAGGACACACCCAGGAGCCCTGCTCAAACTGAACAACAGAGCCAGTCTGACCAGGAGGGACAAGGTTCTCCGGGCACTCATGAGGAGGCAGGCAACCCTGCAAATGCCATCCCTCAGGGGTCCCGTAGACCCGATGTGCCCACAAGGGCAGGCCAGGCTGAAGTGGGAAGGGGTGGTGGGAGTGGAGGCAGGCGGAGGCGCGAACCTGACCAGCCAGCTCAGGACACCGGTATGTCACACATACGCAACATCCTGGACTCATACCGGCGTGACACCAGAGGCATTAACCAGGTCTTGTCAAGACTCTCCGAGATGCAGGGGACCCTCGATGACATTAAGAACCTGCAGGTCGAGCATCATGCCAGTCATCAACAACACCTAGGACGGATGGAGGCAAGACTGGCTGAGCTCCTGGCGGTGCACAGGGACGTGAGCCAATCACTCCGTCAGATCACCCAAACCCTGGCAAACCCTCCCTGTGCCACCAGGCGTAGACCAGCACCAGACACGGGGAGGGAGGAGGAGGAGGATTCATCTGACGGAGCGTCCCCAGCATCGTCAAGGCCTGCATCTGAGGGTCCCCGGTGGAAGGTGGGTCATTCACGGAAAAGACCGTGAGAGTCAGCGGACCATCCCCATCCCCAAGATCACCTGGCCTGGCACCTGGCCCTCTGGCGCAACAGCAGCACCTCATCCAATGACATTCTCTGCCACATGGACTTGCTGGTCACAGTCTGACCAATGATGACCAACACTGTGGTCTGGACTCTGATGACTTCCAATGCCAAGGATACCATCTCCCCCTGTGAACTTTGGATTCTATTCCCCCGGTACAGCACCCAATTGCATCTACCAAACCTCTTACCCCACCGTAAATAAATATTTAACTTTGGACATGAGACGTTCTTGTCATTTTGCATCATTCAACGACATATGTGTGTGGAAATGTCAAACTATGGCTGAGTGTTGAACCAACTCCAGCCATCCATACCCTGGGATCAGAGTCTGGTACAGGACACACATGGGTCACAAGGTATCATTCAATGTAGGCATGGAGCACAGCACTCACCTGTGATGGCCTCTGGCTGATGAGGGGGGGCTTGCTAAACTGTGCGGAGAGACCTATTTGGGAGATTATCATCAAGGCATAGAGGTCATGGCTCATGTGGAGGTTCCCGGGGAGGGAGTCCCAGGTATGTGTGGCCAGGTGGGAGAACAATGTCCTGTATGCTGGAATAAGGTGGATGTGAAGAACGGTGGCCAGGGCAAGGTTGGATGCACGGAGATGGCCCAACGGGATCTAGGATGACAGATGTACAAGGTTGGTTGGGGTCGTGGTTGTGGACTGCCTCCTGAGTGTGGGTGGGGAGTGTGGAGGTCACCCTGCAGCAGACAGTGATCCATTGCAGCTATCCATGGTGGACGGTGAGGTGGCTGGGGCGCAGGGGGTTGAATCTGAGGTGTGCAGATGCCCCCTGGAAGTGGACCAGTTTCCTGGGAGTTTGGATGTACTTGCTCCGTAGAGGGCAGGGCAGTATTTGACACGGATGTTGTCATGGACCTGGGGGATGTTCTGTCTTTTCTTGGAGTGGATCTATCTGTGGATCATGTGCATAATGCAGAGGGCGTTGCAGTATGAGGTACAGATGCTGTGGACTAGCATGGCATATGTGAGCGAGCCAAACATGATGCACACCATCTTGTTTGTGTGGCCACTGGGTGCTTGTGCAGGGCTCTTGCGGGTGGGACACAGGCACTTGACCCAGCTGGAAGGGGACAATCCTCAGATGTTCACCTCAGTCCTGTACAAGTCCAGCCTCAGGTGGCTCATGTGCAGCCTTTCATCAATAGATCTCATGCATACTTGAATGATGGAACTGCCAGTGTCTGTGTCTTTGTTGAGGGTGAGGAGCACCTGGCTGTCAATGGCATACGAGCTGATGATGAGGTGCTGTGCGCATGTGATGGTGGAGAGTGGGGTCCTGGACACTCTGTAGATTGACATGCTGAGAGATGATACCTGTGCCATGTCCCAGACGATGACACCATACTACATGCTGAAGCCTTGAGTCCCACTCCCATGCCCTTGCTGGGCTACAGAGCCGGTGGGGAGTATTAGGGACGTGACCTGGTTGTTGTGACAGGGCCTGGAAGGCGGGGCAGCGCAGTGTAGGCAGTTGGAGTTGCACACACAGCATGCAAAGGTGTCGTGTGTGTGCCCAGGGTATGTCTGACAGCAGGCGTTAGATGTGCGGATGGACATAGCTCGGAGTGTGGCTGATACATCAGACTGTAGTGTGATGTGGGTAATGCAAGGACAGGATGTGCACCTTGCATGTGCTGATGGTCCAGCCTTTGGCACCGCGTGGCGGCAACAGTGGCATAGACAAGCTGAGGACAGCAAAATGAATGGGTGGAGGGAGGAAGTGAGGAGCATCCTGGAGGCGTGTGTGTTGCCAAATCTGGATACTCTGTTGGCCCTTGCTGCAGGGGCCGCAGCAGCAGGCGGCATCTCCTTGCAAAATGACAGAATTTGCACACATAGACTAAGATGTCAGAAGGACAACTGCAACAGGCGCGTGTGTAAAGTAAAGAGTGTCCAGTGTCCCATGGCACACCCAGAGACAATGCATGCACAATCACCAAAGAAGCATGACACCGGATCAGGAAACTGAAGGCCGACCTGCGCACAGGAGACACACCCTCAGCAGCTGTTGATGGCCCATTGTGTGGACCAACATGCCAAAAAACATACACGACCATGTACTTCATGCCAAATAGGGAGCCTAACCCATGAGCAGCTGCATGCATGTTGCTAAACTACACATGGACTTCTATGCATAATCTTCCACAACTATGCCAGATATGCCGCATGCAAAGTGGCAAGAGACCTGCATTGACAGAGATGAGGCACCTTGGAGTGTGACACACACCTTTATTACTCAGCCTCACACAAATGGAATTGCATCAATTGGAACAGTATCACAGGTCATTTGGCTGACCATGTGTGACCTACACTGGACACCCCCTTCAACACACAGATGTGTAAATTCTACTGAGCTGGCACACAAGTGAAGGGGTTGAGCCTAACACCCCTTGCTGCACACGGAGAGTCTACAATTCCCCATTGAGCCTCATATGGGGATGTCCCACACTATGTCCACCATTACCATTAGCATCCCGTATGTTCCTTGGAGACGTTATACACACATTGATGCCTTCATCAGAATCCACACACCATTACAGATGACTGTCAGGAAGGGTGACCATCAATTCATGGGAGCCATGCAACACGTCATGTGGCCCATGGTGAGTCGACATGTATGCATGGTAACACAACATGCACAGGAGCAGTCCCCACATATCACAAACACGTACCACCCACAAAATGCCTTGCTGCACTCCTTACCCCAAATGACTTTTCACCATGTCTGTGCATGTAACTCTGATCCAGCACACACTGCAATACTCATGAGGAATAGCAGGAGGGCAATGATGACATGAGCAGACGACAGCCGCAAGAACCTGGGGAGGACAGACACACAACAATTCAGCGAAGAGCTAGTAATCCGCAGACATGTACATGTACTCTACAGGAATGATGTTGTCACCATGCCCTTAACAAATTTAGTGTCCCAGCTAATATGTGTGGAATGACATCATCACTTGAATGACACATCAGAACACACCTCCAAGTCACTTAGCACACAGTCAGCTCGACACACACATTGCAACACATGCCACACAAGGCTCAAAGCGTGCACACTCAGACACAGGGACTCACCATCATGAGAAGAAGTTGCGGATAAGCTGACTCCAGATGTCCTCATCCTCATCCTCACTTGCCCCGTGCCCGAGCCCTTCATCCTCCACGGGTGGATGATCCTGCTCATCTGGATCAAGGATGAGTGGCACGGCCTTCTCCACTGCCATGTTGTGCAGAATGCAGCACACAATGAAGATTTTGCAGACCTTCACCGGGGCATATGGGAGGGCGCCACCGCCGGTCTTGTGGAGGCACCAGAATCTGCTCTTCAGGAGTCCAAACATCCTCTCAATCACGCGCCTCGTCTGCCCATGGGTGTCGTTGTACCGGTGTTCTGCAGCTGTTCTGGGGTTGCGGAGAGGCGTCATCAGCCATGGCATGTTGGGATAGCCAGAGTCCCCTACATGGAAACATCATGTGAAGAAGTGGGTCAGGAGATGCCGTAAGATGCAAAGATAGCGCTGAACACAGGACTAACAGAGTATACCAACCAACAAGACATGCTCGTTCCGTGTGCAGCTGCAGCATCATTTCTGGCACCCTGCTACGCCTCATGATGTATGCATCGTGTGCGGACCCTGGAAAACGTGCACAGACAAGGGAAATCAGCATGTTAGCAAGACACACCACAAGGGCATTAATGGAGTGGTAATGTTTTCTGTTTCTAAAGGCTACCTCCTGTGCCTGTGGTGGTACCAAAGCCACATGTGTCCCATCAATGGCCCCAATTACATGAGGCATCCCTCCCAGGGCATAGAACTCACCCTTGACACCTGTCAACTGCTCATGAGTGGGAAAATGGATGAATTCATCCAGGTGCACCAACATGGCTTCTATAAAATCATGCAGGACACGGCTGAACATTGTCTGGGACATGCCACCGACATCAGCTATGGTCAATTGAAACGTGCCGGTGGCAACAAAATGTAGGGCTGCCATCACCTTCACCTTGGGGGTCAGAGCTGTAGGATACCTGTGTTGTGGTTGGAGTTGTGGTGAAAGCCGGCGGGTCAAGTCCTCTATCAACTCTTGCGAGAATCGGTAACTGCGTATGCAGTCATGTTCACGCATGGCATCCAGGTCTGGCATTTGTCTGGGGAGAGGCGGTGCCCTGCAGAGATTTGGAAGGAATAACGAAGAGTGAGTACATTACCACACCAATGTCACTGAGGTGAGCACATGTTCAACAGCTAATACACATCTGCTTAATACAGAGTCTGTGCTGGGCAATACATCCAGGACACGTGGGCCAGCCAGGTGATGCTCCTACGAAGAGCCAGCCACAATAATTGCATGGCAATGTTGACGTGACATGCCATGAAATAGCTGTTGGCCAGTGTAAGTGACAAACCAGACACATTACATGAGTGACAGACATCCACATATCAGCATTAGAAGGATGTCATCTCATACAGACAGCTGGCGGGAGTCTAGATGCACAGGTCACATGTTATCTGGAAATGGACAGATGACACACATTTCCATTAAGGGGTCAATGTCAAAAACTGATGTCACAGACATTGAGACAACGCCGATATTGCCTCATGTCAGGAAGTCATCTTCGAACCATCATGACACATGTAACGTGTGAGTCCACATGTGGCATGGTGTGCATATATGTGTGTCATGCACATATGCGCACATACACATGTTGGATGCTGCAACAGCAGGTGGAGTTGACGGAACACCAACGGAAAGCTCATGGGAACACATAACACACACATGACATAGTCACAGCCTGGCACACTGGGAGTCACATGTGAGGTGTAATTATCCGTGTACCTGCCATCAGGGGACAGTTGCGGGTGTTGCTGACTGTGCCATACCAGTGATGCAGTGCTTGACACGTGTGTCGCACATGCACACATGTGCAAAGTGTGAAGGGGAAGTGTGCCACGTAGTGCCCCATCACACATGACATGTGTAAACAGCTCATCACACATCTATTGTGCCACAACATGAGGAGACATGTGCCACATCACTGCCTGACACACCTAGGCCCTGCACATGAAGGACTGCACTGACAATGACTTGATGTACAGCCTTGTGCGAGTCTGACACCTCCATTCCTTTCGTGTGCGCCTCCTATCACCAGTGTAAGCAGTGAAACGCAGTACACACGCTCTGAGTGTGTAGGGCCCGTACTCACGCGTGTACGGGCCGTACACACGTGAGTACGTGCCTATAACTATCGTTGGGGGTACCATAGGGCCTAGTGATAGGCACGTACTCACGTGTGTACGGGCCGTACACGCATGAGTACGTGCCTATCACGATCATTGGGGGTACCGTAGGGCCTAGTGATACGGCACGTACTCACGCGCGTACGGGCCGTACACGCGTGAGTACGTGCCTATCACTATCTTTGGGGGTACCGTAGGGCCTAGTGATAGGCACGTACACACGCGTGTACGGGCCATTCACGCGTGAGTACGGCCCGTATCACTGTAGTGATGGTGCCCTAGGGGTACGTGTGAAAAGCGCCGTACCTGTGTGGTGATTTAAGAATTACAATGGGGACACATGAGGGACAAGTATTAGGGCCTAAATGCATGCTGGTTGTCATGGATACCGAGTTTCAAGTTCAAAATTTTACATCATGTGATCTGGAAAAATAATTTGGCCACATTTAACATTGTTGCAAAGTGGTTGTTGACTTGACATGATGCTGCAAAATCGAAAGATGCAAAGGCTGTCACTGGTGTATGTTTAAAGGGATTGGAGGAAACGTAGGATGCAAATGAGTCTGACCAATCACTCTGTACTCCTGTAAATGAAATAGGCCAGCAAGGCAGATATAAGGCAGGCAGAACCCATGAGAGGGCACTTGCCTGCACAACATGTCAGTCGATACCACTGCTGCTGTATTGTCTCCCTCTGGCACCATGTCAAGGACTGTGGAGAGGGCCCAGCCTTTCACCCAGGAGGAGAACGAGGCTCTGCTGGATGTGATCCTCCCACAGTACCCCATGCTGTATGGTCGACCAGGGGAGCAGGTGAGTGCTGACTCCAGTACCTTTGCCTGTGCACCTTTATTGTGTCTGTCACTTCTGGCATTGTGGCCAGGTGTGACAGACATGCAATGTTGGGTGGAGTGGGTCCCGGGGGGGGGATGGTTTATGTCTCTCATGCAGGGCTTGATGTAGTTCATGTGTGCACTCCTTACTTGCATTGTGCTTACTGTGACATTCACTGCATAGTGCATGGCACATTCCGCCAGTCAAATCCTCTTGGGCATTCTTGTTCTATTGTCCTGCGGTGATTCAGTGGTCACCCCGGTGTGACAGGTGACTGCACCAACAGATGTGTGTGGGAGTTGAGTGGAGCTGTGGTGAGAGTGGTTAGAGTGTCCAAATGATGTGTACGCCCCCTGGACATTTATGTGTGTGAAGGTTTCTTGTCATGTGGATGAGTGTCTATGTGGAGTGTTGCACCACAGTTGCATGGAGGAGGCAACTGCTCAATCCATTTGATGTGTGAAGAAATGCTGTGTGTCTGACTTGCTGAGCTAGCCCCACACCTGTGACCCCCCCCCTGGCAAGTGGCACATGTGCAGAGTGAGGTTTGCATCCGCTGTTGCCAATGGCAGGTGATTGGTGTGTGCCTGTGTGTGTCTGTGTACTCTGCTGAGGTTTTGTCAGTGGCCTGGGGCATGTGACTGCTTTGCGGTGCTGTCCATCAGCCTTGTGTTGCTTGGGATGCACAGTGTGTGCCATGATCGGGGATTGGTTCGGACCCCTCATGCCACCTGTGTACTTACTATGCCATGTAGTGCATTGCTGCGTCCCCAGTGGAAAAAGTCCCTATGACTAAGGTGCTATTACTTGCCGGCATACTATGCCCTGTTCTACAAATCTAAGATGTTCAACTGTGTGTCTCTGTGACATGGTGCAGGTGTAGTGATGTAGTCCCACTTTGTCATCCACACAGGTATCCCCCTACCACAAGGGGAAGATCTGGAAGGACGTCGTCAAGGCCGTGCAATCGGCGGAGGGTCGCAGTCGGCGCCTGCCACAAGTGAGGAAGAGATGGCAGGACATCCGGTGCTGGACCCGGAGGATCGCCCGGGTCATGCTGAAGGAGGAGGCTCCTCGCAAGCATGGCGGGCGCCGGCGCCTGACCCACCAGATGCGGCGTGTCCTGGCAGTGGTCTTCCCTGACCTGGATAGGCGGATACAGGAGTTACAGCAGCAGGAAGGGGGTAGGTACATGTGTGTTTGTTGTGTGTCGCCAGCTTTTGTTGCTGCTCAGTCGCCTGGAGACACTGCCAGGGTATATATGTGCAGTGCATATCCTGTTCCCCCACAGTCAACCTGTGCTGTTCTTCCTCCCTTCCCCTCCTTGACATGTGTTACCTGGTCTGTGTGTGATAACTATTGCACATGGTCATCTAGGCTGCCAGTTTATCAAGGTGCACACTGCTTTCAGCATCATGTGTGGGGGTGGTCTGCCTTGCCCTGTCTTGTACAGTCATTAGGGGGTGCATATTTGTTGCCACTGATGCTGAGTCCCAACATAGGAGTGTGAGGTTTCAAATGAACATACTTGCTGCATGCATTACCAATGTTGTGGCCTCAGACATGATGTGCATGAGTGGGATATATGCATAGTGCCGGGACGGTTGCTCCTGTAACAGTCAGCTCATTCCAGGACCATGGAGCAGTGTGCACACTACAGTCCCCTGTCACAGCCTGCCCTCCTACTCATGTGTGTCATCCAACACTGTGCACATTCACTTTGGGTTCATAATGGCTCTGCCTCTGTGGCATTGTTCCCTGGCCTAGGTAGTAGTTTTCACATGTGTGATACATTTGCCCACTGGACAGGGATACAGCAGTTTGCTTCTGCATACTCACACTGGGCAGTGCCTGTGTGGTTATTCACAACAATCTGTTGATGTTTGTTTGTGACCAATATGTTTTGCCAGCCCTACAAGGTGATGTGTTAATGAAGCTAGTTTTCAAGCACAGTTATTGTAACCCTGAATAAGAGCTTTCACTTCTTGATTGGTATCAGTCACATTGACTCAGGTATGGGTGAGTGTGTGCGGGAAGGGCGTACATGTTCAACCCTGATGTTTCATTGCCAGTTCTGACTTGTGTGTGATGATTCGCAGTACAGAAAGTCATCGTGCAGTGCCACCGTGATGTTGGCCAGTGCTTGCTGTTGGTGCTTCATTGCCTGTGTCAGTTCTTGGCAATCATGTATCCTGCTTGGACATTTTTGGCACCTGTGTGTGGTTCAGATGCTACAGAGTTGTGACTTTGTGTGCTGACATCTGTGGGTACATTCTGGCTTGCCATGAGGGGGAACCCACAGTACAGCTAGGCTTTTTTGCTAAACAATTGCAGACCCATTAGCTTATGCATTGTCCTGGGTGTGGACATGTGTGCCACTCCAGATGACAGTCAGTAGGTCATATGTGTAGCCAACTGTGTGATCAGGTGACGGATAGCCATGTGACAAATGACATTATTCAAGTTGTTACTCTGGGAAAATGTCCATTGGCACTCACTACACCTGTCAACATGTCTCAATGTTTCAAATGCTTGACCTTGTTGTTTGGTTGTGAAGGACAATGATGTGCCTGCATGACAGATGTCTCCCAAGGAAGTGCACAAGACACCACCTTTACACTTTCCAGGGACACGCTGGCACATTTTAAAGTAAGGCACAGTTTGGACAACACTTGTTTGGAGTTCATACATATACATGTTCCCACAGTGTGCTAGCATTTGGGTTAGTCCTTGGTTGTTGCTGATACCAAATTACGAGTGTTAAGTCCTCCAGCCACCCTGGTGCCATGTATATGTACTTACTGCTTCGCCATTTCTGCCTAACAGTGGCTGATTTGAATGAGTCTGGCAGCTCAGACAATGACTGTGTACATGTAGTTTGGTGTGCACCTCCTTGTGTGACTTCTGCTATACAGACACATGTGTGTTGTGTTCACAGAGTGCCACATTCACACATGCTAGACATGTCCATTTTGTAAAGGGTTGTGATTCTCCAGGAGTCACAATGTATTTATTTGGGGTGTCAAAAGTACTCACAGGTCTCTGAGTGTGGGGACACCTTCTGCATTGGCATGTGGTATTTGGCCTTGGGTGCGACGATACTGTTTGTTTCCCAGTGAACAAGAGGTGGCATGCCTTCATAGTCTTGCTGTGCTCAACTGATCCCAGACACTAGCTTCTCATGATCTTATGATTTCAAGTTATTTGCTGTTGTGTCCTAATTTTCATTGTTTGCAAGTGGCATGGTGCGTCAACCAACTGGGGAGTGCAGGGCTTACATATGTGGGGAGTATCCTAGATGTTACTCCTGATGCCTTTCCTGATATGCACTGTTGCCTATTTTGTTTGGACTCGTGTGTCAGATGTATACAGGTGACTGATTTTTTCCTGTCTCTTCACCTTGCCCACAGCATCATCGGAGGACACCGAGGGAGACACCGGCACGGACGTGGAGGAGGGATCGAGCAGTGGTGCCACCACTGCTGTGGAGTCGGTGGAATCTAGTGGCACGGAGGGCGAGGGGAGTGAGGTGGAGGACCTGCCCAGTACCAACACAGACTACGAGGCAGACGGGTCCGAGGCTGAGCTCCCAGAGGGGGCGGAGGCTGCTCCCAGAGCTGAAAGTAGCAGTACATCTCTCGCCGCCCCCTCCATTCCCATCACCGCCCTCCCACTTGCTCGGGTCCCTTCTGTCCGTGCTAGGCCACACCGTGTCTCCTTCGTGCCAGGCACCGCACCCCCTGCCCCTGTCCCCCCTGCTGCCCTCACTGCCGAGTCTGTGGACATTCAGTGGCAGTTGCAAGTTGGGCAGACATCGATCCTGACTGTCCTCCATGGCCACACCAGACTGCTGACCCAGATGGTGTCGTACATGGAGGGCATGTCATCAGCGATGTCTGACCAACGGATGTTGCTGAGGTCCCTGGACTCGTCACTGACGGCAGTAGCGAGTCACCTGCAGCGCTGCCCCCCCCTACCCCTGGCCCATCCACAAGTCCAACACCCATGCCTGTCCCAAGCACACCAAGACATCCACACACACGCACCCCACCAGACACAAGCAGCACACCACCACGTAAGGGCAAGCGCACACCTCCTGACACGCACACTTAGGGGGTAGCAGGCACACCCACTGGGTCTGGGGCACACAGGCAGGCACGCAGCCACAGTCCTCATCTCACTCCCCAGTCCCTCCGATGTCACTCCCCTTGGCTCCCCTGCCCCAGATTCGGAGAAGGAGGCCTACTTTGCTGGGCTGGGCTTCAGCCCCACTAGTTCACCTGGACGCAAACGGTCACGGCACTCCACGGGTAGGGGAGTTAAGTCCCCCAGCACGTCCACCACCTCCCCCAGTAGCGCTGCAACCCATCCCTCCGACCACCCCCCCTCCTTGGGGCCTGTTGTTTCTCCAGGTGCAGGGGAGACGCTTTAAGAACTGGCAGAAGTGTGCAGCGCTGAGCACGCCTCCACCTTTGGCGCTGCCCCACCCCCTGTGGTGGAGTCGTCCGTCCCTGCACCCACACCTACCCTTCCCCCTCCTGTCCCTGCGGTGCCTGGCCCTTCCCCACATGATGCCCCCCCCCCCGTCGACGAAACACTTGTGATGTGCAGGCAAGCTAGGGGAGACGCATGGCCATGTGTCCCCCCCCCCCAAGGACTGATGATATGGACTGGCCATTGGCCTTTGTGAATAGTCTCGTTTACACATTATTATTTTCATGCTGAATAAAGCATTTTCTTTTTCTTTGGAAAAGTCTTGCATTTCAGGTATTGATGTTGATGCTGATGCTACAGGAGTTGGGGTTGTGGGCATGTGTTATGTTTCAGGGAAATGTTGTGGTCTGCTGCTCATGTGGTGGAACCTGGTATCTGCGTGCCATCACGCGATCTCTGCAAAGATTCTTTGTCGTGTATGCTCGTTGTGTTTGGAGACATTGTCCCAAGGGGTGTTCCTTCCTCTGTCGCACCTGACATCTCCCCTGCAGAGACTTGCACAATTGTTGTGTTGCCCTGTGTCTACATGTCCTTTGTTGGTGATGGATCCCTTCAACTCTGGCCATGCCTGCTCAGCAATGTGTCCGGCTGCATCGTCTGTGCCATCCTTGGTACTCACTGTACTTGTGTATAGAGTATTTTGCCATGCCTTCATGGATAAATGGTCCCTTTTCCGCACAATGCATGTGTGTAATCCCAGCCTAGTACACATATGGTACTTGTTCTGCTGGGTATTTGCACACCTGACTCACAATTGTGGGCATTGTATCTGTGGGAACTCCACACTATTCCTTCCATGACAGACAAAATCTTGGTGGCTAGCCCAGCACCTGAACATTCCTATCAGTCCTGGGATGTGCGTGACAGTGTGTGTTCTCTTTGGCTCTCTTAGTTTGTTAGGCAGTGACATGACTATACTGTCTTGTGGCATGATCTCAGTGTGTGTATTGTGCTGCATCTGCCAGGGGAGGGTATGCATACAATTGGCCTATTTTGTGGAATCACATAATCTGCTCCATTCATCCCAAACTGGGTTTAGGAAAGGACAGGGAACTGAAACAGCCCTGTTGAGGGTGGTGGAGGAGGCCAGGAGGATTCTGTACGCAGGTGGCAGCGTGGCCATTATCCTCCTGGACCTCAGCGCCGCCTTCAATACGGTCAACCATCATATTCTTATTTCCCGCCTCAGTAACATCGGAATCACGGGTTGGGCCCTCAAGTGGCTGGAATCCTTCCTGGGAGATAGATTCTTTAAGGTGTTTGAGGATAATCACTGCTCCCACCCGGTTCCGTTGCAGTGTGGGGTGCCACAGGGGTCTTCCCTTAGCCCCACTCTATTCAATGTGTATATGGCACCCCTGGCGGAGATAGTTGCCCCCTTTGGGGTTCAGTTGGTGAGCTACGCCGATGACACCCAGCTGGTGTTCTCCTTGAATCATACTGCACATTCTCCTTTGAAGCTGTGTAACTGCCTAGAAGCCGTCGCAAGCTGGATGGATCAGTCCCATCTTAGGCTGAACGGTGGAAAGACGGAGCTGATGTTGTTGGGACGACAGGCTATATTTGACAACTCGACTCTCTGGCCTTCTTGTATGGGTCCTGGCCCCTCCCCTGAGTCTGAAATTAAAAGCCTTGGGTTCTGGCTTGATGCAGAATTGTCGTTTAGAACTCAGGCTAGAAAAACAGCTGCAACCTGCTTTGGACTCCTGAAATCCATGCGTAAAATCCTCCCTCTATTGCCGGAAAAAGCAAGAAAAATCTTAATACAATCAGGGATTTTATCCAGGTTAGATTATGGGAATGCCATCTATTTAGGAGCCCCGGTCTCTGTGACTAAACAACTTCAGGTAGTTCAGAACTCGGCGGCAAGGTAACTCACTGGCACCAGCCATCGCACATCAGCCAGACCCGCATTAAAAGCTCTTCACTGGCTTCCGGTAAAAGAGCGGGTCCATTTTAAGTCATTGTGTATGGCACATAAAATCTTTCACGGGAAAGGCCCTCCCATTCTAGAAAATATGGTATTGCCCTACAAGTCCTCTCTAAACCTTCGCTCTAACGACCAGAATCTTGCAGTGGTGCCACAAATCAATAGATCCCGTTCTGGTGGCCGTCTCTTTTCACTGAATGTATCCAAGTTGTGGAATTCTCTTCCTTTATCTTTTTGTCAAGAGCACAGTCTCATTTGTGTTCCGGAAGAAGCTAAAAACATGACTTTTTCCGAGAAAGTAGAGATTTTAGATCAGCTAATGGTTCTTTCACTATCCCTTGGTTATCTTTCCTGAGCGCTGGGATGCTTTCGAGTAGCCATGCGCTATATAAGAGTCTTTTCAATTCAATTCAATTCAATTTGTCCTAATGTGGTGTGTCATGCAGTGGGGGTAAGACCTCCTTCCTCCTGGGAGTTGGACACTGATGTCAGTGATGTGTTGTTATGGCACTATCATCATTGTCCTAAGTTAGGGATACGTACATTCACCCATGGAGCTGTGGTCATCTGATAATGATGTACACCCCCCATGTCTCTGTCCACTGCTGGGAGTCCTCTGTACCCACCCCTCATATGTCTGGGCACTGCTGGGAGTGCTAGGCACACACCCCTCATATGTCTGGGCACTGCTGGGTGTGATAGGCACACACCCCTCATATGTCTGGGCACTGCTGGGAGTGATAGGCACCCACCCCTCATATGTCTGGGCACTGCTGGGGGTCCTCTGCACCCACCCCTCATATGTCTGGGCACTGCTGGGAGTTTCAGGCACCCACCCCTTATATGTCTGGGCACTGCTGGGAGTGATAGGCACCCACCCCTCATATGTCTGGGCACTGCTGGGAGTGATAGGCACACACCCCTCATATGTCTGGGCACTGCTGGGGGTCCTCTGCACCCACCCCTCATATGTCTGGGCACTGCTGGGAGTGATAGGCACACACCCCTCATATGTCTGGGCACTGCTGGGGGTCCTCTGCACCCACCCCTCATATGTCTGGGCACTGCTGGGAGTGATAGGCACCCACCCTTCATATGTCTGGGCACTGCTGGGAGTGATAGGCACACACCCCTCATATGCCTGGGCACTGCTGGGGGTCCTCTGCACCCACCCCTCATATGTCTGGGCACTGCTGGGAGTGATATGCACACACCCCTCATATGTCTGGGCACTGCTGGGGGTCCTCTGCACCCACCCCTCATATGTCTGGGCACTGCTGGGGGTCCTCTGCACCCACCCCTCCTATGTCTGGGCACTGCTGGGAGTGATAGGCACCCACCCCTCATATGTCTGGGCACTGCTGGGGGTCCTCTGCACCCACCCCTCATATGTCTGGGCACTGCTGGGAGTTTCAGGCACCCACCCCTTATATGTCTGGGCACTGCTGGGAGTGATAGGCACCCACCCCTCATATGTCTGGGCACTGCTGGAAGTGATAGGCACACACCCCTCATATGTCTGGGCACTGCTGGGGGTCCTCTGCACCCACCCCTCATATGTCTGGGCACTGCTGGGAGTGATAGGCACACACGCCTCATATGTCTGGGCACTGCTGGGGGTCCTCTGCACCCACCCCTCATATGTCTGGGCACTGCTGGGAGTGATAGGCACCCACCCTTCATATGTCTGGGCACTGCTGGGAGTGATAGGCACACACCCCTCATATGTCTGGGCACTGCTGGGGGTCCTCTGCACCCACCCCTCATATGTCTGGGCACTGCTGGGAGTGATATGCACACACCCCTCATATGTCTGGGCACTGCTGGGGGTCCTCTGCACCCACCCCTCATATGTCTGGGCACTGCTGGGGGTCCTCTGCACCCACCCCTCATATGTCTGGGCACTGCTGGGGGTCCTCTGCACCCACCCCTCATACGTCTGGGCACTGCTGGGAGTGATAGGCACCCACCCCTCATATGTCTGGGCACTGCTGGGAGTGATAGGCACCCACCCCTCATATGTCTGGGCACTGCTGGGGGTCCACTGCACCCACCCCTCATATGTCTGGGCACTGCTGGGGGTCCTCTGCACCCACCCCTCATATGTCTGGGCACTGCTGGGAGTGATAGACACACCCCTCATATGTCTGGGCACTGCTGGGAGTGATAGGCACCCACCCCTCATATGTCTGGGCACTGCTGGGAGACCTTTGCACCCACCCCTCATATGTCTGGGCACTGCTGGGAGTGTTAGGCACCCACCCCTCATATGTCTGGGCACTGCTGGGAGTGATAGGCACCCACCCCTCATATGTCTGGGCACTGCTGGGAGTGATAGGCACACACCCCTCATATGTCTGGGCACTGCTGGGTGTCCTCTGCACCCACCCCTCATATGTCTGGGCACTGCTGGGAGTGATAGGCACCCACCCCTCATATGTCTGGGCACTGCTGGGGGTCCTCTGCACCCACTCCTCATATGTCTGGGCACTGCTGGGAGTGATAGGCACCCACCCCTCATATGTCTGGGCACTGCTGGGAGTGATAGGCACCCACCCCATGCGCTATATAAGAGTATTTTCAATTCAATTCAATTCAATTTGTCCTAATGTGGTGTGTCATGCAGTGGGGGTAAGACCTCCTTCCTCCTGGGAGTGGGACACTGATGTCAGTGATGTGTTGTTATGGCACTATCATCATTGTCCTAAGTTAGGGATACGTACATTCACCCATGGAGCTGTGGTCATCTGATAATGATGTACACCCCCCATGTCTCTGTCCACTGCTGGGAGTCCTCTGTACCCACCCCTCATATGTCTGGGCACTGCTGGGAGTGCTAGGCACACACCCCTCATATGTCTGGGCACTGCTGGGAGTGATAGGCACACACCCCTCATATGTCTGGGCACTGCTGGAAGTGATAGGCACCCACCCCTCATATGTCTGGGCACTGCTGGGGGTCCTCTGCACCCACCCCTCATATGTCTGGGCACTGCTGGGAGTTTCAGGCACCCACCCCTTATATGTCTGGGCACTGCTGGGAGTTTCAGGCACCCACCCCTTATATGTCTGGGCACTGCTGGGAGTGATAGGCACCCACCCCTCATATGTCTGGGCACTGCTGGGAGTGATAGGCACACACCCCTCATAAGTCTGGGCACTGCTGGGGGTCCTCTGCACCCACCCCTCATATGTCTGGGCACTGCTGGGAGTGATAGGCACATACCCCTCATATGTCTGGGCACTGCTGGGGGTCCTCTGCACCCACCCCTCATATGTCTGGGCACTGCTAGGAGTGATAGGCACCCACCCTTCATATGTCTGGGCACTGCTGGGAGTGATAGGCACACACCCCTCATATGTCTGGGCACTGCTGGGGGTCCTCTGCACCCACCCCTCATATGTCTGGGCACTGCTGGGAGTGATATGCACACACCCCTCATATGTCTGGGCACTGCTGGGGGTCCTTCGCACCCACCCCTCATATGTCTGGGCACTGCTGGGGGTCCTCTGCACCCACCCCTCATACGTCTGGGCACTGCTGGGAGTGATAGGCACCCACCCCTCATATGTCTGGGCACTGCTGGGAGTGATAGGCACCCACCCCTCATAGGTCTGGGCACTGCTGGGGGTCCTCTGCACCCACCCCTCATATGTCTGGGCACTGCTGGGGGTCCTCTGCACCCACCCCTCATATGTCTGGGCACTGCTGGGAGTGATAGACACACCCCTCATATGTCTGGGCACTGCTGGGAGTGATAGGCACCCACCCCTCATATGTCTGGGCACTGATGGGAGACCTTTGCACCCACCCCTCATATGTCTGGGCACTGCTGGGAGTGTTAGGCACCCACCCCTCATATGTCTGGGCACTGCTGGGAGTGATAGGCACACACCCCTCATATGTCTGGGCACTGCTGGGTGTCCTCTGCACCCACCCCTCATATGTCTGGGCACTGCTGGGAGTGATAGGCACCCACCCCTCATATGTCTGGGCACTGCTGGGGGTCCTATGCACCCACCCCTCATATGTCTGGGCACTGCTGGGAGTGATAGGCACCCACCCCTCATATGTCTGGGCACTGCTTAGAGTGATAGGCACACACCCCTCATATGTCTGGGCACTGCTGGGGGTCCTCTGCACCCACCCCTCATATGTCTGGGCACTGCTGGGAGTGATCTGCACACACCCCTCATATGTCTGGGCACTGCTGGGAGTGATAGGCACCCACCCCTCATATGTCTGGGCACTGCTGGGGGTCCTCTGCACCCACCCCTCACATGTCTGGGCACTGCTGGGGGTCCTCTGCACCCACCCCTCATATGTCTGGGCACTGCTGGGGGTCCTCTGCACCCACCCCTCATACGTCTGGGCACTGCTGGGAGTGATAGGCACCCACCCCTCATATGTCTGGGCACTGCTGGGAGTGATAGGCACCCACCCCTCATAGGTCTGGGCACTGCTGGGGGTCCTCTGCACCCACCCCTCATATGTCTGGGCACTGCTGGGGGTCCTCTGCACCCACCCCTCATATGTCTGGGCACTGCTGGGAGTGATAGACACACCCCTCATATGTCTGGGCACTGCTGGGAGTGATAGGCACCCACCCCTCATATGTCTGGGCACTGATGGGAGACCTTTGCACCCACCCCTCATATGTCTGGGCACTGCTGGGAGTGTTAGGCACCCACCCCTCATATGTCTGGGCACTGCTGGGAGTGATAGGCACACACCCCTCATATGTCTGGGCACTGCTGGGTGTCCTCTGCACCCACCCCTCATATGTCTGGGCACTGCTGGGAGTGATAGGCACCCACCCCTCATATGTCTGGGCACTGCTGGGGGTCCTATGCACCCACCCCTCATATGTCTGGGCACTGCTGGGAGTGATAGGCACCCACCCCTCATATGTCTGGGCACTGCTTAGAGTGATAGGCACACACCCCTCATATGTCTGGGCACTGCTGGGGGTCCTCTGCACCCACCCCTCATATGTCTGGGCACTGCTGGGAGTGATCTGCACACACCCCTCATATGTCTGGGCACTGCTGGGAGTGATAGGCACCCACCCCTCATATGTCTGGGCACTGCTGGGGGTTCTCTGCACCCACCCCTCATATGTCTGGGCACTGCTGGGAGTGATAGGCACCCACCCCTCATATGTCTGGGCACTGCTGGGAGTGATATGCACCCACCCCTCCTATGGCTGGGCACTGCTGGGGGTCCTCTGCACCCACCCACCCACCTGCGCCCTTGCTGTGGTACACTGCTGTCCTGGGCATACACCACCCCCAATTTACAGCTGATGTGCTGCACCAAGCCGTACACCTACATCCGTGGCGTGTGTACGCCTTGTATCCATCATGTATTGGGGCTGTAGGGGTACGCGTGTACGGACCGTACCCACGCTCTTGGGGCATGTTGACAATCAAATATACCAGTGATGATCTGAAATAGGCCAGATTAAAAATATGCGGTATAAATAGCAAAGCTTTTCAAAAAAGAAAGATAATTTTTTACAAGAAAAAATGATTCTTTAGTTCATGGTTCATATTGGCTTTTTGTAGTATATTTTTTTAATCCTTGTTGTTGGTCGACTTACTTGTTGAGTTCATTCCTCATCAGAGGATATTTAAACATTGTCAGGTGCTCTTTGTGATCTTTACCAAGGCCATATAGAGGATCTTTATAGATAACAGTTTGTGTATTTGATGGATCAGCAATGGGTTGCTTGTCTGAGGCCCTCAGTGGTAATTGTGGCTCCACTCCAAGGGGCACAAAGAATAACTATGAGTCAAGCCACTCATCAAGAGCTGTGTCACAAACTGCCACCAGTGATGTTTCTCTGTCACAAGAAGCATCTAGTAGAGAGGACCGACTCATTGGTTGGCATTGTCTCATGTAGAGTTTTGTCTCCACAGAGAGATAACCCTGAGGGGCTGTTCCAACTACAAGTCCAAAATATTTTGGTCAGACAGTTTGTGTACTAGGACGCAGTTTTTACTCATGCAGAATCCATTTTACGAAATGTGTGCATCCAGCGCTCACTCAGTTCAGATAGCCAAGCATAACGCATGTAGCGTGCTAGAGACTCTGCAGCTTTGTTTAGCTGGATACGTGTACTCCATATTGTTGATTTCCTTGCCAAGACAGGTGAAAGATGATTATACCAATACTGACAAGCAGTATGATGATTGAAAATCCTCCAAAAAGGTTGGTGAACAGAGAATGAAAAAACTGACGGAATCTGTCTAACTACTGCTCTGAATCCAGTCACCAGACCAGATCCAATGCTCTTAAAAAGATGTGCAACACCAGTTGATACCAACTGTTAGAAAATGGTCCTCTCTGAAGAGTCACCCAGACCTTTTGCCTTCCTCCTCCTCTTTTTCTGACCTTCTTTTTGTTTGGCTTTAGGACTCTGAACACTTTACCACTGCAAATCAGTGCTAAAGTGCATGTGCTCTCTCCTCCTAACATGGTAATGTGGGTGTATACACAATTGAAATATTTAGTTCACTTGTAAGTCTCTTGTAAAGTAGCATACCATATATCCAGGACTTGCAACCTAAATGCAACTAGTGGGCTTGTAGCACTGATTGTGACACCCACACAAGTAGCCTTTCAAACCTGTAGCAGGCCTGTCATTACCTGTGTGTGCAGTTATCTGCTACTTTGACTTGGCATTTAAAACTACTTGCCAAGTCTTAAACTCCCCTTTTATTATACATATGTCATAGGTAGACCCTAGGCAGCCAATAGGGCAGGTGATATGTAAGTAAAGGATATGACATGTACTGTTACGTTTTACATGTCTTAGTAGTGACAAACACTAAAATTTGTTTTTCACTACCGTGAGGCCTACTTCTCTCCTACGCTAGCATTTGGAATTTCTTAAACCACTTTTAAGCTCTAATTCTTGATCAGAAAGGAGCAGCTGCATTATGTTTTATATCTTTGGAACGGTAATGATAAATCCTCTTTAATGGTAAAGTTGGAACTGACATTACTATTTTAGAAATGCCACTTTTAGTGGGCATTTCTCTGCTCTTACTGCTCTGTGTGCCTGCAGTCTGTCTCCAAAACACGTCTGGGGAATATGACAGCTACACTTAGTGCATTCCTTTTAGAGAGTCACAAACACAGGAACGGTGTGTGTGTTAGAGAACTCATCTGCATTCTGATAGCTATGCCTGGGTAGGAAGAGGGATGCTGACACCTACACAGGCAGTGTCCTGTTTCCACACAGAGTGTTGATTACCCCTCTACTGATAGTATGGAGCCAGGGATGGGAAGAACGTATCTGTGTACATTTCAAATACTCTTCTTTGAAGTTACTCCCACTTTAAAGCTACAACTGGGTATATAGGTAGGGTCTTCCTGGGCTTGAGCCCTATCAAGCCAGTACACTACTGGACCTGTGAAGAACTCTGGCAAGAGGAAATACTGCTGTGCTAACAGGATTGCCACTCTGCTTGACTGATACCCTGGAGGAGCTGTTTTTCTGTTTTGCTGTGCTGGGCTGCTGCCTGCTGATTTCTGCCCTGCTGAGGACAAGGACTGGACCCATTTCACTTTAACCCAGAGTGACTCCAAGGGCTTTCTGGCTTGCCCCCCCTGCTGAAGTCTCAGGGCCATCAAAGACTCCCTTCAACTATGTAACAGCGCTTGGACCCTTCTATTTGTGAGTTGTGCATTGCCAAGTGGTGCCAATGCAGTCTTGAGCCCTTGAAAGGTGATTTCTGCTGTCCAGAACTGTCAAAAGTGACTCAGTAATGTCTTTGCATCGATCAAAACTAACGCATTGGTCTTCAAAGCCAATGCCGGAGCCAATTGATGGTATCATTTCAAAGGACTGCATGGCTCACAAACAATGGACAGTGTGGCATGATGATGACACAGTGACTGCATCGTAAAGTGATTCCGCAACAAAGCCTTCACCACCTGTGTGGATCGAAACCGTTACATCTAGTCTTTAATGTCGACACTTGCTCCATCCAAAATACTTTTTCAGCGGAACCTGTGTGTCATGTAGCCAACATGCCCTCCATCGGGGTCACCCTGCACTTTGGATTTACCCTGGTCCAGTGCAATCTCAAGTAACTCCTAGGCACTTTTTGACTCTTAGCAATACATTTTGATTTAACATTTAAACATTCAGAACTCTGGTTCTACTTATTGGATTGTTGTCGTTGTGGTCCTGTTATTTTACTCATAAAAATATATATTCTTCTACCCTTGTGTGGAGTGTTTGTGTGGTGTTTTCATTGTGTTACTCTGTGTATGTGTCTGTGTGTGTGTTTTGCACAAATATGTTAAACATTGCCTCTTTAGATAAGCATGACTGCTCTGTGCCAAGCTACCAAGAGGGTAAGCACAGGTTATCTTTTAGGATGTATCTAGTTTACCCCTGACTAGAGTGGTGCTTTCTACTTGTACAAAGTGCATAATCTGACAACCAGAAACCCCAGGTTTAGCGTATGTACAATATCTGCAAAACGTGTTAGTTATTGTGTGCGTAACAGACTCAGTTCTGGTTGTTTGCAGATTGTAAACTTCAACTGCCAAAGTCAAGGGGTCTTCTTTTTTTAATAGAACAGATAATGGCTTGTTTAGATTGTCAAAACACATAGATTTCATGTTTATACTAGGCCAAGTAATGTTCCTAATACTATTTCAAGGTGGCGGGTACAAGGTCCTTCCACAACACTGTATTGTTTCTGAAATTGCTATCAGGTATGGCTGGCTGGGTTCCAACCCACAGCAAGTAGCATTTGCTAGAAATAAATGAGAACCGTTATTCAAGAGTTCATGATCAGTGGAACTGGATGCAATAGGGGAAACGGATAAAACAGAACTTAAACCTGGCATCAAAGCACTACACATTCTAGGCAATAATATGGAGTCGCACAGAAGAGAGCTTTCAAGAGGATTTCTGCAATTTGCTGTACTAATGTACACAGGGTCATCTTAATTTTTATTTAAACAGATGTGGGAAAAGGGACATTTCCATGAATGGTAAAATTGTGCACATTTTCATACCAGCCTATGGATTTATATTTCTGTCAGTTGTGAAAATTAATTGTAATGGGCAAGGAAATAATACCATGTATTCACCAGGTAACAGTCGGAGTGTCACTGACTGTAAACGGTCTGTCTTCAACTTTTTCTATACTTAATAGCGTGCATGTAGATTTTTTCTTGGCCATTATTTTTTATACAAGTGTCAAATTGTATGGTTCAGGCAGTGCTGTTTCATTTAGAAGTTACCAAGCACAAAACCTAATCTGAGTGTTTGTAATGCCCAATATAGTTGGATAACTGCTCCTAACTGAGTTTACCAATATTGTTGTTAGCCTAGGTCTCCTTTTATGAGGTCTAAGGCTGAAGGCGAAATGTGATTTAATGAGTACACTATCCTAGAAAGTATGTGCATTCCCAATGTCGATAACTTTAAAAACTGTTTAGAAGTTTTCTTGATCTATTTGCCTAATTTCATCTGCAGCTTCTTTCTCTAAATATTTGTTTAGCTCGCTGTAAGTTGTATATATTCCTGTGGTCAAGAATGAAAAATTTCCTAGCTAGCGTAACGGAAAGTTTCAATCCTATTAAGGACTCGGAGGCGAGGATTATGCTCTACTTTCTTCACTTTATTAGTAGCAGCCTTTCAAAGTCACAAACTAACATTCCCATGAACCATAGGGAATAGACACAAAAAATCATAGAGTGTCCACACTGCAGAGCGTCCCCATCTGTGCACCAATCAGGAGTCTCCAGCCCAGCTATAGTCCTCTGTTTGTGGCAACTCTTCCTCTTTCGTCGCTCGGTCAGCCTCCGCATTCACCTCATGAATCCTGTTTGTTCGAGTCTCCTGGAATTATAAACGAAGGCGTAAGCAATGGAAATGGCTTAGGAAGAAATCCTGCTGAGAAAATCTGACAGAGCATATGCAACAAAGCCACAGAATGTCACGTACTTCAGTAAACTGCAAAGACACAATGTCCCATAAATTCATTACTTACCCCAGTACGAGGGAGGGAAGACACCGCAGATGTATCCTCGCCTCCGAGTCCTTAATAGAATTGAAACTTTCCGTTACGCTAGCTAGGAAATTTTTCATTCTATGTCAGGACCGGAGGCGAGGATTATGCTCGTTTAAAGCTTGCTCACTACCAGATGAGCCATATCAATAACCGGTTTAAAGTAAAACCACTTAAAGGTTGAGTCTGAGGACCAATCCGCTGCATTAAGGATATCCTCTAGACGAGCTCCCAGGGTAAAAGCCTTGGAGGCCATCGCTCCTCTTGTGGAATGAGCACCAAAGGCCCTCAGGTCTATACCTGCCTCCTGTATGATCTACCGAACCCAACGTGCAATCGTGGGCGAAGATGCTGCTTTGTGGGGCTTCTTCTGCCGCTCTCCCGGGGGCCTCAACTCTTCCGTCATCTCCTCATAGGCTTTTAAGCATGCTACAACACAGAGCTTAGGAGAATCCGGGAAAGCAGGATAGGAGATCGTGGCAGTTCCACACTTGGTGCGTCTACGAATGGTGAAAGTGACACCGGTGGGGGAAAATATCCGACCAGAGACATCCAACGCTCTGACATCAGAGACCCTTCTGCAGGAAATCAAATACAGAAGCATGGCCAATTTCGCTGAAAGCTCTTTCCTAGATAGAAACCTATTCGGTTGCCAAAATTGTAACAGGTTCAACACTCTATTGACATCCCATAACTGGGAATAACGCGGTTACGGGGGCAAAGACAGGCGTATACCCCTGAGAAATCTACAAACCAAGGGATGTTCTCCAACAGGAGTACCATCCAGCAAGGAATGGCCCGCTGAGATGGCAGATCTGAAGGTGTTGATGGTTCTGTAGGCTAGCCCCTCCTCTGCTAAGGAGGCCAGGAAGTTCAAGACAGCTGTGACATCTGTTGCCACGGGATTGAAACCCCGTTGCAGACACCAACCACACCATCGTCTCCATGTGGATCGGTAACGTTTGAGAGTGCTATCTGCCCAGGCCTTGGCCAAGAAGGACTGAGCTGCTCCCGAAAGGCCCGGGACTGACCATCGTCCCCTGTAATCCGCCACGCCATTAGAGTCAAGGAACCCTGCTCGATCAATGGTTGAGGACGGCCTTCCGGACTCCGAAGAAGAGTCGGAAGCAGGGGGAGTCGCATCGGAGAATCCCAGGAAAGTTCCAGAAGAACTGGAAACCAGACTTGAGATCTCCAAATCGGCGTGATTAGGACTATGGTCGCCCGCTGTCGGCGAACCTGAGCTGACACCCGGGTTATCATTGCGAACGGGGGAAAAGCATAGCCTGTCTCCCCTCGCCAATCCTAAAGGAACGCATCTGTGTGCTCCGCTAGAGGATCCGGTCTCCAACTGTAAAACCATGCAATCTGGTAATCCAGGCGGGATGCAAAGAGGTCGATCGAGAAAGGACCCCAAATGCTCTGGAGAACTGCCAACACTCGAGGGTGGAGCTTCCAAAGACTTAAGTCGTGGAAATGACGAGAATGGAAGTCTGCCACTTGGTTCTCCTGACCCGGCAGGTACTCCGCCGTGACCGAGATCTGTCGATCCAGGCAGTATTGCCAAAGATTCGTCGCCAGATCCGAAAGCGCTCTCGAGCGCGTGCCACCGAGATGGTTTATGTATCGAACCGCCGACACATTGTCCATCCGAAGAAGGACACAGGATCGAACCGACTCCCTGGTCCAGCATTTGATGGCGAATTATCCCGCCAGAAGTTCCAGGCAATTGATGTGTAATCGTTGTTCGGACGGGGACCAGACGCCTCCCGTGGCGAATTCTCCACATCTCGCGCCCCATCCTGATCTGCTCGCGTCTGACTCTATAACGATATCGGGCGCTGAACCAAAGATGGCCCATCCCTTCCAAGCCTCCATGTGGGACAGCCACCACTATAGTTCCTCCCTTGTCTCTGCTGTCAGGGTCACCTTGAAAGAATAAGGACGACCTCTGCGAAGGTGCTCCGCCTTGAGGCGCTGTAGGGCTCTGTAGTGGAGCGGCCCGGGAAAGATAGCCTGAATGGAGGCGGAGAGAAGCCCAAAAATTCGAGCCAGCTGGCGGAGGGACATTCGAGTACGCGCTAAGGCCCTCCGCAATTCGTGACGGATTTTCGTTAGCTTCCTCGCAGGAAGACTCAGTGTAGATTCCACTGAATCGATCAGGAATCCGAGAAAGATTACGTTCTGCGAGGGCAACTAGAGTGGATTTGCATTCGTTCACCACAAATCCCAAATTCTGGAGAAGGTCTACCGTGAGTTGTAGGTGCCGCGACAGGGTGTTCGGATCTTGCGCCATTAGCAGAATGTCGTCCAAGTAGACGATGAGTCTCAAGCCGGATGCTCAAAGGCGTTCCACCGCCGGCTTCAGAACCTTGGTAAAGCACCAAGGAGCGGAAGAGAGACCGAAAGGAAGAGTGGTGAACTCGTAGGTTTTCCGCCGCCATTGAAATTGGAGGTACCTGCGGTGAGGAGGAAAGACAGGCACTGCTAAGTAAGCATCTTTGAGGTCGAGGCACGCTAGCTAGTCCCCCGGCCGTAGGATGTCCCGAAGGAGGTGTATGCCCTCCATTTTGAAGTGACGGTAGACTAGCCACTCGTTGAACTCTCACAAGTTGATAACCGGGCGTTGACCTCCGCCCACTTTGTCTACTAAAGAGAGGTTGCTGAGAAAACCTCTTGAGTGTACTGAAGTCTCCTCTATCGCGCCTTTGGACAAAAGTGCCTGAACCTCCCGGTCGACCAATGCCGCTTCTTGTTCCGAAAAACGAAGTGGTCTGGGGGGCCTTTCCTGCACCGGTGTTCCCTGAAACTCGATGTGAAACCCTCGTACTGTCTGCAGAACCCAGGCGTCCCTTGTGATAGAAACCCACATTGGGAAACAATGCGCCAGCCGGCCCCCCACTTTTAGAAGGGAAGAAGGGAGTACACTCACCAGAAGAAGTGGAGCCACCGCCTCCCCTGCCACCTCTGTTCTTGCCGCGCCTACCCCTGGTGGGATAGAAGTTTCCAAAGCGGGCTTGGTCCTGATACTGCTGATTGGAGCCTTGTCCTCTGTCTTGATTTGGACGGCCAGACGAGCGGCCCCTACCTCGTCCGGCCCCTCTGAAAACCCGAGGTCTGAAGACCTTCCTGATGGAAAATTGGGCCCGGTCCAGGGAGGTGAAGGTGTTAACAAACCTCCCCAGTTCCTTGATGAAGGGTTCCCCAAAAAGGCCCCCTTGGGCTACCGGGCCTGCCTCCGTGTCTGCCAGGTCTCCTTGCTTAGGATCCACCTTAATGAGAAGTGACCTGCGGCGCTCAGTGGAAAGCGCGCAGTTGGCGTCCACGAGGAAAGGTGTTCAGGGGAGATCAACGAGACAGAAACCTTGGCCTCTTCGGCCATGTCTAAAATTTTGGTAATGGGCTCCAAAATGTCCAGTCATTTTTCCTGGCAGGCCCGCCAGGATCGATCTATACCCTTTTTCGGGTCCTTTACGAACTTTTGGAGAAAAGTCGCCATTCGGGGGTCTATCTCAGGAGTCGCCGCCACTTTCCCATCTAAAGTAGGGCGTGGACACTCCGCCCTAAGGCAATTGCGAGTGGCCGGCTCCAGCGATTTCCTAATCCTGCTGGCGACATACTGTGTGACTTTCTCCGAGGGAGCCCAATCAGAGGAGCGTGGGTGTAGCACGTCATCAGGGTCTAGCATGTCCGCACACAAATTGGTGTTAGTAGCAGGAGGTTTGGCAGGAAGCCACGGACGGGAGTGTTCAGGGGAAGCGTCTGCATCCCCTTGGTCATCTTGATCGCCCCCTAAAGAAGTGGAAGGCACGGGGGAAGGAGTAGTATCAGGATTCGCTAGCGTGATACAGCTAGATAGAAAAGCCTGTTTAAGGCAAGCAAAAGGATCAGGGCCCGCCCCCGAATCTCTGGTCCGTTTAGACGGAGGAGAAAGATCATTCGAGGTAGGCTCGGTAGTGGACAAACCAGAGGCGGACGACTGCGCGGCTTTGGCCAACTGTTCACATGCCTGATCTATTTTTCGGGATAAGCGCTCCTCCAAGGGAGTCATGGCCATTTCCAACGCCTTAGAAATAGACTCGTCGACCGCCTCATAAAAGTCGTCCCCCCAGGGAAGAGCTCCTAAGGGATCTTCCTCCCAATGCTCCTCATAAACTGACTCGTCATGGGAGATTTCCATATTCAAAGGGAACAGACTAACGTCCACTCTATGGAGGAAAAATGTCCTTAATATGGGTGGCTGGGAAGCAGCCAAAGTATGGGCGGGCAAAGCTCGCAATTAACGGGGATGAAACCCTGGACCCCACACAGCCCTGGTGCCAAAATATACAAAGGGCGGTCTGCCTAACCAGGGTCCCGCAGTAATAAACTGCTGTACAGACTTTGGAGCCCCAAAGCGTTTTTGGCCTACAAGATACTGGCCCCAAACAGGAATGCCTCCTGCAGCTGCCTCAAGGCAGAGACTGACCCACGTAAGTGGATGTTCGTGGGGCGTTAGAAAGTGTTCAAAATAGTGCCTAATGGCAACTTACAGACCCTTGGAAGGGCGTAAAGGCAGACAAGAAACAAGGCTCGGTGATGCGGTGGTGCAGCGCTAGGTTCCGATGCTGTTTGGAATGCTCGGAATCCCGAGCGCGCCCGCCGCGTCACAGGACGTCTCAAGCGCCCTCTAGTGGCGTTCTCCCGCCACCGCAAGCCCGCACCAAAGACAACGCCACTAGGGAGCTCACAGCAGCTCCCGCAGCTGAGGCGAAAACGCCGAGTAGCGGCGTTTCGTCAAGTAAATTAACGTTAACAACGGTGATAACCACAATAGAAATTTAAATAAATAGGCGAGAATGGCGCGCACGGGTGCCGCGACTACTCTGAAGGAAACGGAAATCGCTCGCTACGCGCCGTAACGCTGAGCGCTGATTTCAGCAACAAGGCACAACAGGCGATCAATCGCTGATAAAACGTTAACAGGAATAAAATACTTTAACATATAAGGGCAACAATAACAATAAAATACGAATAATCAAGGGAAGGTGACTTAACTCGGCTGCAAGCAGCGAAGAAAGAGGAAGAGTTGCCACAAACAGAGGACTATAGCTGGGCTGGAGACTCCTGATTGGTGCACAGATGGGGACGCTCTGCAGTGTGGACACTCTATGATTTTTTGTGTCTATTCCCTATGGTTCATGGGAATGTTAGTTTGTGACTTTGAAAGGCTGCTACTAATAAAGTGAAGAAAGTAGAGCATAATCCTCGCCTCCGGTCCTGACATAGAATCTTTTATTTCTTTTAGAACGTGGTCCCAGAAGAAAGTCAGAAAAATCCATGTTTTCATTGATTAATGAAAAGTGTTCCCTTACCTCTGAACGACTAGACTGTTCTAGCCGTCGTTGGGACAGCTTACCCACACTGGGTAACTACTACAAGTGTTATTATACTGTGGGTTAGGATGATTACTTTTAGGTGCAGGAGTTTTGGGAAACAATTATGCTTGCTGGTATCCAAATCATAAGGCCTTAGGGCCAAACCTCCAACAGGAAATTGGGTTAAATTATTTGTATCATATAATTTTTGTTTGATCCAGACGTATTTATTTGGAATTCCTAATTATTGAACATGGTCAAGTTGGCTTTTGGTATAGAAGGTTTCAATAGGTCCTTTATTATTCCAAACCTCAGACAGGTAGTCTGCTGAATAGTCTTGTTTAGAAAGATGTTTTCTTTTGCCATTATACATGCCAAATCTGGTTCCCCAAATTCTCTTTTCATCAACATTTGCTCTACAATACTCGGATCCTTGAATAGCTAGGTTCTGACTAAGCTCAACATAGTAAATGAGCGTGTTGGTTGTGATTAGGTTTATTTGGAAGCTGCTGTGGCCTCTGTATGAAATAAAAGGCTGAAAGGTGTGATATTTCGGTATTCTGGAAGTAAGGGAATTTCTTTCAGAAATTAGAATGACTATTAGGAGGTGGGACCTCACAATGTTCCCACTGAGCGTAATTATGAATTTCTCAAGGGTGTAAGATAGCTCTGGCAGTTCAGGGACAAAAATCCTCCATCATCATGCCTCATTGACCCCCATCGGCAGTTACGGCAGGGGCCACGGTTGTTCAGTCATTCTTTGAGCCGGGCACTGCGGAGCCTGCGGTATAGTTACTGCGGGCCGTGTAGCACCTAGTGCGGACAAGGGCACAGAGGCCCGGGCCCCATTCCTTTGTGTGGCACCGTCCACTATACCACTATAGCATCCCAAATGGCTAGTGGATACTGCTTCTACTTATTCAACGCAATCTAACTCCTTGAGGTGCCTGACTGGGCCTCAGATCGTAGGTGCTGTGGGCAAATCTGAGGGTCTACAATATAAACTGCATTTTGAAATTCTCCAGAAGCCCAAAATAGCAGACACTGGGTTGGAGATCCCAGAGGAGGCGAGTCCCTCTCAGACAGCCCTCCCTGAGCCATTGGCATGCAGGCCTTCCGACTGGGGATGCAACAGAGCCTGATTTCTATTGACCCCAAAATGGACTCGAGTGCCAGGTTGGATGCCATCACTTTAAAACTTGAAAAGCATCTTGGGCAACTACAAGATGCAGAACTCCACCATCATCATGCCTCATTGACCCCCATCGGCAGTTACGGCAGGGGCCACGGAGCTCTTGTCCACTCAAGACTGAGTGGGAACTCCAGGGCTGTCCCTCTGAGCCTTTGAGGAACTCCAGATCCCAGACCTGCTGCTCCCAGAGCCTTTGGGCTGCTGGGTCGCATGGCAGCTATGGTGGCTGCAGCTGCAGCAGCCTCTACCCTAATTCTTCAAGGGGACTATCCAAAAGTGCTGGTGGACCGTGGTTGGGGACCCGCACTGTCCTTACCAGCCCGATTTGCTCAGGGATAAGAGGTGCCCCCAAGTTGCCATTGCGGCTTGTTCAGTCATTCTTTGAGCCGGGCACTGCGGAGCCTGCGGTATAGTTACTGCGGGCCGTGTAGCACCTAGTGCGGACAAGGGCACAGAGGCCCGGGCCCCATTCCTTTGTGTGGCACCATCCACTATACCATGTGAATCTTGCCTATAACCCGCAGTGGCAGGAAGATGATAATCAGCACTGTTGGGCAGGCTTACCTCCACAACAGAGGTGAGCAAGACTTCCGAGGCAGCTGGCCCACTGGGTGAAAGTTGTTTGTGACCTTCAGCCAGATAGAGTGGCCTGTCTGTGGGAGTGGGGGCCTGTGGGCCGTTGCAGAGCCTTTGCCTGGACCCCTCCTCTTCACCCCCATCAATACTTGTGCAGCTCTCCAGGGAGGCTCTCTAACATTCTTGCAGCCCTATGGCACCTGTGATGGTGAACCTGCTTCCATGAGTAACAAGAAGATTGGGCCGGCTGTCCTATATCTAGCGAGAACAATAGCAACAAACTCTGGCATTTAATCTCTGGTGAGGGGCTTGAGCTGCAGGTTGTTCTTTGGGTGAATTTCCTGAGAGGTTTGAATAAGGGAGACTACGAATGCTTTGTGTTCAGTATCAGGCCTTTAAGTGGGAGCATACCTTCCATGTCAAATTATAATGGCTAGACTGATACCTACCCTCCCCGGGCTGGGCTGCATGAGTGTGGTGGCTGCTTGCCATTGAGACCTAGCTCTCAAAGAAGCTGCTGTGTGGACTCTGGTGAGAATACGTCCCTCTGGGAAGGCTGGGTCTGCTCTTGCCACTCTACGATGGTGTCAGATGTGAAGGTTAGGTGGGACCTGCTTTTGGACAGTTCTCCTTCTCACACAGCATCCCCAATGGCTAGTGGATACTGCATCTACCTATTCAACGCAATCTAACTCCTTGAGGTGCCTGACTGGGCCTCAGATCGTAGGTGCTGTGGGCAAATCTGAGGGTCTACAATATAAACTGCATTTTGAAATTCTCCAGAAGCCTAAAATAGCAGACACTGGGTTGGAGATCCCAGAGGAGGCGAGTCCCTCTCAGACAGCCCTCCCTGAGCCATTGGCATGCAGGCCTTCCGACTGGGGATGCAACAGAGCCTGATTTCTATTGACCCCAAAATGGACTCGAGTGCCAGGTTGGATGCCATCACTTTAAAACTTGAAAAGCATCTTGGGCAACTACAAGATGCAGAACTGTGCATATCAGTGGTTGAGGACACAAAGTCATCTTGAGTAGATTCACTATTTAACATGGAGATGGTGCTCAAAGTGATAGCACTGAAAAATGAAGATTTGGAGGTGTGATCTCACTGCAATAATCTTTAAATAGTTGCCAATCCCGAATCTGTCCACATGAACAAACTAGAGGTTTATGGGGACAGAATATTAACCATTGTGTTTGGCACTGACTTCTTTTTGCCTCTTCTTATTGTGGAATGTGCTCACCGTGTTATATGCTTGCTCCTCTCCGGGAGCACCAGCACGCCCAATTGTTGCCGGTCTACTCAACTTTTGGGACAGCAATACTGCCCTCTGGATGGCCAGGGAGCAACGCACACAGAATTTTGCCAGAAATATGATCTCTTGTTTGCCAGAATTTACAATTGCACTTCAGGAGGCCCACCACAAGTTCCAATCAAGAAAAAACTATGCCGAGCTGCTATTGACATATGTCATGCTTGCTCTATACCACAAAATCATTCAAAAAAGGGGTCCAAGGGAAAATATTTAAAGACCAAACAGGATTAAGTCCCCAACCTCAACATCAAAAAACACAATTGAAAAACGGCTGGTCTGAAAAAAGAGGTTAAGAAATAAGTTCAACTCTAACAACAACCAGTCAAACTGAATTCATTAGGAGAATCTTTTCTATGAGGATAGAATCCCATCACCCACTGAAGTGGCATGCTTCATCATTTGGGATTCCACTGGGTAACAACCCTAGTGTATCTGTATGCTACAACCTTCACAGTTATCGAAGGGAGCTGGCAGATATTTCAGGGAATTGTAAAAGATGGAAGTTACAATGAGCCCTAGATGAGTTGCCTCAAAGCTAGAAGTTGCAGTGCAAATGAATAAAAGTGTTTGTGCAAAAAAGTGCTGTTTTAAAATTGACTACTAGGATACAAAAATGTTTTACTAGGTGCTATCTTAGTGTCAAACATAAAAACAGTGCGTATACAGTTTCCAACAAATAACTGTAAGAAGGCCATATAAAATGGCAGGTCTACATGTTTCAGCCTAAGGATATTTTGTCCCTGGCTTTCGTCAGGACCTAAGAAAAGGGAAACACTACTGCAAAAACTGTGCTTATGTGCAAAAACCAATAAGATAGCTAACAGAAAAAAATGGTTGGATAGATACAACCTGTCTTGCTCCTGTGCGTATAAATTGGAATAACTGTAACAGGAGTGTTAGATGCAATCCTGCATGAAAGACAGAAAATAAGACCTCCTAAAAACCGTTCTCAGTACTGTAGTTGTGAAAGAGAAACTTAATCTTAGCTATGCCTTAGTTATATCTAATGCTATATCTATATATCATTTATCCACTGGTATAAATTGTCAAAACATTTTTATAATGCAAATTCATGCACTTACCCGGCTTTGTGCGGGTGTGCTCCTCACCTCACCTGGCATCCGCTCAGGATAGGAGGCACCGCTCTATATATAAGGTATAAACATAACAACTTAATCAGAGTCTGTAACGTACTCTAAAATTATGGTTACCTTAATACATTCAATGTCCGCCCTACAATGTGATTACCAAAACTTATTTACGAGAAACTCCTAGGTACTAAATTGGATACTAGAATTCACAATGTTAGTCTGCAAGATCTTAAAGAAATTGCTATTCTCATAAGGCAACTAAAAAATTTTAGGCAGCCTCACAATTCGTAATTGTCATAGATAGAAATTGCCTCTTACTTGAAAGCCACTTATATATCAGCTTTTTGTCCGTACTCTTTGTATTCAATGGAGAAGCCTAATGTCACTATCACGAAATAATTACAGTTACCTTCATGCCCCCATATCTCAAAAGTCCTTATGAGAGTGGATCCATTTTTTTTACAAGAAGAATGCTTTTTGGCAAATAATAAATCCGCCGCAACTTATGGCTGGAGGATAGTATAAACAGCGAGTTAAAAGATTGGATAGACTAGAAGTCAAACTCGCGTTCACCTATGCCTCAAATACAGCTAGAGGCGAGTTTAAAATTGAAAATTGGAAATAAAACTCCGGACTTGAATCCGGGTCTTACCTGTCTGTCGGTACCTCTGGCTGGACCTAAGCCAGAAGGGAAGGTAACCAACGGACCGGAAAGGGTCTTTAAATAAGAGCCGGCCATTCAACATCCTTATTGTTGTGCACCTCGAGTCTGCGTCGTCAAACCTCAAAGATGCATGCGCGTGACATCAGCGAAGTACGGAACTGCACGCAAAGCGTGCACGTACCAGCGCCTCAAGGGAAATGTAGTTTTTCTTCATGTGTGTTGTACTAAACAAAATGTGTTGGCTCAAAGGAACCGATAGCCGCTTCAGAACTTAACAATGGAGAACATCTTATACAGGGTGAGAACCAGTAAAATCTGCTGTTAAATACTTAAAGCTGGCTCAATTACTGTTGTTACAAAAACGAGCGAAGCACTAGGAGGAATGTTGATTTGAGAAACCGCTGGTAGCGGAATTTATACAACTAAACCTTATGCATAATGGATACAAAAATACAAAATGCGTATTAATAGTATGAAGTATATGTTATATGGAAAAACTAATAACCTTTTTAAAAAAAGGTTTGCAAAACCTTGTCGCAGTATCAATAATGACATGGTTTATATACTCCAAACAATCTGTAATATTATTGTAATGCTTACAGTCCAAATAATTAATGTATGACAAATCAATAATAAACTACTCATCTTGATGGTGACAACCATTGTACCTCATAAAGTCACCCACGGTATTTCGTCGTTCAGACCCTGGCTATCGCTCTTAAGTTTGAAGATCCATTTTTGTTCTTTAATGTATAGGAACCTAGTGATATCACTTACATGAGATGGTATGAACGGCTGTACTAAAACCGTCCATCTTAATTCCTCTGCCTTGTGTTTTTGCGTCAAGAAATGATTTGTGAGTCTTGTAGCTCGCTTGTTGCACCTGATGGTGCTTTTGTGCTCATTTATACGCAGTTTAACCTTGTGTATCGTCATTCCTACATACTTTAGTGAACACGGACACGTGATCAAGTAGATAACCTTTTCGGTGTTACAGTTAGTATGTTTCTTGAGGACCCAAGGTTTTCCGGTCCCTATGTCTATTGTTTTAGTTTGTTGTGTTTGTGGGCAAGCAGTGCAAGACCCACATGGGAAATGTCCTTGTAGCGCAGGCATGTCCCATAAGGTACTGACCGTATTAGAGGATGTATTTTTTGGCCTTGTATGTATGTACCAGACTATCCCGAAGACTGGATCCTCTTTTGAAAGAAAAAAGAGGCGCTGGAATATTTTCATTGCCTATATTGAGAAGCTTCCAATGTCTATGTACACTTGTTTGTACTCTATTGGAAAGGGTGCTGAATGTGTTGACAAAGGTAAGTCTAGTAAGAGGAAGCTTGTCAGTCTGTGGTCCAAGAAGAGCATCTCGATTGTTGTTAGCTGCTCGTTTCCAGGCTTGTTTAACCAATCTTTTGGGATATAGGCGATTTTTTAATTGTTCAGACAAAGCTTCTGCATGAAGATGGAACGTATCCACATCTGAACACTTCCTGCGAATCCGCAGGAATTGCCCTACTGGCAAATTTTCCTGAAGAGGTTTAGGATGGTGGCTCTCGAAGGTCAATAGTGAGTGTTTTGCCATTGGCTTACGATATAGATCGCTACCTAGTCTCCCTTGAGAAGAGCAGATAGAGATGTCAAGAAATGGCAGACAAACTTTATTGTACTCAATAGTGAAATTCAAATAACAATTCTGTTGATTAAGCCATGTGTGGGACTCTAATATCATTGCTGCTGTGCCTCACCAGATAACAAAGATGTCATCTATGTATCTTTTCCACAGCAAAATCTGATGACGAAAGGGATTGCTGTGGTCAAAGATACATTTCTGCTCAAACAAATGGACGTACAGATTCGCCAAGCTGGGCGCAAAAATACTGCCCATTGATGTACCTGAGGTTTGAAGATAAATCGTGTCTTCAAATTTGAAGAAGTTCTCAGTCATGGCCAATCTCGCACACTCCATAATGAAATGCATTGACGTGATGGTATCTAGATCTTTCGCAGCCAATAAACATCTTACTGCTTCCAAGGTTTCTTCTTGTGGGATACAGGTGTATAAAGATTCGACATCCAGACTTACCAGAAAATCAGTTTCTATATCAAATTCAGTTTCTGGTAATAGTCTCAGAATATCTTTCGTATCCTGCAAGTAGGTAGGCATCTCTCTGACCAATGGCTGTAAGAAATGGTCAACGAAACTGGATAGGGGCTCTAACAGAGACCCTATCCCTGAAATGATGGGACGTCCAGGAGGCGGTCTAAGGGCCTTATGCATTTTAGGCAATACGTAGAAATAAGGCATTCCCGGATGGTCAGTAATCAAAAAGCATGCTTCTTGTGATGTTATCCATCCCTCTGTTTTAGCCTCTTCTACTAAAGTCCCTATTTCTTTTATGAGCCTAGGTGTAGGATCTACAGCTAGTGGGCAATACGATTTCCTGTCATCGAGCTGTCTGAGACATTCATTACGGTACGTGTCTGTATCTAGGACCACCATAGCTCCGCCTTTGTCGGTGGGTTTAATTGTTATTGAGGTCTCTTTGCTTAATGTGTACAAGGCTTGTTTCTCCACTGTAGGTAAATTTAGATAAGTAGTACTTCTACTGGCACAAAGTGTGGTGATGTCATGAGTAACCGCCTTCTCAAAAACCAAAACCTGGTCCGGTACCATATGTGTGGGTGGATTAAAGGTGGAAGGTTTTTTGAGGCCTGTATTGGTTGTGTGGATTGCTCCTGACAGAGCATTAGTGTATTTGAGGCATAGGTGAACGCGAGTTTGACTTCTAGTCTATCTAATCTTCTAACTCGCTGTTTATACTATCCTCCAGCCAAAAGTTGCGGCGGAGTTATTATTTGCCAAAAAGCATTCTTCTTGTAAAGTGATATTGTTAGATCCACTCTCATAAGGGCTTTTGAGATATGGGGGCACAAAGGTAATTGTAATTCTTTTGTGATAGTGACATTAGGCTTCTCCATTGAATACAAGGAGTAAGGACAAAAAGCTGATATATAAGTGGCTTTCAAGTAAGAGGCAATTTCTATCTATGACAATTACGACTTGTGAGGCCATGATGAGGATCTGCAGGGCATGGTGGATCCCAGCTACATTTTGCTGGTATGCACCGGTGGCTGCCATCCTTTCTGCCTCCATCCCCACCATGTCCTCCATCCGCATGTGTGCCAGCTCACGGCTGGTATTGCTGGAGCCCCTCTGAGCGGACAGGTGTTCTTCTCTCCACGTCATGACTCCAGCGATGTCAGTCAGGGCTCGTTGAAGACCATGTAGCGGGCCTAGACACCCATGGATGGCGTCCAGTTTGGTAGCCATGAGGTAGAACCCCACCCGCACCTGCTCAGCCGGCTCCCTCTAGCCCTCCAGCACACGGCGTTGGAAGGCCCTGTGTGGTTCCTGGGGGTTTTGGGAGACTGCCGAGCCGTTGGTGCCTCCTGCTGGGTGGTTTGGGTGGTGGGTGGGGCCTCCTCGTTGCAGCTGGGCAGCCCTGATCCTGGAGGTGAGTTACGGATGATGTCAATGATGTCTAGGAGGGCTTGTGCGTCGATGCTGGGGTTGTCCTCGTCATCAGTGAAGAGTGGCTGGGACTGCTCTGCAGAGGGTGTGGACGGTGGCCCTGCAATGTGAAGGGGAGATGGTCTGTTACAATATGTCCACATGTATGTAGCCGCATGGTACATGTTGACATTTAGACAGCATGGCATTGTACATTGTGACAGTCTATAGATCTGGGCGATGACCCAGAGTCAATGAGGGTGTGCACTGTGCTCTGCTTGAATGTGCATGTGTGCCATCGTGGCCATCTCCACCAATCCCCCCAGTACCTGATGGTCACTCACCCTGTTGCGGTTGTGTTTTGTCCTGTCGAGCAGTGTCCGGTCTCCCGACTCCAGCCACAGTATCCACACTGATGACTGTTGACACCAGCTCCTCCATGTCATCCAGCACGAGCTGTGGCGCTGGGCCCCCACCTCCAGTCTGCATTGCTGCCTTCTGGTTGGCTGCGAGTTTCTCCTTGGTCTTTTGCTTGATGTCATTCCATCGCCTCTTGACCTCATCCATTGTCCTCTTGTGCTCTCCGACGGCATTCACCTTGTCCACGATGTCCCGCCATATTCCATTTTTGGTGCCCAATGACACGTTGGGGGTGACGAACAGTTGTTGATGGTGTTCCATCACCTCCGTGACTATGATCCTGTTCGCCGGCGGACTGAACTTCGTCTTCCTCTTCTTCTTGTCCCTGCCCTTCCCTGTCCCCGGGGTGCTTGTGGGGTTGCGCTCGTCCTCTGCACCTGCTCCGGCTGCCTCCGTGGTGCTTGGGTGTTGGTCAGTTTGTGTTTGGGTGTTTTTTCTACTTTTATGGTGATTTTTTCTGCCTGCCAGGTGTGTGTTGCAGGCCAGGTGCTCCTTAGCGCTGATTTCCTCATTGCGCTTTGGCCCATCGCAGGTTTTTTCGCGTTGGGGTTTGTGTTTTTATCTCTGTCGAGGTGGTCATATCGCGGGCATTGGCCGCGATTTCGGCAAATTATCGCATGGGGCCGCCTTGTTGTGATTTCCACGTTGACACAGGGTTATTTTCCCGCGATAGGCAGAGATGTCTAAAGTTGCAGTAACATTTTTTGGTGATGTTTAGCACACTTTCTTGTGAATATACCCCATTGAGTTTGAGCAGGTCAGTTAGAGTCTTATGCTATGGTCAAGCTGAAGAGCTTTTGCAAAGAGTTTCAGGTTCTGGAGCTGCAGAAGTCTTTCAGATCTAGGCAGAAGCCTAGATGCAGGGGCCGAGGTCCCAGGGGCAGAGGAGCTGTAAATTCAGGAAGAGGAGGAGGTGGATAAGATGATCTTAAATTCTGATGTGGATTTGGGACTGCCTGTGGAGTGGGCCAACAACTTGCTGGAAGCAGTGGTGGTTCCCAGAGTAGGGAGCAGAACCTCATCAAGAAAAACTTTCCCCAGTGGAACTGGAAGACTGGAGGGAGAAGAGGAGGCTCAAGCTAGAGCTTGCTAAGCTCACCAGCAGCAGAAACCTGCTTTGGTGGAGAAACATCAGGCCCTAGAGCAGGGGTCTTCAATCTGTGGGGCGCGACCCCCAAGGGGGGGCGTGGAGTTGTGGAAAGGGGGTCGCGCATTCCCGTCACACTTCTGCCTGAATCTGGAATCCAAAACATTTTCTCTTCGTTTTGGATTCCCAACAGTGCACGTCAAGGAGCTCTCTGACTGGAGGACATTGTAAAAGAATACAATGTCATTGACCTCCAATCAGAGAAACTGCAGGATGCACACCAGGAAATGCCGTGAACTGGGGCCATACATATGCACCTTCCATATCCTTAACTGTCACCATTTATCGTTGTTGCGTTAATGTATGTAAACTCCTTTAACAGATGTTGAATTCATACAATAAGTATAATAAAGTTTGCGCACACGTCTTCACAATGATGTTTTTTGCTGTCTGATGTCCTGTTGCTTTCGACAGCAACATGAAATAAAGTACCCTTCTGGAAGTAGGCTTGAGGCCAAATTACTTATAGTAGTAACCTTTATTAAACTGAACTTTATTAAAATTAAAATGTTTGCAGGGGGCTTACTGACACTGGCTTGATGATTTAGGCGCCATAAATATGGAGTGTTGTTATCACCAGGTGGTGTGGCAACCTCATGTGAGTGCCTGGGATCTAAAAGGTTAGCCAACACCGCACTGCTAGATTTTTCAGCACCCCTGTGCACAACTTTCTATTAACACTGATGCCCTTTGCCGCCCATAAGACTGAGCAGCACCTAGGGAAGTGGGCAGCCTTTGCTTACCACATCTACTGTAGCCTTACAGGGTATGTATTTTAATAGGCAGTAGTCTGTTTGCCTTTGAATACCTGAACAAGCATTGGCATAGCCAATAGTTTTTGCCTTTGTGACCTTAAAAGTGTTTAGCCAGAGAGAGAGAGTGAGTGTGAGAGAGAGAGAAAGAGAGAGTGTGTGTGTGTGTGTGTGTGCACGCACATATATGTGTGTGAGAGAGAGATAGAGGAAGCGAGAGAGAGAAGGAGTGAAACTGAGAGAGGGGAACAGATAGTGCGTGATACGAAGAGAGTGACCACAGGAGGGCTGAAAAGAAATGAGGATGAGTGCCTGGGTGATGGCTAGAAAGAGAGACGGCAGAAGACTAGATACAGAGATTTTTAAAAAAAGAGCAGCAAAGAGACAAAGGGAAATGGTGAGAGGAAGAGTGGAAAGAGATAAACAGAGAGCAGAGAAAGAAGAAGAAAAAGGGTGACAGAGGAAGTGCTAAAGGGAGATAAATTAATATATAGGAAAGGGGAAATTAAAATACATGAAAATGAGCGCCCATAATTCGTCTAGAAGCCTCGTGGCCCTTCAGACGTAACACAACCTTCCCATGGGCGCGTCACAATCCCACTGTATTCCGCAAGTAAATGGATATAGTGTGAGGGAAGCATGATGTGCAGTAGAGAAATAACGTACCACCCCCGGTCCCACTGGACCCTTCAGCTGAACCGGTCTGCGCTGTGTGAAAGGAAATGGAACAAACAGATGGAAGAGAAGCATGAAATAAATGAAAACATAGAAGAAAGAAAACAACTTAAGTACGAGGAATAATTTACTCCGAGGAAGAAGAAAAAAACTGTCTCAGGATCGCGCTATTAATGTGGCTTATGCGTTATGCAAAAATAACAGTGTGACATGAAATGGTGTAAAATGCTAAGGAGGCATGGAAGAATTTCAGGGGGCCTTGCATTTTGCACATCGTCCAGGTGTCCCCAGTCATGTGTGATATTCAGCCAGGCCAGGAACCAGGCGCCCGCTGTTTTCAAGAACTTGTAGCTTTTTTTTGAACAGCGTAAATGGAACTCACAAATCCGTGCGAGCGCAGGGCTGTGGGCTACAAACCCATGCCCGGCTGACGGTGCCACCCGCCAAGGGGTAACTTGGCAGGTATACCAGTGAGGGGGGCGGGAGTCCTTGGGGCCACAAGAGACGGCCCTTGCGGTGCCAGTGGTGCATCAGGTGTGTTCTGATAAGTGTGAGTGGCGCACACTGTGTTCTCTTGGGAGTGGAGAGAGTGCGGCGGAGGAGATGTGAGCGAGTGCGCGGAGCAAGTCTGGTTTAAAGACACGCTCTGTCACGAACTCTCCACTCTCTCACGGATAAGGCATGTCTGCTTCCCAGGATAGCACGACCTGTCCCTACACCAGACGACAGGTGCCCATGGTAAAGAGTAGAGCACGGGTGATGGACACAGATGGGAGAATTGGGGAGGGGGAATGTCTGTGATAAAATGTGCCTAGTGTGGGGGGGGGGTGTCTCGGTGGTGGACAGAGATTGTCTGTGGTAGACAGGGAGACTTTCCCCACAGGCAGAAGGCGTGTCTGCGGCGGACAGGGCGAACTATCCGGGAAAGCAGTAACGCCCTATCGGTGATAGAGAGGAGAGTGTTGATGACAGAGTGTGTGTCCGCAATAGACAGGGAGAGTAAACTGAGCAGGCACAGAGCTTGTTTGTGACACTTTATAAAAAAAAGGTAAATTGTGAGGGAACCAGTTGATAGCCATATGGCAGCACTGAGATTGTGTCAATATGTAATTCCTTCCTGATGAGATATTAAAGGGCATATGTATGAAAGCAAAAATTAGTCGCAAACGCTGCGAATTGCAAAAAACAGCGTTTGCGACTGATTTTTCGCAATTTCATATGTATGACACACATCCCTAGTGAAAACTAAGAAATCGCTAAATTAGCGATTTCTTAGGCTGCGAAACATGAAAACTGTGATTTTTCTTGCGAATACTAAATTTGCGATTTCTTAACTATGCGAAAATCGCAAAAATGATATCGCAAAATAAGAATTCGCTAACACGTATGAAAAAGTCGCTAATTGCGATTTCACGAAATTCGCAAATTAAGAAATCGCTATTAACACCAATTGCATGCAGGTGGTAAACTGGTGCAAGGTACTTAAACCACCCCACAATGCAACAGACCCACCCACAATGGCAGCAATATTCGTGATAGCCAGGAGGCTGCGTATTCGGGCCCTTGCACAGAGGAGAATGAGACAGGAACGTATATTCAGGCTGCGTATCACTCTGTTCCAGCACACTGTGATGAATACAGGCCCCAGCTAGGCCCGCAGGACACAAGGGTTCGCTCTCCTGCAATGGAATCTACAAGGAAGTTGGCACGGAAACTGCAAAGTACAAAGACAAAGTTTATTAACCCTTAAGGGTGGTCCTACAATCCATACAACACCCTTCAGTATTGCATAGGGTAGCACAAAGAACTTGCGTACACGGTCCCCTTTTATACACAACAGAGGGGCTCATAAGTGGGTGGATACATCATGAGGCGAACATCTTTACCTTTTATGGACATTTTCGATACAGAACCAATATGTGGGCGGAGTAACCAATTTCCTGAGCCCGCGAAAACATGGTCAAGCGAGGATTAACTGATAACAGATGTGGTCAAGTCTGGGCATGCGCCAGACGGACAAAGGAGCTATTTATAGACTGTTACTAGGCAGATTACAAGAGCAACTAACGAGAAGGTAGGACTCTTCTCGTGTACAGCACGTGGAAACATGACAATACAAAATGGAGTCCGGACATTAGACAACATAAGAAGAGAAACCCGTTCCGAGTAGAGGGGAGTTCATGTCTTTAGTGAATGCTTAATCACATCGTTGTTTCAATTTTCAACAGACGACCCTTTCAGCATTTACTGAAGACATCCGGTTTATTAAAATAATCATCGTATATGTCAATTTTCATCATTTCTTCTATTTCTTTAGTCAAATGTTTCTGGTAAGTGACATTGGCAATAGCTTTCTTATCAGGAATACAGAGTGACACACATAGGGAACAGAGTAAAGGACCACATTGGATACAAATGCAACAGGAAAACAAAATTGCTACGATAATACAGAGACCAGTTAAAACCTTCCATCCCCATGTGGTGATCAATGCCCAAAACCATCCAGAAAAGGTCCAAGTGCCATTTTCTGTATGGATTTCAGATGCAATTTTATGTAACTTGTTAATAGCATTATAGACCGATGGCGTGTGGTCAGGAATAAACACACAACAACTACTTCCGATAATTTTACATGCTCCACCTCGGTCAGCTTACATAACATCTAACACCATACGATTCTCCAATGCAACAATTCTAGTAATTTGTAATTCTTCCGTAAGATTCCCAAGAGCAGCAGCGGTTTGATTTGTCACAGCCTCTACAACTCTTGTTAACCTTCGAACTTTCCTACTATTTAGGGCAGCTCCAACAAAGAAGAACAATCCTAAATTAAAATCAATATACTGCTGCAGACTAGTATCGGTCTGGTCAACATCATCAATAGATAGAGTACGTTTATACCTATTTACAGTCACATTATTCAACAACTTCAAATCTTTATGATAAGATGCAGGTGCCAAGAATACAGGAGGTAATAAGAATGCTACATAACATACCCCAGACCAACCGGCTGGCAAACGATAATAACCCTTATTCCCACATACGAAGTATGTATTATGGGATGCTAAGAAGGTACTATTATTCAACCCATCAATGTTCAGGATGGTGACACAATCGCTAACACCAACAGGAATATAGCCCACACTCTGGACGCACAGGTCCGCTTGAGCTTGTGCCACTTGAATCACAAATCGGTCCTTCCCCACAGTGTCTCTAGTGTTTGTGAAAATATAGGGAATCGATTCATTGTCTGGTCGATACTCTTCCCATTCCCAAATTGTCCCATTCGCTTGTGGATAACCATCCTTATCTTGATGACATTCCCTATTAAGTCTGAAGAGTAACCGTCCCACTGTAGGTTTCCGTGTGGCAAAAAGCAAAGTGTACCATGCTCTACAAGAGCCATTATGAGAAAAAGGAAGAGGTATGAACGGAGTTCCTCCTTTCTTCTGGTGAGCTGGCATCATGCCACATATCCAACAGTTCGTAGCATTCGTGGCAACATGGGTATGATGCAACATCTGGATGAAAGTGTTATTCAAGTAAGACTGGCGATGCTTCAACTCTTTTTTTTTTTTTTTTTTTTTTTTTTTTTTAAACCGTTTATTGCAGTTTATAGAAGTTACAGGTATGGGCCTACAACCACACGGCCGGCCGCTAGAGCATCAAAAGCATATTACATACATACAGCAAAAAGCTTTCTCAGCGGTGCACAGTAGAAAGACAGGAGTGATCAATGGTGCAGGCCTCACAGCTCCATGCCCACAGTACGGTTCCATTTTCTTAACGCAAAACAACGTAAACAAACCACAACCGCAAGGCAACCCTCGATCCAAAGTGACAACACGTGCTCCATAAGTGGGGGATCCAAACCAGCAGCAAAATTCTGAAGAGGGGGACGGGAGTAGATCAGGGACTGGGGGACCGCGCGCCCGCGGCCAAGGGAGGGGCGCCATCTAGGGAGACGGAGCCGGCGAGGCCGCCGGTAGCAGCGGCGGCTCACAAATACCCCCGCGGTAGGCGTTCCAGGGGCCCCAGAGTTTCATCCACGCCCCAGGCTTACCCCTCGCCACATACACCACCTTTTCACGAAACATACACCAATCCAAATGCTCTTTCCAGGCCGACACCGCAGGGGGCCTCTGGGATCCCCACAATTGGGCAATATCACGCTTGGCTATCATGTATCCCAGAGTCACCCACCGCGCCTGCGGGACCGAGTAGTCATTTGGTTCCCAGACATTCAGCAAGCATCTCCTCGCTTCAGGCAGCAGCGCGACACGCGTAACCATTCGTAGAACCTCATGCACACCACGCCAGAATCGCTCCACCTTCGGGCACTCCCACAGTATATGCATGAAAGTCGCCAACGCACCACAGCCACGCTTACACATTCCATCACCGGCAAAACCCATACGTAAAAGCCTTGGCCCCGTCACGTAGACCCGGTGAAGGATCTTGAGCTGGACGAAACGAAGGCGAGCCGGGATGGCCACCTCTTTCGGAGAGGCCACCGCGGAGATCCAATCCTCGTCGTCCAGCTCCAGCCCGTCGGCAACCCAAGCCTCGCGGAGACTAGTCAGCAGACACGATCTATCGTTAATCAATTTTTTGTATATGAGGGAGATCGTGCTGTCCGGGACATGGCCATCTAGCACTCTGTCCTCCAGGGGGGAAGACTCCGGAATGGATGCAACATCCGGGAAGACGGAGCCCAGCGCATGGCGGACCTGTAGGTACCGAAAGTACTCACTGCCCTGCAGCTGAAACTCCGCCTGCAGCGTCTCAAAAGTTTTGAATCCCCCCCTCGTCCAGAGATCTCCCACCGTGCTGATTCCGATCGTGTCCCACTTCTCGAAGCCCTTCGACGTCCACAGGGAGCCCAACCTCTCAGATGCATACAGCGGAGACGCTCGGGTCAAACGGTCCTTCCACCCCATAGCTGCATTAGCCGCGTGCCAGACACGCACCATGACACGCGTCGGTCCCGTCAAACGGGAGTCGGGCGCGCCAGAGTAGAGCGCTCGATTATAATCGCCACCGGGCAGAAGCGTCCTGTCCATCTCAAATGCCGGGTTCAAGGCGGGCCCGTAAAGGCCATGATTAATTGCAGCTAGTTGGGAGGCCCAGTAGTACCGTTTGATGTCCGGGAGGGCGACCCCTCCATCGTACCACGGGAGCGTCAATTTAGCCAGAGCAATACGCGGCCTCCCGTCCCAGAACAGGCGCCGCTGGAGGCCCTCCACCTCGCGAAAGTAGCGTGCCGGGACCAGGTCCATGGTATTCTGGAGGGCGTAGAGGAAGCGCGGCAGGGACATCATTTTAAATAAGGCCGCTCGGCCGAGCGGCGAGAGCGGCAGACGCCGCCAGCGCACCACGTCCTCCCTCAGACGCTGGAGGGGGGGCAGCAAGTTCCGCTCATAGCGGGCCTCCGGGTCAAGAGTGATATATATACCCAGGTACCGGAAACCCTGGGAGGCAATCTGGATCGGACAGTCCCGTGGCAAGACCGGGGCCTCCCCGGAGAGCACATAGACACAGGATTTCGCCCAGTTGATGACCAGGCCTGAGTTGCGACCGAAGGAGCGCAAAACATCAACCAGGACGATCAGTGACTCGCGCGGGGAGGCGAGATACAAAAGGATATCGTCAGCATAGAGGGACACGCGGTCCTCATGCTCGGGGGTCCAGCGGAGACCACGGATAGAAGGGTGCCACCGCAACCACTCCGCCAGGGGCTCCATGGCCAGGGCGAACAGGAGAGGCGACAGGGGACAACCCTGTCGCGTGCCCCGCCCCAGCGCGAATGGGGCAGATACTCGCCCATTCACCACCACCTGCGCCAACGGGCCCGAATATAGCAATTTGACCCAGCTGACGAAACCCGGGCCGAACCCAAACTTCGCCAGCATCGCCCAAATATATGGCCATTCGAGCGTATCAAACGCCATGGTGGCGTCCAAGGACGCCAAGATGGCCGGCTCCCGCACAAATGGGACACGCGCGAGCACCCCGTGTAAGCGCCGCAGATTAAGCGCCGTGTTGCGGTGTGGTATAAAGCCCGATTGGTCTTGGTGGACCAAATCGCCCACCACGCCAACCAACCGGTTGGCCAACACCTTGGCGAGGATTTTGGGCTCCGCGTTCAGAAGCGAAATCGGCCTATAGGATGTGACCCGCTCACGGGGCTTCCCCTCCTTATGGATCACCACAATTGTAGCCAGACGCTGGTCCGGCGGGAGGGAGCCCTGCGAGTGGGCCGCAAGGAACATCGCGCGCAGGTGGGGCGCCAACACATCCGGACGTAGCTTGTATAGCTCAATGGGAATACCATTGGGGCCCATGGCCTTGCCGGATGCAACCGAGCGAATAGCCGAGGCAATTTCGTCCGAGGTGGGCGGGGCATCCAGCGAATCCCTGTCCTCCACCGTAAGGGAGGGCAGTGCGATGTCCCGAAGCAAGGCATGGGAATCTTCCTCCGAGCAGGGAGAAACCGGGGAGTAGACTTCGCGGAAATAATCCGCGAAGCAGGAGACAATGGCTTCCGGCTCAGTGACGCACACACCATCCACGCTCTCAATCAAAGGCACCACGCGGCTCGCTCTTTCCCTCTTGTCCAACCACGCAATCAATTTGCCAGCCTTGTCACCCACATCATACAATCGCCCCTGCTGCTCTCTACTGAGGCCCCTGGCCGCCTCCGTGACGAGGGCCCGATAGGCCGCCTGCTTTAAGTGCAAAATATGCAACTTGGCGTCTGTTACCCCGCTCCCCAGGTCACCCTCCAGTTCTGCAATCTCGGCCTCAACCCGGGTCACCTCCTCCCGCTCGCGCCGCCGGGCATTGGAAATAAAGGAGAGGGCCTCCCCTCTAAGAACCACCTTGAAAGCCTCCCACAGGGAGATGGCAGACGGGACCGACCCCACATTCTCATCGAAATAGCGCTGTAAGGATTTGATCAAGTCGGCACGAATGGTGGGGTCGCGCAAATACCATGCATTGATCGGGGCCACCCTGCCATCCCCCCTCGGGAAGACATCGAAATGCAACAACAATGGGGAGTGGTCTGAGATACCCCGTGCCAAATGGCGCACCTCCCCCACCCTCCCTGCCTGGGCCGCCGGGACAAGGATGTAATCAAGCCGCGAGAGGCTACCATGGGCCCCCGAGTGGAAGGTGTACTGTTGCAATACGGGATGCTTTAAGCGCCAGCAATCCACCAGGCCCAGCGTGTCTAAAAGGCCGGGCAGCCACGCCTGTGCCCGGGGGAGGTCCCTAGGGGGATGGCGATCCATAGACCCAGAGGCAACCGCGTTAAAGTCCCCTCCAACCACCAACAGGCCACCCGGAAGGTCCAGAAGGAGGCGCCCCAGGTCCGCAAATGTAGTGGCTTGTAACCCAGGCGGGACGTACACTGATATAAAGATAAACACTCTACCCTCCATTCGTCCCACCAGAACAGTGTAACGTCCCCTCTCATCATGGCGCACCTCGTCAATCTCCAACGGGAGCGAGTTCTTGACCATAATACCCACCCCCCGCGAGCCCGAAGTGAAGCCGGAGTGGGCCGCCAAACGATATCCCCGCCGATTCATTGCATGAAAGGTGTTACCTATAAGGTGTGTCTCCTGCAGGAAGACAACATCTGGAGAAATACGTTTTAAATACTGCAGGACCACACCACGCTTAATCCTATCCCCCAGGCCGTTAACATTCCATGACAACACAATCAAATCCCTACCCCCCATCATACGTCAAAACAATCGGTCGCCCCCCACCGAGCATCTTAAAAACAACAAAACAGTTGCGGGTTTGCCTTGCGGTGCTAACAAACAACACACCCCCCCCACCCCCCGGTCCCAACAGAACTCCCCCCTCCCTGCACCCCTGCATGAGCCCAGACAGCCCCCCCAAAGTGCAGTGTGCCTGTCGCCCCATAGCTAAGTACTAACTAGTCCCCCCGAGGAGGAGGGAAGCCCCCAGCAGACCCCACCCGACCTCCCTGGGAGGGGAACATACGAAAGCAATATATGGTAAAGGAACAATATCCAGAGCAAGGCCTATACAGTCACCCCTCAATTCTGATCCGGCGGGCCCTCCCCGCCAGCCGCGCCCCCCCCACCCCGATCTCCAGGCAAAGTATCTAACCAGTCCCCAGCCACCTCGGGCCGGTCGAAGAAGTGCGTACGGCCATCCACCTCCACCCTCAGCTTAGCCGGAAAGAGCATTGAGTACTTGAGGTTTAGGTCCCTTAGGCGACGTTTAATACCAAGAAAGCTCTGTCGCTGCTTCTGGACCGCCGGAGTAAAGTCTGGGTAGAAGTGTACATCCATGTTGTCCAGCCTGACCGGTCCCTGTTGCCTGGAGGTCTGGAGGATGGCGTCTCTGTCCCGGAAATTAAAAATCCGGGCAATAATAGGCCGCGGCGGTGCACCGGTCTTAGGGCGGCCCCCAGGGACCCGGTGGGCACGCTCCACCGCAAAAAGCTTACTCAGCCCCCGGGGCTGGAGATGGGTCAGGATCAGTTCTTCCACGAAGAGATCTGCCGCCTCCGCCTCTCGGCCCTCCGGCACACCAATAATGCGAACATTGTTCCTCCGGGCCCGACCCTCGGAATCCTCCAGTCGCCGGTCCATCAGGGCGCTCGCCTGGCCAAGCCGGCGCACCTCCTTCTGGAGGGCCACCACGTCCGTAGTGAGGCTCGTTGTGGTGTGGGCCAGGGAGTCAACTCGGTCGTTCGTTTTTGACAAGTCTGCCCTCACAAGGCCCACATCCACCAGGACCGAGTCAATTTTTTGCGCCAAGGTATCGAAACGCTGGTCCACTGAGGCCTTCATCTCTGCGATGGCGCCCATGACGTCCCGGAGGGTCAGATCCACCGGTTGGGCAGGCGCCTCCGTCGGGCCCACCAGGGATGACCGCGATGTCTCCGGAGAACCCTTCTGGAGCGTATAGCGATCCATACTATTGGCCTGGTGCGCCGTGCCACGGCGGGTTGTCTTCATCTTCGCCCGGTCGCCATCTTGTTTGGTGGACATGCTGGCCCTTCCACCGTCGTGCCAAGATCTCCAAACGGGCCGCCACACCAAATCACGGGTGTCAGGGGGGGGGGCGGGGGCGACCACCGGGCCGCGGGTCAACCCACCGCCGGCGGGTCAGCCGGGCACCTGGACAAGGCAACACCACCGCACCCCGCTCCGCAGCCCGACCCCGCCTGAGGCAAGGAGGGCGCAAAAGCGAAAGTGAAAGTGCGGGGTAAGCGAGTCGCCCAGCCCCGCTCGCCGCTGTTATTCACTTCGTCCCCGGATCGCCCCACTACTCCAATCCGGGGGGCCGGCGAGGAGAAGGCCGCAACCTTCAATCGATGCTCCCACCGGTGTTCGGGGTCCGATTCGAGCCCAAAAAACGGGTGGCGCCTCAGCTCGGGTTCACCGACACAGTCCCCTCAACAAGGACAGGATATCGCCAGGATTAATTCAGGAGGTCGCGGAGGTCCTCGGGAGCCTCGCACCTACGCGGCCATCTTGGTTGCGCGCTAGGCTCCTCGATGCTTCAACTCTTGATACGGAAGGGTATAAAAATAGTGCTCCTCAGGCACTGGAGTAGTCAAAACAAGCAACTCTCGAGCAGGAGTCATATCCTCCACAAACCATGTGGTTATCCCAACAATAGCTACTGTAAGAATAAAACCTGTTGCACAAAGGATTTTCTTTTTCTCCATTTTAGAATGAAAAATCAATATCTTCCTGAAACTAAAAGGTGGTCAGAACTCTTCCCCTTAGGCAGCGGTTGATTTCTACACCAGCGAGCCAAGACGGGTGTCGCTACACTAATGCAGGGCTGATTCCCCCCCCTTGCCACATCGGCTCTCCGTTTCAGTAACCTAAGGGCCGTTCTGACAGCCTGTCAAGATACTGAAGAATTCACTTCCTTGGTCTGAGATGATATCGTCTTCCTCCAGGAATCACGTGGTCCGGAAAGAGCTCCTCAGTGTCGTTCGGTTCCACAGCACGGCCTTTCTCTGCAGTCAGAATTTCTCGATGGTCGGTCAATACAGCAGGCTCCACCAATCCGGCCGGCACTTTGCGACAGTGCAGGGAATGGATCCAGTTCTTTCGGTTGGAAACCCGCACAGCCGTCCTCGTTGCAAGTAGGACTTGCTCAGGACCAACCCATCTCGGCTCCAAGCTGTTCGTCCTTTCAAAAATCTTCAGCATAACATAGTCTCCAGGTCGGAGACTATGTCCTTCGCCTGTGGACCGATCAGGGAGCGCCTCTCGGACCTGTTGATGAATAGAAACCAAGTTATCCGTTAACTGTGCCAGATAATCATTCATCATTACACAAGGTACATCATACACAGCCTTAGGCCTTGGTGGACCCCAAATATTCATTGGGCGTCCAAAAACGATCTCATAAGGCGTGAGACCGGTTCGAGAATGTGGTATCGATCTAATTGACAATAATGCCAGCAGTAAAGCATCTGGCCAAGTCAAAGAAGTCGAAGCTTGGATCTTAGCGATCTTGAGCTTCAGCGTACCATTATACTTCTCAACCAGTCCTGCAGACTGAGGGTGAAACACTGCATGAAACTTCTGGGTAATGCCTAGACCCTTCAGGACATACTTTATAACATCCGCTATAAAGTGAGGTCCGTTATCACTCCACAGCAGTCTACAAACGCCATATCGAGGGAAGAACTCCTTCAATAGCATCTTGGCTGTAGTCATTGCAGTATTATCTTTCGTAGGGTATGCCTCAACCCATTTACTGAAGGCACAAACCAGTACTAGAACATACTTTAAATTGTTACAGCGCTCAAGCTGGATGTAATCCATCTGCAAAACCTCAAAGGGTGCAGTAGGTATCACAAATCCTCCTGCTGGAGTTCGAGTACCCTTTCCTGGGTTATACCTCAGACAAATCATACAGGTGTGCACTACCCTCTTTGCCGTGCTAGCAATCTCTGGATGCTCCCAGACTTGAGTAAGAAATTTTACAATTGCGGAAGCTCCAACATGTGCTAGCCCATGTGCCATCTGAACCATCGGTTGTACAAAAGCTGTGGGTAACTTCCATCTATCCATCTGCTTATTTCTCCAACAACCCTCATCATCCAATTCTCCATCATTGGACCATTGCTCCCGTTCTTTGTCAGAAGCGGTCCTCTGTATTTCCAGCACTTCTCTCTTTGCATCGTGCCATCTTTCTACCTGCGACTTCACCACGTACATGGCAGTAGCACCAGGGTGCATTGCCGTCTCCCGTGCCACCCGGTCTGCCAAGGCATTCCCTTCTCCAACTTTATCAACCACTTTCTTATGGGCACTACATTTAATTATAGCAATCTTCTTCGGATATGTCAATGCAGTCAAAAGGTTGTGAACTAACTCTCCATGCATTATCTGTACTCCATGCGACGTTAGAAACCCTCTCTCCTTCCAGAGCAGGCCGAAATCGTGCGCTACTCCGAAGGCATAGCGACTATCTGTATAAACATTCACGCACAATCCTGTACTGAGCTCACATGCTCGTGTTAATGCTATAAGTTCCGCTGCTTGAGCTGATTTCTGTGGTATGCGTGCTGTCTCTACTATTGTTTGCAGTGTGGTAATTGCATACGCTGCTGAAGTCGTACCATCTGGTAGCTTCAGGCATGATCCGTCCACCCACAATTCTCCATCTACATCTGGAAAGGGCGTATCTTGGAGATCAATACGACCCTTTGTCTGTTCCTCAGTCACAAGAATACAATCATGTGCTTTTCGTGCTTCAGACTGAGTTTCCGGGAACGGCAACAATGTAGCCGGATTTAACGTTACACACCTCTTTAACGTAATATGAGGAGCCAAAAGCGTCAACTCATATCCCGTTAAACGGGCACTGGTCAAATGCTGCGTTTTCGTCTGATTAAGCAGGGCATCAACAGCATGGGGGACTAATACCAACAGTTTGTGAGATAACACAATTCCCTCGCTTTGGCGTATTGACACAGCTGTCGCCGCAACCGAGCGAAAACAACCAGGCAATGCTCGGGCAACAGGATCAAGTACAGCCGAAAAATATGCACAAGGGCGCTGCTTGTCGCCGTGCATCTGCACTAAAACTGATAATGCACATCCATCTTTCTCATGCACATACAGCGAAAAGGGTTTTGTATAATCAGGGGTCCCTAACACTGGTGCTGAACAAAGGGCCTGCCGCAATTTCTGGAAGGCAATGTCACACTCATTTGACCAGGGAAGCGGAATAGGTGTGTCTTTTGTCAAAAGGGCTAATAATGGCTTGGCTATGTGTGAAAACCCTAATATCCATTGCCTACAAAAAGAAACAAGGCCCAAAAATGCACGCACGTCCTTCTGTGTGGAAGGCACTGGCGTGTCCAAAATTGATTGAATACGATCTGGTGTAAGTGCACGCCCCTCCTTAGACAAAAGGTGACCCAAATAAGTCACCTTTGGTCTACAGAATTGCAATTTCTTCCTCGATACTTTGTGATTGTGAAATGCCAAAAAGGAAAGCAAGGATAACGTACTCTTCTCACACAGCTCAGGAGTGTCAGCCGCCAACAAGATGTCATCGACATATTGTATAAGGGCGACACCCTCGGGCAGAACAAAGGAGTCCAATTGCCTTTTTAAAGCTTGACTGTAAATGCTAGGGCTTTCTGTGTAGCCCTGAGGGACTCTACAAAATCGATAAGACCTATTATTCAGAGTGAAACCAAAAAGGTATCGGCTATCAGGATGAATAGGGATCGAAAAGAAGGCATTTTTCAAATCAATAACCGAAAACGTGGTAGCTGTTGGCGGGACCAAAGTGAGCAACGTCGTGATATCGGAAACCACTGGATACTGAGGTATCACGATCTTGTTCACCTCCCTCAAATCAATGATAAACCGATAAACTTTGGCATCCGTATCTTTCTTCAAGATGGGTAAAATCGGGCTGTTAAAGACATTGTAGGGAACTTCCTCCACTACTCCCACCTTAATCAAATCCTGCACAATCTGTATGAGGGCCTCCTCCCCCTCCTGGGAAATACGATACTGAGGGAGGCGTGGTAACACCGCCCCCTCCTGGACACTAATATGGACAGGCGGAATCACCATCTGTCCCACATCGGTATCTGAAATGGCCCACAAAGTACGAGGGAGAGAAGCTAACACAGTATCCTCTGTAACCACACACATCCGTTCTGTCAAAGGGTGATTATCGTTTAATATCACACGTACTCTAGCGGGGGAGCAGCGGATCGTAGCTCTGAAGTGCTTGAGCATATCCAGACCCATAATGTTGTCAGGCGTGTTCGGGGCAAGCAAAAACGGACAGGGTGCAGAAAAAGGATCAACCTGGAATGCAAGGGGTCGAGAAAGAGGGCTTCGAGAGAGTGTACCATCAAACCCTACCGATGTAACCATTAAGCCAGATGGGGGAGCCCTCGGAACCAATTGTTTAGACAGCGCACTACGAGTCACTCCTGTATCTACTAGGAACCGATCAGTAGAACCCAAAACATTCGCTGAGACATAAGGACCCTTCTGATCAACCGGCACTTCAACTGATTCCAACCCCCATCCAACGCATTCCTATGCATGCTGCGAATCATGGTACCCAGAGCGGTCCGCCCTTACACTTGATACTGGTGCTGTCGATCAAAGACATTAGGTCTATCTCGCTGCTGCATGGTAGGTTCAAAACGAGCACGATCATTAGAATTCCCTCTGAGATTCGGGAAACCCCCTCTACCTCTCGGTGCACCTTGATTATGCCCCTGACGAGATGCATACAACGCCGGACAATCTCTGGCCCAATGACCCGATTGTTTACAATACGCACATTGATTCCTATTTAAATCTGAGCGACCCGAAGGGGGACCATAGAATCCTCCCCTACCTCTATTGACACCCCGACGGGGCGGACCATACACTTGCGCTAACATCACCTTTGTTTTCAAATCTTTCGATTTCTTCTCCTCCTGCCCCTTCGCTTCTTGTTCCTGACGCTCATAATACTGAGCTATAGTCAGGAGGGATGTCGGAGACGCGGTGGACCAAGAACTTTCACTCGCTTTTAAACGAGCTGCTATTTCCGGTAATAAATTCGCCACATATTTATCGGCAAAAAGGTGTCGACCCGTATCATCCGTAAGTGACTGACCACTAAAATCATGAAATGTCTCCTCAAAGCGCGTAAAGAAATCTGCAACTGACTCATCAACTTTCTGTTTACACGAGGCTAACATGTTCCAGTCAATCTTTTTAGGGGGAATAATTGTTTTCAACTTGGTCAAAATAGCAGCGGGGAGATCTAAGATAATCTGAGGCGGTTTCTGCGCGGGCTTCCTCTCCTTATCCTCATCCTCAATCTCAGACCACCGAGCCTTAAAAGCGGCTTGATCATCCACCTTCCGTACAGATCGCCACATATCCGGTGGTAAAATAAGCCCAAAGAACAGATCTATATCTGCTAAGGTCATAGTACAAGAATTCAAGGCCCCTTCGACTTCTTCGTAAAAGGCCGCTGGATTCTTGCGGGGATCAGGCAATGCATTCTTTAATGCCATAACATCAGCCCTATGCCAGGGAGTATAAACCCAATTGTACACAAAATATCCCTTAGCATCGGCAGAAGTAATATCCGCACTAGTTCCCGCTCCTTTAGGAGGAACATACAAAGGTGCCGCCTCTCGCATGGGTTTAGCATGCACTAGTTCGCCCTTATCTGACTGGGAGGAAGACAGCTGCTGGTCGTCCGCCTGCAAGGTCAAGCTCTCCTCCTCCTTGTTCCGGCGCGCTTTGTCCCGCAGTCGAAGCATCTCATCCCGTAGCGCAAACAGACGTCGGACCGCATCAGTCACCTGAGAGGGAGAGAAAGTACCATTACGTAGTGCTCTAGAATCCGACACTATCTCCTGCGGCTCAAAGGCATCAGAATATTTTCGAAAGGCAGCAACCACTTCATCAGAGAAAACGGCAGCAAAATACAATTTCTCCCTATCCTGCCATCCTTCCAGAACCGGTAATAACTCTGCAGAAGACAGCTTATTTGAAACTGCACGATAAGAAATTTTCCGAAGCTCACCCGAGCGCTCAAGAGATAACATGGATCGCGTGTCTATCCTATCTTTACCCGATCCGGAATCCTGAACTGTCGGAGCAGACGCACCTACATAAGGTGGCGGGGAACGATCTAATAGGAAAAAATCATCATCAAGATTAGTAAGGACAGGATAAAGAGGCTGCCGAACAGCATATTGACCCGACACTTGCAGCCTACGCTCTTTTTCTTGTCTCTCCGTCTGTTCTCTTTCCTCCCGACGCTTCGCTTCCTGCGCTCGCACATGATCATTCTTCCGTTGCTCTTTATCAAACAGCGCTTTCTCATGTTTTTCTCGCTCACGCACTTCCTTCACCCATAATCGCACACACTCGAACATATCTTGACGAGCACGCCGTTTACACATACACTGTTCCACATACTCAATCTTACGCATATCAAACGATCCATACAAAGGCCATCGTAACTCAGGATCCTTTTTGGTGTAATTCCTCCATACTGTGCTGTACATTATAGAGGAAAGACCATGCTTCACATACATATCCCTATTAGGAGTCCCCTCTGGGGGGGCTGGAGCAGATTCCTCGAGGTTTAACCGGTTTCCAAAGCAGCAGCACCACTTACGGAGTGCGCTAAAAGCAGGCATGCTCAGAAATAATGCAAAATATGCAGTATTATCAAAAAAATGGCACTTAAAACTTTGCGCCGTTCAAATTTACACAGCTCCGGAGAAATATCTCCACATTACCTGCCTATATGTGTTGCAACGCATATATTCTCACAGTAATCAATACAAGATATGACCGGTCATCACAAATCAAACTCAAATAGCCAACCCAGGCTTCAAAAACTCGGAGCAAGTACCGTACAACGGTTCTTACCAATCAAGAGTGTCCAGATTCCAACTGCCAAGCTTCAAAATTCGCCCAAACGGCTGTCACGGCAGAACCGACAGAAGAGGTCTCAGTCGAGGACCGGCGCCACCCAGATGGTCAGTTCGGAAGGGAAGGAAGAAAACCTCGGGATGCCAGGACTAAAGTGCATCTGGCAGTGATCACATCCCTGGCCAAATTCCTCACCTTCGTCACGACCAGTCCTTCGAGCATCCGAGTCGCCGATGAGCCCCACGTGATGGGCGCCAATTGATGAATACAGGCCCCAGCTAGGCCCGCAGGACACAAGGGTTCGCTCTCCTGCAATGGAATCTACAAGGAAGTTGGCACGGAAACTGCAAAGTACAAAGACAAAGTTTATTAACCCTTAAGGGTGGTCCTACAATCCATACAACACCCTTCAGTATTGCATAGAGTAGCACAAAGAACTTGCGTACACGGTCCCCTTTTATACACAACAGAGGGGCTCATAAATGGGTGGATACATCATGAGGCGAACATCTTGACCTTTTATGGACATTTTCGATACAGAACCAATATGTGGGCGGAGTAACCAATTTCCTGAGCCCGCGAAAACATGGTCAAGCGAGGATTAACTGATAACAGATGTGGTCAAGTCTGGGCATGCGCCAGACGGACAAAGGAGCTATTTATAGACTGTTACTAGGCAGATTACAAGAGCAACTAACGAGAAGGTAGGACTCTTCTCGTGTACAGCACGTGGAAACATGACAATACAAAATGGAGTCCGGACATTAGACAACATAAGAAGAGAAACCTGTTCCGAGTAGAGGGGAGTTCATGTCTTTAGTGAATGCTTAATCACATCGTTGTTTCAATTTTCAACAACTGAAGAGGACATCTATGACAAGTACAGACTGCACCCACAGACCATAATGGACCTGATTGAGGAGCTGAAACCCTACTTGGAGCACCCTACACGCAGGACACAAACAATTCCCACACATGTGCAGGTCCTGTGCTCCCTGCACCTCCTGGCGTCAGGGAGTTTTCAACGGGTAATAGCGGAGGTTGGTGGGGTGTCACAGAGTGCACTTTCACGCTTCTTACATGCCTTTCTAGATGCAATGCTACAGAGGCTCTCACATCACATATACTTCCCCACCACCCAACAGGTATTACAGCAAACAAAACTGGACTTCTACCAGATTGCACGTTTCCCCCACATCATTGGCTGCATCGATGGGACCCATGTGGCCATCACACCCCCATCAGCAACTGAATATGTCTACAGAAATCGGAAATGCTACTATTCCCTCAATATACAGATTGTGTGCAACGCAAAGTATATCATCACTGACATCGTACCAAAATACCCCGGCAGTACACATGACTCTTTCATCTTCAGACACAGTGGAATACACAGACGTCTGAGTGCTGGAGAGTTTGGGGAGGGATACCTGCTAGGTAAATACATGGCACACATCAATACGATCCATACAAAGGCCATCGTAACTCAGGATCCTTTTTGGTGTATTTCCTCCATACTGTGCTGTACATTATAGAGGAAAGACCATGCTTCACATACATATCCCTATTAGGAGTCCCCTCTGGGGGGGCTGGAGCAGATTCCTCGAGGTTTAACCGGTTTCCAAAGCAGCAGCACCACTTACGGAGTGCGCTAAAAGCAGGCATGCTCAGAAATAATGCAAAATATGCAGTATTATCAAAAAAATGGCACTTAAAACTTTGCGCCGTTCAAATTTACACAGCTCCGGAGAAATATCTCCACATTACCTGCCTATATGTGTTGCAACGCATATATTCTCACAGTAATCAATACAAGATATGACCGGTCATCACAAATCAAACTCAAATAGCCAACCCAGGCTTCAAAAACTCGGAGCAAGTACCGTACAACGGTTCTTACCAATCAAGAGTGTCCAGATTCCAACTGCCAAGCTCCAAAATTCGCCCAAACGGCTGTCACGGCAGAACCGACAGAAGAGGTCTCAGTCGAGGACCGGCGCCACCCAGATGGTCAGTTCGGAAGGGAAGGAAGAAAACCTCGGGATGCCAGGACTAAAGTGCCTCTGGCAGTGATCACATCCCCGGCCAAATTCCTCACCTTCGTCACGACCAGTCCTTCGAGCATCCGAGTCGCCGATGAGCCCCACGTGATGGGCGCCAATTGATGAATACAGGCCCCAGCTAGGCCCGCAGGACACAAGGGTTCGCTCTCCTGCAATGGAATCTACAAGGAAGTTGGCACGGAAACTGCAAAGTACAAAGACAAAGTTTATTAACCCTTAAGGGTGGTCCTACAATCCATACAACACCCTTCAGTATTGCATAGAGTAGCACAAAGAACTTGCGTACACGGTCCCCTTTTATACACAACAGAGGGGCTCATAAATGGGTGGATACATCATGAGGCGAACATCTTTACCTTTTATGGACATTTTCGATACAGAACCAATATGTGGGCGGAGTAACGAATTTCCTGAGCCCGCGAAAACATGGTCAAGCGAGGATTAACTGATAACAGATGTGGTCAAGTCTGGGCATGCGCCAGACGGACAAAGGAGCTATTTATAGACTGTTACTAGGCAGATTACAAGAGCAACTAACGAGAAGGTAGGACTCTTCTCGTGTACAGCACGTGGAAACATGACAATACAAAATGGAGTCCGGACATTAGACAACATAAGAAGAGAAACCCGTTCCGAGTAGAGGGGAGTTCATGTCTTTAGTGAATGCTTAATCACATCGTTGTTTCAATTTTCAACAACTGAAGAGGACATCTATGACAAGTACAGACTGCACCCACAGACCATAATGGACCTGATTGAGGAGCTGAAACCCTACTTGGAGCACCCTACACGCAGGACACAAACAATTCCCACACATGTGCAGGTCCTGTGCTCCCTGCACCTCCTGGCGTCAGGGAGTTTTCAACGGGTAATAGCGGAGGTTGGTGGGGTGTCACAGAGTGCACTTTCACGCTTCTTACATGCCTTTCTAGATGCAATGCTACAGAGGCTCTCACATCACATATACTTCCCCACCACCCAACAGGTATTACAGCAAACAAAACTGGACTTCTACCAGATTGCACGTTTCCCCCACGTCATTGGCTGCATCGATAGGACCCATGTGGCCATCACACCCCCATCAGCAACTGAATATGTCTACAGAAATCGGAAATGCTACTATTCCCTCAATATACAGATTGTGTGCAACGCAAAGTATATCATCACTGACATCGTACCAAAATACCCCGGCAGTACACATGACTCTTTCATCTTCAGACACAGTGGAATACACAGACGTCTGAGTGCTGGAGAGTTTGGGGAGGGATACCTGCTAGGTAAATACATGGCACACATCAATACATCCACTACATCACTTGAGGGGGGGGGGGGACATTGACTTACCTATTGTGTCTGTCCCTGCAGGTGACAGTGCCTATGCAGTGCGGGACTTCATCCTGACCCCATATCTGGATCCTGCAAATGCAAGTGAGAGGAGCTACAACAGGGCACACAGATCTACACGCTGCTTCATTGAGCGTACCTTTGGAATCCTGAAGAGCCGCTTCAGGTGCCTGCATAAAAGTGGAGGCGCACTGCAATACAGCCCTGAGACCTGCTGTAAAATCGTGGCAAGCTGTGCAATGCTACATAACATGGCAATGAGGAAAGGCACCACAATTGATGTGACCGATACAGACACATCGGATGACGAGCGTCCTGCTCCCCCTGCCAGACCTGCATCAGAAGTTGGGGCAGCTGCTGGACGCCAGAGACGGACTGAGATTACACAAATCTACTTCTAGGTGAGTAATGATGTAATGAGAAAAAAAAGCTTGATAATGTGTGCAGTGTTTATTCACACTTCACAATAAAGAAAATTGTAGCTGTCCCCAGCGCATGTTATGCACACAGTGCAGGTAAGGCACAAGTAACTGTGCAAACAGCATTGTAGGGTTCATTCACCTGTGTTGCAGTAAGTGTCACCACACATGTTCACCTCCTTCGGTGACGTCCAGGCTGAGTGCCCCCCATGGTGTTCCCTTGTCCTGCACCCTGTCTGGCACTGCGTCGTCTGTCCCCTGGCAATGTAGGAGTGATGCTGCTCCTACTGGAGGTGTCTTCACTCTCGGCAGAGGCCATGAGTGCGCTGCCACCTGCGTTGGCCGTCTGCAGCTGCTCCACAGCAGTGGTTACCTGTGCAAGTCCTCGGGCTATATCCTGGCAGCAGTGCGCCATTTCGACCTGCATAGTGACGCTTCTGCGTGTGAGGGTGCTGGTGGTGGTGCAGAGGCGGTTCACAGCCTTTGTATAGTTGTTGAGGCGTGCATTGGCACGTCGGCCAGCCCTATCACTGGCGGCTTGGTTGTGCCTCAAAGTGTCACATAGCTCACGGATCGCCCCTGCCATGGCCATGAAGCCCTCCCCCATGTTCTTCTGGTCCTTGTGTATACGGCATAGCTGCCTATTGATTGACCTCAGTGCTTTGCTTTGCAAGCGCTGTTCCTGCAGCATGCTATGTTCCAGGCCTGAGAAGACGGATCCTTCGGCTTCAGTCGCAGTGCTGCTCCTGGGCCTTAACCTGCGTGTGTCCTGTGGTCTACTCCTTGGCCTTTCTGTGTCCTGAATGGACATGTGTGACACACCCTGACTCCCCTCTCTCCTGTCACTGTCATCCCCTGTGGCAGGTAATTTGTCCTCAAATGGAGGCAGTGGGGGCACATGTGCGCGCTTCCTGCACTGGATTGGATTCTGCTCAGTCTCGTCACTGGTGTCCTCAGGCTGTGCAGGCTCCTCTCCCTCTGCGCTGTCTTCCCGTGCCCTGGATTGTGCTGTGGATGTAAAGGGGACTACATGAGTTTGTGTCTTTGTCTGCATTTGGCAATCAATAAAGTTCCTACAGTTTGTTTTGGCTAACCTCTGACACTGTATCATTCACTTATCCCCAACCCACATGTTGCATTAATTTCCTTTGTCTTATGGACACACTGTCAGACATAGTACTACGAGTCCCATGATGCATTGCTGGGTGTGCTGTAAGACTTGGACTGGAATGACATTTTGGGAGGTTACTATGCGCATTTGGGGAAGTGTGCATGGGATGGGGATGAGTGCAGATGGATTTTGCATGCATCTTACCTTGGCTGCTGGATGCAGGGTCGGAGCTGTCTATGTCAGCCACACCACCAACGCTCTCAGGCAGGAGAGTTGACTCCACAAGCTCCTCGTGGGGCGTTGGCTGTTCTGCTGTGGATGGTCCTCCTCCAGTCTGATTTGCGTCCTTCAGTCTGGCTGCCACCCTCGTCTTCGACCTCTGGCGCATGTCGTACCACCACTTGCGCAGTTCTTCAATGGTACGATTGGTCACCCCCACTGCATTCACCTTATTTTGGATGTCCAGCCAAATTTTCCTTTTCCTCGCCTCTGGGACACGCAGTGCCTTCTTGCCAAAAAGGAGCTCATGGCTGCACACCATCTCCTCAATGAGGACCTCCTGCTCCATTTCTGAGAACTTATGCTTCCTCTTCCTCTTCTCTGCATCCTTGCCCTCCTGTTGTTTGTGGGAAGCCATTTCTGGTTGCTCTCTCCTGGGATGCCTCCTCACACTCTCCAAGCAGCCTCTGGGTGTGGCTCAGGTGAGCAGGTGCAGAAAATCACTCCAGTTTCCTGTTTGTGATGTCATCAGGCTGCACCTGGATTGCAGATTCCCATTTTTGCGATTTCTTAATTAGCTAATTTCGCTATTAAGAAATCGCAAATGGGGTTTCTGAGAATATTTTGCCATTTTTAAGAAATCGCAAAATATTTGCGATTTATTTTTTACATCCCGTTTTGCGAATCTCAATTTGCTAATCGAAAAATATCGCAAATTGGGATTTGCTAAACGGGAGTTTGATACATATGCCCCCAAGAAACATGCTAGTTCAGCAAACAAATAACAAAAGGGTGCAGGAAATACAATTACTCCCATTTCATAATAAATGTAACATTAGACATAGTGGTGGAGGTAGATAGCACTCAGATGGAAGAAACCTCACAGAGAATAAAGGGATTGGCAATGGTTGAAGGGGTTTAAATGCATTCCCAAGAGAGTCAAGTTAAGTGTAAGAAAAACGGTATGACTCAAGGGTGTCAAAGTACGTATCACTCTCCATTTGTCACCTGCATAGAGTCTAAGGCTAACCTAATTTCTTACAAATACAGATACAGATATGGGTGAATGCTACAAGCTAATGGCTTTTAGCAGCTCAAACATTTATTTAATAGGGCACTTGTCCTGAGATGACTCAGTGGCAATTGCATTTTGAGAAGCGTTACTGGTTTATGGTTCCAATCCCAATAATGGATTTAAAGTGTGATATCTCGGGAGCTGCATGTTGTAGAAGCCAACCAGAGATATCATGTGTTGGGTGCACTCGGACTCGAGCTCTCAGAGGGCTAAGGGGGTGCCTTTTACTTTCTTTTCGAGGCAGGGTTGGGGCAGTGTGACTGTGGTGCAGGCTGCAGGTGCTCTGCCCCCTTTTCAAATGGCACTGCCATCAAGCCGGGTCTGGTGGCTTAGTGGACTATTGCATCCACTGTAGGGGCCTGTGTTCGACCTCATGGTCACAGGTTCAAATCCCGGCGGGTCCACTTGGCCTTTCATCCACCCGAGGTCGATAAAATGAGTACCATTGAGTTGGGTAACAGTAAACATCTGTTATTCAGCGCCTCGAGACCTTAGCTCGGGTGATAGATGCGCTTTACAAATACACATGTTATGTTATATTATGCAGCTGATAGAAAGGCAGTGTGCTTGGTGGGGGACTGGGTGGGTGGGGGGCTTGGATGGGGCATAATATTGATGGGATGAAGGGGAAGAGCCTCGACAGACAATTCCCGGCCTGTGTGTGATTATTAGATATTCAGAGACCTGGCCAGGCATACTTTAACTGACAGAGATGAGAGGGATGGATGGGAGGGGGTGGGAGGAAAGAGGCACGTGTGAACTGTTTAACTCTGCACAAGACCTCCAGGGTTTTAAGGGACCCCCTACTTCTCCCGGCCAGGACCAGATGAGCTTTCAATGTGGCTACACATATTCCTGCAGAGTAGAAGGCCCTTTACAAAGGTTGACTAGACATCTTTCTGTTGTTCATTGCTGTATTTTGTTTATAAACTGGTACTGATGAGGTGAAACTTTTGCCCAATGTTACCGTGTGTAAAACATTTCAAAATAATGAAGCCGTAGTAGCCCAAAATATGTGCATCACATAGCATTATGTACATTTTCTTACCACACAATTTAGTCAATCAATCAAACTTTGGTCCTCCCTTGCCTCATAATTTTAGTAGCCCTTCCTATAGGGCAGTCTGGCAGTGCCCACAGGGGTGGCCAGTCTGGTCAGTGTGTGTGCTTTGTTTTGCTGCTTGCGTACCTGTTTTACAGTCTGGTGGACAGTTTTTATTCTTGATTTCTGCGCTATTACCTCAAATATTGTCTGCAGGACGCACCAGTGCATGTAGTCTACCATACCTTGCAAAATACCTCTACAGCTCGGCCTTTACAAGTTTAAAACTGAGGCATAATTCGGTCCTCACTTGCCTCATAATTCAAGTAGCCCTGCTTTTTTGGAGACTTTTGGTATGAAATGTGTAGTAAGCCTGTGACTCCAAACTACAGTCACCCACAAACCTTTAATTTGCTAAACACTGTTTAATAATATTTCCCCACCGTAAAAATGATTTGCCATGGGAACTGGGGGTGTTTGTGGTTGTCAGTAATGAGGAGTACCAAGTTCTAGAATTTTTTTCCGAAGGGGGTCCTTACGCTTGGAAATTTTGACAGGGGGGTCTCGGCATCCAAAAGTTTGAAGACCTCTGCCCTAGAGGATAGGAGGCCCACCGTGGAGGAGAGGAAGATGTCCCATGAGCTGAGCCTCAGAGAACTAGACATCGGATCCGTACAAGTGGGGTCCAGCAACAGTAATGGTGATAGCATACCTGCAGTGTATACTACTGAATAAGAGTCCAGATTCTCGAGGATTCGGTGCCCAGTTATGTGATTGGGGATGACACAGACAAATGGTTTGCAGCCTATGAAGTTGATCTTAGAGTGCACAAGGTCCCAAAGGAGTCCTGGAGGGATAGTTTGTGGAGGTACATGCCCATAGTGGGGAGGGATACACTTCTCACGTTGGAGGTGGGGGACCCGACACACAAAACGGCCATGAAGACTATACTAGTCAACAATTTTGGGCTGATACCTGAGAAATACTGACAGAGGTTCAGGGACAATCACATGATTGCATCACAGAGCTGAATAGACTGCTTAGACTATGCTACAAAGGCACTGAAGGACTGAGTGAGGGGCAGCAAAGTAGATGATTATTCAGAGCTGTACAACTTAATTTTGAGGGAGCACATGCTTGAGCTTTGTTTTACAGAGCTTTGTCAACACTTGGTAAGCGTTCTGACCCCAGGAAGCTTGCTGAGGAGGTGGACATGTGGGTCAGCAAGAGAATGTCAAAGAAGGTAACTGGGGGGAATCCCAACAGGGTGGTCAAGGTTCCCATCTGAAGAAAGGGGGGGGATAAAAAGACAGATTACTCTAAAGGTCCCTAAAACAACTCACAAAGGAAAGGGTCTGGTGCTCATTCCCAATCTGGCCACCAGAAGAAAAACGACCCTGACAAGAGTCAGCAGCCCATACCATCAAGTTCTGTGAGTGCTTCGAGTATGAACACTACAAGTGGTGTCCCAAGTGTCCAAAAAGAGCACAATCTCTCATTGGCAGAAAGATTCCTGGGCTGGGGAGTGTAGTGCTAGAAGAGGAGTTTGTCCAAGTTAATGGGGGTGGTTTTTAAGCTCTGGCGTAAAACTCTGCTCGATTTGTGTAGTTTGCTGAATTTGGTAACTCCACGTTCCACGGAGAACGTGGAGTTACTCTTAAACTCTGCACTCCAGCGACTTCCGCCGGCTGTTTTCTGTTGTATGTAATCTGAAGTGTGCAGGATCTACCTCGGCTGTAATCCGGGGAAGCTTCTCTCCTTGAGCAGCATCAAACTCTTCCCAAACAGATGATTTGGAATTAAAAACCTCCTCGAATTGACATTTGGTGGTTGTTTTTTGTGCGAAGAGCCTTTTTCTTTCAACTGGAAGGAAGTGCCCCAAAGACTACAACTTCCTGTTCCTGTCCAGCAGGCTCCTCTCAGTGCTTTGTCCTTCTCTGGTCACTTTTCATTTGGATTTGGAGTTGGAAGGATCACTCTTTTTGTCTGCTGCATATATCCTACTGGATTTAAGTATTTTGAATTTGAAATTTCATAAGTAAGTTGAAAAACTTGTGTGGTTTGTTATATTGGGGCCATGCACCTGGATTTATTTGTACTTTTAATCGATTTTTAAAATTTGTTGTGGTGGGTGGCCTGTTGTTTCAGTAGGGGTCTAGTGATTTCATTTTTCTTCTTTGTAAGGGAAACATGTTTCACAGTTTACTACATTTTCTACATGCTTTTTAATACATATGAAATTTTGATTGAATTCTCTCTGTGATTGAATTCACTCTGTGGCCTAGTCTGCCAATTGGCCTTCCAGCCAGCAGGCCCAGTGCTAGTCACTGGTTCATGAAACAACAGTTTCTGTGGTGTTTACAGCATTTAGGCCATGGGTGGATTTAGATTGAAATACAAAATGTGCTTTTTTGTGGTATTTCATGATTGTTTTCATATGTATAGGAGTTAGGACTATGCGGGGTAATGCTTTTTAAGGATTGAAGGCTGTGTCTTGTTGGAAACATTTTTTTTATCCCAATATTATTCATTTTTGGCATTGCTGAATTAATGATGTTTTTTTCTGTTTTACCATGCCTCCTTTGTCTGGTCAGTGTGTGTATTTGTGTGTTTGCCATAGGCCAATATTTGCCATTGTTCCAGATGCCATGTGGCCACTGGCCAGGGGCCATTTTGCACAGTTTGTGGACTTTCCCTAGGCCTGCATGTGCTGTTTGTTTTACATGCCTCCTGACTCTTGTTGTTGTAGCTTGTGAGCAACCATGTGGCTGGTGGCCATTTTTTCTATGCAGCCAGTGTGCTTTTGCCTTAGGTCTGCATGTGTTCTTTGTTCTAGGCCTCTAGCTTCTTGTTGTGACCATGTGGCTGGCGGTCATGTGGTGTAGGCAGCCAGTGTGTTTTTGCCATAGGCCTGCATGCGTTCTTTGTTCTAGGCCTCCAGCTTTTTGTAGTACCATGTGATTGGTGGCCATTTTGTATATGCAGCCAGTGTGCTTTTACCATAGGCCTGCATGCACTCCTTGTTCTAGGCCTCCTGCCTCTAGTTGTGACCATGCGGGTGGCAGCCATTTTGTGGATCCTGCTTTTTTCTGTAATTAAAAACAAAATCTTTATACCATTTCCCACTGCATCTTGCATCAATCAAATCAACCCCATGTCTGCTATAGGGCCAAAATAGCATTTATTATCTAGGGATTATTCCTTATATTGCCATTTGTCAAATGCACCTCCCTCAGTGCCACATGACAAGTCGTGACTGACGTGAAGTCTCATACCTCACATAAAGCAAACAGTTTCATCTGTATGTTGTTGTTGTTGTTTTTGCCCTCTCTTATTTATCCTGAGTGGTCAGTCACCATGAAAGTATAGGTTGGTGTGGTTTTTCATTTTACGAATGAGTAGATATATTCATACTGTATTGTTAATTAAGGGAGTAACAGCAGTGACCACACTAAATGATTATTTTTTGTGTGCTACTAATTGAACAGCAACAATGTCACGTTTCACTGATGTCCTTCTTGCTTTTTTTCTTTTAGGTGCACAAAAAGAAGACAACAACACATCATCACTGACAGTACTGCCAGAAAGAAGGCCTGTGCACGGTGTGAGTGTGACACTTGAGTGACCCACACATCAGACATCTCTTGAACTTGTGAAGCTAAGTGCCACTGCTAACTGACAGCTTCAAGATGGCCCTAAAGAAAGGTGCCACTGCTAAGCCTAAAACTGCTATCAGGAAAGTAGCCAGTGAGCAAAAGGAGGAGCTTACCACCACCACTGGTATGTCGGCCCAGATGTTTTTGGGAGAAAAAAAATTGTGCCTGCCTCACCAGCCTCAGGCGAGCAAGCTGGGAGGAGCACCCCCAAATCAGTGGACCCACCCCAATATAGGTCCAAGCCCATGTCTGTCAAAGATGCAGCAGTCTACCCATACCAACGCCGATAAGCAGTGATGTTGACATTGGCTTATCTCTATCGCAAAGTAGTACTCAATCATTGCAGGAAACTCAGAGAAGTGGACAACTACAAGAACAACAGCCACAACTGCCTATAGTAGTTCCTCCCATGGCAGGAGCAGTTCAAGAGATTGAGCTTCATGCTGAGAAAGTCGAGCAATCTGTTCCAGAAGATCCATTGTCTTCCAGATCTCCAGCTAGAAAAAGAGGGTTAGTGGTGCATCATCTTCTTCTTCGAACCCCCTTCTGATGATCTAGATGCCACTTGGATCCTGCCTCAGTCTTGGAGTGAGAAAGCAAAAGACACACAATTGATGGACGGAATGCAGAACAAATCAAAACACTCACCCCCAGTCTAGAGATCTGGGTTAAATTCATCATTCTTTTGCTCACCATGCCACCCCAGTTTAGACCTGGCCATATACAAATCAGTCTTGACCCTGTTCCACATGGGAACAGTCCAGCCCGAAATGCCAAGCCAGGTCCTCCCTGGACCGGAAACAAGCATCCTAAGACCGATTTCAGGGTTTCACCCCTCCTCAGCCAGAATAGCTTGATTCCAGTGGCACAGTGAGCCCAGGACCCACACCTGGGCATACCTGCGCACTTAGGGCGAGAAAGCAAAAGACACACAATTGATGGACGGAATGCAGAACAAATCAAAACATTCACCCCCAGTCAAGAGATCTGGGTTAAATCCATCATTCCTCTGCTCACCATGCCACCCCAGTTTAGGCCTGGCCATATGCAAATCAGTCTTGACCCTGTGCCTCATGGGAACAGTCCAGCCCCAACTGCCAAGCCAGGTCCTCCCTGGACCGGAAACAAGCATCCTAGGACCAGTTTTGTGGTTTCAGCCCTCTTCAGCCAGGATAGCTTTAATCCAGTGGCACAGTGAGCCCAGGACCCACGTCTGGGCATACCTGGCGCACTTAGGGCGAGAAAGCAAACGACACACAATTGATGGACGGAATGCAGAACAAATCAAAACATTCACCCCCAGTCAAGAGATCTGGGTTAAATCCATCATTCTTTTGCTCACCATGCCACTCCAGTTTAGAGTTAGACCTGGCCATATACAAATCAGTCTTGACCCTGTCCCTCATGTGAACAGGCCAGCCCGAACTACCAAGCCAGGTCCTCCCTGGACCAGAAACAAGCATCCTAGGACCGGTTTTGGGGTTTCACCCCTCTTCAGCCAGGATAGCTTGATTCCAGTGGCACAGTGAGTCCAGGACCCACGTCTGGGCATACCTGGCGCACTTAGGGCGAGAAAGCAAAAGACACACAATTGATGGACGGTATGCAGAACAAATCAAAACATTCACCCCCAGTCAAAAGATCTGGGTTAAATCCATCATTCTTTTGCTCACCATGCCACCACAGTTTAGACCTCGCCATATACAAATCAGTCTTGACCCAGTGCTTCATGGGAACAGTCCAGCCCAAACTGCCAAGCCAGGTCCTCCCTCGACTGGAAACAAGCATCCTAGGACCGGTTTCTGGGTTCCACCCCTCTTCAGCCAAGATAGCTTAATTCCAGTGGCACAGTGAGCCCAGGACCCACGTCTGGGCATACCTGGTGCACTTAGGGCGAGAAAGCAAAAGACACACAATTGATGGACGGAATGCAGAACAAATCAAAACATTCACCCCAGGTCAAGAGATCTGGGTTAAATCCATCATTCTTTTGCTCACCATGCCACCCCAGTTTAGACCTGGCCATATGCAAATCAGTCTTGACCATGTGCCTCATGGGAACAGTCCAGCCCGAACTGCCAAGCCAGGTTCTCCCTGGACCGGAAACAAGCATCCTAGGACCGATTTCGGGGTTTCACCCTTCTTCAGCCAGAATAGCTTGATTCCAGTGGCACAGTGAGCCCAGGACCCACACCTGGACATACCTGGCACACTTAGGCCGAGAAAGCAAAAGACACACGATTGATGGACGGAATGCAGAACAAATCAAAACATTCACCCCCAGTCAAGAGATCTGGATTAAATCCATCATTCCTTTGCTCACCATGCCACCCCAGTTTAGACCTGGTCATATGCAAATCAGTCTTGACCCTGTGCCTCATGGGAACAGTCCAACCCGAACTACCAAGCCAGGTCCTCCCTGGACCAGAAACAAGCATCCTAGGACCGGTTTCGGGGTTTCACCCCTCTTCAGCCAGGATAGCTTGATTCCAGTGGCACAGTGAGTCCAGGACCCATGTCTGGGCATACCTGGTGCACTTAGGGCGAGAAAGCAAAAGACACACAATTGATGGACAGAATGCAGAACAAATCAAAACACTCACCCCCAGTCAAGAGATCTGTGTTAAATTCATCATTCTTTTGCTCACCATGCCACCCCAGTTTAGACCTGGCCATATGCAAATCAGTCTTGACCCTGTGCCACATGGGAACAGTCCAGCCCAAAATGCCAAGTCTGGTCCTCTTTGGACCGGAAACAAGCATCCTAGGACCGATTTCGGGGTTTGACCCTTCTTCAGCCCGAATAGCTTGATTCCAGTGGCACAGTGAGCCCAGGACCCACACCTGAACATACCTGGCGCACTTAGGGCGAGAAAGCAAAAGACACACAATTGATGGACGGAATGCAGAACAAATCAAAACATTCACCCCCAGTCAAGAGATCTGGATTAAATCCATCATTCCTTTGCTCACCATGCCACCCCAGTTTAGACCTGGTCATATGCAAATCAGTCTTGACCATGTGCCTCATGGGAACAGTCCAACCCGAATTACCAAGCCAGGTCCTCCCTGGACCAGAAACAAGCATCCTAGGACCGGTTTCGGGGTTTCACCCCTCTTCAGCCAGGATAGCTTGATTCCAGTGGCACAGTGAGTCCAGGACCCACGTCTGGGCATACCTGGCGCACTTAGGGCGAGAAAGCAAACGACACACAATTGATGGACGAAATGCAGAACAAATCAAAAAATTCACCCCCAGTCAAGAGATTTGGGTTAAATCCATCATTCTTTTGTTCACCATGCCACCCCAGTTTAGACCTGGCCATATACAAATCAGTCTTGACCCTGCGCCTCATGGGAACAGTCCAGCCCGAACTGCCAAGCCAGGTCCTCCCTGGACCGGAAACAAGCATCCTAGGACCGGTTTCGGGGTTTCACCCCTCTTCAGTCAGGATAGCTTGATTCCAGTGGCACGGTGAGCCCAGGACCCACGTCTGAGCATACCTGGCAAACTTAGGGCGAGAAAGCAAAAGAGACACAATTGATGGACGGAATGCAGAACAAATCAAAACATTCACCCCCAGTCAAGAGATCTGAGTTAAATCCATCATTCTTTTGCTCACCATGCCACCCCAGTTTAGACCTGGCCATATGCAAATCAGTCTTGACCCTGTGCCTCATGAGAACAGTCCAGCTGAACTGCCAAGCCAGGTCCTCCTTGGACTGGAAACAAGCATCCTAGGACTGGTTTCGGGGTTTCACCCCTCTTCAGGCAGGATAGTGAGACATGCCATAAGATGACTCAAATAAGGTTAGGGAAAAGGAAGGTTCCCGAAAGCCTTAGAGTTATGGCGTCAGATCTAGAAGAGGAGGATGACGACGAGCCATTCATCATGGATGTTAGCCCAGCCCCAGTGGAGAAAGACATTACCCCTTTCTAAAATTCCAGGGGGGAATGTGGCAGTGGCACCACAGATCCAACCACCACCAGCTGCCATATTTGCAAAGTCCCAGCAGCTACCTACATCCACAACCACCTCAGCTGGTACTCCAGAGAGTCAAACGTCAAAACACCCACCAACCACCAGTGCATCTGACATTGGCAGTGGCACCAACATCAGAAAGTTGAGCTCCTTCGTTTGGAATGACTTTTTGGTGAGCCAGAAGGAGGCGAACATTACTATATGCTCCCTTTGCAGGGCAAGTGTTATTTGGGGTAAGCTTGGTAGAAACTATGGTACCGGGAGCCGAACAACCCATTTGAGAAAGCACCATACGATCTGTTGGGAGGCGCACCTTAGCACCCAAAAAACTGCAAGTGTTGTTGCTGGGAATTGAATCAGAATCTGACAGACATCCTTTTTTTCCCAATAACCTCTGTAAGTAAGTCACCTTGTTTCAATAACAAGACCTTTATGGTCACTGCACTGGGTGTCAGGATCTGATCCTGTACGCCTGCTATACGTACTGTTTCCGGTAAACTACCCCAATGAACTATATTTCCCAGAAGGCCTTTGTAGAAGGGGCCTCTGTGTACTATAGTCGATTTCACACGTCAGGAGGCGTGTGTAATTCTGGATTTGGGAGGCGGCGTGTTTAGTGGAGTGAATTTGTCCGTCCTGTGAGTAGGAGCAGATCGTTTTGTCTCTAAGGCTGCCTGTCGAACTTTGGGAGAATCTATTTGCGTATCGAAGCAGACTTGCTGTGGTTTCTAACCGGAGCCGGCAGCTGCAAGTCAGAGGGCGTCACAAGTGGCTTTGAAGAGAGCGAGAGGCGTCTTCGGCATTTCGGAAGCAGCGTCGGGTAAGGCTGAGATGAGGCTTCAATGGCCGTTGAAGTCGGGTAGCTGCTCAGGCTCGAGTGGCACTTGGCTGAGGAACTGCACTGACTTTGATTTAGTAGCAGCCCCGGAGGGCGCTGCAGGCAGGCGCTTTGGTATGCCGTTATTCTATAAACTGACACAAGCTGTGTAGACTTTTACTCAGCAGGTTCTGGTCATTTCGTTGTTTTTAGTCCTTCCCAAGGAGCTTCAGTGCTTTCATGTTTTCATGCATGATTAATGGGTCTGGACTTTCATTGGAACTAGTAAATGCTGTAATTTGCTGGGTTCTTCGTCCAGAGAATATTTGAGGACAATATCTTATGAGCTGCTGGAATCCTTTATCCTGTCCTACTTGCACCCTCCTTTATCAGCGAGTGACAATTTCATTATCCTTACCTGTTACTTCAAAAAGGGGATTTGAACAACTAGAGTATGTATGGGTTAAGGAGGTGTTGATTAAGAAGTGAATGAGGATTGAATGGGGAGTAATCTGTGTTCTTTGTGTTATAGGTGTATCCACCTCCAGTGCGAGAAGTTTTGTCCCTGGATAGCGAGTTGATATAGAACACCGTGGCTGGTGGAACTTGTTTAACAGGTACTAGTCCTGCTAGTGGGATTTTATGAGAGTAGCTAGAAATGTATAGGCATGTATTAATCTATGTGTCTTTTGGTTACAGGATTCCCTTTCCCGGCTGTTCCCACCCTAATTCCTTTCCCTGACTTGATCGTCTCAATACTCTGTAGAGTATGTGTTAGAGTTGGGGATATCGAGATGTGGACACCTTTGAGCATCGACCGGATCCCGAGTAGTTCCTGCGGGTTTGACAGAATTACGCACCCACGAAATTCACTGCTCCTGGTCCGAGCGATTCACAAAGATGTCGTCTTTAGATGAAGTATTGCAGGCATTGGTTGCAGTGCAGCAGGAATGAGCAGCTTCTAGAGCTGAGACAGCCGCTCTTAGGGAAAGAGTGGATAGGCAATCTAGGAACCCATTTGATGCTTCCATATCTCAGATCCAAGTACACGTCCCTCCGCCAATATCTTTGGAAAGCCCTGAAAGGTATTCTGGAGATCCCCTAACAATACAGACCATTCTTACACAGAAAGCGTTACACTTTTCATACAAACCAGCCTCCTTCCCTAATAACCACTCCAGGTTGGGTTTGCCATATCATACTTGATGGGTGACGCTGCCAATTGGACTGTTCCATTGGTGAAATATGACGATCCAATACTGTTGGATTGGGGTGCCTTTCGTAGGGAGCTTGAGAGGGTGTTCGATAGAAGGGCAACCACATTCAGCGCGGACAGCGCGGACAGGGAGCTGTTGGAGCTGAAGCAGGGAAGGCAGGATCTGATAACATACCTGACGTCTTTTAACCGGTTGATAACTAAAACCGCATGGCCTGAAGAAAAGAGTATGTCCCTCTACGATCAGGGACTATGGGGTGACATGGAGGATGTGTTGGCCCAGATCGATCCCCAACCCAACACTTGCACAGATTTAATGAACCTGACTCTGCCTCTGGATCATAGGCTGGCAGAAAGGGGAGGGGAGCGCAGGAGAGGAGACAGAACGGGTGGTTATGGCGAGAAAGGGAACAGACCACTGCACACTCCTGGTGATACAGTACCAGAACCAATGGATGTAGGAACTATTAGAGCACCTTTATCCAGGGCAGAGAGAGAGAGTCACAGAGTACAGGGTCTGTGCATGTACTGTGGGAAGAAGGGTCATTACGTGGAGGAATGCCCCCATAAACCCAAAAAGTCTGGAACATATCGTTCCAATAAAAAGGTGGCAATCACAGCTGTCATGGCTAATATTACTGAGAACACATCTACTATGGGAGTGGATGTAGGAGCATCATTGAGACAGGATGTAATGTTGCCCTCACTTGCAGTTATCGACGCAAACGGTACTGAATCACACATGGTGCTTTCTATGATTCTTACCGCTGGTCAACAAATGCACCAAGTATGGGTGATTGATTCAGGGGCCACAGGGAACTTTATTGGCACTGGGTTAGTAGAACGGTTAGAATTATGACACATTCCTAGAGAGGTCCCTGAGAAGGTATTGGCAGTGGACAGAAAACCCATCAAGTCAGGTCCCATCATTGAACAGACGGAGAGAGTAGGGTTGGTACTGAAGGGGTAACAACAAGACCATATAAAGGACATTTCACTGAACATTATAGAAGCACCCCAGTATGAGGTTATAATGGGAATGCCGTGGCTATGGCAGCACAATCCTTTGGTAGACTGGAAAAAGAAGACAGTAGCTTTTCAGTCAGAGGAGTGTAGATTAACAAATTCATACTGTAAAAACTCCTGTGTTTGTAGCGAGGAGTCGAAGATAAACGTGACATCTGGAGATGTCAACGAAGTAGCCTACTGTATCCAACGCGGATGCAAAGCCTTTGAGTTTGGTACACTTGCTTTTGTAACTGCTTCAAGAGCAGGATATGGTGTCACAACCAAAATGCGTTTCCCCTGAGCCAGAGAGCGTTCCTTTAGGATCGCCATCTGGACAGCTGTTAAAACTTTTTCAACAGTGGAAAAACCGCAGTTCAGCCAAAGTGTACAAATGTGATTTGTAAGCAAGAGGCACTGTGTCACCTCCATTAAACATCAAATAAGTGAAACCCACTATGCCTGGCATGATACGTATCACCAGGTTTGTGTGGTTATCACGTGTCAACAAGTATTTAGATTCAAGATCAGATTGCAAAGATTGCAGGATAGCTGAATGTTCCGGAAGCCAGCAGGCTTCTGAAAAAGAAGGTTGTATCAAAGCATACAACGGCTGGATACGCTGGGCATATTCGGGAATTTAAGTTTGACCGAAATTTTAAAATCCTAGCAAAGACTGTAGTTTTTTCAGGATTATAGGAGGCCTCAAACATGCCCATTTCTCCAAGAAGTGAGGCGCTAAGCCTCTACCTTCATTATTGAGCTTGTAGCCCAAGAACAACACTGTGTACTCTACAATGTGTGATTTTGAAAAGTTAAATTTATAGCCGTAGTCCGCAAACAAAAGTATGATGCGGTCCATGCGACAAAGATTGATCTAGAATCTCAGAAACTGGTGTTTTTGCTTACCGCTGGAGGGGATACCGGGGTTGTGGCTGGGGCATAGACCGTAATTGTATCTCATGCGGCGGAGAATTTTTATCCCAGCCCACCTGAGTACGGTACAGTGCCGGTGCTAGCACCAAACCCCACTCTTCTGCAAAAGCTGTTGCCTGCTCCTTGGAGACATTATGTGAAAAACTTGGGAGTATAACCTCCTCACCACGTGGAGCTGCTAGTACAAAAGGCAGGGGCCAATCTGCCTCTGCCAACAAAATGTCATAAGAAGGCAGATTTTCCCAAAAAATTCCTTTAATTACATGTTGTATGTCACCTTCAATCAGAAGCACTATATCATATAATCTGTCAGGGGGAGCCACTTGGGTGTCAGCCGTCTCAACTGTGATGAAAGTTTCAGTTGCTGTCGCCTCCAGAAATGGACGCAGTGCTTGCCGCACTATGGTAACCTCCGCTGCGCTGTCTAGCAGCGTTACTGCCCATGATAGGTTCCAGAGCAGGGTCCTCACGATCTGTGGCATATCTCGCTGTTAAAGCAGCAACTTTCTTTTTCTGAAACTGTGGGCGCTGACGAGGAAAATCGTCTTGCTTCCCTTTTCCATCAGTCTGACGATGTTGCTCACAGCCTTGCGGGGCACCTCGATCTCTGCTGCGCTCCTGGCGTTCTCCGCCATCGGCTTGTGAGCCCGATGTTTCCTGTGAAGAACGAGGAGAACGCTGATCAGGAACCTGAAACCTGTCAGGAGACCTAATTCTCGCGCAGTCGCGCAAATCATAAGTGCGCTCTGGAGACTCAGGTACCGGTGACGCTGCACTCGACCCTTGTTTCTGTTGTTGCTTCTCCTGCTTTTTATTTTTCCAATTCTTTTTAGGAAAAATAGGATGGTTGTCTGTTCTATACTGCCCCGTCTGTGTTTGCTGTTGTGCTGGTATTCTAGCAAAAAGCTTAACACCCAAACTATTGTGTCCAATGGTAAGCATCTGCAATAATCTTTGGTAATTCGCGGGGTTTCTCCTCTTCTGGGACAAGGCGCAAAGTATTAGACACTTGAAAGTTAACTGCATCTCCCTTGATGTTAGGAAGGATCAGATCAGCAACTACGCCGAACACTCCAACTAACCTCATAACCAACTACACAGCCGCCTCTGGGCCGTGCTCATCCTGAACACACTTAATCACGGAGGGAAGCACAGTCATAGAGGGAGTGCCAAAACAATTCGCATTCACCGCCACAAACACTTTGCCCCAACTTTCACAATCGGTTACTTTGAGTATTAAGTCTTTCTGCAAACTAATAGTTTAAATCCTGTGTTTTTCCACAGGAGTGATATTTGGAAATACCGCTTCCAGCTGGTTAAATTTCTCAGCAAGCCAGCAAGGTAAATCATCCCTATTCTGTAGACGCTTGCCCATAACCGAATTAACCATGACGGGACTAATAGTCAGTCCTCAAGGTCCAGCTGGTTGCGCTGCAACCCCACGTGCTCCCACCTGGAGATTGCGTGAGACGTATTGTACTAGAGCCCTATGCACCTCTATTAAGGAGGTGTGTAAAACACGCAGTTCGTCTACCGGGACTGCTAGATAACGTGGATGTGGTGTGTACCTGGACAAAACTAGCCAAGTGGACCCTGGAATTGATAAAGGGCCTAAACGGAACGGAGTCGCAGAGTGGGGTAGTGCGCCATTAAACCAAATACGGTGTTGCCATGCTGGAATCAGAACTTCAAGAGTCCTACAAGGCCGATATACATTAGGTGTTGCAGTATGAGTGTATACATGGAACAAGTTAGCATCTCCATTCACCGCTGGGAAAGTTACCCAAGAATAAATCACCTCACAGTGGTAAGCCGGATCAGCTCCAATCACAAAAGTGCGATACCCGTGTCAGGCACTCCGTATGCGTTGAATTGACGATGGAGTGGAGCGCGGCTATGTGCCGCAATATCGACATTAGCCATAGGGACTAAGAAAGAATAACAACTTAATGCGTGGCAGCGCAAAAGGGAAGTAATTCAAAAGAATATTAAAACTTTTAAATCGTATCAAGCTTGAAAAAACCTATAAAAAGATCAATATAGGTAGGTTATGCCGTCACAGCTGTTTTTCTGGAAAACAGAAGCAAGGGTATCGTGAACAAGCAGAAGTACTACTAAAGTGCCTCTTAAATAAGAAACAGACCAAACGTTAGGTGCGCCATGTTACAGGGATTCTGCACATACACAGAACTATGCGCAGGAAACTAGGACCTCGGTGTGTAGTGCTGAACCAAAAAACCCACCTCGGTGCCCAGGACCCCAATCCGACTAGCTATAGTGTCTCATTTGTACTCCGTACTATAGCGGTGCTACCAATGATTAGACTTCCTAGAACATGTGACTCCGACCCTCTCAGGAATCGTGGGAAGAGGAACACTCTTTCATTCAAACACTCATACTTGTCCACAACGTGAGTAAACGGAGACACTGTATAGTTTAAAATGTTTATTTTAACTAACGTGCTCTATAATGCAGTACACGAGCCAATACTAGCATCATAATGCATAAGAACAATGTAATCAGCATTGTTACAATTCCATATAGCACAAAACGGGTAACCATATTCTTATGACAGTGGAAACAAGACTACAGTACCTTACCACCCTTCCCTTGCTATAAGCTAGTTTATTATAATTATAGAAGACCTCTAGGGTTTGTCAGGGGGACCCCACACCTTCAAGTTTAGATGCAAGTATTTACATCTGAGGACAAGTACAGCTCTTCTTCGTTGGAATGATTTTCTCCAAGTGCTTCTTCATGCATGTAAGGCCATATTAAAAGCACCCGAGCTTCAGTAGTGCAGCTGTATTCCATGTTATGTCTATGGGCGTGGGACTGACCAAAGTGAATCAACAGCATACATTGTTTTTCGACCTTAAACACGCTGTGCAGATGAGGAGCACAGTATACAGTTAGATGTGTGAAAGGCAGACAGTTCTCATGTGAAAAAGCGCAAGCAGAGTGTTTACCAGAACAGAGCCATGTAGTAACGCGTGCAAAAGACAGCAAATGGCAGCCAATCATATACTAACTTATGCTAACCAATAATGGAAAGCTATACATTTCTGAAAAGTAGACAAAATTCTGAATTCAGCAAGGGGTCATTTGTGTAGATCCTTCAACTTTTTCTCGTAAAAAGTAACAGTTCAAATTAAAATATAATGAAAATGAGCTGAAAAAACTGCTATTTGTGTCTGCATTTTCATCTGTAACTTCTTCTAAGTATGGCAGATTTTTACAAGCAATATACTGTTATGTCCACTGGAGCCTTATGGTTGCAGGGGTATATAGGACTTGTAGGTTCACCAAGAATCCTAAGTGCCCAGAGCCAATAACTGAGCTGCGCCTTGCTATGGTTTTTTATTGTGTACTGGGTATACAGCAATTCACTTGGTAAAATATAAAGAGTGAAAAATAGATATCAAGGAAAACTATGTATTTCCAAAATGGGAACAACATATGGAGTTTAAAAGCAGTGGTTATTTGCACAAATCCGTTATGTGGGTACCTATACCAGCATGTGAATTAGAGGGCATTTTTGAAAATTAAATATTTTTTACATATTGTCTTACATTTGGAAGAGATAAATGCATAGAAAGTCAATTGGCGGGGTGTGGCCAAGATGGTGGAGGTGAAGGTTGCACATCTTGGAGCTCTGCCAGTTTTCAGGCCCAGTAGCGACACAGCGGGCACGTTGGGGCTCGGACACGCTAGAGGAGTTGGACTGAAGACAGACAGTGGGCGAGTGGACACCCAGGAGCCAGGGGAGACAGGAGAGAAGGAGTGGAGGCGGCATTGATGACCTAAGCGGGCCGGCCCTGGGAGACACGATGAGCCATTGCTTGCGGTGACCCAGAGAGGGCGTTACCGCGGCCTGCCTTGGTGCAGTGGGGGAGCATGCCCCGGCGGATCAGTGGCAGCACGGCGGCCCCCCCAAGCAGATATCATTAACAGTGAGTGGGGACATCAGGCGCAGGATTGGGGGAAAAGCCCAACAATTAGAACACGGCGGGTGGAGCCCACGTCCTGCTGCCACCTCCTTCCCCATTTCTGTCTACGGCTAGGCCTGGGTGGTAAATTCCGTTCCGCTCACGGAATTTGGCAAATTTTGTGTTCTGCGCAGAATTGCCCAAAATTCTGCGTTCCACGGCTTCGCGGAATTTTTGCTTGTTCGCGTTCTCAAAATGCGTGTTCGCAAGATATTTCCCTCCGAGTACGCAAACAGCATTCGCGAACAGGAAATAAGCATCGGGAACAAGCAATTCCGCGTGTTTGCAGAATTTCTGCGTGCTCGTGGAGATTGTTTACCGTTTCGTGGACCTTGGCCTTGAAGTGCAGAGGGGCCTAGGACACGGTGCTTCCTCTGTTGTAGTTGCACTATCTCCCCCCGCTCGGGTGCAGCTGTGGGGCCTGCGACAGTGCCCTTTAGACCACGGAGCCGGAACACAACACAAGGGCCCTATAGGAAGGCCTTCTGCGGCCCGCGGTTGTGAGCCGGCCCGTCTCTGTACACAAATATAGCAGCGCTACAATGGCCTCCCTTCTTACCGGAACCTGCGAGCGCCATCGCGGCAGTTACATTCCTGACTCCCGGGTCATCGATCCCTGCCAAGGAGGCCACTGGAGCAGACTTGGGCCTGCATGCTGTAGTGTGGTCGAGCGGGGACAATCGCTGGTGGCCCAGCATGCTTGTGCTACTCCCCTCACGTGCCTGGAGACATGCTCTGGGGCTCATATTAATTCATCACCCTCCCCTGGGACTACCCCACCGGAATCAATCAATCACGTGTTTGTTAAGCCCGACTACTCACCTGTAAGGGTCTCAAGGCGCTGGGGAAGAGGGGAGATGCAGGTTCCAGTCCATCAAGGAGGGGGTCTGTCAAAGAGCCAGGTTTTTAGGTTTCTCCTGAAGATGGGGAATGATGTTGTCCATCTGAGGTGGAGCGGTAGGGCGTTCCAGGCTCTGGCAGCGAGGAAGGAGAAGGAGCGGCCTAACAATCTGGTCTTTCTAGCGCAGGGAACCACGGTGCAGGAGAGCTGGGCTGATCTTAGGGTTCTTTGGGGTGCGTGGAAATTGAGTCCGCTGTTCAGGTATGATGGTCCGGTGTTGTGGAAGGCTTTGTGTGCGTGGGTGAGGATTTTTAAGGTGATTCTAGTCTTGATGGGGAGCCAGTGGAGTGTGTGCAGGTGCTGGGAAATGTGGCATTGTCTTGGCAGGTTGAGGACCAGTCCTGCGGCGGTGAGGGCCTTGGATCACGGCCTTTTGTGGCCCACAGGTGGTGAGCCTGCCAGCCTCATGCTGTCCACGCTCGTGCACAAGGGGCTGCCCTCCCCCGTACACAAAGTTCTGCAGAGGAGATGATTGATTAGCCTCATATTACTTCATTCAGCAGTGTCCACGGGAATGACCCCCGGGAAGAGTGAGGCAGTTGAAACACAGCGGGAGCCACGAGCTGTCAGGAATCTTGCGAGTATGTCCACTCATAAACAAGTCAAAAAAGACCACTCAGTGAAGGACGTTTGCCCACTCAAACACAAAAAAGTCAGATGCAATGCGAGAGGCCGAAGACCAAGTGAAGCATCCAGACAAAGCCAGTGGGGAGGATGAGAGCAGAGAGGAGCCCCCACTCTTGCAGGCATTTCTGGAGCGCTTGTTCAGCACTCTACAAGAGGATTTCGCAGATCTCAAATGCGACATCGCGTCAGACATCAAGGGAATCAGACAGGATGTTGCGGCCCTCGACCAAAAACTGGACTCAATGGAACAGAATCACGATGCCTGGAAGGAAGAGTTGGAGGGCCACCGCCGGGAACTTCTGACTACGAGATCAGAACACAGAACTGACCTATCATCTCAAAGATCTAGAAAATAGATTGTGGTGCTCCAACATACGTATTAAGAGAGTACCAGCCCGGGCCATCCCGACTGACATGGTAGGGTTCGTGATTCGGCCTTCACTACAAGAACAGGAAATATTTCTGGACCGTACAAATCGAGCCGGGACACCAGCGACTACACTGGGTCAACCTCAGGACATACTGGCCCATGCATCAACAATGCCATTTGCGATTCCTTATTAGCGAAAAATAAGGATTCGCTAATATGGAATAGCAAAAGGCTATGCATGTAGAAATCGCTTACAAAATAGCGATTTCTAAACATTCCTTAATTGCGCCTCGCAAATTGCGAGTCGCAATTAAGGAATACCTCCCCATTCATTCCTATGGGCGTAGAGGCCCATAGGAATGAATGGGAAGACATTCTCAATTTGCGATTCTCAATTAGAGAATCGCAAATTGCTCATGCAATTTCAAGGGTGCTAGGGTGTCAAAAGGACACCCTGTTGCACCCCTGAAATCTGCATATGAGTACATCTTGCACACACACATGCCCCAAGGGCATGTGTGTGTGTAAAATGGAACTTTGAAAAATGCACTTTAGTGCATTTTTCAAAGTTTTTGCAAATTACCATGGAGTTCAACTTCATGGTAATTTGCTCCCCCTATTAGCAATATCACAATTTGTTTTTCCTTTAATGCATTGCATTTAAGGAATCTCAATTTGAGATTCCTTAAATGCAATTGCAATTTAAGTAATCGCAATTTACTGGCACATGCATCAACAAAGACTTTTGCGATTCCTAAATTGCGATTTTTAAGGAATCGCAATTAAGGAATAGCAAAAGCCTATGCATGTAGGAATCGCTATAAAAATAGCGATTCCTACAAATTCCTTAATTGCGACTCGCAAATTGCGAGTCGCAATTAAGGAATGCCGTCCCAATCATTCCTATGGGCCTCCAGGCCCATAGGAATGAATTGGAGATTGCATGAGCAAATTGCGAGTACCAGTAGGTACTCGCAAATTGCTCATGCAATTTCAAGGGTGCAAGGGTGTCAAAATGACACCCTATTGCACCCCTGAAATTGATCTGTGCACATATGTTGCACACACACATGCTCTAAGGGCATGTGTGTGCGCAACATGAAACTTTGAAAAATGCACAAAAGTGCATTTTTCAAAGTTTTTGCAAATTACCATGAAGTTCAACTTCATGGTAATTTGCTCCCCCTATTAGCGAAATCGCTAATTTTTTAACTTTAATGCATTGCATTTAAGGAATCTCAATTTGGGATTCCTTAAATGCAATCGCAATTTAAGGAATCGCTATTTAGAGATTCCTTAAATTGCGATTTTTGCATTTGGGATGATGCATCCCGAATGCAAAAATACCGGTCTCAAAGGGGCAGATTCTGCTAATCTGCCCGTTTGCAACCAGTTTTCTCGTTGATGCATGTGGCCCTTAGAGATTACTTAAATTGCGATTTTTGCATTTGGGAAGATGCATCCCAAATGCAAAATATACCGGTCGCAAAGGGGCAGATTCTGAGAATCCGCCCGTTTGCGACCGGTTTTTGCTTTGATGCATGTGGGCCATAGTTACATACCTGTATTATTATAAGCAAAAATAAGCAATAATGTCTGCAACCAGGGACCTGAGATCCATTGACTTTGAGGGCTTCAAGGTCTGGCTATATCAGGACCTATCCCAACCACACTGCAGAGCTGTAGGGCCTTGAAGCCACGGACTGACCTCCTCCGAGCCCAGGAGATCCGGTACAAATGAGGCCATCCTTTCCATCTGCAGTTCATTTGGAAGGAGGAGGTCCGAATGGGCCACACCTTAGCCAAGGCAGGGGCACTGCCGGAGATGCCAGACCTGTGGTAAGCTTCCCCCTCGAGGAAGCAGACCCACCATCCCTCGGATGAGGGACAAAGAATAAGGCGCTCATCCAGACAGGGGCTGAAAATGCTGAACAAGCTGACAGAAGCAGCCATATGAGAGGAATGCAAATGACTTCTCCAACATCTACAAAATGAGGGAGCCTCTGGACTCATCGGGCGATCATTGAAAGCTCAAGTTGTAAGACCACACCATACATGCGCACTGACGGCTGGCCCCCCACAAAAGTGTTGTAGGCCATAGACTGAAGTTACTGCCCAACCCCCCCAATCGTATGATTTTACCGGTGAGGCCTACCAAGATAATTTCTTCAATTCCAACTCGCACACCTACCAGTTACATGGATCCCAACCTCGTGCTTATTCCGACTCCCGGGTGGGAGATTTTGACAGATTTATTATTCTAATTGTGTTATTTTTTGATTTATGTTTGTTATTCTCTCCCTTCCCTTATTCTCCATGATGTTCACATCAGTTTCATCCCTTGGGGTGGCTACGGGGTGATGGGGCGTTTGGGTGGGCGGGAAGAGGGGCGCGACTACACTAGGCATGGTAACCATACTTAGCCTCAATGTTAGAGGCCTTAACTCCCCTACGAGACCGTTGGTGGTACTTCTGTTTATCAAGGACACCAAATGTGACATCTGTATGTCACAAGAAACCCATGTGGTTCAGCGTAACTGGCAGCGGATGCGCTCCCGCTGGTTCGACCGGCAGTTCTTCTCCTCCGGCCCAGCCAAAAAAGCAGGGGTTGCCATCTTGCTTGCCGCACACTTTGAGGGAAGGGTGGAGGGCGTCTTTTTGGATGTACCAGGCGCTTGCTAGCACTGCATATACAAATTCAGGGAACCAGATACACAGTGGCTTCTGTCTATGCCCCTATTAACAAACAGGAACCGTTCCTCAAGGACGTCCTGGGATGCTTAATCTCTACCCCGTACAGTGCGATGGCTGGGCCAGGATAGGGGCCTTTCCACCGGCATCAAAGGTGGGCTGACCGATGCAGGCCTCAGTAATGCTTGGCGACACTTACACCTCACAGAGGTAGACTATACATACTTTCAACAGTACAGAAAACATGCACATGAGTTGATTACTTCCTTACTATTCCGGGGATAACGAGGGCCATAATAACTGCAGACATCAGGGCAGCGGCCCTCTCTGACCATTCCCCATCACCCTATGTTTCCGTCCCACAATGTCACCACCAACCTCTAACCGCTGGCGACTCAACACAAAACTTCTCACATACGATAAGGTCCGTCTGGCCACTCTGGCGACACTGCTAAAACGGCTATAGACGCACTATGGGAGATGCTAAAGGTGGTCCTGAGGAGTCACTTTATTGGTGTCACTGCGGGGTATAACAAAGAGCAATGAGATAAGCAAAACCAGCTAGAAAGCCAGAATAAAGAGTTGGAGACAACCCATACCGGATCGGGATCCGTAGTGGTGCGTATACAACTGACTGCTGCTCATAAACAGCTACAGGCCATCAATATGGGAAGGGCAGAATATGCCCTACTAAGTCTGCGTTAGACATACTACGCAGGAGGCAAAAAGGCAGGATGCATGTTAGAGCACTTCCTTCAGGCACAGATACTGGATCGGCGTATAGCCGAAATTAGTGGAGAAGATGGTGCCACTTTCAATACGGACGAGGGCATCGCAAATCCCTTTGGAGAAATCTATGGGGCCCTCTACACTGCCGACCATTTACAGGAAGCAGACGTTGAGGCATATTTGGCTCAGGTCTACCTGTCTGGAGTGGCGATACCTGTCTACTTTACAGTGCAGGAAGTTCTCGCCGCCATACTTAAGTTGCAACCGCATAAGGGACCCAGTCCTGACGGCTACAGTGGGGAATTCTACTAAACCTTTGCTTCCCACCTGGCCCTGATACTTGTTTATTCATTTCTATTGATATGCAGGGAACGCTCCCGTAATCAATGCGTTATGCCACTATCGTGGTAATTCCCAAACCTGGCAAGGACACCAGCAATTGCGCATCTTACTATCCAATTTCCTTGCTGAATGTGGACGCCAAGACCATACTGCCGCTTAGATTGGCACCATATGTGCAGGGGATAGTCAACCCGGACCTAGCTGGGTTTTTTCAGGAACGCTGGTGCACTGACAACACAAAAGTCTATGCCACCTCCTGGACAAAACGCAATGCTCTCAGACGCCAACTCTTGTATTGAGAGTCGATGCTGAGAAAGCGGTTGATCGGGTACACTGGCCGTATCTATACCGGGTGCTGGAACGAATGGACCTTGGTCCTCGATTCCGAGGTTGAGTACAGGCCTGCTACACAGCCCCTCAGGCTAACGCTTGCGTAAATGGCGTCCAATCCCCCCCTCTTCTCCATAGGGTGAGGAACCAGGCAGGGGTGCCCGCTGTCCCCTCTCCTTTTTGCTCACTACATGAAGCCCCTGGCCGAACGCATGAGGGATAATGCAGGGGTAACCAGGATCCAGTTGGGTGGGAAGGAACACAAGATTATGCTATACGTAGATGATGTACTCCTGACCCTCACAAACCATTTTGGTTCCTTAACATCAGTTATGGCGGAATGCTCGGCGTTCGGGCGAGCCTCAGGTTTTAATATCAACCCACAGAAATCCTTGGTTCTAGACTTGACACTGCATGAACCTGAGCGAACACGACTGCACAAGCAGTTCCCGTGTCAGTAGGCAGATGGAGGAGTCCCATACTTAGGCCTACAAATATTTCCCACGGTCAAGGCTACTGTGGACCACAACTTTGGAAAATTGCTTGCCATGACACGGTCAGACCTCACTAAATGGAAGTCACAGAATCTCTCATGGCTGGTGTTAAAATGACGCTACTCCCCAAATTACTCTATGTGATGCAAACCCTGCCACTTCAACCCCCTGCACGAATACTAGATAAGCTACAAACTAGGCCTGGGCGTAGTTCGCGAAGTAGCACTTCGCGAAGCTACGCAAAGTTAAGTTCGCACTACGCGAGCTACGCGTAGCACTTCGCGAATTGCGTAGTACCTTGTTCGCACTGTGCCAGATGTCGTTTTCAATGATTGCACAGTGCGGACAAGCAACCGGCACTGTGCAATCATTGAAAATGGCAACTTGCACAGTGCGAGCTGTAGTTTTCTGCTGCTCGAGTAGATTTTTACTCGAGCTTCAGCTTTCTCAACGCGAACTGGTAGTTTCTCATCGCGAGCGGTCGCGAGCATACGCGACCACTCGCAATGAGAAACCTGACCTCCTCGCGTTGGGAATCTCGCCGGGAGGTTTATTTTCCATGCTCGCGATCGCCAACTTGAAGTTGCTGATCGCGAACAAGGAAAAAGTCTCGCCGGGATGTCATTTTGCTTGCTCGCGGTCGCCAACTTGACGTTGAGGACCGCGAGCAAGCAAAAAATGACCGCGGCACTACGCTACGCGTGTTCGCACTGTGCTACGTGCAGTTCGCGTAGTGCGAAGTAGCGCGAACTTCGCAAACTACGCGAGCGTAGCGTAGTGCTTTGCCCAGGCTTACTACAAACCCTAATCTAGGACTTTATCTGGAGGGTAAAAGGGCAAGAATGTCTAGATCAAGAGCTTTCCTAACGGTAGCCAGGAGTGGTCTGGGGATTCCAAACATTTGTAAATACTACCAAGCAGCCCAACTACGATATATGGTGGCATGGTCGCGCACACTTGCCGAAAAGCACTGGTGCTTTAAAGACCAAGCTATAGCCGGAATACACATTTGGAAGGTGCCATGGTTGCCTAAACCATATAGACCGGGGGGCGTATACATTTCACCAGTCACAAGAGCGGCAGTGGAAGTCTGGGATAAGATACAGCAGAGACACAACCTCTCCACTCCGATATCCCCGCAGACCCCACTGATAGTCAAACCGCACTTCCCGCTAGCGCTGAAAGATTTGGGTTTAAGAGCATGGAAGGACGCCAATTGTAAACTGGTGGGGCACTTATTTGACGCCGATGGACTCATGGAGTTCACCAAATTACAGGAGTGCTATCCACTGCCGAACTCAGTGAGATGGCAATATCTAGCAGTAGCCCACTGGGTCACTCGGCCATGGCTCCAACCACATGCAGGCAGACCTCTGCTACCCTTCGAGAGGTGGCTCATTATGCAGAGCTCAGACAAGAAATTGATATCAGACCTCTATGCATTTTTGGTGCAGCTCCAGCATCCCCTGCCCTCCCCTGCCAGGGATAGATGAGAAAGAGAGTTTGAACGCCCCTTTTTTGATAAAGGGTGGAGTGACATCTTGCATTGGGCATGAACATCTACCCCCAACACTACTAGTAAAGAAATGCTCCTTAAAATAGCCCATTATTGGTATCTCACGCCAGCATGGGTAGCCAACTGGGACGCAAAGGAGAATAGGATGTGTTGGTGGCAGTGTGGACAACATGGGACACTTACGCATATCTTTTGCAGTGCCGGTCTTGCATAGGGTACTTGGCAGACGAGTTCCAAGAGTTTACGTACCTGCACTATTTGCAGATCCTGCGCCTTACAGCCACCGGACCTGCCCCACACACCTAAACCTGTGGTCAACTTTTAGGGTTGTCAACATGTCAGTAAACCGGAACCTGCCCTAGCCCTCCTTTCCTTCATGTCTTTCCCCTCTTAATTTTATTTGGCAATGTTGGTGTTAAATCTTAGGGGCTCATTAAGATGGCGGAAGGACCGCCAAGGCCGGGCCAGGGGTGGCGGTCCTTCTTCCATCACAAAGGAAATTCCCATAGCCAAATTAGGATGGCAGTGGGAATCCCAATGTGTCTGTGGCGGACGGAAAGTCCGTCCGCCACGGTTCCGCAAGGTGGTCCTTTTCCACCCGCCTTGCGGAACCAGGACCGCCATAGGGATTACTGAAAGACAGACGGGGATTGGGTTTGGAGCCCTGTTGCGGGCCCCCCTTGTGAGTGGGGGGTCACTGCACTGGGGGTACCCATGGTACCCCCCCTCATTTCCATGCATCAAGTGGCAGGCACTGCTGGTGCCTGCCACGGAGTGCAGGGAAAAGCTGTGCACGCACTTTAAACATTGCGTGCAGTGCTGCAGCCATAAGCACTGCCCGCAATGTTAAAAGCCTAGGATGCACCCGCCAGTATGGCGGGCGCATCCTATTCGCAGTGGTGGGACCGACCCATGTCTGGCGAGCGGTCCAAACACCGATACGATGGCAGGCGGACTTGGTCCGCCCGCCATCGTAGTCACCCCCTTAGTTCCTTTCATTAACCTGAAGCCTATTGAACACGCACTCAAATGTATAGCCACCGGCCAGTGGATGTAGGTGGTTTAGGTTGTATTGTTGTCTTCTTAAAAATCAATAAAAACAATTTAAACCGAAAGTCAATTGGCAAAAACACTCGTTCTACTATTCTGTGTTTCCCTAAGTCTCCCTGTAAAAATAGTACCTCACTTGTGTGGGTAGGCATAGTGCCTGCGACAAGACACAGCCCAAAACGAAACTTGGGCACATCATTTTTTTCCAGTGAAAACGGACACTTTTTATGCAGTGTGCCAAGCTCTGGTTTTTGGACCCTAGCTCAGTTGGCACCTAGATAAACCTGGCAAACCTGTACAAAATTTTAAACTATACACCCAGGGAAATCCAGGATGGGGTGAGTTGTGTGGCTTTCACCAGGTTCTCTTACCCAGAATCCATTGCAAACCTCAAACATTTTTCAAAAACACACAATTTCCCTTACATTTCTGTGATGGAAAGTTCTGGAACCTTTGTGGATCCACAAAATTCCATGCAACCCACATTTCTTAAAGTCTCTCGATAAAAATGGTACCTCAAGTGTGTGGGAAGGCCTAGTGCTTGCGATGGGAAACATCCCAAAACGTAAACGTGGAGACACCACATTTTTACAGTCAAAATGTTCCCTTTTTTTGCTAAGTTCCTAGCTGCAGATTTTGAACCCTAGCTCTGCTAGCACCTTGGGAAACCTAGCAAACCTATACATTCTTTAAACCTAGACACCCAGGGTAATCCAGAAGGGGGTCACTTGTCTGGGTCTCACCTGGTTCTGTTACCCAAAATCCATTGCAAACCTCACACTTTGTCGAAAAAACACAATTTCCTCATATTTCTGTGATGGAAAGTTCTGGAATCTGCATGAAACCACAAAATTCCAAACATGTCACATTCCCCGAAGTCTTTCAATAAAAATGGTACCTCACTTGTGTGGGTAGGCCTAGTGCCCGCGACAGGAAACAGCCCAAAACATAACAGGGACACACAACGTTCCAAAACGCAACATGGAGACACCACATTTTTACAGTCAAAACTGACCTTTTTTTGCAAAGTGGCTGTCTGTAGATTTTGAACCGTAGCTCTGCCAGCACGTAGGGAAACCTAGCAAATGTATACATTTTTGAAAACTAGACATCAAGGGTAATCCAGAATGGGGTGACATGTCTGGCTCTCACCAGGTTCTGTCACTCAGAATACCTTGCAAACCTCAAACTTTGTAAAAACAAAAATCCTCACATTTCTGTGATGGAAAGCTCTGGAATCTGCGCGGATCCACAAAATTCCACCCACTCCGCATTTCCCTAAGTCTTCCGATACAAATGGTACCTCAATTGTGTTGAGTGGACTAGAGCCCGTGGCAGGAAATGGCCCAAAAAGACAACGTGGACACATTGCATTTTTTACAGTGAAAACTGACACTTTTTTTTGCAAAGTGCCTAGCTGTACATTTTGAGGCCTAGCTCTGCTGGCGCCTAGGGAAATCTAGCATACCTATACATTTTTATAAACTAGACACCCAGAGGAAAACAGGATGGGGTGACTTGTGTGGTTCTCACCAAGTTCTGTTACCCAGAATCCCTTGCAAACTTTAAACTTTGTAAAACAAACCTCATATTTTCCACACATTTTTATGACAGAAAGTTCTGGAATCTGCTTAGATCCACACAATTCACCCAACCTGCATTCCCCAAAGTCATCAGATAAAAATAGTACCTCACTTGTGTGGGTAGGCCTAGTGCCCGCAACAGGAAACGTTCCAAAACGCATCATGGAGACACCACATTTTTACAGTCAGAACTGACCCTTTTTTTACAAAGTGGCTGGTTGTAGATTTTAAACCGTAGCTATGCTGGCACCCAGGGAAACCTAGCAAACCTATACATTTTTTAAAACTAGGCATAATTAGGAATCCAGACTTAGGTGACATGTCTAGCTCTCACCAGGTTCTGTTACCCAGAATACCTTGCAGACCTCAAACTTCGTAAAACAAAACACATGTTCCTCACATTTCTGTGATGGAAAGCTCTGGAATCTGGCTGCATCCACAGAATTCCACCCAGTCCGCCTTTCCCAAAGTCTTCCAATAAAAATGGTACCTCAATGAAGTCGGTCGGACTAGTGCCCGCGAGAGGAAACGGCCCAAAACACAACATGGACACACTACATTTTTACAGTGAAAACTGACACTTTTTTTGCAAAGTGCATAGCTGTAGATTTTGAGCCATTGCTCTGCTGGCCCCTAGGAAACCCTAGCATACCTATACATTTTTGAAAACTAGACTCCCAGAAAAATCTAGGATGGGGTGATTTGTGTGGCTCTCACCAGGATATGTTACCCAGAATCCCTTGCAAACCTCAAACGTTATAAAACATGTTTTCCCCATATTTCTGTGATGAAAAGTTCTAGAATCTGCATGTGTCCACAAAATTCAACACACCCAGCATTCCCCAAAGTCTTCCAATACAAATGGTACCTCATTTGTGTGAACAGGCCTAGTGCTCGCGACGAAATGTGGACACAGTACATTTTTACAGTGAAAACTGACCCTCTTTTTGTAAAGTGACTAGCTGGAGATTTTAAGCCCTAGCTCTGCTGGTACCTGGGGAAACCTAGCGAACCTATACATTTTTGAAAACTAGACACCCCGAGAAATTTGGGATGGGGTGACTTGAATGGGTCTCACCAGGTTCTGTTACCCAGAATCCCTTGCAAACCTCAAATTTTGTAAAAAGAAAACACATTTTCCCCACATTTCTGTGATGGAAAGATCTGGAATCTGTGTGGGTCCATGAAATTCCACCCACCCCGCATTCCCCAAAGTATTCCGATACAAATGGTACCTCACTTGTGTGGGTAGGCCGAGTGCCAGTGACAGGAAACAGCCCAAAACGCAACAGGGACACACTACATTTTTACAGTTAAAACTGACTCTTTTTTTACAAAGTGTGTAGCTGTAGATTTTGAGCCCTAGCTCTGCTGGCACCTAGGGAAACCTAGCAAACCTACACATTTTTAAAAAGTAAACACCCAGAGATATCCAGAATGGGGTCAATTGTGTGGCTCCCACCAGGTTCTGTTACATAAAATCGATTGCAAACCTCAAACTTTGCAAAATAAAACACATTTTCCCCACATAGCTGTGATGGAAAGTTCTGGAATCTGCGTAGGTCCACAAAACTCCACCCACCCCGCCTTCCCCAAAGTCTTACGATAAAAATGGTTCATCACTTGTGTGGGTAGGCCTAGTGCCCGTGACAGGAAATGGCCCAAAACACAATGTGGAACGCTACATTTTTAAAGTGAACACTGACCCTTTTTTTGCAAAGTGACTAGATGTAGATTTTGAGCCCTAACTCAGCTGGTACCTAGGAAAACCTAGCAAACCTATACATTTCTGAAAACTAGACACCAAGAGGAATCCAGGATGGGGTGACTGGAATGGCTCTCACCAGGTTACGTTACCCAGAATCCCTTGCAAACCTCAAACATTGTCAAAAAAAAAAAAACATTCCCCACATTTCTGTGATGGAAGGTTCTGGAATCTGTGTGGGTCCACAAATATCCACCCACCCCTCATTCCCCAACGTCTTCCAATAAAAACGGTACCTCACTTGTATGAGTAGGCCCAGTGTCCGCGACAGGAAACGGCATAAAACGCAATGTGAACACAGTACATTTTTACAGTGAAAACTGACCTTTTTTTGCAAAGTGGCTGTCTGTAGATTTTGAACCGTAGCTCTGCCAGCACGTAGGGAAACCTAGCAAATGTATACATTTTTGAAAACTAGACATCAAGGGTAATCCAGAATGGGGTGACATGTCTGGCTCTCACCAGGTTCTGTCACTCAGAATACCTTGCAAACCTCAAACTTTGTAAAAACAAAAATCCTCACATTTCTGTGATGGAAAGCTCTGGAATCTGCGCGGATCCACAAAATTCCACCCACTCCGCATTTCCCTAAGTCTTCCGATACAAATGGTACCTCAATTGTGTTGAGTGGACTAGAGCCCGTGGCAGGAAATGGCCCAAAAAGACAACGTGGACACATTGCATTTTTTACAGTGAAAACTGACACTTTTTTTTGCAAAGTGCCTAGCTGTACATTTTGAGGCCTAGCTCTGCTGGCGCCTAGGGAAATCTAGCATGCCTATACATTTTTATAAACTAGACACCCAGAGGAAAACAGGATGGGGTGACTTGTGTGGTTCTCACCAAGTTCTGTTACCCAGAATCCCTTGCAAACTTCAAACTTTGTAAAACAAACCTCATATTTTCCACACATTTTTATGACAGAAAGTTCTGGAATCTGCTTAGATCCACACAATTCCACCCAACCTGCATTCCCCAAAGTCATCAGATAAAAATAGTACCTCACTTGTGTGGGTAGGCCTAGTGCCCGCAACAGGAAACGTTCCAAAACGCATCATGAAGACACCACATTTTTACAGTCAGAACTGACCCTTTTTTTACAAAGTGGCTGGTTGTAGATTTTAAACCGTAGCTATGCTGGCACCCAGGGAAACCTAGCAAACCTATACATTTTTTAAAACTAGGCATCCTTAGGAATCCAGACTTAGGTGACATGTCTAGCTCTCACCAGGTTCTGTTACCCAGAATACCTTGCAGACCTCAAACTTCGTAAAACAAAACACATGTTCCTCACATTTCTGTGATGGAAAGCTCTGGAATCTGGCTGCATCCACAGAATTCCACCCAGTCCGCCTTTCCCAAAGTCTTCCAATAAAAATGGTACCTCAATTAAGTCGGTCGGACTAGTGCCCGCGAGAGGAAACGGCCCAAAACACAACATGGACACACTACATTTTTACAGTGAAAACTGACACTTTTTTTGCAAAGTGCATAGCTGTAGATTTTGAGCCATTGCTCTGCTGGCCCCTAGGAAACCCTAGCATACCTATACATTTTTGAAAACTAGACTCCCAGAAAAATCTAGGATGGGGTGATTTGTGTGGCTCTCACCAGGATAAGTTACCCAGAATCCCTTGCAAACCTCAAACGTTATAAAACATGTTTTCCCCATATTTCTGTGATGAAAAGTTCTAGAATCTGCATGTGTCCACAAAATTCAACACACCCAGCATTCCCCAAAGTCTTCCAATACAAATGGTACCTCATTTGTGTGAACAGGCCTAGTGCTCGCGACGAAATGTGGACACAGTACATTTTTACAGTGAAAACTGACCCTCTTTTTGTAAAGTGACTAGCTGGAGATTTTAAGCCCTAGCTCTGCTGGTACCTGGGGAAACCTAGCGAACCTATACATTTTTGAAAACTAGACACCCCGAGAAATTTGGGATGGGGTGTCTTGAATGGGTCTCACCAGGTTCTGTTACCCAGAATCCCTTGCAAACCTCAAATTTTGTAAAAAGAAAACACATTTTCCCCACATTTCTGTGATGGAAAGATCTGGAATCTGTGTGGGTCCATGAAATTCCACCCACCCCGCATTCCCCAAAGTATTCCGATACAAATGGTACCTCACTTGTGTGGGTAGGCCGAGTGCCAGTGACAGGAAACAGCCCAAAACGCAACAGGGAAACACTACATTTTTACAGTTAAAACTGACTCTTTTTTTACAAAGTGTGTAGCTGTAGATTTTGAGCCCTAGCTCTGCTGGCACCTAGGGAAACCTAGCAAACCTACACATTTTTAAAAAGTAGACACGCAGAGATATCCAGAATGGGGTCAATTATGTGGCTCCCACCAGGTTCTGTTACATAAAATCGATTGCAAACCTCAAACTTTGCAAAATAAAACACATTTTCCCCACATAGCTGTGATGGAAAGTTCTGGAATCTGCGTAGGTCCACAAAACTCCACCCACCCCGCCTTCCCCAAAGTCTTACGATAAAAATGGTTCATCACTTGTGTGGGTAGGCCTAGTGCCCGTGACAGGAAATGGCCCAAAACACAATGTGGAACGCTACATTTTTAAAGTGAACACTGACCCTTTTTTTGCAAAGTGACTAGATGTAGATTTTGAGCCCTAACTCAGCTGGTACCTAGGAAAACCTAGCAAACCTATACATTTCTGAAAACTAGACACCGAGAGGAATCCAGGATGGGGTGACTGGAATGGCTCTCACCAGGTTACGTTACCCAGAATCCCTTGCAAACCTCAAACATTGTCAAAAAAACATTCCCCACATTTCTGTGATGGAAAGTTCTGGAATCTGTGTGGGTCCACAAATATCCACCCACCCCTCATTCCCCAACGTATTCCAATAAAAATGGTACCTCACTTGTATGAGTAGGCCCAGTGTCCGCGACAGGAAACGGCATAAAACGCAATGTGAACACAGTACATTTTTACAGTGAAAACTGACCCTTTTTTAGCAAAGTGACTAGCTGGAGATTTTGAACCCTAGCTCTGCCGGTACCTACAAAAACCTAGCAAACTTTCACATTTTTGAAAACTAGACACCCAGAGGAATCCAGGATGGGGTGACTTGTGTGGCTCTGACCAGGTTCAGTTACCCAGAATTCCTTGCAAACCTCAAACTTTGTAAAAAAAAAAAATCCCCACATATCTGTGATGGAAAGTCCTGGAATCTGTGTGGGCCCACAAAATTCCATGCACCCGCATTCCTGAAAGTCTTCCAATAAAAATGGTATTTCAATTGTGTGGGTAGGCCTAGTGCCCGTGACAGGAAACAGCCCAAAACACAACAGGGACACACTACATTTTTACAGTGAAAACTGACCCTTTTTTTGCAAAGTGTCTAGCTGTAGATTTTGAACCCTAGCTCTGCTGGCACCTAGGGAAACCTATCAACCCTACACATTTTTGAAAACTAGACACCCTGGGGAGTCCAGGGAGGTATGGCTTGCGTGTATCCCCCAACGTTTCCTTACCCAGAATCCCGTGAAAACCTCACATTTAGCATTAAAAAAACACTTTTTCCACACATTTTTGTGTGGGATCACCCTGCCAGCACAAATGTCCTACCACCTAGCACTCCTAATGGTCTCTAGAGTAAAATGATACCTTACTTCCAACTCTATCTAAAGAGAACATCATAAACTATGAAGAATGGTTGATTGTGAAATACGGGAAGTCCGTGACAACGCAACATATGTCCAATTCACCATTATGTGCAGTGACTGTTATACACTCATACAGCAAACTGAGCATCTACTAAGTTCTAATGGAGGATGAACATGGCAAGCAGTATTGACCCATAAATACTATAGTAGATTCAGTGCAAAAGTGGCAGCAATGGATTTGAATCCATGGGTGAAGATGAAGTCATTATGTGTATCTGTTCTACCTTTACTATCTGCCTTCTACCTTTACAATATTCCTCGGAAAGCCCACCTAAGGGGCTGTTCTAACCCGTTTGTGTGTCTGTCCTCATCAGAGTCCTGACTAATCCTGTCTAATTGGCAAGTGACCCTATACTAATGCCCTCCATCTGTAGCTACCTGAAGCTTGAGAAAACGTTTCGGTCACGTGCCATCAATGCTCTCACTGTGCTAAATCCAACTCCTTTCAGTTTGTGAATGCAAGTTGGGGGGTGTCTGAGTATCCCAGTAGGCCATGTCTCGAACTGAGCGAGCATATCTACCTTTGAAAATAAGGCACACATGCTGGGGTATATTGCCTATGTTCCCTAAAGTAATAAGCCCCAAAAATTTCCTGGGGTTCTCATTCACCAACACTTTTACTTTGACAGCATGAAAACTCAATTACTAACTTGCATCGTACACAATGTTACTGAGAAAGGGTACAGGACACAATATCTTGTATGATGATTGTTTTCACTTCTTTAATTAAAGATGCCAAAGCAATCTTTATACAAGATATTGTGTCCTGTATCCCTTTTCAACAACATTGTAAAGTGCTTTGATACCTTCGGGTCTGTCCAGCGCTATATAAAACTCTTAAATAATAATAATAATATTATGGTTCTGATACAAGTTAACAATTTTGCACACTTTCAAAACAAGTAGAAATGTTGGTGAATAAGTCTCATTGGATATTTGTTTGACTTAATACACTTATTACGGTTCTCAATGGTAATCAGGGCGATTCTTGCGTAGTATACTTAAGTTCCCGAACAACCACTTCAAAATCCAGTCAAGCCTTTAACTTTTTGCCAAACAGGGTGCGCTGTAACAACGTGGCACATGTTCTGTCCATCAGTATGTGCAGCGTGAATACTATAATGCACTTGTCAATTGGCGAACAGAACAACTACCACGTTCTAAAAGCAGATAAAAGTGTTGAGAAGTACATGATGTCCTGAAGTGGAGGAACAAATATTCTGCAGCTGCTTGCCTAGCGAAGGAGTGGCCCACAGACAATAGGTATCTATTCACACCATTTGAAAGGTTTACCTATTGGCAGCTCCATCTTAATTACCTAGTATTTTGCTTTAGTATGATGCAACATAAAGCAAGTAGGAAAACAGAAGGCATACTTACTTGGGCACTGGGGACAGTAAACACGAGTCTCCTGCCTCTTTCCCTGCATCGAGCACACTTTACAACAACGACATGGTCGCTCCTTTTTGGGTGTTGCAGAAATTTTATCAGCAAAGTGTCGCTCCTGCAGCCTTACTGCATCCTCCAGAGCACATGAAGTGGAGGCTGGTGCTTCTGTAGCAGTGAGATTTTCAATCACAGACAACTGAAAGTCAAGGAAAGACATGAGTCTTCCTGTGGTGGACTGACGATAAACAACATACGCATTGTATGTTGCCATCTTGATCAGGTGAATAAATAGTTTCTTGTACCAAGTGCGGGTTTTATGACTCGCATTATATGGCTGAAGAACCTGGCTGTTCTTGTCCACTCTGCCCATGTACTTGTTGTAATCAAGCTTGTAGGCTTCAGCCATCTGACCCTAAACCTTGACAGGGAAAGTGCTCTCAGCGTGAATTGTAGTGAGCAGGTTTAGGCCACACTATCTGAGAACTTGACTGCAAGTAGTTTGTTGTAATGCAACGCAGTGCTCTGGGAGTTCTTTGCAGGGACAACAAATTGTACTACAGGCCACAGTGCCAGCTTTGTAGGGCTCTCTGAACAGCTCTACTCCTGTATTGAAATTGTCCACATAAAGGTTATAACCTTTGTGAAGGAGTGGCTGGACAAGCTCCCACACAATCTTCCCTGTGACCCCTAGCATGGGAGGGCAACCTACAGGGTTTAGAGTTGTGTCCTTCCCTGTATACACTGTCAAGCTGTACACATAGCCAGTGGAGCTCTCACACAGCATGTACAGCTTAATGCCATAGCGAGGGCATTTGCTCAGAGTGTACTGCCTGAACAGCAGCCACCCTTTATACAAGATCAAGAACTCATCGATGGCTATATCCTTTCCAGAAGTATAAAACTCTGGAAACTTGGCAGACAAATACTCCGTGACAGGCCAAATTTTGAGCAACCTGTCATGGTCTGGATGGTTCCGGGGTAATGCAGAATTGTCATTGAAATGCAGCACGAGCTGTGATAGCGAAAAACGATCTCTGCTCATGTATGAAGCGAAGATGGGGGTTAACCAAACCGTGCGAGTAGACCAGTAGGACAGCAAGGTTGGTTTATGCACAGTGTGAGGCCCAAAAATATCTTCAGCTCCCCTAATGAATCTTGTGTGCCCTAGAATGAGGCCCGAGATTGCCACCAAGCTTCCTCAGAAATTGTTTGGCATGCAAATTTGTTTGCTGCACAATTTCATCAAGGAAGTCAACGTCCAAAAAGAGATGGACGGGGTCAATTTCCAAAAAAAATTGCCTTATCGACTGTACATCCAGCGTCACAAGTGAGAGGCAGAATTTGGGGCTGAACTAAATTGTGAGGCTGCCAAGAGAATGCTCCGTCTGTGCTTGAAGCCGCACGTGCCTGTTCTCTGGGTTGCTCTAACCTGCTACTAGTGTCCCGCTGCACAGCCTGTGCCTGCAAAGGAACAGCAAGACTGACATTGCAAGATGAGTCATCAGATGGAACTGCACCGACTGAAAAATCACTCTCAGATTTTGCTCCATTGTCCTCTCTTTCAGATGCTGTCTCAGTATCTGCTGTCTCAGTCTCTGATCCTGCCTCAGAGTTGGACTCCAGAACCAGTTTAGTGCCTGGGCAGCATTCATCCAATGATAAGCCATCTTTGCTAGTGCCTAAAACCTTCTTTTTAAAACACTACTCTACGTAGAAGACAGATAGGTGGTTGATTTCAAAGTGTAGGTGGGTGTGTGGGTGAGTGAAGTGTGCAACAGGCACAGTCAGTAAGTAATGACAAAGTCACCTTACCTTTTCTTTGCTAAATCCGTAGGGTCTCCAAAAATACTAAGGGAGAAGAAGACATAGTATTACTTTACCTTGCCACATTAGGATGATTAGGATTGATGTATCCACATTGCACACTAGTATTACCCACTGTAACGGTCTAAATGCGGTAAGACACTTTTCGGGAGCTAGACCACTTAAACTTTGGCACCATACACAGTTGTTGCTCAAAATTCTTGAGAGATGTCTTAGTAGCAATTATTTCTTGTTTAACAACACATTGTTCCATCAGGAATGTGACACAGCGATAGGCACCTTCTTCGCCCCTAGCTATGCAAATTTGCATATGGGCTGGTGGGAGGAGCAGGTGGTCCAATCGCAAAACTAGGAAATATGGGACAATCATATTGTACAGTGGCATAGGTTTATTGATGACCTTTTTGTGATCTGGAGAGGCACAAAGGATGAGGCTGAATAATTTTTCAGATTAATTGAAGTAAATAATTTGAATTTGCACTTCACAAGTACTATCAGTGTGCAGAGCGTGAATTTCTTGGACCGAACCATGTATGTTTCTAATGGGAGGCTGGAGACCAAGCTGTTTAGGAAATCTACAGCGGGGACTACATTATTACATGCTACAAGTTCCCACCCAAAGAACTTAATGAGAAGTATTCCTTATGGGGAGGGACTATGAGTAAAGCGTAACTGCAGTGAGAGCGCATAATTTGGGAAAGAGATCAAAGTACTCAAATCCAGGTTCAAACCACGAGGCTATCCGGATGAAAGGGTGAATAAAACTTTGGACAAAGTGAGTAAACAACCAAGAGAGCAGGTGCTCTTTCAGGAAAAAAGAAGGAAAAATGATCCAAAGCAAATAACTCTAACGCATTTTAGGTTTGTAACAACATATAACAGACAGCAAGCCTCTATAAGAAACATCTTGAACAAATATTGGTATTTGATCAGGAACTATCCAGTCCTAAACAAGGTAGCAACCAGAAACCCGCAAATAACATTCAGAAGGGCGACCTCAATGAAACAAGAACTAGTGACCAATACATTGAAGAAAGCTAAAACCCAGGGAGGTACAGCATTGCTAACTGGGAAGCAAGTATTTGTAAACTGTTCAAAATGCAAGGCTTGCCTCTATGCACATATTCATCAGGGCTAAATCCAAGAGTTAAAAAAGTAAAGGGAAAACACACATGCAAAACAGATTATACAGTGCATGTGCTGCAATGGCCATGTGGGCTCAAATATGTAGGCAGCACCACTTTGGAAGTGTATAAGCGCATTTTACAGCGCTTGCACGCACTTAAAAATGGCTACAAGAGTTATCCATTCGCACGCCATTTTGGTGAGCAACATAACAAAGATGCAAAGGGTTTCACATACTATGTGATAGATGCGGTAAAACCAAATATGAGAGGACGCAATAGAGAGAAGAACTTAAGAAAGCTTGAATCCAGATAGAGCTCAAAACAAGGAGCCCGAATGGCCTGAATATAGGTGAAGACATGCACACACATCTTTAATGTACTACTGTAAAGAGTATGAACTTCCCACCTAATGGTACTGTTTTGATGTGTTTTTAATATTTGTTTCTTTAACAAGTTTAATGAATCATGGCTTTATAAATTAATTTTATTCATTATCATGTAACAATTTGCCTCTTAATTTTTTTGGGCAACTGGTGTAAAATACCTGTTGATACGCAGAGCAAATTGTATACTAGGCCCACTTAAGCAGGACACTAGGGCGAGTGCAGCATGAATAGTATAGCCCACAAAGGCTTCTAATACACATGTAGAAATACCGAGATAATGGAAATGCAGTACTAATCCTGTGAATTTCAAAGTTTAGACATTGCACGTGCCGCTGGATAACTTTCATGCAATTATTTTGAAAGTTGTGCAGAAAATGTTGAAAAACTACAGGTCTGTCATCTATGTTGCTACATGAGTAGTTTCACGTAACAAAATGAACACAGTTAAAAGACTGCCGAAAATGCTACCTCGCCATTGGTGAACAAGGCTGGGATCAGCCGAAACTCGTTCAATGGTGGCTTGACAATAAAGAACATTGGCAATCGCACATGGCGTCGTCTTCCTTGTGAGACGATTGTGTTGGGAGGGAATATTATTTGGACCATTCCTGTGTGGTCCACAGGCTGACACGCCCTTCGCTTTGGAGTACAGCGTGTGATTTGCAGGAAAACAAATGGAATGGATCTATATATATATATATATATATATATATTTATTACCTACTGGCGGTCGCCAGTAGGTAGTTATAGTTAGGACCACGTTTCCATAGGAAATCCGCAACATTCTATTTTGAATAACTTTGGCGCCGGTCGACGAATCCTCGCGAATTTTTCAAAATAGGTGGGGCGCTACGCTCCGCTCCTACCCTGAAAGTCTCGGGGGGATTCGTCAAGCGGGGGCTGAGATAAAAGGGGGGTCCCAAAACGCGTTTTTCCCATGCATTTTTCCATAGGACCTTTAGACACAGCTACAGCCCGAATGGCTGAACAGAATTACTAGAAATTTGGCAGAGAGGTAGTCCTCAGGTCAAGGAAGTGCCTTTTGTAGGTTTGGTGTAAATCTGTTCAGTAGATTCTGAGAAAATAGCCTTTAAATCAATATATATATCTGAGCCAGCTTACGGTGCGCTTACGGTACGCTTACCGTACGCGTACGGTGGCGTGCACGAGCGCGATTCTGATTGGCTCTTAGTTCTTAGTAAACATTCGAATTGGCCGAAACCAGGAAGCGGCGGCCGCCATTTTCTCTCTCGCACTGAGAGTGTGGATTAAAATACAAAGCACAAAAACATGTAAAGGGGCTGTTTGGACAGCTCCAAAACACCTAGCCATGTTGAGGGAGTCCCCAAAGATCCCCCAAAGCCAAAAACGGAATTTTTATTTTTTCGCTAATTTCGCCGATTACGCTTACCGTACGTGTACGGTAAAAAAATATTTAAAAAAAAAAATTATCCACACTCTTCCCACCCCGTGTGCAAATGGTGCCCGAAGGGCACCATTTGTGCATGGCTTATCAGACGTGTGAAAAATTTAAATATTACCTTTCAAAACGAAGTGCATCATATGTCCTCCATGTGCACACGGTGCGCGAAGCGCATCGTGCGTACATGGCCCATGTAGCGTAACGTGGGCACGCGGTGCGCGTAGCGCACTGCGTGCCCACCGTGCGTGCACGGCACTAACTGCGTAAAGTGGGCGCGCGGTGCGCGAAGCGCACCGTGCGCGCACGGAACGAACTGCGTTAAGTGGGCGCGCACGCCACGAATGGCGTAAAGTAACTTAGCATTTAAAAAACCGTACAAATTCACTGAAAAAACCATAGGTTTCACACACGTTATAGTTAGGAATTAGCATTTAATAAACCTTGCAAATTCACTGAAAAAACCATAGGTTTCACACATGTTATAGTTAGCGGAAATTTTACTGATAAAAAACCAATGAAATTCCCCCGTTATAGTTAGTGCAGGCAACTATAACTCACGCGACCGCAATCTTCTGCTGATGACATATGTGTCTTTATGAAAAAAAAATATTTGTAATATATGTATAGCTAAAAATTTATGGAAGAAGACATGGGCAAATAAGTGTCTAAATACAGTATTAGCATCAGCAGAGGATTGCGGTCGCGTGAGTTATAGTTGCCTGCACTAACTATAACGGGGGAATTTCATTGGTTTTTTATCAGTAAAATTTCCGCTAACTATAACATGTGTGAAACCTATGGTTTTTTCAGTGAATATATATATATACATACATATGTAGTCTACCAAGATTAAGACTCTCTTTCTCTCTCTCTCTCTCTATATATATATATTACCTACTGGCGGTCGCTAGTAGGTAGTTATAGTTAAGACCTATTATCCATAGGAAATCCGCAACATTCTATTTGGAATAACCTTGGCGCCGGTTGACTAATCTTCACGAAATTTTTACAACTGGTGGGGCGCTCCGGTCCACTCCTATCCTGAAAGTCTCGGGGTGAATAGTCAAGTGGGGGCCGAGAAAAAAGGGGGGTCCCAAAATGTTTTTTCCCAATGCAATTTTCCATAGGAACCTTTAATCGCAGCTACAGCCAGAACTGCTGAACGGAATTATACCAAATTTGGCAAAAAGGTAGCCCTTGGTTCAGAGTCGTGCCTTTTGGTTAAATGGTATAAATCTGTTCAGTAGTTCATGAGAAAATGAAAAGTAAAATCACATATATATCTGGGCGGAGCCTAACCACACATCTCATCATGAGATCTGATTGACTGTCAGCACTTCATCCAAGAAGTGTTGTCAGCCATCTTGGGACCAATATACATGATAGCACCGCATTAAAAAGCATTGCAGTTATTAGAAGGTTTTAAGACTTTAGTTACATTATGAATCATTTGTTGATGGTACCATACTCATTTTAGGAATTGTGGTGTGTTCTAAGGTGATTTTACCATGTGAAAAAGCCTTCTGCTGGGCTATCATGAATCATGTTTGAGAGAAAACTATTTTCTCAGGCTTTTCCCACAGAGGTTTGGAAGGTGATCAATAAGCTAAACTGAGAGCATATTTTCTGTAAATTCACATTATCTTTCTCAGTCATGTGAGAATGAAGTCTCACATTCTCAGTAAAACATGTACATCCAACAAGGGCAGAGACTGTCAGTTGATTCCTTTGTGTTCTACTGCAGCTTCCCAGAGTGCTCTAAAGAACAACTAGAGCGCTAACAGTCCTACTTATGACAAACGTATTGCACACCTGAAATCATCTTGTTTGGAATTAAGTGGTAACTCTTAAAACATTTAATTTAAAAAGGAACAACATGAGGGGGTTCATTTTGCCATGGAAAGTATGATTAATTCTGCAGAAAGAAAAATTAGGGCATATTTTGAGTGACTTCTCAAATCCTCTTCTATTTCATTAAAAATTTCTGACATGCAAACTGAAACATGCACTTTCAATACCAGCAGCAGACTTCCCTGGTGTGCGGTAGCTTTTCTACAGTGCTCTAATGAGCAACTAGAGTGCTAACATTCTGAATTTATGGCAAAAGTGTGACACATCTGAATGCCTTCTTGATGGAATCAAAGTAAAAAACTGAAAGTATTTCCTACTGAGGAGACTGTAGTAAATAAGGAAATTAGGAAACTTCATAACAAATAAGTCTCCCAAGATGGCCACCAGAGACAAAAGAGACCAAATGTAGCCCAAATATCACCCAGATATAGCCCAAGTATAGCCCTATGACAGAATGTTCCAGAGTGTTCTAAAGAACAACTAGAGCGCTAACGGTCTTACTTATGACAAAAGTATGGCACACCTGAAGCCATCTTGATTGGAATAAAGTGGTAACACTTAAACATTTAATTTGCAAAGGAACAAAATGAGGGGGTTCATTTTGCCATAGAAATTATGATTAGTGCGGCAGAAAGAAAAATTAGGGCACATTTTGAGTGACTTCTCAAATCCTCTTCCATTTCATAAACAAATTCTGACATGCAGACTGAAACATGTACTTTGAATACCAGCAGCAGACTTCCGTGGTGAGCAGTTGCTTTACTACAGTGATCTAATGAGCAACTAGAGTGCTAACATTCAGAATTTATGGCAAATGTGTGACATATCTGAATACCTTCATGATTGAATCAAAGTAAAAAACTGAAAGCCTTTCCTACTGAGGAGACGGCAGTAAATGAGGAAATTAGGAAACTTCATAACAAATAAATCTCCCAAGATGGCCACCAGAGTCAAAAGAGTCCAAATGCAGCACAAATATCACCCAGAGGTAGCCCACATGTAGCCCAATGACAGAAGTGTGCAAAACACTTTTTATTTTTTGTGTTTTTGCAGTTTTATATAGTGCTGACTTGTCAGGTATTGGAGTGCTTTACATAAGCATTGGTTACATCACACAAGAACAAATTCATGTTGGTTGTAGACATGGGGAGATTAAGTGATTTGACCAGAATCACAGAATGTCGAGCTGAAGCAGAAACTCCAACCTGGTTCCCTAGTTGCAAAGTCTGCAGCTCTGGAAGTAACACCACATCCTCTCCCCTAAGGGCAACATTTAATCAAGTGGTCAACTAGATAAAAAACATAAAGATAACAAATAATTTAAAAGTGCTTTGTCGCTGTTTTCTCATATATGTAATTTCTAAAGGAAATGCTCTAGGTATTACAGTTTTGATTACATCAAGATGACGTCAGGCGTCCCACACTTTTGTAATAAATATAGAATGTTAGAAATCTAGTTGTTCATTAGGATACTGTTGAGAGGCAGAGGCCAGGGGCACGGGCTCTGAAAATTTAAGGCAGGTAGGAGGGTGCAGAGGCAACAATTTGACCACACTGGGCTGGCAGGAAGGGCAGTGGCAGCACAACAGACTATGGATGGCAGTGGAAAGGAAGGGGGACAGGGGCAACAAACCAACAATACAGGACTGGCAAGAGAGGCTGTGGCAATATAATAGACCATTGTGGGCAGAAGGAAGAGGCAGTGATAGTACAACCATACATGCCAACAGAACCGATTCAGCCAGGAAACTTCCAATGTTTTTAAGCTCAAATGGGCTTTATTTGATCTGTCTCCTGTCTACAATCTCCTCTTTTTCAATGTAACTCAAAGGGGAAAATCAATACCACAGTTTTTTTTCAAAATCTCCCTCTTACCAAGTTCAGAATGTTCGCAAGTATCGTACATTGGATCATGGAAGGCAGGAGGAATTGGGGTAGGGACAAGAACTCGGATAACAGAGGACAGGAGGGACATGGAGAGGTGCACCAGACTGACCCTACAGGGCAGACATCAGGGTACGCAGCAGCACAATACACCACACAGGGCATGCAGGACGGGAGTGCAGCACAACAATCCATAGAAAGCAATAGGAAGGGGACAGGACCATGCGCATGGACAACAGAGAACAGAGGGGAAAGAGGCAATGGTAGCTAGCTGACCATAATGGACTGACAGGAGAGAAAGCTGCAGAATAACAGACCATAAAGGGCAGGAGGGACGGATCAGGGGCATTACAATGGAACAGACAAGCCAGGAGGGAGGGAATAGAGGTCTGCACATGGAAACAGAGGGCTCGGGGCAAGGGGGCAGGGCAAGAGCAGCAAGATGACCATGGAGGTCAGGCAGGATGGGCACTAGAAGCAAGACACACCATGGAGAGCAACAGTGACACTATGATGGCATACATACAGACCATGGAGGGAAGGTGGGAGGGGGTCAGGGGCAGCTAGCTGACCACACAGGGAAGGTGGGAGGGGCTGTGGCAGCACAGAAAACCATGCATGGCAAGTGGGAGGGTTAGTGGCAGCACAACGGCTATGGTGGGCAAGAAGGGGGTGCAGGGGCCTGCACAAAGGACCATGGAGGATAGAAGGGAGAGTCAGGACCTGGGCACACACAAGAGAGTTCAGGGGAAGGGGCCTCACAACAGACCACACGGGGCAGGCAGGAGGAGGAGTTACAGCACAACAGACCAGGGAGGGCAGAAGGGTGTGGCAGTAAAATGGACCATGGAGGACAGGAGGAAGGGGGTAGGGGCATGGATTGTGGACAGGCAGGGTGGAGGTGGCAGGGACAGGTTACAGTCATCTGACAATGCTAGGCAGGTGGGAGGGGAGTGGCAGCTCAACAGAACACTCAGAATAGATAGGAGTGGCAGGTCCATGGAACATGGTGGGCAAAAAGGATGGAGCAGGGGCATGCACAAAGACATCGGCAGACAGGGGGAAGTAGAATAGGGGCAGCAAGCTAAGCACAGAGGCTAAGCAGGAGGTCAATGATGGGGCATAGAATTGGGCAATGGAGGGCAGGAGGAGTGGACTGGTACATCATGCTAAATGGAGGGCAGTGGCAGCACATCAGACCATGCATGGCAGGAGGGAGGAGGCTAGTCCATGGATTCAGACAAAAGAGGATAGAGAGGAGGTGGATGGGGCAGCAAGCTAACTGTTCAGAGAAGGCGGGTATTAGGAACTGTTTTGTTTTTAAAATATGTGTCTGTGCAAACTACTTAAAATATGAACAAGTATGCAGCATAATCTCACTTTTTTTCAGGAAGAAGAGGACGTTTGTGACTTTGACTCTGGGCTCACTTGGCAGAAACACCCCCTGACCCTCCACCCCCATCGCAAAATGTAATGCCCATGAAAAGGGTAGCTGAACGCAGTGTTATATAGAATATAGTCCTGAGAGCACGATTGAAAATGAAAACTAGATATAGTGTATGGTATAAATTATGCAGCAGAAAGTGTGATATAAGATGAACCGGGGCGTGAAATATAATATGCAATACATTGTGCGCAATTACAGATTCATTGGAGAGCGTGAGATAGCACTGGCACTAGCTCGTGCTATGCGATACGCACCTTGGAGTGTAATATGCACAGGGTAGTGTTGTGTAACCTAACTAGTCTCTAAAGTTGTAATATAAAATATGTGCTGGGGAGTGTAACGTTGCATATGCACTGTGATAAAGATATGGATCACAGATTGTAATATGTATGGCATAGCGCTGTGCATTACAACATAGGCATCGAGGAAGGCACGTTAGATGGGGCAATATAACCCGTGCAAAGGCAAGTGTGGCATGACATATTCACGGGGTGGTGTTACAGTGCACATGGGCTAGAGAGTGTCATAGCATACGCACTAGCTGGTGGAATACAACACAGAGGTGTGTGGCACTCGGCGGGCACTGGTGGGTGTAACACAGCATTGCGCTCAGCCAGGAGCACGCTGTGACTCTCAAGTGAGGTTCGTCTCCTTTCCAGAGAGTAAAATAAAAAGTATTACACATCCGGTGGTGGATGTGTGTTTTATTAACCGTGAGGGGGGTTTCTTGCATAGTTTTGGTCAAATTTTTGTCGAATCCCATTTGAATGGCTTGGTGTGTGTGTGTATTTAATGTGCCCGTCAATAGCTACCCATGTTTGTATAAATAAACGACAAGGGTGTCTACTTGGAGAGTACCCACAGGCGGGGGCGCCGGGATTAGGCACGGTAGGGCGTCAGACACGTCAGAGCTTCACTAGCGGTGTAAATACATTCCACGTGGATTCATCGTATGCATAGTCGCCTTTTAATGAATATCACGCAAATCGTCATGGTGATAAGTACGTACAGCTTGTCCAGCATGTCCTAGGTGTTTCTATAAATAGATAAAAAAATAAAAATATATGGGATGGGGTCCCCGGGGCCATAAGTGGCCTGAGGAGGGGGGCAACGCAGCCCCCCTCCTAAAGAATAAAAAAAAGAAAAAAAGGCCATGCCCCGGGAGTTGGGGTCCCCAGGGCCTTGGGAGGGGGGCCACGTGGCCCCTTCTAATTTCTTTTTTTTTCAAAAAGAAAAATTAGGTGGTAGGCCCTGGGGGATGGGGTCCCCAGGGCCAATAAAGGCCAATAAATTAGAAAAAGAAGTGGGCGCCACACAGCCCCCCTTCTTAAAAAAATAAAGAAAGAAAAGACCGTCATCGAGCCGGAGGCCACGCCCCCTCCTTGCAACACTCTGCAAATGCGCACCCTGGCGAGTTGTAAGTTGGGGAATTAATTCCCCTTTAATACTGAGGGTCCCTGAGGGTCAACTAGCCCAACAGGTATCTCCAGTATGCGCCCCTTTTTACACCTCTCTGCAACGCAGCTCTGTGGCGCTTACTGGCGGTACCTAGTGGGCTAGTTTGACCCTAGGGACCCTTAGGATTCAAGGGGACTTAATCTCTCAACTTAGAACGGCCACAGGGCGCGTTTACACAGTGGTGAAGGGAGGAGACAGGGCCTGAGGTGATGTGTGCAAACACGCCCTGTGGCGCGTTTTAAGTTGGGGAAATAATTCCCTTTCAATCCTGAGGGACCCTGGTGGCCAACTAGCCCACCAGGTGCTTCCAGGAAGTGCCACTGCGCTGCGTTGGAGAGAGGTGATGCAGGCCGTGCCCCTTTTTACACCTCTCTGCAATGGTGCTTACTGGACGTACCTAGTGGGCTATTTGGCTCCTAGGGACCCTCAGGATTCAAGGGGACTTAATCTCCCAACTTAAAACGGCCACAGGGCGTGTTTACACAGTGGGGAAGGGAGGGGACAGGGCCTGAGGTGACGTGTGCAAACACGCCACTGCGCTGCGTTGCAGAGAGGTGGTCTAGGCCGTGCCCCTTTTTACATCTCTCTGCAACGCAGCTCTGCAACACTTACTGGAGGTACCTAGTGGGCTAGTTAGACCTTAGGGTCCCTCGGGATTCAAGGGGACTCAATCTCCCAATTTAAAACGGCCACAGGGCGTGTTTACACAGTGGGAAAGGAAGGGGACGGGGCCTGAGGTGACGTGTGCAAACACGCCCTGTGGCGCATTTTAAGAGGTAGTTTTAATCCCCCTGCCCTATTATATACGAGGGGCTTACAGAGGAGGTCATGCTAATCACAGGGGGACCCCAATGCATAGTGTTTCCTAGTGTATGTAGGCATTTTCACTATATTCTAAGTGTCTTTTAACATAGCACTGGCTCTAGGACAGGTTAGTCAGACTCAGTTACCACCAGTATCCATCTTTCTGCTCTTCTGTTTGGTCTTTCTGCACGTTATCCTTCTTCCTGCACTTTTCTTCATCTTTGAGGACGTCTGTTGCTTCTTTCTGCATTTCTTTTTTTTCTTTCTGTGCGTTTTTTCTTCTTTCTTCACATATCCAATCTCTGTAGGCATAGTTAGAAGTTAGCATTTATAAACCTTAGAAATTCACTGAAAAAACCATAGGTTTCAGGGGCGTTATAGTTAGCTGGACTTTTCACTCGTACAAAACCATTGAAATTCCCCCGTTATAGCTAGTTCAGCTAACTATAACTCGCGCGCCTGCAATGCACTGATGATGACGTCACATATTACATCACTCATGACATGGTCAGTGACATCACTCCTAACATCACTGATGACAAGCATTTATAAACCTTAGAAATTCACTGAAAAAACCATAGGTTTCAGGGGCGTTATAGTTAGCTGGACTTTTCACTCGTACAAAACCATTGAAATTCCCCCGTTATAGCTAGTTCAGCTAACTATAACTCGCGCGCCTGCAATGCACTGATGATGACGTCACATATTACATCACTCATGACATGGTCAGTGACATCACTCCTAACATCACTGATGACATCTCCAATGACATCACTGATGACAACATCCTTGTGATAGAGTGGCAGACCTTCTCTCACCCTAATATAACCTTTGATACACACATTCAAAAATAAAAAACTAACATTTTCAAAACAATGGACATACCAGTACCAGTTACAACAACCTATTCAGTGATTCTAAGATCCATATACACATCCACTCATTCACCAACAGTCCTATACAGTCACTCATACATGTACTCACTCATCATATATACTCATACACCTATACATCCTGTTACACAACGCCACTCATCCATAGAGTTACTCACACACATAGTCACTCATGCTAATAAAGAATCAAACATCCATTTACTTGCATATACAGTTATACACACACCACCACACTTACTTCTACAAAAACTTACACATACTTAGTCTTTTAAACAATCACTTTTAGAAACACATACTTATTCATACAGTAACTCTTTCAATCTCTCACTCTCACATATACTCACTTATATACACCAATAGTCACATATACTAGTTTAAAACATATGTAATTACTCATAAAGACACTATTGAGACAGTCATTCACTCACTAACACACCCATACACACACTCATCCACCCATACAGTCCTGCACACATGCTGTCTTCAACACATACAAACAGTGAGTCACTCATTCATGCATCTATGCACTACGTAATACCCCCCACCGAACCATACAGACACTCAGACACTCATACTGATACTCAAAAAACCAACTAATAACCTAAATAGACACTCATGTAGCTACTCACCAACCCATGCAGCCACTTATACACAAAGTGAGAGACTGATACAGATATTTACATATTTAAACATTACTCACCAAGCCATGTATTCACTAAGATACACTTAATCAGTCAGTTATACAATCAATTAAAAAAAAAAAAATCATCCATTTAGACACGTACATACCCATTTATTCTTCCATCGACCTTGAGATATACATATATAAAACATATTTAATTTTCAGAAAAACACACATTCACTGGATGATGTCATCAGTGATGTCATTGGAGATGTCATCAGTGATGTCATGAGTGATGTCACTGACCATGTCATGAGTGATGTAATGTGTGACGTCATCAGCAGTGCATTGCGGGCGCGTGAGTTATAGTTAGCTGAACTAACTGTAACGGGGGAATTTTAATGGTTTTGTACGAGTGAAAAGTCCAGCTAACTATAACGCCCCTGAAACCTATGGTTTTTTCAGTGAATTTCTAAGGTTTTTTAAATGATAATTCCTAACTATAACGTGCCTGAAACCAATGTGAGAAAATGAAAAACATGCGTTGTCTCGGTCTGCCTGGAAAACTAAATGAACTGGCGCATAACACATTGAGGAAAGGGTTCTTTCTAAATTATTTATCCACATTGGAGGTGCGCTATCCTGCAGTTCTGTGAAAATACACTGACTGAGAATGTATGTACTCAAGCTTTTAATGATTTGTGATAATCCTTCTGTCATAGTTAGCATAACACACTCCTACAGCGTTGCTGTGCTTTGTAAATATGCTGGAAACGTCCTGATATTGTAATCAGATGAGATAACTATGCACTCCTGTAGCGAAGTGTAATGCACCAAATTCAAGAGAAGATCTTGTCACATATTCAAGTCCAAAAGGAGCTTCCTTTTAGTTGTTCGTTTTGAAAAGGGGCTTTGTTTAAAAAAACACTAATCTGCCTAGAGGTATGGAAGGAGCTGGGAAATACCAAAATTCACATCTAGTAAGACAGGCATGTGGTCCTAAAATGTCCCCTATGGCTGTCTACAGGTAGAGAGCGTTATTTTTTGTCACCTTTGTTTAGGGGAATTAGGAAGATACCACAGTCCGCTAGCATGCATTCGGGGTATATTTTAACAGTGATTCTTGGAAAGGGTTTAGATGAATCACGGCTGGGCTGGAAGGTCCTCACAGAAGGGTGCATCATGCATGCAGCAGTTGTGGCCAGACTACGCATACACAACAGTGTCACAGCAAATCGTTATGTACCGAGGCACAAGACATGGATACCCACTTTCCCCGGCCCGACTAACACGTAGAGATTAAGGGTACCTCCTTTCACTGAGCTATATTACAAATTTGTAGGGTTCTATAGTACCGCCGGAGAGGGAGATGTCATGTAATAAACAATCCAAGGGAAATTAGGAAGATAATACGACAGTCCCTTTGTCCTGTATGTTTGGAGACAATAATAAAGGCAGGCAGTATGTTTTAACAGCGATTCTCTGTGGGGTTTTAGATTATAATTGCATTAAAAAACATAATAAAGTAGACTTGCGACTGTTTACGTTAGCATGTATCTTCTACAGAAAAACATAGCAACAAGTCTGTTTGTATTTGATTATTTACTTCCTTGTAAAAAGGGTGTCATATCTTGGTACAGTGTGTTTCTTCCTATTTACTTCTCCACCAGTGGAACACTGGGTGATGATGTCTTGTGGAATGTTGATCTGTGAAACACACAGTTGGAGATGGGCTGAGCGCCTGGCTGGCTGCTCCTGGTGGGGCTCTTCACTGGCTCTTTACTGCTTAACTCTGGCTCTACTCTTGCTGTTTCACTGATCCTGTAACTATCCTGAATAAATCATCTTGAATCATACCTACCAGTGTGGACTTGATTACTACATATTTTTGGCGACGAGGATGGGATACGAACCCACGCGTGCATAGCACAATGGATTTGTTCTTGTGTGTAAGCCGCCCTGCGCCTCACGTTATAGTTGTGTATAAGTCGCCCTGCGCCCCACGTTATAGTTGTGTATAAGTCGCCCTGCGCCTCATCCGTGTATCTGTGTATAAGCCGCCCTGCGCCTCACGTTATATCTATGTATAAGCCGCCCTGCGCTTCATGTGTTTTGCGTTTTGTGTGTAAGCCGCCCTGCGCCTCACGTTATTGTTGTGTATAAGTCGCCCTGCGCTTCATGTTAGTATAAGCCGCCCTGCGCTTCATGTTATGTATGTATAAGTCGCCCTGTGCTTCATGTTTTTTTCTCTTTTGTGTGTAAGCCGCCCTGCGCATCACGTTACTGTTAATGTAAGTCGCCTTGCGCTTTAACTTCATGTTCACTGGGTGCTAAGATCTTTCTTTGTTGTTTTACCCAGTGCTGTTAAAAAAAAGTTTTGTTATCTTTAATTCTACCACAGGGAAGCATGATTAATCTTACGCATTCTTCGTCTTCTCTGTCATGTTGTTCTTACTGATGTGATTGCTCTCTCGCACACCCACCTGGCCAGTTGGAGTGCAGAGGGAGTACTCATTGACGTTTTTTTTTCTCATTTGTAGAAAGGAGGATGGGAAACAAGTTAGGTTATTTGTTTCTTTAAGACCTGTGCTTGTTTTCTGTTTCCTTAAGAACTTTGCTTGTTTTCTCTTTTTCTACCTTCGCTCTGTTCGCCCTTGTATCCTTCTATTTAGTTTGGTTCTTCTGAGCTCTTTATCTGATTCTTTATTTCTTTGTTTGGTTATTCGTTTGGGAGGAAGGAGGATATGTTATATCTTGGTACAGTGTGTTTCTTCCTATTTACTTCTCCACCAGTGGAACACTGGGGGATGATGTCATGTGGAATGTTGATCTGTGAAACACACAGTTGGAGATGGGCTCAGCGCCTGGCTGGCTGCTCCTGGTGGGGCTCTTCACTGGCTCTTTACTGCTTAACTCTGGCTCTACTCTGGCTGTTTCACTGATCCTGTAACTAGCCTGAATAAATCATCTTGAATCATACCTACCAGTGTGGACTTGATTACTACAAAGGGCTACTGTACAGGAAAGTAGGGAAGAGGCAAGCGGGCAGAGCAACCCCTGCGCTGTCTCAGCCACACATTGCTCAGATGCCAAGAGATATGAAGTGGCCACTGACAGGTTGTTATCGAGAGTCAGGAAGTAGTACTCCTATTTTATCATGGTAGCGGTCTGCAGCCTCCATTGCAGGGGAGAGGATAAGCAAGGGGGGGCAAACTTGATGAACATCTTGGGTCCTGCTCGTGGAAGGCAAGACTGGGAAAGCTGTACCCAGTTGCGGCTGTTGACACCCACTCAGCAAATGGGCAGCACACACAATCTGTACAAAGAGTACTGTGGGGGTGATGACCCCAAGATAAGGAAGGCCTGTGGCCGGTGATCACCTTTACAGCCATGCCAACGTGGTTCTCTCTAGCTCCGGTGCTGCTTCTAGAGCTGCTCAGCTGCCTCCAAGTGCTGCCTTTTTTCAGACACTGCCACTCTGTCTCCTGGCGACTTAGGGACTGCCGCCCAGACTTGTAGTGCAATTGCAGTTTAGTGCTGCAAGTACTGTCCAATCTAGACCCTGCTCCTTTGCTGAGAGCAGCGCCAGGATTGAATCGGGAAGGTGCATTCAGTGCTCATTCTGAGTGCAGGGGTCTGCGGCTGCCCGCCCCACCCCTATCACTATGTACAGATGGCAAAATCCTTCTAGTGCGCATCTTGGGATGGTCGCTGAAAGCCAGTTGGCCAACCTGACATGCGCACTTTGAAATGCAAGTGTGTGTTGACGACCCGACCTGGTCTGAATTATTTTAAGCCCGGATCATGACCATTAAAAAAGAAATGCACAGCACACCGCACTGGAAAAATATTATGCAAACTAGGTTTATTGACATTAAATTCGGGGGGGGGAGGGGCAACTATCCCATATGCTCTAATAAAGGAGCCACAGCTGGTCGATTGGCTCTGCGTCTGCAACACAGGAAGCGACGTACAATGTGCCTATGTAGGTGTCACCCAGCATGCTGACATCACTTATTATTTTTAGGTTGGGCTTGCTGTTATATGTATTCTGTGGGGTTTGGCACACCCAACAGTTGCCATTGGCTCTTATCTGGGACATTTACAAATGTTGACTTGTTATTGGTGCATTTGCTTAAATGTCCCTCCTTTGAGGGCTTATCTCCCTCACTGGCAATTTCACAAAGAGATCCTTCTGTTTGGCCATCACGCTATACAGGTTGTGATGGCCCCGCCTCTTCGCTCTCCCATTGGATGTCCTCCTGTCACATGAGAATTGTTGCCTTTGCAGTGCCTGTTGTTTTTTTGTAGTTCTATATAGCACGAATCGGACCGAAGTTATTAGAGTGCTTTACATACCACTCGATTAGTTACCAGGCACACTTGAAGGCCCCTCCTCCTTGCTCTCCCTTTGGATGTCCTCTTGTCACCTGAGAATTGTTGCCTTTGCCTACCTCACGCCCACCATGGTCAATCGATACTTCAACTGCACAGATGCGACATGCCCGAGATGTGGTGAACCAGGGGCTGAACTGATACACATGTTATGGAGCTGCCCCCGGATAAGTGAATACTGGCGTGCAGTAGATAGACTGCTACGCACATGCACAGACCGTGAACTGACTTTTGAATGGTCGGTATATCTGCTACACCAATTTATGAGGACAGCTGCCACTAAGGTAGTGTCTAGGTTCCTCGATTTGGGGATGGTGGTTGCTAAACGGCATGTAACTAAACAGTGGAAAGCAGTGGATCCACCACATGCGCGGGCATGGCGAAATTCAATGCTAGCATGGGCCAAGGCAGAAAGCATCGCCATCAAACGTGAAGAAACGTTGGGACTGCGTCAAGACCCCATAGCAGCCTGCTGGGACAACTTCTTACATGCGCTGCAGCAGGTGGAGGAGGCAGGATTTGGGGACTCAGGACTGACTGTGAGGGGGCGAGCAGGTAGCGTGAACCACACACGCCACTGGAGGGTAGGCCGCGGTACTGTGGACAAGTATGAGTCAATTAAATGTCTGCACAGGCGTGGACACCACCGACAGGAGATGATGAGTGATGTATTAACTAGGAAATGCGATGTAGGCATGTGCGCGGACAAGGGGAGGAGATCATATGGGCAGGTCTCTGTTATTGTTGTTGTTATTTGTTGTTTCATCTGAACTGGAAGGACTCTTGCAGAACACTGCAGCTGTTCCATTTGCCCCCCAGATGTTGTAACTGCTTCTCCAATGGGGAAACTGTTGGGTGCATTCGACATACCTGCTGCAAACTGTATACCTGATACTAAATGCTGTGTTTCATTGATGGCCAATAGATATGTAAACATTATAACCTAGGCTTTTATTATAGGAAGCAGCATCACATGCAATTGTCACCTTTCAAAAAAGTTAGAATTGTTGCCTTTGCAGTGCTATATAGCGCGAACCCCACAGAAGATATTAGAGGGCTTTACATAACACTAGAAGTTACCAAGCACACATGAACTATTTGGGGAGATTAGGAGATTTGCCCAGAATCACCGGATTGTGAGCTGACGCTAAGACTCGAACCCGGTTCCCCAGCTCGAAAGTCTGCAGCTTTGGTCGTAAGGCCTCAGCCTCTCCCCTCAGAGCAACAGAAACAAAAGCAGGCTTTCACGTGCCTTGTTTAAGTAGCTTTCCCCCTGAAACATGCTCGCACTTCTTTGGTGGAATGTGTATTAGCTGGCTAGCACTGTCCCTTTTCCGTTCATGGCACGAGGAACAGATGCTGCGCCGGGTCGTTCATATGTGAGGAGGTGAGCGCGGCTTAATTCTGCTGTGCCTGCATCAGCTGATATGGGTGGGTCACGGCAGGGTAGCAGTGCTAACATTACTGAATAGCCCCTTATTAGGCAGTGATGTGGAACGTTTGGGTGGTTGCAGACCACCACACGGTGGTCTTGCTATAATACAAATTATCATTAACAGTGTGCGCTCTTTTTCACTGGAAATCGTCACTCTGATTTGAACAGCTTCATAACACACAAACACTTAAGGGACACGCATTTTAAAAACATGAGCACGCCTGAACAATGCAGTAGTGCAGAGCACAAGACCCACTTATAAGTCTCGAGGCACTTTGGAAAGTTTGTCAGAGACCAGCTGTCCTGGCAGACTTCGTGGACACATTTAACAACCTGGGGCTGGTGAAAGGCAGAAGGGATGCCTTTGTTTTGATCATTAGTGAGAGCAGGAGGAATCTAATTGTGGTAAAATGCGCAGGGTGCGTTACAGAGCATGCAGCAGCGCCTGTCCCCCTAAGCATAGTGATGGTGAATGTGAGCTTTCAAGTGCAGGAGGGGCGGGGGGATGAGGGGTGGCTTATATTCCCTCGAGGAATGGAAAGTGGGTTATGCATTGCTTGATGTGCAGACAGACCTTCAAGCACCAAAGTCAATGGCAAGAACCCAGGCAGCGCTCTCAGCACGCAACACATGTGAAAGGTCAATATCTGTTATTTACAGCTTCTAGAAACAATAAAAGAGCTGTAAGAAGCGCTAAGTTAAAAATAAAAAAACACGTTTGGATTGATGTCACTGTATTGCACTGTAAAAGTTCTGTAGCAGGCGCATAAACCCAGTGAGCGATCTCACAAGTTGCTGGTACCAGACAGTGCTTGAATACCACCAATCTGAGCGCTATAATAACACATGTGTAATTAGAATAAGGCATTTGCAATGTAATAGGTCTCGCATTTACGTGAGTTTAAGCTATTGGTATTGTAAATGAGAATGCCTATTATTTTTGTTTTTTAAAACATAAATAAAAGGCACTGTTATTTACATTGCCAATAGCTTAAACTCGCGTAAATGCACGACCTTTTGCATAGCAAATGCTTGTTTTCATTACCATCAGTGTAGATCTGGAGAGTGATGGGCAACTTTTATAAATGTTTTGTCAAGTTTTTGGGAGACTTTGCCTCCCAGTCTGTTAGGGATGTCCTCCAAAAAATGGTGGGGATTAAACCTTGTGTTTCCTGTAACAGACAGATGTCTGTGACAGACCCCCATCTGGTTTGCCTCTGGTGCCAGCTAGAACTTGACCATCTGAGCCAGATCCACCACCTACTTTTTTGATTGGCCATAAGAAGAGTATGATTGGGATGGATTTGAGGATCCTAATGGTTATTAGAATCCCTTAGATGAGCCTAAGGATAACGGATATACGGAACTGGCAGATGCCAGTTGTCTGGACAACTCACCAGACACAGACTTAATCTCTCCTCCTTGCATGACTACAGAGGAAGGGACTTCTATTGTCATAGTATTGGGGAGGGCAGCTGAAATCCTGGACCGTACGTTGCCCTCAGTGGCGATCAAGATGAACGTTTGGACAGAGATTCTTCAGTTGGGAGTTGCACCTCAGAACCTCTCCTCCCCTTTAATGAAGTTCTCACAGATGTCTTGCTCGGATTATGGGCCAAGCCCTGCACAGGTGCTCCTGTGCACAGGACATTTGCCTGCCACCTTCAACCCACACCTGGGGACCAGGCTTTCCTCATCCAGCAACCCACCCCAAAGAGTTTTGATGTCCAGGGCTCCAAATCCAAAGTTAGCTCTGGTGCGTTACCTACCACACCACTGGATAGGTAATCCAAGAGGCTAGATACCGTTGGCAAGAAGATGTTTTCTTCCGCCAGCATGGCACTGCGGTCCGTAAATACCACATGCCTCTTGGCCCACTACACCCACAGAGTTTGTGATTAGGTTAACAAAGTGCTGCCACTTGTCTCGGAGGAAGCCCAGGTCATACTGACCCAGACTATTGCCTTTATCTGAGGGTTTGTTGTCTGTTCTGTCACTAGCCCGGCAAGGCTTTGCATTGGGCACTGTTAAAAGGTATCTTTCAGCCCTATCAACATTCTTGCGGTTGCAAGATCAGCTCTCTCTGTTCGAGTCACACGTTGTCACTTATTCCCTTAAAGGACTACAACATATGTTCCCTCCAAAACCTAATGCCCCAATGGGACTTGAATCTGGTATTGGCATTCTTGATGTGTTCGTCCTTAGAATATGCACATCTGTCCTTTATGTCTTCTGACTATCAAAATTGCCTTTCTAGTGGCCATAGTATTGGCCAGGAGCGTTAGCAAACTACAGACACTATCCAAGCACCCTCCATACGTTACATTCTTTCCAGACAAACCAGTTCTCAGAACATATGTATTTTTTCTGCCAAAAGTGGTGACACTATTCCAAGATGACCAGACATTACACTACCAACCTTCTTTGCTCTGCTTCACCCTTCCAACATTTGCAAACACACGTAAACGTATCCAACTTAGTGATCCGAATCATTCTGGGTCAATGTAGATTCACATACTTAACTTTTAACGAAGGTGAAAAAGTACCAATTGCAGACAAATCACACTTGTATACACAAGCAGAAATGAAATTCATTTCTACAGAAAAGATTCTGACAGCAGTTCAAACTGCTGTAGCAAAAGAAAGAGCCCTAGCACAGGGGAAACGCATTATGGTCGTGACTCCTGTACCAGCCTTAGAGGCAGTTACTAAAGCCAGCATTCTGAATGCAAAATATTTACATCCCAGATGTATACAATGGGTTAATTCTCTTGCTGCAACTGATGTTGAATATGTTTTTGATCCTTATTTGAAAACACAAGCATTCCTGCAATACAATCACGAATGTCCTCTGCCTACTGAAATTTTCCTTCTTGATCAGTACGAATTTATAATTTATACTGACGGATCTGCAAAACCCGCTATGGAAAGTAAGCAAGCTTACATTGCAGCATGCGTGATCGTTAAAGGTCGTATGCGCGATGGCAAATTCAGACCAATGGTCACAAAAACGCAGTCTCTAGGAGACTGTACAGCTCAGCGAGCTGAACTACAAGCATTCAAAATGGCACTTGAAAACACGGATTGCAAATTCCCCACACTTATAGTGTGCGATTCTTTTTACTGTGTTAAACCTTACAATGAATATTTACAGAATTGGCTTCAAAATGGTTTTAAAGATGCAAAAGGTGGCAAAATCAAGCATAAAATGCTTTGGGAACAAGTAGTTCAGTTGCGAAACGGACTACAAAACACTCACGTGATACACACGCTGAGTCATCAACGTGATGGCGTTCACGTTGAAGGGAATTCATTGGCTGATGAAGCCTCGAAAGGGGCTGTGCAAACGACTTCTGTAGCTGCAATCACTCGTTCAAAAATGAAAACAGACAGTAAAATATTGCTGGCTGTCAATGCTTCAAGCAAAGGCAGCGGTGCAGCGTTACCTAAAATATTTCCACTAAAATACTCATATATAATTGATGCGAACAGCGTTCTGTTAGCTCGAATCCCTGGAGTGAGGGTTAGGGTAATACCAAACATGGAACGAAGAGCAGATTTGATTTATGAAGCACACCTGGGAGAAGGTCTGACACATCAGGTGATCTCTAAAACAATTTTAGAACTAAAAGAGATGGTGGCGAGGAATGAATACACTGATTCATATCTTCATCAATAACTGCATACTCTGCAATAGAGATCGCAGTACAGAATGCCACCAGATACCTGACTACAATATAGCCAGCCCAGTTCAGACACCATTATTAGACAGCATTAGACTATCTAAGTGCAGGCGTCCTATTGGACAAATGCAACCCCATGAGCACTAAATCTAGGTTCATGTAGATGTGGCCTCAGCGCTCGGCTGACGCTCGAACTGTTATAAAAGACATGCTAGTCTTTATCGGCACTTACGCAATTGGTACACTACATTCTGACCAGGGTCCTCGGTTTAGCTCTCGAGCTTACAAAGAAGCCATAGCCAGTTTGGGCTTAGGATTGCGGGATTCTTCTCCATTTCATCCTAAGGGAAATTCTGTTGTGGAAAGAAAAAACCGGGACATAAAGCAGTCTATAAGAGCTGGGGTTTTAGGTTTGGGTGATGGGTGGGTCAAACACCTTTATGGGGTCCAGCGCGCACATAACAACTTGCCAAGAAGTTCTCTAGGGGGTGTCACTCCATATGAAGTTCTATTTGGAACTAGAATGTTGGTACCGGACCTTGATATGCAAGGCACAGTGATGGAAAATAAGAAATTTAATATCAAAGATCGTTTGGCTGTTTTACAGGACCTAAATGAAATAAGAACGAAACAAAGCAACATGCTCCTGAAGCCAACCATCACTGGGGAAAAACCGGCCATCCCAGCAAGGCCAGTCTGGATCCCAAAGCTTGGTGATTTAGTCAGAGAAAAGATCGCGGACAAGACGGAATTTGGGCCTTCTTACAAACAACCAGTACCTGTCCTAGCAATCCACGGATCGAGAACAGTACTACTGCGGCCCCTTGCTGGTAAAAAGGAGATACGATTTGTGTCCATCAACCTGATCAAACCACACTATGTGGCCGATACTAAGCAGTAGGCCAAGTGGACTCCGACAATGTAGCAGACGCACTCCGCTGTCTACAATCCAAGAGGTTCAAACTGAGAGACTCATCACCTTTGAAGATTCTGCAGTGAAAAATAAAGGACTAAGCAACAAAGCTATGGAACTTATACCTCTTGAGACCCAAATAACAGTTTGTCCTGATACACATGTCTACAACGAAGTAACAAGTGATCAACTGGTTCCAGCGAATTCAACAAATCCTGATGCAATTCCAACCATTGACAGAACTGCCTCTGGCTATTTCATGAACTTTGATACGTTTTCTGAGGATCCCAGCGAACCTGAAACGACGCCAGCACAAAGAACTTTCAAAGAACAAGCAACATACTTTTTTCATCTCCTGAAAAAGACTTATCTGGTTTCACCATGGATTGAACTATGGATTGTTTTGGGAATATTCTTCTTTCTACTTTGGTTAGCTCTGGTGTTAATTCTGGGTATGCTAATAAATGGAAGATATATTCAAATGGACACACAAAGTAAAAGAGTGAACATACTTCTCCAGACACACAAATTATCACATCGTGAAGCAAGAGACTTGTCAGCAGTGAACATCACAGCTGTTCCTATACATGATGGTATAGTTTGGGACCAAACTCAACATGCCATTTTTGGCCCGTCTGAGCTTTTGAAGATTCCACATTTATTTAAGATTTCATTGAGTGACTTTATTACCTCTAGTACCTTTTCTGATGATTGGGACTTCAAGACTGTTAAAAACATGATGTCTGATCTAGAGATGTCTACAGTATTCCCAAATCATGAATATTTAGAGGGTTCATCAGACTATGAACAAATGTATTGTTATAACCACTATGGTCATCATTTCTTGCATAAATCTGCAACCAACTAGAAATGCATTTATGTATAACCAATGGGAACATTGTCCTACACCTCTAAAGGGTAGTTCGAAAACTTTTGCAATGAAATTTCCATATTTTTCAGGCTAAAATTTATCTAATCCAGAATCGTTTTACTTTAAAAATGTGAACAAGACAGGAATGAAAAATATGTTAAACAATACGAAACAGATTTATTCTGCAGCCTTTATTGCCCAACTGCCCAGACTGGGTTTCGACTTTTGGAAAGACAACATTGAGACAAAATCTGTCTGGGGTACAAAAGATTGGCAAGTACAGGGGGTAGAAGCTTTGTTTAGAGCCTGTATCATCCCTGAGCAAATTATGTTTTTGAATGACACTGTCCAACAAACGTCTTGCCTTGGATTAGCCAAGATCAAAGACAGGAACACACCGACCATACCTATACCTGCAATTAATAGCACTACACAGGGGGAGGTTGATGTACATAATATTTTGCAACACAACAGATCAGATCCAGAATGGGAAAAATGGTTGCTCTGGCCCACAGATACAAACAACTGTCAAGATCGATTCCTGAACAAAACACAGGGTTTCACTATCAAAAGGCCAGACCCATGCTATGTTCAAAGACAGCATCCAGGGGTAGTAACAACATACAGTGTAGGGAAACTATGCCTTGATTGGCTACAGAAAGCTACACTGAAGGATGTAAAACAACACTTAACTTTACTACAAGAAGGCGCAGACCTTAGGGAATTCTTGCTAGGACCAAGCAAACAGCATCAAAAACGTTTCATATATGCCGGTATCTACGCTGCTTATAATGAGGCATGGAAGGTTACCCAAGCAGAGACTGCAGAACGAATACGAGAAATTGATCGTATTAATTTAGAGAAAACTCTCTCTGTAGTAGACAATGGGTTAACAACTCTGTCGTCCAGGATATATTCATTGGACAGCATTGTGTCTTCTGTCATAGACATCATGAAACAAGACTTGGTCATGTTGCAACATGGTCAGTCTCAGCTACGTTCTATCATGCTATTGGGCTGGACACTACAAAACGTGCGTGCCATGGCGTTTGCCATGGCGTTTAATCAACACTATGTTACTGTTTTCAGAATTCAATCTCACTGATAAACAGATCAAACTGGCACAACAGGGAGCAGACTACACTGTGCTGAGCATTGAAAAACTGGAAAAAAATTTGCAAAAACAATTTTTATTGCATCACTCAATCACAATTGCCATCTGCAATAACCATCAAATCCTTGGTCGTCTCCCAGTATCGGACACCATTGCATAGTACGGTGTAGACCACTTCCCACTACCAATGCACTGTCCTCCAACACTCCCCAACGTAATTTAATCAACACTATGTTACTGTTTTCAGAATTCAATCTCACTGATAAACAGATCAAACTGGCACAACGGGGAGCAGACTACACTGTGCTGAGCATTGAAAAACTGGAAAAATTACCATTCACAGTGGCAGAAAGTGCAGCTACATGGTAAAATTACTCTGCCTGTTACAACTTTTTATTTTCAGTATTGCCTAAAACATATACCAGTAGGCAAATATGAAAGGTTGGGTAAAGGATACATCAAGACATCCTGGGATTTCTCTTACACACATAGATGTTGGAGTGGGGAACGTGAAGTGTTTCTTAGTGGTGTAAACTGTGAACACACACTAAGCGGTTCTCTCCATTGTCAGGGTAATAACTTACACGGGGCCTGTGATGGTTCCACTTCAAACTTACCCTGTCACCTGCAAGGTTCACCGGCTGCAGTGATTAATCCAATTTTTGGACTACTCTCGAATGGAAGGTACCTCATGTTGAATGATCACAGCTTCTGTGTGCCAGGTATCCCATATCTAGTAACGGTTACATCCAGGGTCACTTGCTGTATGCAAGTCTTGTTTCCACAAATAGACACAGTCAGGGAGTCTCCTTTATGGACTTCACTGAACATCTCTTCGATACGAATTGATACTCTAAGCAGAATGAAAGCCATTCTTTTACAGAAAACAGTGTCACTGACCTCGGCCAGAGAAACCTATGATCTCCAAGTCGCAAGGACTTCTGCGGAGATACATACCCTTTTGTATACAAACTTCCCTGTACATTTCTCAGAAATGTTAGGTCGTACCTTAAACATGTCTGATACGAGCGATATTATACATGTATTTAAGAACGTGTGTGCAGGACTGTTAGCACCTTTTCAAGCAGTCCTCGGATTGTTTCCAAATTTCGTGCACTCTTTGTTTGGTGGACTGCCACTCCTTTTAGCACTAGTTGCAGGGATCCTATTTTTGCTCCTACTGCTACGATATGGCAAGCCAACTCACCATCGACACCCAATCACCATGGAGAGAGCTCTATTGGAGATGTAGTGTCGTGAGCGCATCGTCCACATTTTGGGTTTACCTCGTCTACGAGAATTAAATACCACATGGTTTCTGTCATTCAGACCAATCTGGCAAGATTGCATCTTACCTGTTCTACGCTGCCTGCTCTCCGGTGAAGAATGCGTGCTAGACATCTGTCTAACACTCCCATCAGTCATGCCTAGGGAGGGCGATACTCTGCTGGACCCGGTTACGGCCCATGCTCTGTGTTGTCCCCAGCGGCAACCAATCCTGATGACGGCATTCATTGAGATCTCACAGAAGCAATTTGCCTCCCAGTCTGTTAGGGATGTCCTCCAAAAAATGGTGGGGATTAAACCTTGTGGTTCCTGTAACAGACAGATGTCTGTGACAGACCCACATCTGGTTTGCCTCTGGTGCCAGCTAGAACTTAACCATCTGAGCCAGATCCCCCACCTACTTTTTTTGATTGGCCATAAGAAGAGTATGATTGGGATGGATCTGAGGATCCTAATGGTTATTAGAATCCCTCAGACGAGCCTAAGGATAACGGGTATAAGGAACTGGCAGATGCCAGTTGTCTGGACAACTCACCAGACACAGACTTAATATCTCCTCCTTGCATGACTACAGAGGAAGGGACTTCTATTGTCATAGTGGTGGGGAGGGCAGCTGAAATCCTGGACCGTACGTTGCCCTCAGTGGCGATCAAGATGAACCTTTGGACAGAGATTCTTCAGTTGGGAGTTGCACCCCAGAACCGCTCCTCCCCTTTAATGAAGTTCTCACAGATGTCTTGCTTGGATTATGGGCCAAGCCCTGCACAGGTGCTCCTGTGCACAGGACATGTGCCTGCCACCTTCAAACCACACCTGGGGACCAGGCTTTCCTCATCCAGCAACCCACCCCAAAGAGTTTTGATGTCCAGGGCTCCAACTCCAAAGTTAGCTCTGGTGCGTTACCTACCACACCACTGGATAGGTAAACCAAGAGGCTAGATACCTTTGGCAAGAAGATGTTTTCTTCCGCCAGCATAGCACTGCGGTCCATAAATACCACATGCCTCTTGGGCCACTACACCCACAGAGTTTGTGATTCGGTTAACAAAGTGCTGCGACTTGTCTCGGAGGAAGCCCACGTCATACTGACCCAGACTATTGCCGATGACAGAGATGGTGCAAAGTTCACCACTCGCTATGGACAAGATACAACCAACCAGCTAGGCAAAGCGATTGCATCATCACTGGCATTCAGATGCCATGCCTGGTCCCCACGAAGGATGGAGGCCCCTGCTCTATTTAGAACTTCACCCTCTCAACTTCTTCCTGAATAACGAGAAAGTCAAGAAACTCTCATTGGCACAGGTTCTGTCTACCCTCGACCCTGACAACTGGTCCTGCAGCCCTGAACTTGAATGATGCCTACTTCCACATCCCCGTCCTGCCAGCCCACAGGCGTTACCTGTCGTTCTCAGTGGGTCATGAACACTTTCATTTTCCTGCGCTCTCTTCTGACCTTAACTGCCCTCGGGTGTTCACCAAGATGATGACAGTTGTGGCAGCACACCTGATTAGGTTTCAGTCTTCCCCTACCTCCACATCTGGCTGTTGAAGGTGGTCTCACCCCAGACAGTTGTCACCCACCTCTAGTCTAGGGCAGTTCTCCTGCACTCACTGTGGTTCACTATCAACATGTCAAAGTCACCTCTGACTCCCTTCAGATGCTTCCTTTCATCGTAGCCATTCTGGACACAGTGAAGTTTCTGGCTTATCCTCTGGAGCGATGAGTCCAGGACATTCAGGTTATGATTTGATGTTTCAGCCTTTATCCTGGATTTTCGTGAGATAGACTGTGAGATCGCTTGACTTTACTGCCTTCTGCATTCTACTGGAAAGACATGCCCGCTGGCATATGTGGGCACTGTAGTGGGACATGAAATGCCAGTGGACACAGCATCCAGGAAATCTTTCAGACCTGGTCCAGATTTTGGAAGGAACTAAAAAAGAAGGTCAGCGGCAGACCCCTCTACCTTCCCCACTCAGAACTGACTGTGGTGACATATGCGTCACTCCTGGATTGGAGCAGCTATCTGGGAGTGGTGGAGATCAGAGGACTCTGGTCTCCGGCAGAGTCTCAGCTTCACATCAACCTACTGGAGTTAAGACCGATTCGCCTGTCATTAAAAACCTTTGTTCCTTCCATCAAGGGAACCCTGGTTCAGGTGTTTACAGACAACACCACTGCTATGTGGTATTGCAGCAAACATGGCGGAGTTGGGGACCCTGTGTCAAAAGGCCCTCATCTCTGGACATGGCTGGAAAGTCAGGATATATTCCTAGTGGTTTAACATTTTGCAGGTTCTCTGAATGCCAGAGTGGACAAGCTCAGCCATCGATGCCTTGCAAATCACGAATGGCATCGCCATCCAGCAGTGGTGCAATGTCTCTTCAAGATTGGGCAGAACCTTGGTTAGATCAATTTGCCACTGCTGAGATTGCATAATGTCAACATTTTTAAGCACTGCAGCATCTAAGGCAACTGTCGCTCGGAGATGCTTTTCATCTCGAGTGGAGCTGAGGCCTCCTGTAAGCCTTTCTGCCAATATCACTCCTGTACAGAGTTATCAAGAAGATCAGGAATGACTGGGCTCAAGTCATTCTTGTCGCACCAGCCTAGACACGGAGAGTATGGCATCTCAAACTCTGGAGAATGAGCATCAGTCTTCCAATCAGGTTGCCCCATCGGCGTGATCTTTAGTCATAGCAAAAGGGCAGGTTGCTGCACCAAACCTGCACACGCTCTGCCTTCATGCATAGAGATTGAGAAGCAGCTGTTGACAGTTTTTTAACTCCCTACAGAAGTCTGTGATGTCATTCTAGCAGCCTGGTGTCACTGAACAAAGCCAGTACACACCTGCCGTTGGGTCAAATTTGTGTCTTGGTGTTCTACCAAAAATGGTGATTCCCTTTCTGCACCTTTATCTGAGGGTTTGTTGTATGTTCTGTCACTAGCCCTGCAAGGCTTTGCATTGGGCACTGTTAAAAGGTATCTTTCAGCCCTATCAACCTTCTTGCGGTTGCAAGATCAGCTCTCTCTGTTTAAGTCACACGTTGTGACTTATTCCCTTAAAGGACTACAACATATGATCCCTCCAAAACGTAATGCCCCAATGGGACTTGAATCTGGTATTGGCATCCTTGATGTGTTCGTCCTTCGAACATGCACATCTGTCCTTTATGTCTTCTGTCATTGCCTTTCTAGTGGCCATAGTATTGGCCAGGAGGGTTAGCAAACTACAGACACTATCCAAGCACCCACCATACGTTACATTCTTTCCAGACAAACCAGTTCTCAGAACATATGTATTTTTTCTGCCAAAAGTGGTGACACTATTCCAAGATGACCAGACATTACACTACCAACCTTCTTTGCTCTGCTTCACCCTTCCAACATTTGCAAACACACGTAAACGTACGCAACTTAGCGATCCGAATCATTCTGGGTCAATGCAGATTCACCTACTTAACTTTTAACGAAGGTGAAAAAGTACCAATTGCAGACAAATCACACTTGTATACACAAGCAGAAATGAAATTCATTTCTACAGAAAAGATTCTGACAGCAGTTCAAACCGCTGTAGCAAAAGAAAGAGCCCTAGCACAGGGGAAACGCATTATGGTCGTGACTCCTGTACCAGCCTTAGAGGCAGTTACTAAAGCCAGCATTCTGAATGCAAAAGATTTACATCCTAGATGTATACAATGGGTTAATTCTCTTGCTGCAACTGATGTTGAATATGTTTTTGATCCTTATTTGAAAACACAAGCATTCCTGCAATACAATCACAAAAGTCCTCTGCCTACTGAAATTTTCCCTCTTGATCAGTACAAATTTATAATTTATACTGACGGATCTGCAAAACCCGCTATGGAAAGTAAGCAAGCTTACAGTGCAGCATGCGCGATCGTTAAAGGTCGTATGCGCGATGGCAAATTCAGACCAATGGTCACAAAAACGCAGTCTCTAGGAGACAGTACAGCTCAGCGAGCTGAACTACAAGCATTCAAAATGGCACTTGAAAACACGGATTGCAAATTCCCCACACTTATAGTGTGCGATTCTTTTTACTGTGTTCAATCTTACAATGAATATTTACAGAATTGGCTTCAAAATGGTTTCAAAGATGCAAAAGGTGGCAAAATCAAGCATAAAATGCTTTGGGAACAAGTAGTTCAGTTGCGAAACGGACTACAAAACACTCACGTGATACACACGCTGAGTCATCAACGTGATAAAGTTCACGTTGAAGGGAATTCATTGGCTGATGAAGCCTCAAAAGGGGCTGTGCAAACGACTTCTGTAGCTGCAATCACTCGTTCAAAAATGAAAACAGACAGTAAAATAATGCTGGCTGTCAATGCTTCAAGCAAAGGCAGCGGTGCAGCGTTACCTAAAATATTTCCACTAAAATACTCATATATAATTGATGCGAACAGCGTTCCGTTTGCTCGAATCCCTGGAGTGGGGGTTAGGGTAATACCAAACATGGAACGAAGAGCAGCTTTCATTTATGAAGCACATCTGGGAGAAGGTCTGACACATCAGGGGATCTCTAAAACAATTTTAGAACTAAAAGAGATGTATTGGTGGTGAGGAATGAATACACTGATTCATATCTTTATCAATAAATGCATACTCTGCAATAGAGATAGCAGTACAGAACGCCACCAGCTACCTGACTACTATATAGCCAGCCCAGTTCAGACACCATTATTAGACAGCATTAGACTATCTAAGTGCAGGCGTCCTATTGGACAAATGCAACCCCATGAGCACTAAATCTAGGTTGATATAGATGTGGCCTCAGCGCTCGGCTGACGCTTGAACTGTTATAAAAGACATGCTAGTCTTTATCGGCACTTACGCAATTGGCACACTACATTCTGACCAGGGTCCTGGGTTTAGCTCTCGAGCTTACAAAGAAGCCATAGCCAGTTTGGGCGTAGCATTGCGGGATTCTTCTCCATTTCATCCTAAGGGAAATTCTGTTGTAGAAAGAAAAAACTGGGGCATAAAGCAGTCTATAAGAGCTGGGGTTTTAGGTTTGGGTGATGGGTGGGTCAAACACCTTTATGAGGTCCAGCGCGCACTTAACAACTTGTCAAGAAGTTCTCTAGGGTGTGTCACGCCATATGAAGTTCTATTTGGAACTAGAATGTTGGTACCGTACCTTGATATGCATGGCACAGTGATGGAAAATAAGAAATTTAATATCAAAGATCGTTTGGCTGTTTTACAGGACTTAAATGAAATAAGAACTAAACAAAGCAACGTGCTCCTGAAACCAACCATCACTGGGGAAAAAACGGCCATGCCAGCAAGGCCAGTCTGGATCCCAAAGCTTGGTGATCTAGTCAGAGAAAAGATCGCGGACAAGACGGAATTTGGGCTTTCTTACAAACAACCAGTACCTGTCCTAGCAATCCACGGATCGAGAACAGTACTACTGCCGCCCCTTGCTGGTAAAAAGGAGAAAAGATTTGTGTCCATCGACCTGATCAAACCACACTATGTGGCCGATACTAAGCAGTAGGCCAAGTGGACTCCGACAATGTAACAGACGCACTCCGCTTTCTACAATCCAAGAGGTTCAAACTGAGAGACTCATCACCTTTGAAGATTCTGCAGTGAAAAATAAAGGACTAAGCAACAAAGCTATGGAACTTATACCTCTTGAGACCCAAATAACAGTTCGTCCTGATACACATGTCTACAACGAAGTAACAAGTGATCAACTGGTTCCAGCGAATTCAACAAATCCTGATGCAATTCCAACCATTGACAGAACTGCCTCTGGCTATTTCATGAACTTTGATACGTTTTCTGAGGATCCCAGCGAACCTGAAACGACGCCAGCACAAAGAACTTTCAAAGAACAAGCAACATACTTTTTTCATCTCCTGAAAAAGACTTATCTGGTTTCACCATGGATTGAACTATGGATTGTTTTGGGAATATTCTTCTTTCTACTTTGGTTAGCTCTGGTGTTAACTCTGGGTATGCTGATAAATGGAAGATATATTCAAATGGACACAGCAAGTAAGAGAGTGAACTTACTTCTCCAGACACACAAATCATCACATCGTGAAGCAAGAGACTTGTCAGCAGTGAACATCACAGCTGTTCCTATACATGATGGTATAGTTTGGGACCAAACTCAACATGCCATTTTTGGCCCGTCTGAGCTTTTGAAGATTCCACATTTTTATTTAAGATTTCATTGACTGACTTTATTACCTCTAGTACCTTTTCTGATGATTGGGACTTCAATACTGTTAATAACATGATGTCTGATCTAGAGATGTCTACGTATTCACAAATCATGAATATTTAGAGGGTTCATCAGACTATGAACAAATGTACTGTTATAACCCCTATGGTCATCATTTCTTGCATAAATCTGCAACACCTAGAAATGTATTTATGTATAACCAATGGGAACATTGTCCTACACCTCTAAAGGGTAGTTCGAAAACTTTTGCAATTAAATTTCCATATTTTTCAGGCTACAATTTATCTAATCCATAATCGTTTTACTTTAAAAATGTGAACAAGACAGGAATGAAAAAAATGTTAAACAATACGAAACAGATTTATTCTGCAGCCTTTATTGCCCAACTGCCTAGACTGGGTTTCGACTTTTGGAAAGACAACATTGAGACAAAATCTGTCTGGGGTACAAAAGATTGGCAAGTACAGGGGGTAGAAGCTTTGTTTAGAGCCTGTATCATCCCTGAGCAAATTATGTTTTTGAATGACACTGTCCAACAAACGTCTTGCCTTGGATTAGCCAAGATCAAAGACATGAACACACCGACCATACCTATACCTGCAATTATGGGGGAGGTTGATGTATATAATATTTTGCATCACAACAGATCAGATCCAGAATGGAAAAAATGGTTGCTCTGGCCCACAGATACAAACAACTGTCACGATCGATTCCTGAACAAAACACAGGGTTTCACTATCAAAAGCCAGACCCATGCTATGTTCAAAGACAGCATCCAGGGGTAGTAACAACATACAGTGTAGGGAAACTATGCCTTGATTGGCTACAGAAAGCTACACTGAAGGATGTAAAACAACACTTAACTTTATTTCAAGAAGGCGCAGACCTTAGGGAATTCTTGCTAGGACCAAGCAAACAGCGTCAAAAACGTTTAATATATGCCGGTATCTACGCTGCTTATAATGAAGCATGGAAGGTTACCCAAGCAGAGACTGCAGAACGAATACGAGAAATTGATCGTATTAATTTAGAGAAAACTCTCTCTGTAGTAGACAATGGGTTAACAACTCTGTCGTCCAGGATATATTCATTGAACAGCATTGTGTCTTCTGTCATAGACATCATGGAACAAGACTTGGTCATGTTGCAACATGGTCAGTCTCAGCTACGTTCTATCATGCTATTGGGCTGGACGCTACAAAACGTGCGTGCTATGGCGTTTGCCATGGTGGTTAATCAACACTATGTTACTGTTTTCAGAATTCAATCTCACTGATAAACAGATCAAACTGGCACAACGGGGAGCAGACTACACTGTGCTGAGCATTAAAAAACTGGAAAAATGACCATTCACAGTGGCAGAAAGTGCAGCTACTGAATGGCTCATGCATGGTAAAATTACTCTGCCTGTTACAACTTTCCATTTTCAGTATTGCCTAAAACATATACCAGAAGGCAAATATGAAAGGTTGGGTAAAGGATACATCAAGACATCCTGGTATTTCTCTTACACACATAGATGTTGGAGTGGGGAACGTGAAGTGTTTCTTAGCGGTGAAAACTGTGAACACACACTAAGCGGTTCTCTCCATTGTCAGGGTAATAACTTACACGGGGCCTGTGATGGTTCCACTTCAAACTTATCCTGCCACCTGCAAGGTTCACCGGCTGCAGTGATTAATCCAATTTTTGGACTGCTCTCGAATGGAAGTTACCTCATGTTGAATGATCACAGCTGCTGTGGCATGTTGCCAGGTATCTCATATCTAGGAACGGTTACATCCAGGGTCACTTGGAAAACCAGACTTGTAAGCCTTTAGGAATTTCCCTTGCTTTGATATTGATTTCTCCAAGAACTCTTTATTATGCATGAACATCTATTCCTTAGGGGTTCGTTCATGACGTTCCGATGCCCGACTTTTACGTAAATACAGGCCTTCCTAAACACCTTGAATGGATGAATATACCTGTACTTGCCCTGGCAAACCAAGGTTCCAGTGCGGTCCAGTTCGACTGCCTACTTGCGGTTTGCCACGGCAAGTTCGGAAGGAGATCGAATTCCAGCCTGATGCACTGACCAGATGCAGTCATCCTCCTAGCAGAGAATCCAGCTCTAGTGTTTCTGACTCCCCTTGTGGGGTGTTAGATATCGAGTACCGGAAAGAGATTTGTTGGAAGGGGCGATCTCAGGGGGGTTACAGAACATGTTCCTGACCACCCCGTGACCCACCTCTCCCAGAATCAGGCCGAGCACCAGGGGGGAGGCCCTTCCAGGAAGGGGTCTCGTACGTTGGGACCGCACTCGCTGAGCTGGCACTACTTGACGAAAGGACAACACACAGTAGGTTTCAGTACTTTACCTAAGATTCTTTGGATCTTTATGATCCGCAAGGTAGTCTTTGGTCAATACAGCAAGCTTGGTAATTCCTTGACAAAGGGGGTTGGGGTAGCGGGACAGTTCTAGGTTCAGAGTCAATGTCGAGTATCCTTCGCACAGCACTCAATCCTCGAGCCGAGGGACACGGTACAGTCTTGGGTCCAGCCAGACCAGTGTATTCTCGAGCCGCGACCATGTCCGCAGGGCTCCGGTAGGAAGGAACTGTCGATCGGGAGATCTTCGGCAGGCTCAGCTGGTCTTACAGTTGGGGGGAGCCGCGAGTCTCTCAGCAGGCTCCGATGGTCTTAGGGTCGAGGGGAGCCACGAGTCTCTCAGCAGGCCCCGGGGTTCGTAGTGTTCTCGGGAGCCGCGACGACGTCAGCAGGGCTCAGATGGTTTCCAAAGATCAGGTAGCGTCTTTCTTTCCAGTTTCATCGAGCCGCGACCAGGTCCGTAGGGCTCTCTTAGTTCCAGGTCTTCTCTGCCCCAGTCCCCTCAGCACCCCCTGTTATACGCCTTATTCTCTTTGAAGTCCGGCGTCCACACAGAGAGGGGTCTTGGCTTCTGGGGGCGGTGTTGGGATTTCCTGCCGCTCGGCTCTATGATCCTTTCAAGTTGGCCCGGGAGGGACTCCAGACACCCAGCATGCGGGGAGCCAGCTCCCTGGGGGCCCGGAGGGCGATCGAAACCCTCTATGGAGAGGAGGTCAGAGGTGTGACAGAGACTACTCCTCCCTGTCTTGCTTGGGGTGGTTCCCTCTCCCTCGGCCGGGCATGGCGCGTTTAGGGTCTAGGTTTCGCTGGGGCCCCGGACCGGCCATCGGGACATCGGGACATGGTAGCCAGGGGTCTTCGGTGGCTACGGGGTGGGGAGGCCGGGCGGCTATAACCAGGGACCAGGGGTGGTGTATGGGTTGGTTTGGGGTGCTAATGGTCATGGAGGCCCACGCCACGAGGCCGGGCCCCACAAGATTCCAAACTAGCACATTCTAAGTATGGCGCAGACTAAGAACTTAGAGAAACTTTTGGCAACTCTTGGCAAAACTAAACTATAGCTAGCTATACTTTAGAAAACAGGACCTACTTCAAACCTTGTACTACACTCAGGTTAGGTACACTGGGGTAGAACAATTTAGAAGCATCAGATGAGTATTCACATTTTAGCCTATGTTATTTATGTATGTATTTTAATTAATATATGTCATAGCTACAAACCATGCTATTGCAGTATTATTTTATCTCACTGCGAACTCTGTACGTATTGTACTTTGCAGCCTGTCTTACGATTGTAGCAGTTCATATCTCTTGCATGAGAAATAAGACTGTTCAATGAACTCTTTTTATTGAAACGCCCGTCTCTCTATTTCTATGCAACTCTGTAGAAACGAAGCATGCACGATTGACTGAGTGAAACTGTTATCTATTGTTTCCACGGTTCTGAGATTGTTCCGACTCCAAGGGAAACAAAGTTGTCATGTTTATGCGGTTGTCAGAAACTAATCCCTTCTTGTTTATTCGAGAAGTTTCTAGTGACCTCTGAGTTAGCTGGCACACACAAGTAATTAAGTTTAATGTACTCGATAGAGACATACTGACCTCAGTCCTATGTCAAAACTATAGTGTATATTATTCCAATGCGCAGAGCCTATCAGGGATATAGGAACTACACTACACTTCCATGCACTTATAATAATATTTCCAGAAGCTTCTCCTACCTTATAGGAGAAGGGCACAGGATATAACAAGCATTGGCAAAGCCAATAAGGCTCGCCTCTGCCAGAGCTACTGGTTTAGTTTATTTTAGCTGTGTTGTACAGCACTGTGTTTGCACAGTTTGTTTAAAAGTTTTTAATGGAAATGGCTATGAAACAGCCCTGATTCTTTTGTTATTTGTTAAAGTGTGTGGGATAGTATGCACTATGAATTAAAATATGAAATCGAAGGTTTGACACAGGATCAGTTACTGCAGTCAAGGATTTAAACATGGCCAATATCAAATTCCTGACAGCTGCAGGCGTTAGTGGACCAGCAGCAAATGCACTCACCACCACAAGGAAGCGGCCTCTTCTTGTCTTCTCTCAAGGGTCATCTTTCTTCTTGGGAACAAAGGGCCTGCGAGTTACCATGCTGGAGGAGGAAAAGAAAACCCATGGTGGATGGACACTCAGGACTACAAGTTATTTTTCCTCTTATATATTCTTATTTCTTTAAATAAAAACTCACATCCCATATTACTGGTTGGTGTTGTGTCTAGGAACCTGTTACAGAAGAGAAGTAGTAAAATGATTAACAACCGTCTTAAATAGCTATTATGATATAGCGAACACTGCACTTTTTTATGGGGGTTAGGTGGTGCATCATATAGAGAGTGGTAGTTAATAAAGTGTGTCCTTGGAGCTAATTTTTTCGTACAGTAAAGTTGAAAATAAAACTTAAATTGTGGGTGAGGTGCAGTCGTAAATATTATTTAAAGCTCTCAAACTTAACAAATGAAAGGCAGCATTGTCCAAGGTGGAATAAAGGTCAATTTAAAGCTGAATGTACATGTTGCCCTCTTGGTTGTGTTTTGAACACAAAAAGATAAAATAGGTGAAGGGTAACATTTTTCTGTGTACCTTGCATGCATTCTGTGTCACAACTATTGTTTAAAGGTATCTAACATAAGAATTAAAGGCAGCATTGTTTGAAGTTGAAAAAAGGTAAATTTAAATCTGAATGGATATGTTGCCCTCTTGGTCGCTTCTTGGACACCCATAGGCTTAAATAAGTGAAGGGTTGCATTTTCCTGTGTACCTTGCACACATCCTGTATATTTGCCATCATAACTATTTTTAAAGCTTTCTAACAAAAGAACTGAAAGGCAGCATTGTTCGAGGGGAATAAAACTTAGGTTGTGGTTGAGGTGCAATTGCAAATATTGTTTAAAGGTGTCTAAAATAACAAATGAAATGCAGCATTGTCCGAGCCGGAATAAAGGTAAATTTGAAGCTGAATGGAAATGTTGCACTCATGGTCAGTTTGTGAACACCCATACATTAAAATAAGTGAAGGGGTAACATTTTCCTGCTACTTTGCACACATTCTGTGTTTTTGCAGTCACAACTATTGTTTAAAGTTGTCTAACAAAAGACAGCAATTTTCAAGGTAGAATTAAGGTAAATAAACAAGCGTCACATGCAAGGTCCATTTCGTTTGAAACATGTGCTTCCCATTCTGCTTTTACTTGCAATGCTAAGGGGAGGGGGACTGGCATCATCTTTTTTTACATGTCCACATTAACTAATCTGCACCACAATCACAAGAAGTTGTGGCAGTGCTGAGACTTGAATGGGGTTCCCCAGCCTGAAAGGCCACAGCTTGGCCCGTAATGAAATACATAGCAATGCAGGTCTCCTTATCTGCAGAACAGTGTCCTTTGAAGCTGGGGAACCCGTAAAAGTCCAGCATCAGCATTAGAAGCATATTTTCCTATCTCAAAGGAGTGCGACAGACTGAATGTATAACAGGCAAGCAGTTCCCCGAATATGACAACATGTGTACTTGAGGTAAGAATTACAAACACTTACGTACAAGGTCCCCTTGCAGACACACATTAAATACATAACTCTGACAAATGAAAATAAAAATAAGAAAACAGTAAGGATATGGCCAAGACGCAGTTGCACACAATGGTGAAAGCAAAATATTCAAGCAAACACAGATGGGAGGGTAGGAGGGAGAAGCCGACAGAGCCAGCTACAAAAAATGTACTCTGTAGCGTGGCTCAACATAACGAAGAAAATAGCTCCCAAAAGTGCGAGCAGTGGAAGGATACAAGTATAACAGTAAACAAAATGTCTCAAAGAGACAGCACATGCGCTGTCTAAGTGAGACCTAAAAATAGGACCCTCAGACCCACTCTTCAGTTCACTAGTGGCCCTGTGGAAGGATTTTCAGAGGACTGCTTGCTGTAGTGACCTGCTGTGTACTCTGACAAACTGCTTCTGTACCTGGAGGACTGCCATCCTTGCTGGAGCCTGCCTTGAACCCTCTGAAGCCAGCCCTGCTTTTTTGCCCTGCATCTGCATCTGCACCGAGGACTACAAGGAGTGACTTCAAGAGCTAGTTTCCTGGCCTCCTGTTCAGAGACACAGGAACATAACATGCTCCCACCATCTTGAACCCACACTTGGACCCAGCCTGAGTGAGTCCTGAAGCCCCAAAATATCGCAATCTACTCCTGGCCTCTTGGTTGTGGTGCTAAAGTTACCCAGATGGCTAATATCCAAAACGGAGGACTTGGACAAAATGTGGTTAATAAAGTGCTCTGAGAACCATAAAACTATGACCAACCTGCTCACCTAGCTGCCCGATGTGTATATTCGGTTAAATTGACTTTGTGGCTTCTCCCACTATGTTCTTTTCTGCAGCAGCAAATCTGTTTAAGCAGTCTTTCACTAAAGGTGTATCCGACCTCGTAGAACTGTTTTTGGCTACAGCCCTCTGCCTCATCCTGCTAGAGATTTTGACTTCCATTGAGGGGACTAAGTCAGAAGGTAAAACTCTTCACCACGGCATGGCCATACAATGCCAACGTTCCCTCCTCAGACACTCCTGAAGCTTTGCCCTGCTGAACTTCCACCTTCTAATACATTTTTCTTCAGAAATGTTTCTATGTCTGAAGGTAAGTGCTGACCGGGGTCAATTCACTTCTTCTATCTGAACTGCACTCCATCACAACTGGCCTTAACTTTTTACTTTAACGTGGGCTTGTGAGACCAGATTTCCACACATGGGGCTTTGATCTTTTAGGCGCTAGATTTCACTGAAAACCTTTTAGATTCATAACTCCGGTTCTGCTGATTGTATTTTTGCTGTTTTGGTATCAACTAATTTATTACAATATACTCTATTTTTCTAAAGTGGTTTGGGATTTTTCGTGTAATGTGTTTTCACTTTATTACGGTTTGTGTGCTGCTTAAATACTTTACATATTGCCCCTAAATTAAGCCTAACTGCTTTTTGTGCCAAGCTACCCAGGGTTAAGCACAGGTTAACTTAGAGACGTTGTTTGGTTTACCCTGCAAAGGATTGTGGCTGTTGCTTGACCATGGCTCACACCCCGGTCAACCAACAACCCAATATCTCACACTTATGTTTATAAAACAAGGTGGCAACCAGATGTTAGCTATTTTAAAATGTAGGCATGTGTTAGCTACATTTATCACCATAATTACTGAAGCTCTTCATCCTTTTTCAGCTATTTGGCATAGTTTACTCTTTGGCCTCCATAACTTTTTTCCACATAAGTTATCTAGGCCAAATTTGTGTCTATTTTCGAACATACTGGTGATTCTAAAGATACACAGGGTTTGCGGCTTCCCCTGGAGGGGACCGAGAAATAGCCAAAATATTGTCACATTCTGAGGTTTTTGAGAAAAATAGAGTGCCCCAAAAAAGTGTCTGATTAATGTTTTTTCCAAAAAAAAAGGTCTCAACAAAAGTTTGCTCTTCTAATGTCACCATTGTATCAGCATTCAGGAACATGCAGAGTTAAATCAAAAACCTATTTTGTTTACCACTGTTTTGGCATTTTTCAGAAAGGTAGCCCAATTTTCCCCTTTTACCTATTTCCAGTTTGTTGTGGAAATCTGTGTGAAACCCATGAGTGATACCGCAAAACTATAGATTTCTGAAAATTAGACAATATTTTAAAGGCATGGGGTGATTTGTGTAGATCCTTCATGTTTTTTCAAAGAAACTAAGTGCTGACATTCAAGAATAATGAAAATGAGTACGAAAAACCTGCCATTTATGATAAAGTTTTTACCTATAACGTTGTGTCACAATATTTGATTTACTAAACCAATATACCATTATGTTTCCTATACCCTTTTGTCTATGAGGTTATATAGAGTTTGCAGGTTGTCCAAGAACCCACGGTACTCAGAGCTATCAACTAAGCTGCATCGTAGAACAGTTTTTCCTTTTGTACCGTGTATAGAGCAATTCATGTGGTAATATATAACGAGTGAAAAATGAGTATAAAGGAACCTATGTGTTTCTGAAATGGACACAGGATACGGAGTTTAGAAGCAGTGGTTATTAGTACATCTCTGAATTTGTGGATACTAGCATGTGTAACTCTTCGATACGCAAGTCCTATGTTCCATCTGATTGGAAACACGCGATGGTGGTTCCTCTACTGAAAAAACCCTATGCAGATCCCTCGGTCTTGGCTAACTACCGTCCCATTTCACTCTTACCAGTATTTTCCAAAATTTTGGAAAAACATGTTAACTTTCATCTAACTACTCATATTGAAGAGTCTTGATACCTACACCCCTCTCAATCGGGTTTCAGGACACACCACTCTACTGAAACTACCCTTTTGGGAGTAACTGAAAAACTACGTTCTTGTTTAGATCAGGGTGAGACCATGGCGCTCATCCTATTAGATTTGAGCGCAGCTTTGGACACTGTGTCTCACCCTATTCTGTTGAAATCACTTCAGTCAGCAGGTGTGGAAGGTCCAGCCCTGCTATGGCTGACCTCCTTCCTTAGTGACCGTTCATTTCAGGTTTTCTCTTCTGGTTCCTCATCCACTTCCCGTACATCTGCATATGGAGTTCCACAGGGTTCTACCTTGAGTCCATTACTTTTTAATATCTATGTGCGTCCTCTTGCTACCATCGTCGAGGATGCTGGGCTCACTCTATACTCCTATGCAGATGACACTCAAATTATTTTTTCGCTATCCTCTTCTAAAGACACCTCGATATCTTCTTTAAGAAGCGGCTTATTTCAAGTCTCGGAATGGATGAACACCAACTGCCTGAAATTGAACGGGGACAAAACGGAGGTCATCATCCTGGGCAAAGATAAACATCTCTGGAACCTCTCTCATTGGCCTCAAGAAATGGGTTCATTTCCTCAGCCTGTAGCCCAAGCCCGTAATCTAGGGTTCATTATTGATAGCCAACTTTCCATGCGGCAACAAGCAATGAGCACCGTTGGCACTTGTTTTTCCATACTGAGATGGTTGCGGAAGATAATTTGGATGCTCCCTTCTTCTACACAAAGAACCGTAGTCCAATCCCTTATTACCTCCCGTTTGGACTACGGGAACATACTTTATTTAGGTTGTAATAAGGAACTCTTGAAAAGGCTTCAAATGGACCAAAATTCTGTGGCGCGCCTTCTCTGTCATGTTTCAAGGAAAACCTCCATTACTCCCTTTCTCCATAATCTTCATTGGCTCTGTATTAGCAGCCAAATCAAATTCACGGCCCTTTGTCATATTTTTAAAATAAAGCAAGGAGCAGCTCCAGTGTATTTACGTGAACTCATCTGCCCTTACATGCTGCATCGCGCCTTGCGATCCTCTACTCTAAGTAACCTGGCACTTCCTAGATTTAAATTGACAAGAATGGGCGGACGCTCCTTCTCGTACCTTGGACCTAAACTTTGGAATTATCTTCCTAACCATGTGAAACAGGAACCTTCCTATCTGAAGTTCCGTCGAGACATTAAGACCTGGCTCTTTATCCAGCAACTGGCTTAGTTACTTAGTCTAACCTTAGACTCATTTGCGCCGGGAAACCCTGAATAGGGTAGCTGTGCGCCTAACAAATTTAATAATAATAATAATAATAATAATGTGATACAGAGGATATTTTTCAAAATGTCTTCTTTCTTATACACTGGCTTACATTTGGAAGGCACAAATGAGGGGAAATCAAATTGGTAATACCAAATGTTTTACTATTCTGTGTTTCCACATGTCTCCCTATAAAAATGTAACCTCACTTGTGTGGGTAGGCCTGCTGCCCGTGAGAGGAAAGGGCCCAAATTGCAAAAGAGACATATCACATTTTCCACTGAAAACACCCTTTTTTGTTGATGTGGGTTGCTGTGGATTTTGGTCCCTAGCTTAGCAATTATTGAAGGAAACCTAGCAAACCTGCACATTTTTTAAACTAGATAATTAAGGTAATCGAGGCTGAGGTAGCTTGTGTTTTATGCACAGAAGCCTTTGCAAACCTCAAACTTTGACTAAAAACACACCTTTTCTTACTTTTCTGTGAGTGAATCTACGGGTAAGTAGTGTGCTTTACAAATTCCTTGATTGATTGATTGATTGAACTCCACAGGAAGCCACACATGTCCTACCATGCAGCATTCTCCCAAGTCTCCCAATAAAAATGGTATGTCACTTGTGTGGGCAGACCTAGGGCTAGTGACAGAAAATGGCCCAGAACGCAACATGGACACATCACATGTTTCCTCTAAAAACTAAACACCTAGGGAAATCCAGGCTGGAGTTACTTGTGTGGCTCTCACTAATTTTCCCAACCCAGAAGCTCTTGCAAACCTCAAACTTTGTCAGACATTTTGCTCACATTTCTGGGTGAAAAAGTTTCAGAATCTGTTGAGATGCACAAATATTGCTCCAGCCAAAGTTCCCACAGGTCTAACATTGGTACCCCAAGAAACCGCCACACAAAAGGACCTAAAGCATTGCATGGAGAGATCAGCGATAGATGTGGTATTGGGCTTCTCCACCACCCATTCAAATCTGCAAACCATAGACATTTTTTTAAAACTAGACAACCAGGGGAATCCAGAGTGGTGTGCCATGCAAGGATTCCACAAGGTTTTCTTAACCGCAATGCCCTGAAAACTTCAAACGTTCCCTAAAATCATGCATTTCTGCGATGGAAACTGCCTGAATCAGCAGGAATTCACAAACCTTGTGGAATCTATGCAAGGCACAGCTCCCTGGAATACCCCAGTTATCTAGTTGTAAAACATTTCTGTGGTTGCTAGGTTTGCATGGATGGCGCCACGGCACAGCCACAAATACTGCAGCTACCCCAATCACTTATCTATCAATGTAGCACTTTAGGGCTTTTGTGTTGTGGACTCTTGGACCACACACACAAGTGGAGTACCATTGTTATCTAGAGACATGTGGGAACTCTGGGTGGTAGGAAACTTGTGAATCCCCGCAGATTCCGGAACTTTCCAGTACTGATGTGTGAGTAGAATGTATGTTTTTAGCCCAAGTTAAAGGTTTGCAAGGGCTTCTGGGTAAGAAAAGCTTGAAGAGCCCTGTCTAGTTTTCAGAAATGTACAGGTTTGGTAGGTTTCCTTGGGCATCAGGACTGAGAAACCCCCAAATCCACATTGCAAAAAAAGGGTGATTTTCAGTGGAAAAACTAGATGCGTCCATGTCCAATTTAATGCCCTTTCCTGTCACAGGCGCTAGGCCTAATTTTGGTGAATGGCAATTGAGATATATATATATATATATATATACATACACACACGCGCACACACACATATATAGAAACATATATACAAACACGCACACATGTACACAGATATGTCTATATATATATGCAAATTCACTGAAAAAACCATAGGTTTCACACATGTTATAGTTAGCTGGACATTTTACTGATAAAAAACCAATGAAATTCCCCCGTTATAGTTACTGTAGGCAACTATAACTCACGCGACCGCAATCCTCTGCTGATGCTAATACTGTATTTAGACACTTATTTGCCCATGTCTTCTTCCATTAAATTTTAGCTATACATATATTACAAATATTTTTTTTTCATAAAGACACATATGTCATCAGCAGAAGATTACGGTCGCGTGAGTTATAGTTGCCTACAGTAACTATAACGGGGGAATTTCATTGGTTTTTTATCAGTAAAATGTCCAGCTAACTATAACATGTGTGAAACCTATGGTTTTTTCAGTGAATTTGCAAGGTTTTTTAAATGCTAATTCCTAACTATAACGTGTGTGAAACCTATGGTTTTTTCAGTGAATTTGTACGGTTTTTTAAATGCTAAGTTACTTTACGCCGTTCGTGGCGTGCGCGCCCACTTCACGCAGTTCGTTCCGTGCGCGCACGGTGCGCTTCGCGCACCGTGCGCGCACAGTGAGCACGCAATGCGCTTCGCGCACCGCGTGCCCACGTTACGCTACATGGGCCATGAACGCACGATGCGCTTCGCGAACCGTGCGCACATGGAGGACATATGATGAGCATCGTTGTGACAGGTAAAATATATGTTTGATTTAGCCTTTATAAGCCGTGCACAAAAGGTGCCCTGCGGGCGCCTTTTGCACACGGGGTGGGGAGAATGTGGATATTTTTTTTTTTTTTTAATATTTCTTATCGTACGCGTACGGTAAGCGTAATCGGCGAAATTTTCAAAAAAATTAAATTTGCCTTTTTTCACTTGGGGGATCGTTGGGGACTCCCTCAACATGGCTAGGTGCTTGGGAGCTGTCTAAACAGCCCCTTTACATGTTTTTGGACTTTGTTTTTCAACCCCCTGTCAGAGTCCGAGAGAGAAAATGGCGGACGCCGCTTCCTGGTTTTGACCGATTCGAATGTTTACTAAGATCTAAGGGCCAATCAGAATCGCGCTCGCGCACGTCACCGTACGCGTACGGTAAGCGCACCATAAGCGCACGGTAAGCGCACCGTAAGCTGCCACAGATATATATATTGATTTAAAGGCTATTTTCTCAGGATCTACTGAACAGATTTACACCAAACCTACAAAAGGCACTTCCTTGACCTGAGGACTACCTCTCTGCGAAATTTCAAGTAATTCTGTTCAGCCGTTCGGGCTGTAGCTGTGTCTAAAGGTCCTATGGAAAAATGCATGGGAAAAACGTGTTTTGGGACCCCCCTTTTATCTCAGCCCCCGCTTGACGAATCCCCCCGAGACTTTCAGGGTAGGAGCGGAGCGTAGCGCCCCACCTATTTTGAAAAATTTGCAAGGATTCGTCAACTGGCGCCAAAGTTATTCAAAATAGAATGTTGCGGATTTCCTATGGAAACGTGGTCCTAACTATAACTATCTACTGGCGACCGCCAGTAGATAATATATATATACATATATATATATATATATATATATATATATATATATATATATATATATATATATATATGATTGCTCCCGTTTTGCCCACAAATTGAGTCGCACTCGAACACATGCTTAAGGTGGCAAACCTTTATTTAAAGGGGTGCAAGCGGACCTCTCTCCGTAGCTTCAATCAGGCAGTCCCAATGCGATAAGCCTGACGCGTTTCAAGAGTTCATCTCCCTTCCTCAGAGGCAATCGCAATGACGAATGTGTGCTCCAGTCTCCTTTCACAATGCAAAATCACGCCCCCAAATGGGCCGGCCAGATGACCCCACAGCGGAGAGAGGTCCGCTTGCACCCCTTTAAATAAAGGTTTGCCACCTGAAGCATGTGTTCGAGTGAGACTCAATTTGTGGGCAAAACGGGAGCAATCATATATATATATATATATATATATATATATATATATATATATATATTGCTTCCAGTCCTGGTTTCTCTCGTGCAAAATAGGCACTGACTCCGTGGGATGCTATTCAAAGTAAATCTTTATTACAACAATGTGGCCCAGACGCGTTTCGGCGGACGAGTCCGCCTTGCTCACTGTGTCTGGCCTCACTCTGGTAAGTTAATTTAAGCATTTCAGTACTCGTGACACAAACCAAAAGGTTGCTTAGCAACCAAAATAACAGAAAAATAGTTCTTCTGACTCATATTACCTTGATGAGTAATACATTAGCCACCTTTACCATAATTAACTCAGTGTGGATTGTGTAATATTTTCAACATTCTATTTAAAAATACGTAGCGAGGGTATCAGTCCATTGTTATAAGCCCATATCTAACATTGGTAACAAAATTAATAATGATGTTACTTGCCACAAAGTGAAACGCATGTGCTGATATTGATTTTTGGGCATTATAGTCGCTGTGAACTGCAATGCAATATATAGACATAGTTCCCAAGTGGGCAGTGATATTTCTGGCATCGGATCATACCCCTTCTTGATTTTGTTGAATTGGTAATGGTGGAAACTCTGAACAGTTATTACTACATTAGGAAATCTAAGTAATTAAAGAATAAAGCAAGATAAAGATAATAGGTATGTGATGAACGAAACATAATGTGAAAAAACAAAAGGGGAAAGGAAGAGTGAGTCAGATCTCATGGGGTTGGTTTAAAAATCTAGAGTAGGCAGTCTTCTACATCAAAGTTTTAGCAGTGATAGATGATTAAAGGTTTACGTTCATAGCTTCGTCAGCATTCATACCATTCGGAATTTTACAATCCAACGGAATTATATATTTCGACTCTAGTCTCCTAAGTGCTAGTTGTCTATTGCCACCTCTGATGTTTACACTGTCAATAACAAAGTAAGTCAGATCCTCCGCTTTGCCGCCATGGACCGCATTAATATGGCGGGCCACTGGATATGTGGGGTGATTATTACTGATGGCCCTTAGATGTTGTAGTATCCTAATATGTACGGGATGACTGGTACTTCCCACATTTTGTTACAAGTACAACGTAACACATATATCGCGAAATCTGTTTTACAAGTGTAATTCTCCCTGATCTCAAGTGGAGTTTTTCTTAGAGGAGTGGAAACTGATCTGGTGTTAATTCCATGTTTACAGGCTTTGTACTTTGTACATTTGAAAAAGCCTTTTTGGGATTTGAGCCAACTGGCACCTTTGTCCTGCGCAGGAGCATTGGACACAAGTTCTTGTTTCATCGATTTGGCTCTCCTGAAGGTTAACTGGGGAAGCTTAGTGCAAGATGGGCCTATGGTGGGATCACAGCGCACTATTGGCCAATGTCTATACAGAATTTTCCGTAGATTGTAATGGTATGTGTTATATCCTGTAATTAATCTTGGTGTCTGTTTTACAGACTCCCTTGGGATTATCCTGTTTTCCTTGTTTCTAAATATAAGATCTTCCCTAGTGATAGCTATACACTTCTGCTTTGCTGTTTCTATGGTTTTCGACTTATAGCCTCTGTTGCTAAGTCTCTTAAACAAGTTATCTGTGGAGTCTTTCAAACTCTCTGCAGTACTGCAATTCCGCTTCATACGCAAACACTCAGCATAGGGGATACTTTCAATAAGTTTAACAGGATGAAAACTTTGGGCATGCAAAATAGCATTCCCTGATATTGATTTGATTTCCTAAATGTGCGTGAATGTACTTTGTTGTTGATGGTGTACAATTCTAAGTCAAGATATACAATGGATTTCTTATTTGTGGTACATGTGAATTTGAGATTTAGATCATTTCTGTTGATTTCATCAACAAAATCATTGACACTTTGTTCAGTGCCCTTCCACAAAATGAAAATATCATCTATGTAGCGTTGATACAAAACTACATTTTCAGTCATCTGGGTGTTGTATGTCCTCATGAGTAGTTGCTCCTCCCACCAGCCCATATGCAAATTCGCATAGCTGGGGGCGAAGCAAGTACCCATGGCTGTGCCCTGTGTCTGTTTGTAAAGCAATCTATCAAACATAAAGATATTATTCTCCAGGCACCATTCCATCATATGTAATAACATAAGTGCATGTTGATAAAAGCTTATATCCCTTGTGCTCAGATAGTATTTTGCTGCATTCAGGCCATCATGATGCCTGATGCTCGTGTACAAACTTTTCACATCCAACGTGACAAATACATAGTTTTCATGCCAGTTACAATCAAAGATTTTAGTTAGGAAATCCCCAGTGTCTTTAGTGTATGCTGGCAAAGCCTGTACGAATGGTTGAAGAAAAAAGTCAATAAATTTACTCGTATTTTCAAATAGGCTCCCAATGGCGGATATGATTGGCCTGCCCGGAGGACACTCTGCATTTTTATGGATTTTCGGGAGTAAATAAAGTTGTGGTATCACAGGGTAGTCATTTTTCATAAAATCCAATTCATTCCTTGTTATCAACCCGTTCCTTCTCCATTCGTACAAACATCCATGGTATTTCTCTTTAATGCTGATGATATTGGTGGCACTAATCCGTGTGTAACAATCCTTATCTGATAGTTGTGTCATTGCCTCTTTGTTGTACATTTCAAGAGGTCAGAGTACAACATTACCCCCTTTAACTGACCATCGTACAACAATTTCGGGGTGTTCTTTTATTCTTTGCATGACTCTGGAATATTTTGTTAGTTCATTATGCCTGGTTTTGTTAAAAATATTGCTGCTTTCAATTGCCAATTGCTTAAGGTCCTTAATCTGCAAAAATGTCAATGTTGTCCCTAGGCATTAGTGGGTTGAAAACAGATTTTGTTCTGAACGGTGTGACCACAGCTGCATATATGTTTAGATCTGATCTAATTGCTGCTTGACCGCTAGTTATTACATCGGTTATATCATCATTTTCAAGCTCTGTCATGTCTCTTAGAAAGGTCATATCAGCTACATTTAAAGTATCCGGTTCTGGGGACACGGTGCCACCATGATCCCTGGCATCAATCCTTTCTTTGGTGTTAAAGAAATGTTTGCGTAATTTTAATTTACGAATGAAATAATACAGGTCTATTCTGGTCTGTGTATAATCAAAGTTTATTTCCTTGCAGTATGATAGCCCTAGAGCAAGGATTTGTTCTTCCTCTTGTGTCAAGGCCATAGTCGTTAGATTCACTACTGTGTTCTCTGTTCCTGTTGTATTATTTATCTCCTTCTGTTCCGTTTGTATGTTGATTTTTGTGTTTTGTTTGCCCCATCGACGGTTTTTCCTCCTTCTGTTCCTTGGCTTTGAGCTTGGTTTGATGCATGCTCCTGTCGTGGAGGTCTTGGGCGCAGACTCATCAAACGCTCCTCTCGTAAAAAACCGAGTTCTTGAATCGGTGTTGGTGCATTACGTGACTGATCCCTCCTGCCACTTGCTTCAGGATCAGATTCTATTTCCGAACTTAGTTCAGATTCGCTGGGTTCACGGTGTCCTGAGGGGCCGCCACTTGTCATTGATAGCTGTTGACGACGGATATTTACGAATTTTCTTGAAAAAGTGTAAATTCTGCCGTGCAGGTAATCGTTCCTGTCACGTTGAAATTTGCTGGCTTTTCTTTCTTTGATTATTTGCTCATATTTTAATACACGATTTTTAATGTCTGTTAGACCCATCTTTACTTCATCTTGATTAGATATTTTTTCAAGCTCGCTATATAACTCATTTATTCTAACCAATATTTTGTCTCTGTCTGTTGTTGCGAACTTAATCAATATCTGCAGCATATTTCGTGACGATTGGACGCTGTTATCAGCCCATTCCTGAAGCATGGCAGGGTCCGGATTCTCATAGGTTGGGGCCACGAGAATCCTTAAACCCCTCGGAATGCGATTCACCTCCAGATATCTTTTCAGTGATGTGCACTCCCACCATTTAGCCACCTCATGCCTTCTCGGTTTTTCCAGTTCACCAAGTAGTTGTTTTAAATTACTGCCTGCCACCGACAGTTGTACATTGCCGCTTGTTGCTGGCGTTCTATCGTAATCGTCTTTGTCACTAAAGATGTCGAGTGCTGCCTCCTCACGGTCTTTAACCCAATCCTCGGCCATTTTCAATGGAATAATTGTTGTCCTTGACACCCACTGCCCGTAGATTAAAAAACCTACAGGACTACCTCTCCCATCAGCCACCTGGAGGGATTAACAAACCACAGATAGATCGTACAGTGAGCTTACCTGGATCCCGGCTTGCCCTCCGGCATTCACGAGAATCAGGATGCTCACGTCCATGTAATCCAGTCTGCGCTTGACGTCCCAAGATGTGTATATATATATATATATATATATATATGACATGCCGCGCCGTTACTAACTTCTGAATAAATCTCTGTGAAGCACGTCTGGTGTCCGTGTGCTTTTCCTCCTCGCCCGCTGGGAAGTGGAAGGATGCGCTTGGTATTTATATATATATATATATATATATATATATATATATATATATATTGACAAAGGCGGCAAGCCGAAACGCGTCTAGTGTGTGTGTTAACCTTTCAAATAAAAATCTGAAAGGTACGTTCTTACGAGTGCTGGTATTTTTGCCGTGAGCTGGGGATTTGTAATCCGCACGGTTTCTGTCACCGTGCATGAGAGCACCCGATCGCGAGTGCAGGGACCAAGACGGAGTGAGAGCATGATATATATATATATATCCAAATGAAAGTTGCTCGAACAGTGAAGCGCCTCACACGATGTCTTGTTTCAACCTTTATTTGATCGGAAGGCAGCAGGAAATCACAGCGCACTACTCCCTGCACAGTCTTTTCAAAGCCTCATGCGAAACGCGTTTCCAGAGCAGTTCTCCCTTCATCAATGGCAGGCTAATGGAGAAAAGAAACAGCTGCTGTTACATTTCGTGCAGTTTTTGAAGTTCGTAATCCCGTCCCATTGGATATACGAAACGGCATCCACTAAGGAACTACAATGACCAGGATTCATAGCGAACACACGCCCAGTAGGGCGGGACTGAGACCTTTAAATATCACCTGCTGACAATTTTGCAAGTTTCCTCATTCCCCCAGAAGCGCCAAGCCAGTGAACAAGGAATAGACTTCTGAAACGCGTTTGGCAATACGGCACAAGATTATGCTGTGAGGACTTGTTCCAAACCGCTGCTGCCTCCCAAATAAATAAGGTGGAAACACAGCGTTGCGTGAGGTGTCTTCAATCGCGAGCGATTTCATATGGAATATATATATATTCGCAATTTGCGAGTCGCAATTAAGGAATGTCAAGGAATCGCAAACTATTTCCGAATTTTTTATTACATCCCGTTTTGCAATTCTCAAATAGCAATTCTCTAAAAATCGCTATTTGAGAATCACAATACAGTATTTGAAACATATGCCCCCTGGTGCTTTAAATGGGGGAAAATAAGTGCTGGTACTCATCAAATCGAGTAAGGGATGTGTCTAGTGGGCGGGGCTAAGGTTGTTGCTAGTGGGCGGGGCTATGGGCAGTTTATGATACAAAGATAATTCTATCATCTGTCTGGTATCCGTTTTGCACTTGCATTGCTCTTGTTATTAGTCTCAAATTTACTGTTTGTGCAGATTCCCTCTGTACATGTGCCACAACACATAAATGGCGATTAATAGTCACATTGCTTTTATTACCCACCGGAAAATATCTTCAGCCACGGCATTTATAGTGATCTTAACCAATGCTGTGTGGCCTTTGACTACAGATGTATGGACTTGGCCTAACACTGTTATTTTAAGCCATCTTTTTCTGATTTTGAGTCTTGGCTGTGATTTACACCAACACTGAGTGATACTTGACCAATTATGTACTCTCTTGTGCCAGTGATGTGGGGTCTTGGCTCAGCCTTCTTTGATCTTGACTCAACCATTTCAGATATTTTCTTGGTGCTTTGTTCCCCATAGAACACATAGACTATGAAAAAATCAGCATGCACTTACAAAGAGTAGTACTTACTTCCTAATGGTATGCATGTCTAAACTTGTGAGGGGGGAGTTTCAGCTTAAATTTATATTTCACCTTTCTCACTCTTTTTCCTTAATTCTCATGAAAGCAACCTGAAAAAGAAAAAAATATTGGAATGTATATCTCAAACTAACTTTTAGGTATTCTCAATATGTTGCTGTGTATATAATGTAATGTATGATATAAGGGGTCATCGTCCTACCACCTATTTTTACTGCCATGGAGGCAGTTTCAAGGGGAGCACTGGCACAGGAGCTTCAACATGTACACTCATACATTACTGCTGTACAATTTCTTTTTTAATCAGGTAACATAAATCCTTAGCTTTGCAGTCCTGCGCACAGCACAGTACCTCTTTCAGCACCATAGTTTCTGAATGATTCTCATTGTAAGGACTCATCCTTAGTTTATGTTATATACAGTGTGCATACTCATATTCTAATTATATGGTTGATCCACATCAGACCATGTCAAAGAATCTTTAGAAACATTTGATAGATTAAACCTGTGCACTCTGGCCATCACTTTATGTTATGTTATTAGGTCTGTGCTATGTGATACTAGGTCAAGATCGTGTGATACTGCCACAATGCTGAGTGATCTTGGCCTGCCACTGTGTCTTTAGATGGACTGAGCCAAAGCTATATATTGAGATGGGTACTTCTAATGCATGAACATTTGTTCACATGTATTAACTGAAAGTATATCCCTAGTTCTCTTCTATGGCTGCTGATTTTCAGAGCACCCAGCAGTGGTGGAGCAAACTTTCTCAGAGACCCAGACTGAATGTAGCTGCACACGGTGAATATGGTGTGATAGGGTACCTTTCTTTACAAGGCTACATGGGTGAGGCTTCTATCTTTACATATGCTAATAAAGAATGGTGTGAAGACCTGCCAGGAAGAGCCCGCAAACCAGAAGGGAAGAAGCCCCCTAGCTATGAATGATGCCAAGCCAGCAACAGCGGCTTGACAGTGCGGGGCTTGCAGTTAAATTTTGAACACATGGACAATCCTGATAACAATGCAACTGAGCCGCTGCTGAATGGTGCAGCAGCAGCTCAACACATGACAGAGTGGAAGTCGGAATGTTGAACAGATAGGCCGCACTCTGATAGCCTTGTCCCCACTAGCGCTAATGAGCCTACCTCTTATGAGTACAGGTACTCTCCTTGGCAGTGGAGAAGTGCTGCTACCAAGAGGGAAAACAATAAGAAGTGCTGGTACTCCATACCTATGAGTACCTGCCTATTTAAAGTACTGTGTATGTGTATGTATTATCTGAAAAAATAAGGTTACAGGGGCGTTATAGTTAGCCTCAGATTTTGCACACACAAAACCATAGAAATTCATAAGTTATAGTTACCTGACCTAACTATAACTTATGCCCCCACAATCCACTGCTTATGACCTCACATATTACATCACTCATGACATGGTCAGTAACATCACTGACGACATTTCAAATTATATTGCTTATGACATCACCCAGTGAGTGCGAGTGTTTCGTAAAATAATTCACACTGAAAAGCCAGCGTTTGAAAGTACCTGAGCCATACAGAGACTACAATGTTCAAGGTTCCCTCGTAAAATCCAGCGTAAAAACCATGCAGTGATATTTGTGTTTTTTCAATGTGTGATGCATCATTGTCAAGCATCGTGCAGAGCCTGAAATATGTCAAAATTCCTGCACATCGGTAACCCAGGCCTAGGAAATGACGCAATTGGTTGTGGTACATGAAGACAAGCCAAACAAAACAGTTTGGCAAGCTCATCTATGCCATGGGGGTTCTTATTTTGCAGCTGGGAGTTATGAGGAGAACCCCCACCAAATAGGCAGTTCAGAAGGGAACGTGTTTTTAGGCAGCGGACTTCCCTCATAAACCTCAGGGGAGATGAGGTCATCACATACTACCAACTCACTAGGGAGTCCATAATATAACTGCTGAACCAGCTAGCTCCAAGGTTCCAGCCACCAACTGCCAGACCCACCACCATCCCTCCACAGGTCAAGCTGATGGCTGTCCTCCACATGCTGGCGTCTAGTTCATTCCAGATGCCAACAGCCAGAGTGGCAGGAATATCACAGCCATCTTTTTCGGCCTACCTACCCTATTCCTGGATGCCATCTTCCGCCTAATACCTGAGTACCTCCTCTTCCCCAAGACACAACAACAGCAGCTGGACACCAAGAAAGGTTTCTATGCCATTACTAGATGCCCACATGTGCTAGGTGCCATGGATTGCACATATGTGCAACTGGTTCCCCCTACAGCAACATCACACCTGTACAGGAAGCAGAAGCACAACATTCAAGCCATCATGGGCCATCGGAGGATGTTCCCCAATGGGCTGGCAAAATACCTATGGAGTGTGCATGATGCCTACATCTTCAGGCACAGTATCATCAATGAGCATTTCCAGAATGGGCGATATGGGAATGACTTACTTGTTGGTAAGCAAATCTGAAGTACATAACAGAATGACTAGCAATAACATATGTACGACAAAATATCCACCTCTGTATCTTTTGACAGAAATAGGGCCATATGTATGAGGGGTTTGCACCATGCATCATGGGACACATGTAATGCAAACGGGTAAGTCACACATGTTAAGACACTCAAAGCCCCTTTGTGTGCCTTTGAATGGTGTTAAGGTACAGAGCAATGCAACGCTAGGCAAAATACAGGGCCCGATTCACAGAACTAACTTAAGACAAAATCCTAAACTTACTACCATTTTGGTATTCACAGAAGGCACTTACTCATTTTGGTATTCACAGAAGACACTTACTCACTTCGGTATTCACAGAAGTTAGGAGTCCCAACTTTAGGACTCCTAAATGCCTTCTGGGAATACCGCAAGTCTTAAAATTAGGATTTTTCTCAGTTTAGGAGTCCTAAAGTTAGGACTTCTAACTTTACTACTACTAAACTGAGAAAAATTGTAATTTTAAGGCTTTCGGTATTCACAGAAGGCATTTAGGAGTCCTAAAGTTAGGAGTCCTAACTTTACTACTACTAAATTTAGATAAATCCTAATTTTAAGACTTTCGGTGTTCACAGAAGGCATTTAGGAGTCCTAAAGTTAGGAGTCCTAACTATACTACCACTAAACTGAGAAAAATCCTAATTTTAAGACTTTCGGTATTCACAGAAGGCATTTAGGAGTCCTAAAGTTAGGACTCCTAACTTCTGTGAATACCGAAATGAGTAAGTGCCTTCTGTGAATACCAAAATGAGTAAGTGCCTTCTGTGAATACCAAAATGGTAGTAAGTTTAGGATTTTGTCTTAAGTTAGTTCTGTGAATCGGGCCCATCGTGTTCCAGCACTACGTGCTAGGGAGGTGTGCCATGGGCATTGTGGGGGTGTCTCCATGCAGCTTCCAGGGTTCCAGAGGCATGTGATATATCCCACACCAGGTAAAATTAGAAATCTAACAAATCAACTGATCTCATCCACTAATTTACCCGTACAGTAACTGATCAATACAGCACTATCATATGCACTCACATGCCTATACAGACAACGCTGTCTTCAAGTCACTGTTTAGGCTGCCACACTGGATGACAAAGGAGGCCAACTAAACAGGTCAACTCATTAAAGCCAAAATCTGCCTCATTACAATTTGCCTTTCAAGCCATATTCAAGAGTATAAAACAGCCTACTCTCGCACCATTGCTGAAGATCGTAAATGCTAAACCTATCCAGACACTGGCATATGGCATAGAAGCATTTTCAGGAAAACTGGGTGCTTTATTGTACAGTGCTTGAAGCTTTGTCTTCAAGTCACTGTTTAAGCTTCCACACAATACCTCACCAGCCCTGATCAGGCTGGAACTCGAGAATGTGTACAGAAAGCTAGCCTCTTTAAGTATATGCACTCAGCACTACATGCTAAAAAAGGTTTTCTGAAGCATTTAATCTGGTTAGAAATTGTATCTGCAAACAACTTGGCCTCCCAACATGTTTAGTTGAATGTCTTCCTGAAGCCTTGGAGTTAAAAGTCGCAGCAGTTCTATGGAATCTAAATCTGCCTTACCAGCAGTTCAAAGCAGCTCTAAACAAAGAGGTTCATATAGGGTTCTTTGTAACTGACGTCAAACCTTCACGAGAAGTAAGCATGATGATTTTGTCATTAAGAGCTATGCTCAAAAAAGGGACAAAAAATGTATTACTAAATTATTTTCAGAGTATTATAAATTTACCTTTTGTGAACTGTGTATGGGCTGCTTCTATCAGTAGACCTTTTGCCTGCCTAGGTGTCAATCCACCATCAACATGTGCCATGTGTGTGGCTTGTTCCAGGAGACACTACCAAACTTCCTCTGCATATGCCCCATTCTAATTGATAAATGCAGAAGGTTCCTTCGCCATCTCCTGATTAATCAAGGGGCAAGGACAATATAGGCACCTTGTTTCAGTGAGGAACGGAGCAGCTCCCTGCATAGAGTTTGTCTCGGGTGCAAACTTCAATGAGGTACACAGAAGCCAGCAAGAAAGTCACTAATGTACCCTTGTGTTGACTTCAGAGCTTGTAAAATAACGCCTTGGATTTGTGTATTATTTTAAACACTTGCCAATGATCACAGGAAATGCGTCCTCCACTGTTTAATTCAAATCTTTACTTTGAGCCACACAGATCCAGCATTGAAATGTTGCTTCCTTCCCCTACGAGGAGCGTCATTGCATTTCTAATAGTAACACAATATTTGTGGCACCTGGAAGCAACAGCAGCAGGTTATCTAAAAAAACTACTTTTAACTAATATTAGGAAACTATGAATAACATCTGAGGGCTCGTAAAATCAGACAGAGATTGCTTTTCATAATGCTGCGCCTTTCTTCTCTATGGGTTTGGTTACTTGGATTGAAATTTCAGTGCAGAACCCATTGCACATTCCTTGCAGGCACGCTCTCCTACTGTTTGCCTCCAACCTGCAGCAGAAAACTCAATCCTGCAGAGGGCACATTGTGTGTGTGAGAGAGAGAGTGTTGTGTGTGTGTGTGTGTGTGTGTGTGCGAGAGAGAGAGTGTGTGTGAGAAAGAGGGGGAGTGTGTGTGAGAGAGAATGTGTGTTGTGTATTTTGTTGTGTGTCTGAAAGTGTGTCTGTGTGTGTGTGAGAATGTGCCCTTTTTCTGCATGGTTGCTCCCACGTTTTGCTGAATTGTTGATGTGCTTTGACTGAGTGTGCCCTGGGCTCCTGCTAATCAGGTACCCAGGGCCTATGTTCTTCCCCTAAAACTGCATTGAAGCTAAACCCAATTAGCATCTCTGGCCACAGGTCAGCCCCTGGTAAATGGTACCATAGGTACCCAGGGCACTGTGACCAAAGAAGGCCTCTAAGGGCTGCAGCACTTATTGTGCCACCCTTATATGTCCTGTACCCTTTCACATACACACTGCGTTTGCAGGCTGCGTGTTTTGGTACAGAACAAAGTGAAAAGTCGACATGGCACACATCTCTGTGTGCCATGCCTACAACCTACTGCCCCGGCATAGATCAGTCACCCCTCTAGCTGGGTGCACTATACCAGTGGTAAAGGTACAGGTGTATGAACCCAGTACTCCTACAGAGTCTAAGTCCATTCTTAGACATTGTAAGTGCAGTGTTGCCATTAAGAGTATATGGTGCTGGGAGTTTGTCATTACGAAATCCACAGCACCATAATGGCTACACTGAAAACTGAGAAGTTTGGTATCAAACTTCTCAGCACATTAAACCCACACTGATGCCAGTGTGGGATTTAATGAAAAATGCACACAGAGGGCATCTTAGAGATGCCCCCTGAAAACTATCCCACCTCTTGTGTCCAGGCTGAGTGGCTGCTTTCAGCTGCCACCACCAGACATGTTTCTGGACCCCTGGGTCGAGAGCCTGCTGCTCTCTGGGGCCTGAAACAATGCACATCCTGGGACGAGGTGCCAAGCCTCCTCCCCCAGGATGGGCAGGGTTCACAAAGGGGACGCTTCAAAGGCTTGCCGGCTTGTGAGCTTCCCAGGCCACTTGCTGCTCTCAGCAACTGGTCCCCACTGGTTCTGACCCCCACTTTGGGTGGGAGAACCGGCAGGAAAAATAGGTGAGGAAGAGAGGTGTGCCCACCTCTGCCAACTCCACCCCTCAGGTAGGGGAGGTGAGGTGAAGCACAACACTCAGTCCACTCCATCTTAAAGAGGGGGGGACTCAGCCAACCAGGGACAGGTTCATGCCCCCCTCCCACTGGAGGGTGGCATAATAGGGGTGTACCCTAGTATTTAGGGGCACCCCTGAACCTTGCTTCTTCAGACAAGAACCTACAACAAGAAGAAGGAAAAGAAGGACTGAAGAGACGTGCAGCAGCTAACAAGAGGAAGACGCCCACTGACTTGGCCCCAGCCCTACCGGCCTGTCTTGTCCTCGAACCTGCTCCCGGCCAGTGGCAAGCCAGGTGGCCCCTCGTCCTGCAGCCAGCATCCTCAAAAACCCTGGAGGGCCTGCCTGCCTTACACTACAAAGACTTTGTATCCCGTGAACACCGGATTTGTTAATTAGCAAGCTCTGGCTGTGGCCGTCCATGGCGGACTCACCCCACTTTGCACCCGCTGTGCATGGCCCGAGCTCGAGTGGGCAAACACCACAAGGAGGTCACCCCGGTAATCCTGACCCGAGATCCAGCGTCCGCTGACCTGCCTTAAGCCTCCAGCCGACGCCTGCAGCCTAAATCCAGAAGGCCCTCCTAACCGTGACCAGGAGCTGGTAAGAATATCCGACCACAACAGGCACCCCTTCACCCGACACCCCACGGCCTTGTGTGAACCAACGGTGCCTAACCAATCCCTAACTTCCCAACTTACCTCTCAAAGTGGTGGTCGCAACCAGAAGAACTTTGTCTCCGAGCCTGCAGTGCCTTTGCAAACCGGAGGTTCCCCTTTGAAACCAATAGGGCACCCAACGTCGAAACAGCACACTGCACCCGGCCGCCCCAGTACCACTGAGGGTGCACCTTTGGTGCTATTATGTTTTCCCATTTTCCCAGAGCTAAAGTCCAGGAGCTCTGCTCCCATAACACAGTGGTCTGCTTGCCAGCAGCCACCAACAGGAGGCCTCCTATCCCCTATTAGATAACATTGGGCCTTAGCACTCTGCACCCGGCTGCCCTAGTGCCGCTGGGGGTGTAACGAGAATTCATCATTGACCCTGGGGGAACCCTTGTTCCCCAGAAGCTCAACTCCAAAGACCGATTACTTACCTGGTAAGTAACTTCATTTCTATCCATAGGAATCCATTCTGAAGTTGATTTGTATGGAAACCAGAAAAATAACCATTGTGTAAAATTGATTTTACTCAACTTTTCTCTAGGAAATGTTCCAGCGTGATATCTAGGCATATCACACTGAGTAGAAAAAGTAATCTCAAAAGTAATGTAAAAGTAACTTACCTGTAATTTTCATTTTAAAGTTGATACAAAGTATAAGTACAGCATTTCACAGTATTGCATTACCAGTAATTCAAACTGAAACCATTTCAAAAGTACATTTCCAATTGCATTTCAAACTGTATATTTCCTGAAAAGTATTTATCAACTTACCTGTGCCAGGCTTGCTTGGTTCTCGAAAATAAAATAACTCAAAGAATATTTTTTTATACAAAACCAATTGGTCTGAAGTTCAGTCTTTAAGTATGTGAAATCATTTGCTGATTGAGTGGGTACAAAAAATGCTTAACACTGTCCTCTGATACTGCCTTACTGCTCGACCACACTACCACAAATAGAGAGTATGTTCCATCTAACTTTGCCTCTGCCTACCTTTGGGGTTCCACTGGACTCTGTGCACACTATACCTCACTTTGGTATAGTATATACAGAGCCAGCTTCCTACAGTGTGTGAGAGAGTGTGTGTGCGTTGTGTGCAGGTGCGCAATGCCCATAGGGCTCAAAGGGCTTCAGCCCCTCCTGTTGTGTGTGTCAGGCCGGGCTGAGACAGCTTGCTGGTGAAGGAAGTGACCCGCTTGGGGCCACCGAGTCACCTCAGACCACCTCTCAGCCTTCCAGAACAAATGAAGGGTCAGAGGAACAGTGGAGAATATACCAACAATTGTTCTATTCAGATTCACTCAGAGTGGAGCCCCATCTGCATAGTCTCAAAGAGTGATACTGAGGGAACTAAAGATCAGCAAGCAAAACAATACATTATGTACATTTCATACCCGGGTGAAGTCACGCCCACAGTTGAATTTTCCAGGCATATGCAGCTGCACAGTGAAATACAAAAAAAGGTTTCAGTTCTTGTATCATACACAACCTAGTACAATCAAAGGTCGTTTCACCGTGTACCAAACACCAGACAAGTGGGAGAGGGCCTCTATCTAGTGGGAAAGCTATGCATTAGCACTAAAAGGTTCATTATTGCAGAAACTAAACTCAACAGAAGCTTTTCCCAGAAACAGTAAAGGATTACTTTCGATCATCATTCACAATGGCGTCTAAACAGAAAATGGTGCCACTAATGGTAACTTGTATAGGGCACTGCGTAAGCATTCACTGGTCTATTCTAACACCGGGCACACACACAGACAGGTCTTGAGCTGCTGTGGGCTGGCTGTGCAGCCGAACCTGAGTACTTCACAGGTGTTTAAAAGAACATATACTTGTTAACATGGCTTTGTTGTGTTTTTCACCCCTTCTTAGAGCCCCTGCATCTCAACTCTGCCTACTGCTGGAAGAATTAGTCCCCCCACCAAAAAATGTATTAGTCTCCCCCCGGAAACTTGGCTCTAGTTGCGCCTCTGATTGTGTGTTATATGATATTCATATAATATTATAACGTAACATGCCAGAACATAATGTAAAATAACATAATTATTGCAGGGAACACAGCGCTTTGCAGGACATATGGGAATTATGTCACATAATACAAAGTAGCCTCCGATACAAACTGGCTGTGTTGGTGGATGACGTGAACCCTTGAATAATTAACCCACGGAGTGCCTGCCACACTATGCATGGTTGCAAAGAGGGGTCCCATGGGTACCCCCACTGGCCCCAACCGGAGGACTCTGGGTGAAGGGGGGCCTGCTACGGGCCCCCAAACTCAGTTTCCGACAGCATTTTCGTGTCAGACAAACCGATTAGGAAAGGCTGTCTGAATCCTACTTCATAATACGTCAGTCGTAAACCGTTCTATAGAGCTGTATGATTTGGTTCCAACTGACTCAGAGTCTCCGAATGCTGGTCGGAACCGAGTCGGGCAGACCGGACGGTTACCTTCCATCGTAATCGGTCGGTGGGAAATGTTTCCGATTTGGTCGGAAACATGGCTTTCGACTCAGGCTAAGAAAATCTGAATGCTGGTCGGAGCCTTTCTGACCGACATCGTAATGAGGCCCTTAGTTTGCTAGCCACTCCCTCAAGGGCTGGACACACATGCACCCCACACCCATCCACCACAAGATCACAAGTGACGTGACTCTGCCAATAAAAGGGCCCGGGAGCACATGCTAGTGGCCAGTTAACTACCATACTCCCTGTGTCTGCGTGCATTATTTAAGCAGCATGTGGGCCTAGGGCCAACATCACTACAGTGGCGAAGAGGTGGTCTAACCCTCGATAGAAGTCCCATGGGTGAGAAAGCACTGTGCGTACCACGGAGAGCAGTCTCCACCTGAGAAGAAGAAGTAGGCGAACACAAGTTTCTGTGCAGCACTACAGCACTACAGCCCTGACGCGTGGTGAAGTACTATGCTGTTAAGAGGGGGTGCAGGCTCGCAAGGTGAGGAGGTGAACCGCCACACATTAAGGAGACGCTCAACTAAGCAAGAGCTGGTAAAGCCGCCAGAGTCCACGTCCCTGAAAGAGGAACGGGAAGCAGCACTCAGTAGAACCGGGAGCAGTGCACCCTCGAGTCCAGCAGGGAGTCCAAAAACACTAGAGAGTGGGGCAGCCAGCAGTTCTACAGCAAGTAGAGAACCCCAGGTTTCCTCCGGCAGCAATAGTACCACAGTGACAGTGCCCTGTCCCTCAGTATGGAAGAGAGGATAGGGGGGCTGCACAGAGAGTGTGGCACTAGCACCACACCACGAACGGCAAGGCTTAAGTTGCGAGCTGCTGCCTACAAGAGAAAAGGAATTGCTTTTCATTGGCATCGAAAGTAGAGATCAGCCAAGAGTGCTCCTCGCGCCCCTGATGGCTACTTAGTGTTTGGAGGGGATAGACTGTAAACCCCTCGAGGAAAGTGCCCTAAGAAGCCCACAGCTGCCTTAAGCACCACAAGAATACTTGAATTACAGCCAACAGAAAGCCGCCTGCCTATGGGCAAGGTGGCAGAGGACAAATAGGGAGAAGACCTAAATTGCCCGATAAGGAAAGAAGTGAGAAGAGCAGGGGCACCCTCACAGACACAATGCAAGTTACATTAGGTGCCTCGTTGTCCGCCAGGTACCCACAAAAAAACCGCTGCACATGCCCAGTGCTCCCCATTTAAAAGAGGGGAGTAAAGGTCTAGTGTGGCCTTAATGCAAAAGGGAGAGCCTCTACATCTCCACTGCACCAGCTCCGCCCTGCAGTGGGCCAGAGACAATCAAGGGAGTTCCCCAACACTTCCGTAAGACGAGTCGTACATCGGCTCCATTACGGGAAGGAAGAGAGCCGCATGTCTTTGAGTGGCAAGCTGCCACTGCCACAACAAGAAGAGAAAGTGGCATGACGCCACTTCAAGAAGGAAAAAAGAGTGACAACTCTGTCACCCAGAAGAACTGGACAAACACAGGTGCGCTGGAAAGACCAACAAGGAGAGAGGAACAAGGACTCGTACCACAAGTCAGCCACCAAGGCAGAGCCACGTCCCTGGAAACAGTTCGATGGGAGAACCAAACCTAAGCCACAGCAAGCGCAAACAGCGTCTCTCCCCAATGCTTTCCAGTGCGACCGTCAATTCCCGAGCAAAGGCAGTCTAAGTCAGACGGCATCCCTGCTCGTGCCTTCAGATGCCATGGGTGACGAACAGCTTCCGCTAAGACTCAGAGTTACATGGCTGCAAAGTCTCTCCAGTCATCCTCACTCCAGGCGAAACATCACCAGCTGTCATCCAGGTCTCATGGCAACCACAACATCATTGCCATGTGCGTTACCCAATCCAGCCAAGGAACAACTCGTCACCAGGGTGGAGCCTTGCACCTGCAAAGCACCAAGAGGCTGAGGTGCCCCTGGCATGTCTTGTCAAAGCAGTGCCCTGATGCCTCAAGAGAAGTCTCTGCAGCAGGAACCACCGACGCTCCGATGCACCAGGTGAAGTTGTCTGACATCAGCAGCATCACCGCAAGAGCACACAGGTCCATCCATCAGTGTGTAAGTGGACATTGATCAAACAGACAGGCGGTCAAGAAATCCAGACTCCATCGGTGCATCGTTCGTGCCCAGTAGTAGCTGGTAAAATTATGGACAAGTGCTTAGATGCCCAGGTGCTCCTAGCTGCACCTATCCTCCATTGTCCCGTGGACTGACTCATGACCAAGAGACTGTGTGGTGCCCATGCACAAAGTTTATTTCCATAGGTTGGACTTTGTTTTTCTTTAATAAAGTTTGGGAGGAATGTAGTGTTGTGCTGGGCACGTGCTAGTGTCTCAGCAGACACTTAGTGTGTGAGCCACTACCTCGAGGGCTGGACACACTTGCAATCCCACACTCATCCACCACAGGTGTCACCAGTGACGTGACTCTGACAATATTAGGGCCCGGGCGCACCTGATTGTGGCCAGTTAACCAGCATACGCCCTGTGTCTGTGTGCATCATTTTAGTAGCATATGGGCCTAGGCCCCCCATCGCTACACTGGTGTCGCCGTGAGCTCAGTGCAGGGCATGGGGAGCCGGAATATAAACCAGTGCTCTCCTTGCCCCCGGTGTCAAGCTATCCTGGCTGATGAGGGGTGAAACACCAAAACCAGTCCTAGGTTACTTGTTTCCAGTCCAGGGAGAACCTGGCCGGGCAGTTTGGACTGGACTGTTCCCATTGGGCACAGGGTCAAGACTGATTTGCGTATGGCTGGGTTCAAACTGTAGTGGTATGGGAGGCAAAAAAAGTTGGATTTAGGCCCAGATCTCTGCACTGGGGTGAATGTATGACATTGTTCTGCATTCTGTCCATCAATTGTTCTTTTTGCATGCGTCAACCCGAGTGGGGCGGCTATTCCCAGTGATGGGTCCCATGCTCTCCATGCCACTGGAGTCAAGCTATTCTGGCTGATGATGGTTGAAACCCCGAAACCGGTCCTAGGATGCTTGTTTCCAGTCCAGGGAGATCCTGGCCTGGCAGTTCAAAATGGACTGTTCCCATTGGGCGCAGGGTCAAGACTTATTTGCATATGACTGGGTTAAAACTGGAATGGCATGGGGAGCAAATAAACAATAGATTTCGCCCCAGATCTCTGTACTGGGTTGAATGTATGACATTTTTCTGAATTCTATCCGTCAATTGTTCTTTTTGTATTTGTCACCCCGAGTGGAATGGGTATTCCCAGATGTGGGTCCTGTGCTCTCCATGCCACTGAAGTCAAGCTATCTTGGCTGATGAGGGGTGAAATTCCAAAACCGGTCCTAGGATGCTTGTTTTCAGTCCAGGGACAACCTGGTCTGGCAGTTCGGACTGTACTGTCCCCATTATGCACAGGGTCAAGACTGATTTGCATATGGCTGAGTTTAAACTGGAATGGCATGGGGAGCAAAAAAACAATAGATTTAGGCTCAGATCTCCGTACTGGGGTGAATGTATGATATTCTTCTGCATTCTGTCCATCAATTGTTCTTTTTGCAGTTTTCACCCTGAGTGAGACGGGTATTCCCAGACGTGGGTCTTGTACTTTCCATGCCACTGGAGTCAAGGTATCCTGGCTGATGAGGGGTGAAACCCCAAAACCGGTCCCAGGATGCTTGTTTCCAGTCTAGGGAGAACCTGGCCTAGCAGTTCGGACTGACCTGTTCCCATTGGGCGCAGGGTCAAAACTGATTTGCATATGGCTGGGTTCAAACAGGAATGGCATGGGGAGCAAAATAAACAATGGATTTAGGCCTAGATCTCTGTACTGGGTTGAATGTATGACATTATTCTGCATTCTGTCCATCAATTATTCTTTTTGCACTTTCTAAAAGTGGCATTTCTAAAATAGTTATGTTAAATCCAACTTTACTAGTGAAGAGGATTTGTCATTACCATTCCAAAGATATAAAACATGACAAAGCTACTCCTTTCTAATCAGGAATTCCAACTTAAAAGTTTATTAAGGAATTCCCAATGCTAGACTATGAGAGGAGTAGACTTCACAGTGGTGAAAAATGAATTTGGAGGTTCTGACTACCAGGACATGCAAAATGTAAAAGTACATGTTCCACCTTTTAGTTACACAGTACTGTGTGCTATGAGGTACCTAGGGTCTACCTTAATAGGGACTTACATGTAATAATCTCCTCAACCACGTTGGCGCTACAAGAGCTCCACTGGCTCCCCATAAAAGAAAGAGTCATGTTTAAGTCTCTAGGCATTGCCTTTAGAGCGGCACATGGCCTTGGCCCTATCTCCCTGCAGGAGAAACTGTCCTGGTATAAGCCTCAAAGAACCTTACGCTCCTCGCATGCCTCTCTGCTAAATACTGGCAGAGTTAAGAAGGCTAGGATGGAGGGTAGGACCTTTAGTAGAGTGGCTACGCGCTGCTGGAATGACCTCCCTCTGAATATCAGACAAGCCAACTCCTTGATGGATTTTAGGCGGAGTCTTAAAACCTAGCTCTTTCCGAGGGAGGGACCTATGACCTCCTAGTACTGTACCTCTGGTTAGCTGTTCTCTTCCTCTGTCTCCTCTTCTTTCCTGCTCTAAGGATGTGAACACTGGATTGGTTAAAGTTTTTCTTCCTCCATCTTAGTCCTAGCGCCAAGATGCGCTCTACAAGACTGTTTTACATTACATTACATTACATTACATAAAAGGGGAGTTCAAGGCTTGGCAGGGGTTTTAAATGTCAAGTCGACATGGCAGTGTGAACTGCACACATAGACTGTGCAGTGGCAGGCCTGACACAGGCTTGAAAGGCTATTTGTGTGGGTGGCACAATCAGTGCTGCATGCCCACCAGTAGCATTTAATTTACAGGCCCTGGTTACATGGTAAACCACTTTACAAGGGAGTTATAAGTACATTAAATATACCAATTGGGTAAACATCAATGTCACCATTTCTAGGGGTAGAAGCACATGCAATTTAGAAGTGGTCAGTAGTGGTAAAGTGCTCAGAGTCCTACCACCAAGAAAAAGAATCAGCAAAGAGAGGCGGTAAGCAGGCAAAATATTTGGGGGTAGACCACCCTACGGATGACAGGTCTAACAGAGGTTGTGATAATTAGCACACCTCTCATAATTGTGATGCCTTTTCAAGAATATGTTTGCACAGGGATTGAAATTTCATTTAGCCATTAACTCGTAATGAGGGCACTAATGGGACATGGTTGCTGATCATAGAAAATTTCAAGGTATCTATTGCTTTTGGCTGGAAAATGTAGCTGCAGTTATTGACATACCTAAAATAGACAACAGAACATAACACAATACCATATGCAAGGCAACATAGCACAATGAAAACATAAAAGGGCAATGTAAAAAAGGGTTCGCTTCAGTAATGAAATACAGCTTAAATCTGTAAGGATGAGCAAGGTGTATTATAAGAGAAAAGCGTCCAATTCAGCAGCTCCAACAGACTTCCAGCGTTCCATTCTGCCCCTACATTCGCAGTCTACTATGACCTCACAACATTCTATAGTCATACAGCACTCAAAAATATTTGATCAAACAAGATAATAAATAGATATTACTACACACCTCCCCTTCTACAACAACAGAGAAACAAGACTAAAAGAAATTATGTTAAGCAGCATATAAACTTGCAAATTAACTACAAAGATATAAAAATATAATGTGAGTTCAAAAGAAATGCAAGACAGTAGCAATCACAAAAGTAAAAAAAAAAAAAAAAAAAAAAAATTCACATCACATAATCTCTTAAATACCCAACAAGTCGCACCATACTGTCCAATCTTCTTGGCTCGATTAACTCCTTGTCACTCCTTTTCACCATTGATTTCCCCTCAACCTTCCTCCCTTTTACAAACAACAATTCAGATTTTATCACTCTTAAAGCTTCAGAGACTTTGTCACTACGCCCTTTACCCATGGGCCTCTTCACCAATACCCAGTCACATACTCTTACTTTCGTCTCCTTTACAGACTTCCTTCTGTCAAAGTTTCCTTTTCTATCTTTAACCTTCCTGTCCTCTCTCAGCACCCAATCATCATGAGTTGCAGTTTTGTCCAACTTAAACTCATGATTATTTATTTAGGTTGGCTCTACAATCGTGTTAGGATACCTGCCCCGGAATAACTCAAATGGGAATTTGTCCTTAATAGAATGTGGTGTATCCGTGTGTGTCGTAATCCGCCTACCCACTTCTTTCTAATTCAAAGCATTGTCATTTTCCAAAGATACAGTTTCTTTCAACAATCGATGAAAGCGCTGCACCATCCCATTTGTTTCTGGATGACAGAGAGCACACTTTTTGTGTTTTATACCTCGTTCCATTAAGGATGTATCCATTTCTTTGGAGACAAGTTACACGCCATTGCCTGTAAGCAATATTTCATGCATGGCTTCTCTTCGTATACATTTTCTTAGGAACTTTATTGCATATCTAGATTAAATGCCTGTTGTAAAACAAATCTCCTACCACCTTGAGTACATACCTATTACAACCACATTTCCCTATAGGGTAAGAACGTGAACAGGCATGCACACTGGGTTTTCTATCCGTGCAGTGAGCCTGGGAAAGCGTGTACCACACAGGATGCTCTGACAGCCATACATTACTTCAATAGCCCCTTTGTATTGCAGAGCAGAGATAAACAATCTGATAGAATGTGTGTTTTTGTCAGCTGAGTAGTGCACAAGGTCACATAGACGATGGGGGGAAATTGAGTATTTGAGAAATTGGGCCAGAGAGCACCAGCTGCCGTGTCACTGACAATGTGAGAAGTGGCTGTGAGGAACCGTTTGTTTTTAGGGAAGTTACCGGAGGAAAAGCTATAGCACATACAGGTTGCTTTTGCAATCTTAGTCGGTGATTCTACCTAGAGACATGTAAATAGAGATAATGTGAACAACTGGAGTGAAACATAGTCCTGAATCAGCAGGAAAGCATCCCCAAATGCTTTCAATGCAGTCCAAGGTAGTTGCCAGTCTTCAGTTAACGGCTACTACGGCCCTTCCAACCCCCATTAGAATGCGCAAATACCTCATGTGAGAAGCAAAGGAAGTTGTAACATTCCTGCCGTATGGTACACTGAAGAAAGCCTACAAACTGCTGTGCAGCTGACTGGCACTCATTTTGATACTCTCTGCATCACACTTTTCCTGCAGACTGCCACTACAAAAGTGAATATCTTCTTTCATGCTATCTTGGAGGCATTTTATTTAAGGCACACCATTAATCCAATAATCTCCTGGTGATTTGCTACCTGTTGACAACAACCTTAACTCGGAAATATAAAATGGGTCACTAGTAGCTTTCGGCAGCTCCGCCAATCAATCAATCAATAAATAGTAACTTTATTCGATCATAAGCAGCAAAATCACAAAAGTACAGCATAATACACATATTCAATTAAAAACTAATACATCACAAACGATGCAGTTAAAACTTTAAAAAAAAATAGTCAATAGCTCATAATGGTGCAAATACGCAAGAATACCATATATGTGCTAACAGTAACTTTTGTAAACAATACCAATACATTAGATGCGATATCTCACATTATCCAATATTTCATCTAACACATATTGAAGGCCTAAGATACCTTGCTTCCCGCAATCAGTTATTATAAAGTGCTTTATAATGCAATGTAAACAGTCTAATGCCTTGTTAACCTCCTTTGTGAAAATGCCAAGCATAAATAAGATGTGACACAATAGTTAACGTATGAATTAGGAAGCATTTGAAGGAAATACAAAGAGAGACGGCATTGAATAAAATTATATTTACGCAGCAGGGGACGGATATACTTTCTCCGAAAACATGAATAAAATGTACAAAGAATAAAATGTGTAAGTTAGATTGTATGGATTTGTTATCACAGGGACAGAATGAAAGTTCGTTTACTGAGTAAGTTCCTGATGGAAAACCTAACATACAAGGGATAACATTTAATCTAAACCTTAACAATATAAATCTATGTCGGGGTTTGTTATAGATGTCGTGTAAGAGTCCATTTCGCCTGAGAGAAGCGGGAGGGTCAGGAATAAAGCCACCGTTGGTTTAACATAATTTAAAATATCTCGTTCCTTCTCTCTAAATTCTTTTGAACCTGCTTTAATTACACTTTTAGTTGTACCCCTACAAGCTAAAGGATCTAAAAAGAGGGACTCTAAACCCAGCTTCATCAATCTTTCCTTAATATAACACAACCATGGGGTTCATTTTACCTTATCAAGCATTAAACAATCTTGAATAATATCTTGGGTAAGTCCCACTGTATCCCTCATCCAAATTGAGTGCCAAAATAAAACTGGGGCAGAAAATATCAAATCCGAAATAAAAGGGACTTGTAATTCCTGATGCACGATATAATTTGAGCACCCTTTGGGGATAGCAAATAACTTTTTGAAGAACATATCTTCCTTTTTTTGTAGCGCATCAGTGTTAGCTACACCTCAGATACCTGCTCCATATGTAGCAGAGGTGACCGCTCTGGCCCCATAGATTTTTTTGATTGGTTCCAATGGTTTTGAACCCAGTTTTCTTGTAAAGGTTGGAATAGCCATAGCATTTATTTCTAGGGCGTTACTTCTATTCGCCACCATGTCCTTCCAAGTTCCTTCATTGTTAAAAAGAACCCCCAAATATAAGAAAGTTTTGGTTAATTCAATTTTCCGAGTAGTAATGTAAAAAACTAAGACTTTTTTGGGCTGCTTCCCAGCTATTAGGACAAACGTTTTTGCTTCATTTACTTGAAGGTCTAGTCCCGCGATATAAGACACATAGTTATTTATTAATTTTTGTAACGCTACACCTGTCCTTGCCAAAAAAACAGCATCATCCGCATATAATAATATGGGAAGCTGTTTCTTATTCACCCGGGGTAAGTCGATAACATCCTTGTTTACTGCAGCCTCTACCCCATTAGTGTACATAGAAAATAAAAAAGGGGCTAGGACACAGCCTTGCCTGACCGCCCGGTGAATTGGGAAGGCCCTTGTGCTTTCTCCCTGGGAACTATATCTAACACATGCTGTGGACTGTGAATATAATTGTTTAATAAAATTTATAATATTTTCCTCCACGCCCATCTCTTTTAAAATAGACCATAATTTTCTGTGTCATACTGAATCAAACGCGGCGGAAAGATCCATAAACGCCATGTATATCTTACCATTTTTGGCTAGAGTATATTTTGCCTTGATTAGGTTTAGATTTAGACACTGATCAAGGTCCCCATCCCTTTTTTAAAACCATATTGTGTATTAATTAAAATGTTTTTCCCTGCCGCCCTTTCCTCAAGTCTATTTAATAAAAGGCGACCCATTAATTTACAGGTGCCATCTATGAGTGAAATCGGCCGATAATTCTTTGGCAATGCTTTATCTCCTTTTTTAAATATTGGTACGATTACTGTCGTATTCCAGGAGACCGGAATGGGGCCTTTCATTATAACATTAAAAACATTAGTTAAAAACGGTATCCAAAGTCCCAATGGTTCAAAGAAAAAATTGATCGGCACACGATCGGGCCCGGGGCCTTTCTACTGCTGCATTGGTTTTTGTTTTGTTTTTTGTTTTTGTGAAAAACTTTATTGTGCAAAAAAGCATCGTAACAAATATGGGCCTGCAACCACAAGGGCCGGCCGCTAGTATATGCATATCAGTTGCTGGATGTCAAAAAGCCGCGACTGATCCCCAGAGGAGAAGCAGGGTTACAGGAGATATTCTAAGCAACTCAGAATCTAGGCAGGATTCAGATATTTTAATTTTTAAAAGAAAAAAAAACAAACAAAGAAACAATGAAACAAAACTCAAGGCGAGAAACAGTCTAGACGGTGTCGAGCTCCGACGGGGGGATCCCACCACACCAGGTAGAGAATCAGGAGGACAGGGAGGATGACCAGGTGGGAGGGAGGCAGCGGGGAAGTCAGAACAATCAGCCAAAAGAGTACCGTATTCCAGGAACCTCAGGATCAGGGGGATAGAGAAATGTCCGGAGTATCTACAAAAGGGGGCGTACAGATGTTACCTCGGTAGGTGTTCCACTGACCCCAAATTCTACCCCACACCCCAGGCTTGCCCCGAACCAGATACACCGTCTTCTCTCTGAACATGCACCAGTCCATGTTTTCCTTCCACACTGACACGGTGGGAGGCCGTCGGGAACCCCAAAGCTGCGCAATATCCCTCTTTGCAATCATGTTCCCCAGTGCCGGCCACCGGGCCTGGGCGACGTTGTAGTCATTCGGCTCCCATACATTCAGCAAACATCGACGAGCCTCAGGCAACAGAGCGACCCCAGTAACACACTCCATTACAGCATGCACACGGTGCCAATATGCCGCAACCTCACGGCACTCCCAAAGGATATGAAGGAAGGTGGCGCTCATTCCACAGCCGCGCTTACACAACCCATCCGAAGAAAAACCCATCATAACCAACCGAGGACCCGTCACATAAACACGGTGAAGAATTTTGAGCTGGACGAGACGGAGACGGGCAGGAATGGCAACCTCTTTCGGGGAGGACAGTGCGGACTGCCAGACTTCGTCATCCAGCTCCAACCCGTCTCCGGTCCAGGCCTCCCTAAGACGCACAAGGAGGTCCGCCCGATTGTTGATCAATTTCTTATAAATCAAGGAAATCGTACTATCGGGCAGATGACCATCAAGTATACGGTCCTCGAGTGGTGAAGATGCAGGGACTGTGGTACCGGCCTCGAAGACCGACAGCAAAGCGTGGCGGACCTGTGCATACCTGAAGAACTCCCTCTCACTCAACTCATACTCACTCTGAAGCACCGCGAAGGATTTGACCGCACCTTTCACCCAGAGATCACCCACTCTGCTAATGCCAATCATATCCCAGTTATCAAAGCCTTTCGTTGTCCAGAGGCATCCCAATCTGTCCGATGCAAACAAGGGGGTCGCTCGTGTCAGACGATCATTCCATCCCACAGCCACATTGGCATCCTTCCACACACGTACTGCGATCTTAGTGGGTCCCGTTAGGTTCCTCCCCGCCGTCCGAGAGTAGAGCGCTCTGTTGAAGTTGCCACCAGGCAACAGATATTTAACCATCTCAAAAGCCGGATTCGGACCGGGTGCATACGTAGCATGGTTGATGGCGGACAACTGGGAGGCCCAATAATACCTCCTGATGTCCGGGAGTGCGATGCCCCCGTCATACCAGGGGAGAGTCAGTTTTGCCAGAGCGATGCGTGCGCGCCCATCCCAAACAAGTCTCCTCTGTAAACCCTCCACCTCCCGAAAGTAGGCCGCCGGAATAATATCAAAGGAGTTCTGGAGTGCATAGAGAAATCGGGGCAGGGACATCATTTTAAAAAGTGCCGCTCGACCGAGTGGCGACAACGGCAATCTACGCCACCGAGTCACATCCAACTTCAATCGCCGGAGAGGGGGAAGAAGATTATGCTCGTGGCGGATCGCCGGGTCCAACTCCACGTAGACCCCCAAGTACTTGAAACCGGATTGCGAAATTTGAATGGGAAACCTATTCGGTAAGGGGGGAAGGCCACCGGAGATAACATACACACACGATTTAGACCAATTAATGATCAAACCGGAGTTTTTCCCGAAAGAAGTGAGGACGTCAAATAAGACGTTAAGGGATTCACGCGGGGAGGTGAGGTACAAGAGAATATCGTCGGCGTACAACGAAACCCGGTCTTCAAAGTCAGGGGCCCACTGAATGCCCCTTATCGATGGTTCCCATCGGAGCCAGGCTGCAAGTGGTTCGAGAGCAAGAGCAAAGAGCAGGGGGACAACGGACACCCCTGCCTAGTACCCCTCCCGAGGGCGAAGGGCTGGGACATCCTACCATTGACAACAACCTGAGCTAGCGGATCCGTATATAGAAGTCTCACCCAACTAATAAATCCCGCACCGAAACCGAACTTCGCCAGAGTGGCCCAAAGATATGGCCATTCTATCGTATCAAAGGCCATCGTGGCGTCCAAGGAAGCCAAGATGGCCGGCTCGGAGAGAAACTCCGCCCTGGCGAGAACGCCATGTAAGCGCCGCAAGTTGAGAGCGGTGTTCCGGTGCGGAATGAAACCAGATTGATCCGGATGAATCAGGTCACAGATGACAGCGAGTAAGCGATTAGCAAGGACCTTAGCGAGAATCTTCGGTTCAGCATTCAATAGGGAAATAGGCCTGTATGAGGCACAACGATCACGAGGCTTGCCCTCCTTGGGAATCACAACTATAGTAGCCAGACGCTGGTCACAAGGGAGGGAACCAAGCTCACGCGACTCAAGAAACATATCACGGAGAAACGGTGCGACTTTATCCGGGCGCAATTTGTACAATTCAATAGGCAATCCATTGGGGCCCATAGCCTTGCCAGAACGGAGCGAACGAATCGTGGTCGCAATCTCGTCGGCCGACAACGACGCCTCCATGCGCTCTCGATCCTCTTCAGACAAGCAGGGCAGCGCAATGTCCCTCAATAAGAAACGAGAGTCATCCTCATCTCTGTCGGACACCGGGGAGTAGACCACACGAAAATAGTCAGCAAAACACTCCACAATCTCGCCAGGGTCAGTCACATGCACACTGTCAGAATTCTGAAGCACAGGGACCACACGGTTCACTCTCTCCTTCTTATCAAGCCATGCAATCAATTTACCCGCCTTATCCCCGACATCATACAGTCTACCTTGCTGTTCCCTGTACATTGTCTTGGCAGCATCCGTAACAAGGGATTTATATTCAAACTGTTTCAAGCTAAGGGCGTGGAGCCTATCCTGGGTGACACCTAAGTCGAGGTCAGCCTCCAATTCCAGTATTTCGGCCTCCAGCTTCACAACCTCCCCATTCCTAGCTTTCTTGGTCTCGACTATTAACCCCTTCGGTGCTCATGACGGAATGGTTCCGTCATGACCCACGGTTGAGCTGTGCTCATGACGGAACCATTCCGTCATGACCACACCCGCGCAAGATTCCGTCAGCACAGCGGCGGAATCTGCGCAGCATCGAAGGGGTTAAAGATAGGGCCTGTCCACGAATAACAGTTTTGAAGGCTTCCCACAGGGACACTGAGGACAAAACAGACCCCTCGTTCTCCAGGAAGTAGTGGTCGAGCGACTTAATGAGGCTGTTACGAGTCTTGGGGTTGCGCAGATGCCAAGGGTTAATAGGGGCGATCCGCCCCGCGGCTTGCGTCCCCGTGTCGAAAAGAAGCCACACAGGGGAGTGGTCTGAAATGCCCCGGGCCAAGTGTCTTACCTCCCCAACATAGGGGCATGAGGAAGTAATCAAGCCTAGAGAGACTCCCATGAGCCCCGGAGTGGAAGGTGTATTGACATTGCGTCGGATGCATTAACCTCCAGCAATCCACCAAACCAAAGCTGTCCAAAAACCCACCAAGCCATGATTGGGAAACGGGAAGGGCCTGGGGGGGGTGGCGATCCAGATCGCCGGATAGCACGGAGTTGAAGACCCCAACCATGAGGAGAAGACTATCGGGGAGTTCCAGCAACAGCCGACCAACATCAGAGAAAGTGGAGGTCTGGAGGCCTCGGGGAACATATATCGTGGCTAAAGAAAGAGTCTTACCCTCCCACCTACCGGTTAGGGCAGCATAACGCCCTCTGTCGTCAAGGATGACATTATCAATCTCTAGTGGGAGGGAAGACCGGACCAGAATACCAACCCCTCTGGAACCAGTGGTGAGCCCGGAGTGTGCAACCAATCGGTACCCCCACCTGTTCATAGCATGACACACATTGCCGACCAAATGCGTTTCCTGCAGGAGCACAACATCAGGGGTCAAACGACGCAAATATTGCAGTACAACACCCCGTTTAATACGATCCCCCAATCCGTTGACGTTCCAAGATATCAACCTCAATCCACTACCCCCCATCCCCACAAGAGTTGCATGAGTCCCCCCACAGAGAGCAGGACACCTGAAGCAGAGAAAGAACCAATATGCCGCCTTGAGAAAAGAAAACACGAACACAAACACCCTCTCCCAACCAAAACCTGTTACAACTCCCCCCTCCCTGCACCCCTGCAGACTAAAAAGCCACCCCAAAATGCAGTGTGCCTGTCGCCCTAACAATCCCATTCTACAAAAAGACCCCGGAGGAGGAGAAAGGCCCGTCTCCACCCGCCACCCGGACGCGAATTACTATAAGGCAAAATATACAAAAGAAGTAGAACCCAACTGAGCAATGTCCGATTGTCAGGGTTAGAGACCAAGAGGTCCCTTCTGTGTAGGCTCACCACCCTCGGCACCGCCAGGGTGCCCCGTTCGATCGCCCCGACTAGGCAGGGAATCCAACCAGTCACTCACATTGTCCGGTCGCTCAAAAAAGAAGGTCCGTTCCTCGTATTCCACTCGAAGCCTGGTAGGGAAAAGCATAGCATACTTCAATCCCAGGTCCCGGAGACGTCGCTGAACCCACTGAAAGCCCATCCTCTGTCTTGCTGCATTGTTTTAATCCCTTCTCTACCTCAGTCATTGTAATAATGATCGGGGTGGCTGTATTGGGGCGGGTTTGATAATCATCATAAGAATTTTCCGACCCAAATATCTCAATATAGAGGTTCACCCAGTCTTTTTCTCCGACGTGGGTGCTTATAGTGGTGTCCGTGTCTGCACTTAAAAATGGAAAATTCACTATACCCCAAAAATTTTTAGAACTTTTTTAAAAAGAGGCTAGCCGCAATTTTTCCCATGCCTCCTCTTTTAAAACCACAAGTCTCTCCTGTCTACATTTTTTATATTTTCTTCGTAAGAGGCTCACCAGGGGAGTATTTCTTGGTTTTTCCTTTAATGTCTTATGTAGCCTGTTCAATGCTTTTGTACAGGTCCTATCAAACCATCGTGGGGAGTTTCCTACGCTTGCCTTAAGATTAGATTTTAAGTTCCCCTCCACCACCTTCAACTGTGAGCCAAAGGCCTCTACTATATTTGTGGGTCGCCATTCAAGTCGAGACATATAGCAATTTCGTCCTGGGTGTACACAATTACACTAGGAATTAATACATCTTTATTTATTTTCGACCATTTTAGCACTATGCCATTTCTCCTTGCTATTCTTGGTGCTAAAACGTTTTTAGATTTGCTACTGAAACAACCCTCCCACTGTAATGTAAAGAACAGTGCAGCATGATCACTAAAAATGGGAAAAAAGGTTCCTATCTGGGTTACAGAATTCTTAAAGGCAGTTGCCACTACAAGATAATCTAGTGTTGATCCAGTCATGGAGTCCCCAAAGGTTTTTGTCAGGACGCCGGTTTCTTCATCTACAGGGTTGCAAATCTCTAGGTTTCTAATAACCATAAATCTATTTAATTTCTCCCCATATTCATGGTGAATAAAATGGTATGGTGTAACCCCATCATCATCTACTAGTCCACAAATTGGCCTTGAAACTTTCGAGCAGCTATGACAATTAAAGTCACCTACACACATTATATGCAGGGGTTTGCAATAATTTGCCGTAGCATTTTCTGTTTCATTTTCAAAAGAACAGATTACCTCTGCCATAATGCCTTCAAAAAGATTATTGTAGTAGTTGAATAATAAAATATCTGTTTGGCAATCTCCACTTAAAATTAATAGATGGTAATACGGTGACTGCACGCCCAGATTGTTTATTTTTATAGCTAGAGTATTCTTTAGTAACGTCATTATACCTCCTCTTGCTCTACCAGACCGAGACAGAATTGCAGGGGTGTGGAATGCGCGTAACTCATCAAGAGACACCATATCCACCTCCCAGGTTTGAAGGCACACCAGGTCAAAGCTATTAATGATTGCTAACCAATCTTCATTTTCCTTCTTAGCTCTAAGCCCCGCTATATTCCAGACAAGTACTTTCATATTATCCCATTCTCCTAGTAGCTATCTCATGATATTTCTTAAAGTGCACAACTTCTCCGCTACCCTTATGTCAGTCGCATGCCTCTAAATCTTCCAAGGGTGCAAACCTATTTGATAAAGGCAGGGCTTCTGCATTTCCCTCATTAGTGAAGAATGTTGCTGCAGCTTGAGGGATAAAAGGAGGAACAACGGGTCCAGAGACACAATTTAGCCTCGTGGTCATCCTTAAATCTAGACCCGGGGGTCTATAAAAAAAGCCCAAGGGTACAGCATAGATTTGAGTGGGCGCCACAGGAAAATTAGGAATCATACCTAAAAGATGTTTCATGTAATGCTGTTTCTTAAAGTAAATTACAACAATCAATGAATGTGGGAGAATGGACCACTTGTCCTGTATAACCAGGGTCTTTGTTCATGTGGGAACAGTCATAAAAACCCTCATAAAAGTACACAGGCCGCTGGCGGTATATCTTGATTCTCCGCCTACTTGTACTGTTTCAGCATCATCATTGGGTCTTTTTTTTGTAAATATGCTGACCTCCACCTGGAGGAAGACCTGCTGGTTTGTCAGTAGTGGTCAGGAAAGAGAACAGAGGGTGTGCTTGTGCTCTCGTGTTGTGACTTAAAATTCCCTACACCACTTTCATTGTAGGTATTTTATGCGAGAAGTAGTGATGTGGGAAATTAAAAACGATAGTGGTGCGTTTTAAGATCAAGTTACTAATCTAACGCACTGTAAGGGTCAACATTTTTCAGCCTTGTGGAAACTCTAGAGGCTTTCGTCAGGACCGTGGTGTATCAATAAGAGCCCATTGTGGCTCCTAACTGAGAGGTGTACTCACCACTCTTGTAGTATTTGGTCAGACCTGTAGTATCTGTACCTTGTGTATGTTGTGCCGGGCCTCCTCGGGGTGCCGGTGAGCTTAGGAGACCAATTCGGTTCCTGCAAGTCTTTTGCTTGTACTGGCTCTATACGCGGTATACAGGACAAGTGGTCCATTCTCCCCCCTCATTGATTGTTGTACTAACCATTGGAAGCAGAATGGATCACAGCTTCTCTTTCCCTCCACATTGATTATTATGAATTAAAGTAAATTACCACACAATCTCCCCCAATTGATTTTCGAGTGTTTCCCACCCATTAAACTCTTCCGGCCATATTAATCTGATTGCCAATGTTATGGCATTCAAAATTCATAGCAAATTTAGTTAGCCAGTATGAGGCTTTATTCATCATATGTTGGGTGGTTTCTATTTGGTTAGTTTTCAGGAGTGGGACATGTACTAAAATCATCACATAAGGGCATGCTGCTGGGGGAGATGGAGATTAAAATAACGATTGAATTGACGTCCATCCTCCCCTCCCCCTGAGTTTCCCCTTGAACAGTATGTCTCTGGGACTGAAGCTGAAACTGTGACTGAGACTGAGAAAAACTACCACTATCAACAGCCTTTTCTAGATATATACCACGATGGTTCTTGTGCAACATACTGCAATGATTAGCCGATTGATCCAAATTAGCTATATTAACAGGGGGCTACAATGGGGTGTCACCTGGCTGTATGCACAAATTTATATTGGATCGACAAAGATTTTGATTTCTTGTTTCCATATCATTATATATAACCCCCCTTCCATTCCTGTTCCCCCTTTAGTATCTAAGGTAGTTAAGGTAAATGACGTTAAAGCTAGTGCAGCATTTTGACGGTCAGGCTCTAGAATGACCGTTGATTGTGCTTCGGTGAGTACAGTAGATGCGGGCGTGACACATTTACACACACCTGCTGAATTCACCCTCAACTCCCCGGTACATACATGTAACCCTTTATCTATAATTTTCGCCATCTGTAGTTCAATGCATTCAAGTCTCTTCATAAGTGGTTGTAGCAAACGGGACAAGAGACTTTCATGATCTTGGGGAGGGTAGCCTGACTTTCTGGGGCCAGGTATAATCTTTTTTGCCTGGCCCTTTCCCCCACCTAAAGTCGTAGATGGGTTTTGCTGGCTATGTAATGTGCCTCCTCTCTTTTTCTTCACTGGTGGCTCAGCAGGAGAACCTGTAGAATTTGAACAAACCGTGCCATTTAACTGAGAGTCTGTAGTCCGTATAGAAGCCCCTGGCTGCATAATAGTCAAAGTCCCTACCCCCACTAACTCATTTGTGGGAGCAATTATGATGAAGAGGTAGAAATACAGGGTCCACCTCACCTCCTGTAAGTCTTTCCTCTGCTCTCTCAATTTCTTTTGACAGTGCATCAGCCGCCTTCATAAGAAAGTAGTCCAAGGTATTCACACTATCTCCTCCTTGTTCCCGCAATGTTATTTTCCTTTTCCTCATGTTTTAGCCAAGATTTTAATGGGGTGGCCCAACCCAGCCTCCTTCGGTCTCCGATGGGCATGGACGGGCAGGCCATTGGCCCGGGCTATGCCCGGGCATGGCCCTGGTGCATCCCCGCGTGCGTCCCGCGCCTCGAGCCGGCGTCGGTCTTTTCTAGCACCTCCTGGCGCTTGGAATCACGGGAGATGGAGTCCAGGTAACACCCGCACACCGGAGCTCCCACAGCCTCAGCCAATCGTTTAAGTCCTGTGCCTTGCATCGATCCTACCCCACTCCAATCTTGTGCCCCGAACATTAAACCATTGATCACTGAAAGTTCATCTTAGACCCACCAAAACCTCTTCCACCGCTCCCGTCCTTCTTTTTAGACTTCCAACTAGCACAAATTAAATCCATTACCTCTGGCAAAACTTTTACGACTTCAATTCCCAACGCCATCTTTCCTCAGAAACAATCTCATCGTCAATTTGACAGGCAAATACCCCCTCCTCTTCACATTTAGGTGCCGATTCCGATCCGTTAAAAATATTCCCCGTACGAATCGTATCCGTTTTTTTTTCCGTACGAATCGTACATGTCCCGTACAAACTGGCAAGTACGATTCAAAATGTTAAAAAATGCATACGAATCACATTGGGACAATTCCCCGACACGTCCACGGCTCGGAAAAAGTGTCTGACACGTCCCCGGACAGTTTTACCTACGATTCGGGAAACTGAAGTCCGAGCGCGCAAGTACGATCCGTCCCGTCCGTCCGAATGCACAACCGTATGGAAAAAACACCGTACGGTGCGAACTCCCATAGCAACTATGGAGACGGCCAAATAGTTGCCCGCATACGCGCCGAACACCCCCCAGCACACCCCCCCACGTACGCGCCGTACCCCAGCACCGCCCCATGTCCGCGCCGTACCCCCACCCCACCCCGTAGGTACGGAGCGTACCCCCACCCCCCTAGGTACGGAGCGTACCCCCACCCCCCTAGGTACGGAGCGTACCACCACCCCCCGTAGGTACGGAGCGTACCCCCACCCCGTAGGTACGGAGCATACCCCCACCCCGTAGGTACGGAGCATATCCCCACCCCCCCCATATGTACGGTGCGGGGGTCCACAGCGTACCTACGAGGGCGGTGGTACGCTCCGTACCTACGGGGGGGGTTACGCTCCATACCTACGGGGGTGGGGGTACGCTCCGTACCTACGGGGGTGGTGGTACGCTCCGTACCTACAGGGTGGGGGTACGCTCCATACCTACGGGGTGGGGGTACGCTCTGTACCTACGGGGGTGGTGATACGCTCCGTACCTAGGGGGGGTGGGGGTACGCTCCGTACCTATGGGGTAGGGTGGGGGTACCGCACGGACATGGGGGGGTGCTGGGGTACGGCGCGTACATACGGGGGCTGAGGGTACTGCGCGTACATACAGGGGGATGGGGGTATGTGTTGGGGGACGGTGCTTACATACGGGGCCCGGGGGTACGCACCGTCCATACGGGGGTGGGGGCACACACCGTACCCCCAGCACCCCCCATGTACCCGCCGTACCCTCGGTTCACGTATGTACGGCATGTACCCCCAGGCCCCTACACCCTGCCCGTGCCTGTACGCACCCTACCCGAGGCCCCTACACCAGCACCCTCACCCAGCCTTGCGCATGTACGAGTCGTACCAAGCCATAGCAAATGTGAGCACTGTACAACAACATGGCCGATGTACGCACCTCACAGACGCGAAAAATACACGTACTGAACCAGGACACTGCAAAACACCACAAGGAGAGTCAATTCGAATCGCACAACACCACAAAACACGTCCAACAAGCCCAAATACATCCAATACACTGACCTGCAACAGCCAAACAGGTAAACAGAGGCCCAAAACACAACCACTCCTTATAACACACCCACCCAAAGTTCAAACACAGCCACACCCACAAATGGACCAATAAAAAGGGCCTACACCCACAAACCATGAGCCTTTGCAACAGACCCACTGCTGCCAGACCCCACAGACAACCCACAGCACCATACTTGAACTTTTACTACACCTTACACTTGCACACCTTCACACAACCACCTTCACAAACACCCCCTCATCACATTCACACACACACCTTCACAACCACACACACACACCCACACCCACAACCATCCACACCCACACCCCACACCATGCCCACAGACAGGAATCCAAAGTTCACAACAGCAGAGCTGGAGATCCTTGTCAACAAAATCATCAGAGTCGAGCCACAGCTCTTTGGAACATTGGTCAGACAGACCAGCATATCAGAAAAATCAGCCATGTGGAAGAGGATCGTCGACAGGGTGAATGCTGTTGCGTCCATCAGAAGGACCAGGCATGAATGCCAAGCCAGGTGGTACGATCTGCGGAGGACGGTCCGCCGCAAAATGACAGACGAATACAACCAGGGGAACATCACTGGAGGTGGCCCGCCCCGCAGACCGGTACACTACCATCCCTGGGAGGAGAAGGTGATGCGCACGCTGCCGCCGGTGGGAGTACACGGAGTAGGAGGAGTCGCCGAGCCTGGTGAGTACACAAACAACTCACCCCACATGGGGGGAACCGCATCAACAACCCAACTCACAATAATGCACGCAACTACCCCAAAGCCATAACCAGACACAACCACACTCCAAAAACATGTACATGCCACTAGCGGCTCCATGCCCCATGCACCAAGCAAGGCCATGCCAAGTCACAGGCCACACAAAACACCAACACAAGACAGGATGTCCGTGATGCCGGGAGGGGGGGCCTCCAAAATCACATTGTGCAACTCAGAAGCAGACACCAATGCCCTCAGCCCATATGGCCTAGGGCACAGCTATACAAACAGTGTGTCCCGACACTGTACTGTGTCGCCTGCAAATGGCGGCCGCGTCGCAGGATGACATGGGTATGAAGGCCCAATTTGCACATAACAGCAGCTAATGAAGAGGCATCACTGTGAAAGAGTGTCAGCACACACCGCCGCTGCAGCGCAGACTCACAGACACTCTGCCAAATGGGGTCCGGGAGATTCTAAACAAAGCCTCATGAACAAGCCAATGGCCTTTGAAAGACCTGCAAAGTGTGTGTGCCCAGGAAGCTGGGCTGAGGTGACAGAGGGTGACAGACGGAGGGAGAGGGAGAGAGAGGGAGGGAGTCAGAGGGCGACAGAGGGAGACAGACAGAGGGAGGGAGAGGGAGAGAGAGGGAGGGAGACAGAGGGCGACAGAGGGTGACAGAGGGTGACAGACAGACGGAGGGAGAGGGAGAGAGAGGGAGGGAGACAGAGGGCGACAGAGTGCAACAGAGGGAGACAGACAGAGGGAGGGAGAGGGAGAGAGAGGGAGGGAAACAGAGGGCGACAGAGGGAGACAGACAGAGGGAGGAGGGTGACAGAGGGAGGGAGAGAGGGAGACAGAGGGAGACAAAATCACCCTTGGGTGGTGTAGGCATGTCCGCTCATCAGCAGGTGGACTGTGTGCATGTTGACAAGGTCTGGCAGTGCGTGAAACACCCCTCATTTGTTTGGAAAGCACTGGGCCATGTGTCAAACTGTGCACGAGTCGATCCTTGCTGCAGGCACAAACCTAACCTCACACCCAGTATACCCACTCACTGTGTTTGTTAGAACCCACAAATGCATAAGTTACCTACCTGCATTCTCCAATAGACATGACAAAGCACCATTTGGCCACGTACAGTGCAACACGTAAGTCGGTTCTGCAGCGCTCGCTACGCAAGCTCGCTACACTGCTCACTGCGTTCAAAACTGATGCAACAACAAAGAGTGTGTCACACATAGGAAAAGTGTTGACAGCTGTGGCCAAGGGACATTCCCATGCACCATGCACAATGCACAGGGACTTGCCAAGTACAGACAAGGTAGATTACACTTGGCTCTGCTGTAGACAGCACAAGGCAAATCTGTGACCACTGTACACTCAAACACCAACTCCACATGCCACCTACCTACCACAGGAACTCACATTCACTGTCATGCCAGCAGGCACCATGAGGGGATAGACACATCACCTGGTAGACACAATGACAAATCACACCACACCCAACAGCATGCTCGGTCACACACACACCCCCCCTTATACAAGCACACACCCCCGGGGCAGCCAACGCAAATTGGCACTCCCACAATGGATATGTGACACAACAAGACCAATCCATAGCCAAATAAGCATCCCAACACTCATTAGACATGCCACATAACCAGGAGTACATATCAATCTGTCCCCCGCAACATACCCATCCACAAGTGCACTGTGAGAGGAATGCTAGACATATCCAACTACCCAGAGGAACTGTGGCAACTTGAATATGTATGAAACATGGATGACACATGAAACACCATTAACATTGTCTCTCCCTCACACACAGGGCAATGTCGTCGTTTTCCCCCCAACACTGGGCGGGAAGAATCACAGGACCAGGCTCGGCGTGACGATGATCCCACCGGCAGTGACGACTCTCACCACACCGTGGATGACCCCGACCAACCTGGCCCCTCTGGTGCCCAAGCACCTGCAGCACCTGCGTCAGGTACAACTGTGCCAACCACCACCCCCATTCCTGCCACATCCCAGGATACACACAGGAGCCCTGCTCGCACACAACGCAGCCAGTCTGACCAGGAGGGACAAGGTACCCCGGGCACCCAGGAGGAGGCAGGCGACCCCGCAAATGCCATCCCTCAGGGGTCCCGGAGACCCGATGTGCCCACAACGGCAGGCCAGGCTCAAGTGGGCAGGGGTGGTGGGAGTGGAGGACGGCGGAGGTGCGAACCTGACCAGACAGCTGAGGAACCGGTTATGACACACGTCCGCAACATCCTGGACACATACCGGCGTGACACCAGGGGCATCAGCCAGGCCGTGGAGGCCCTCAACCAGATTAAGAACCTGCAGGCCGAGTAATATGCTAGTCAACAGCAACACCAAGGACGGATGGAGGCAAGACTGGCTGAGCTCGTGGCGGTGCAAACGGACATGACCCGTGTACTCCGTCGGATTGCCGAAAACATGGGCAACCCTCCCTGTGCCACCAGGCGTAGATCACCACCAGCCACAGGGAGGGATCAGGAGGAGGAGGATTCGTCTGACGGAGCATCCCAGACATCGTCACGGCCTGCTTCTGAGGGTCCCCGGAGGAAGGTGGGTCATCCATGCAAAAGACCGTGAGAGTCAGCAGACCATCACCATCTCCCAGGTCACCTGGCCTGGCACCTGGACTTCTGGCGCAACAGCAGCACCTCATCCAATGACATTCTCTGCCACATGGACTTGCTGGTCACTGTCTGACCACTGTTGACAAAGACTGTGGCATGGACTCTGATGACTTCTAATGGCAAGGATCCCAACTCCCCCTGTGAACTTTGGATTACAGACACCCGGCGAGCACCACTTCACATCCCCCCAAACACGTACCCCACCACTAATAAAAATCTTAGAAATCACGAGATGATGCCGTAATTTAGCATTATTCCATTACATGTGTGTGTTGAAAAGTCAAACCATGCCTGAGTTTTGTAGTAACTCCAACCATGCATACCCTGGGATCTGAGTCTGGCACAGGACACACATGGGTCACAATGTATCATCCAATACAGACATGGAGCACCATACTCACCCGTGATGGGCCCAACCAGCTGAGGGGGTGCCTGCACAACTGTGCGGACAGACCTATTTCGAAGAGCAACAGTCATGCGCAGAGGTCAGGGATCATGTGGAGGGTACTGGGGTGGGAGTCCCAGGTATGTGTAGCCAGGTGGGAGAACTATGTCCTGCAAGCAGGAGTCAGGTGGATGTGGAGAATGGTGGCCAGGCCAAGGTTGGATGCATGGAGATGGCACAATGGGGTCTTGGATGACAGTGCCACAAGATTGTGTTGGGGGCGTGGTCGTGGGCTGCATCCTGAGTGTGTGCGTGGATTGTGAAGGTCATCCTGCAGCTGACAGTGATCCATTGCAGCTATCTCTGTTGGACGGTGATGTGGCTGGGTCGCCGGATGTTGAAGCAGAGCTGTGCAGATGCACCCTGGATGTGGACAAGTCTCATGGGAGTTGTAACATACTTCTCCCTAGAGTGCAGGGTAGGATTAGACACGGATGTTGAAGTTGACCTGGGGGATGGTCTGTCTTGCCTTGAGGTGGATCGAACTGTGGATGTTGTGCATAATGCAGAGTGTGCCGAAGCCTCAGGTACAGAAGCTGGTGATCAGCATAGCACATGTGAGCAAGCAATCCATGATGCACACCAGCTCGTGTGCGTGGACACTGTGTGCCTGTGCAGGGCCCTTGCGGGTGGGACACAAGCAGTTGACCCAGCTGTAAGGGGACAATCCGCAGATGAACACCTCAGTCGTGTACAAGTTCAGCATCAGGTGGCCAACGTGCAGCCATCTGCCAATGGATCCCATGCATTATTCAATATGAGAACTGGCAAGGACTGCATCTTTGGGGAGGGTGAGGAGCACCTGCCTGTCAATGGGACACCAGATGATGATGAGATGCAGTGCGCATGTCATGGTGTAGAGGGGGATCCTGGACACATTGTAGACTGACATGCTGAGACATGATACCTGTGCCATGTGTCCCACAATGACACCATATTACATGCAGAGGCCTGGAGTACCACTCACATGGCCATGTTGGGGTACAGAGCTGGTGGGGAGTAGGAGGGACATGACCTGGTTGGTGTGACAGGGCCTGGAAGGCGTGTCAGCGCTGTGTAGGCAGTTGGAGTTGCACACTCATTATGCAAAGGTGTTGTGTGGGCGATGAGTGCATGCCTGAGTGCATGCAACAGATGTATTGGATGGACATTGCTTGGTGGGTGGCCTCAACATCATGGTGTAGCGTTATGTGGCACATGCAAGGACTTGAGGCACGTGCAATGTGCGCGTAGCATGTGCAGACGGTCCAGCCTTTCCCACCGCAACTGTGTCACACAAGCAGATTACACCAAAATGAATGGGTGGAGGGAGGAAGGGGGGTGCGTCTTAGAGGCGTGTGTGTGAGGGCAAATATAGAAACTCTGTGTGCCCTTGCTGCAGGGCCTGCAGCAGCAGGTGCCATGTCCTGAAAACCATGCCACAAGTTGCCCAATAACACAAGCATGTCAGAAAGGACTACTGCAAAAGGTGTATGAGAAGGGAGGAGTGTCTGGTTCAACATGGCACACACACAGACAATGGATGCACATGCAGCAAAGTGGCCGTTGTGGGGAATGAGATGCCAAAATACCTACACAGCCATGTACATCATGCACAATACATATCATAATCCCTGACAAACAGCTTGCATCTTGCTACTCTACACATAGACTCATATGCACAATCTGTGACAACTATGCCAGACATGCCGCATGCACAGTGGCAAGAGACCTGCATTGACAGAGATGAGGCACCTTGGAGGCTGAGGGACACCTTTATTAGTCATGTTTGCCGGAAGGCAAATGCATCTATATTAACAGATGCACAGGTCATGTGGATGAACATGTGTAACCTACACTGGCACCTCCCTTTGCACCACAGATACAGGAATCCCATAGAACTGGCACACAAGTGACGGGTTTGAGGCAAACACCCCCTGCTGCTCACGGAGAGGCTGCAATTCACCATTGAGCCACTAATGGGGATGTCCCACACTATGTCAACCCGGTGCATCCCGTATGTTTCCAAGGGCAGTGTTACACACATTGATGCCTTCATCACAATCCACAATCACATTACAGATGACTGTCACCAAGTGTGACTATCAAGTCAGGTGAATCCAGCTCCATGTCATGTGACCCATGGTGATTCTACATGTATGCTAAGTAACCAAACATGAACTGGAGCAGTGCACACACATTCCAAACAAATAGCACACCCAAAAAGCTGTGTTGCACCCCTTACCCTAAGGTGATTTTTCGACATGTCCGTGCATGTTACGCTGATTCAGCACACGTTGCTGTATTCATGAGGAATAGCAGGAGCACAACAATGCCACCAGCAGACAGCATGCGCAAATACCTAGGCATGAGAGACACACAAGAAGTGAGCCAAAAGAAGCACATCCGCATGCATGGGCATGTCCTCGACACGTATAAGGTTGTCAACATGCTAGGTGAAAATAGTGTCTCAGGTAAGACATACTGTTATTACATCATCACTCGAGTGACACATCCAAACACACCTCTGACTCACTTGCCATACATGCAGATGGACCCACACATTGCAACACATGCCACACAAGGCTCTGCGTGCACACTCAGACACTGCAACTCACCACTAAGCAAAGAAGTTGCGTATGAGCCGACTCCGGATGTCCTCTTCCTCCTCCTCCTCAACATCACTTGCCTCGTCACCAAGCCCCTCGTCCTCCACGGGTGGATGTTCCTGCTCATCCGGATCCAGGATGAGTGGCACAGCTTTCTCCACTGCCATGTTGTGCAGCATGCAGCAAACGAGGAAGATTTTGCAGACCTTCACCGGTGCATATGGGAGCGCGCCGCCGGTCTTGTGGAGGCACCGGAATCGGCTCTTTAGGAGGCCAAAGGTCCTCTCTATCACTCGCCTGGTCTGCCCATGGGCGTTGTTGTACCGGTGATCGGCAGCCGTTCTGGGGTTGCGGAGAGGCATGATCAGCCATGGCATGTTGGGATAGCCAGAGTCCCCTACATGGAAACATCATGGACAGAAGTGGATCAGGAGAAGCAGTAAGACAGAAAGATGACGCTAAATACAGGAGTAACAGAGTATACCCACCAACAAAACATGCTCGTTCTTTGCGCAGCTGCAGCATAATTTCAGGCACCCTGCTACGCCTCATGATGTAGGCATCGTGTGCTGATCCTGGAAAACGAGCACAGACCTGTGAAATCACCATGTTAGCAAGACACACCACAAGGGCATTAATGGAGTGGTAATGTTTCCTGTTTCTATAGGCTACCTCCTGTGCCTGTGGTGGTACCAAAGCCACATGTGTCCCATCAATAGACCCAATGACATGGGGCATCCCTCCCAGGGCATAGAAGTCACCCATGACACCTGTCAACTGCTCAGGAGTTGGGAAATGAATGAACTCATCCAGGTGAACCAACATGGCCTCTAAAAAATCATGCAGGACACGGCTGAACATGGTCTGGGACATGCCACCAACATGAGCTAAGGTCTCTTGAAACGTACCCGTGGCAAAGAAATGTAGGGCTGCCATCACCTTCATCTTGGGTGTCAGTGCAGTAGGATACCTGTGTAGCGGTTGGAGGTGTGGTGCCAGCCTTGCTGTCAAGTTCAGAATCAACCGTTGGGTGAAGCGGTAGCAGCGTATACTGTCACGTTCCCTCAGGGCAGCCAAGTCTGGGATTGGTCGGGGGAGAGGCGGAGCCCTGCAGTAATTTGGAAGGGACAACGAAGAGTGAGTACAGTACAACAACACTGTCAATGTACTGAGCACAGGTTGAACAGCCAATACACATATGCTACATGTAGAGTCAGGTCTGTGCAATATATCCTGTACACGTATGCCAGGCAGGTGACACTCCTACCAAGAGCCAGCTACAAACGTGGATTCACAAGCTCAACATGACATGGCATGAAACTAGGTGTGGGCCAGTGTAAGTGAACAGGCAGACGAATAACAGGAGTGACAGACATCCACATGTGTGCAGAAGAAGGATGTGTATCATACAGACAGGTTGCGGAACACTAGAGGCACAGGTCACATGTCCCTGAAAAAAGGACAGACCACACACCTTGCCATGAAGGGGTACATGTCAAAACTGATCACACATACATTGATACAACGCAGATATGTCCTTGTCTCGCAAGTCCATGTTCGATGCATACATACACACGTTACGTCTGATTCCACATGTGTCCTGGTGTGCATAATAGTGTGCCATGCCCATCCACACACATGCACATGTTGGATGCAGCAACTGCAGATGCATTTGACGGAACACCAACAGCAAGCTTATGGGAACACATGACACACACATGACATACTCACATCGTGCAACGCCGGTAGTCACATGTCAGGTGTCATTATCCGTGTACCTGGCATCAGGGGACAGTTGTGGGTGTTGGCGACTGTGCCGTGCCAGTGACGCAGTGCTCAACAAGTCTGTACTACATGCACACATGTCAAAGGTATGAAGGGGATGTGTGGCACATAGTGCACCTTGACACATGACATGTGTACACAGCTCATCACACATCTATTGGGTTCAAACATGAGGAGATTTGGGCCACATCACAGCCTCACACACCTAGGCCCGAGACATGTAGGACTGCACTGACAATGACTTGATGTCCAGCCTCGGCCAAGTATGACAGCTCAATTCCTTTCTGTGTGCCGCCTGTCACCAGTGTGAGGTGTGAAACGCACCGTACACACGCTCTGAGGGCATCTGTAGGGTCCTTATCACTATGATTGTGTTGCCGTAGGCGTACGCCATAGGGATACGGTCCGTACAGGCGTGTGTAGGGTCTGTATCACTATGGTTGTGTCGCCGTACGCCCGAGAGATACGGTCCGTACAGGCGTCTGTAGGGTCCTACCACTATGGTTGTGTCGCCGTAGGTGTACGCCATAGGGATACGGTCCGTACACGCGTGTGTAGGGTCCGTATCCCTATGGTAGTGCAGCCGTACGCGTACGCCCTAGGGATACGGTCCGTACAGGCGTCTGTAGGGTCCGTACCACTATGGTTGTGTCGCCGTACGCGTACGCCATAGTGATACGGTCCGTACACGCATGTGTAGGGTCCGTACCACTATGGTTGTGTCGCCGTACGCATACGCCATAGTGATACGGTCCGTACACGCGTGTGTAGGGTCCGTATCCCTATGGTAGTGCAGCCGTACGCGTACGCCCTAGGGATACGGTCGGTACAGGCGTCTGTAGGGTCCGTACCACTATGGTTGTGTCGCCGTAGGCGTACGCCATAGGGATACGGTCCGTACACGCGTGTGTAGGGGCCGTACCACTATGGTTGTGTCGCCGTACGCATACGCCATAGTGATACGGTCCGTACACGCATGTGTAGGGGCCGTACCACTATGGTTGTGTCGCCGTAGGCGTACACCATAGGGATTCGCTCCGTACACACATGTGTAGGGTCCGTATCCCTATGGTAGTGCAGCCGTACGCGTACGCCCTAGGGATACGGTCCGTACACGCATGTGTAGGGGCCGTACCACTATGGCATACGCGTACGGCGACACAACCATAGTGATACGGCCCCTACACACGCGTGTACAGACCGTATCCCTATGGCGTACGCCTACGGCGACACAACCATGGTGATACGGACCCTACAGACGCCTGTACGGACCGTATCACTGGAGTAGTGGTGCCCTAGGGGCGTGGAATGCACCATACCTGTGTGTGTATAGTGAAATTACATAGGGGACACACAAGGGACAATTATAAGGGCCTAAATGCATGCTGGTTGTCATGGAGACCCAGTTTCAAGTTAAAAAATTTTCATCAGGTGGCCAGCAGACGTCGGTTGGAGACAATTAGGCCTGGGCTAAAATTTCGTTCCGTTCGCGGAAATTGCGATAATTTGACATTTTCGCGTTCCGTGGAAAGGGCGAAAATGTCAAAATTTCCGCATTCCGCAGCTTGGCGATAATTTGTTTCTTGCTCACGCTGTAAAATAATACATTCTCGCGCGTGCGCGATCGCCTTACCTGAATCCCTGCGTTCGCCGACAAGTTTTCTTGATCCGGTCGCGTTCTCCATGAGATGTTGTATTGTTTTTAGCCATTTGCGCTGTCTCGCGACAGTTCGCGCCCGCAGTGACGTCATGCGTCGCGCGATCACGTCTTTCTTCTCGCGATCATGCACCGCGAGACAACTGAAAACAAGATGGCCGCGCCCGCGAGCAACCACATGGGTAAGTTGGAGAGCCGCAACCATGCAGAAAATCTCGCGAACATGCGGGAAAAAACTTCTGCATCTTCGTGATATTTCCGCGTGTTTGCGATAATTTTTAACATTTAAGCGATAATTTGCGAAAGTGGATTTCGCAAATTCCGCCCACCCCTAGAGACAATATACAAAGTTGCAAAGTGGTTGTTGACTTGACATCATGCTCATTTTTTAAAACATGCAAAGGCACCCACTGGGGTAGGTTTAAAGGGATTGGAGGAAACGTAGGATGCAAATGAGATTGACCAATCACTCTGTACCCCTGTAAATGAAACTGGCCAGCAAGGCAAATATAAGGCAGCCAGGCCCCATGAGAGAGCACTTGCCTGCACAACCTTTCATTCCACACCACTGCTGCTGCTCGTGATTCCTCTGGCACCATGTCCAGGTCTGTGGAGAGGGCCCAGCCATTCACCCAGGAGGAGAACCAGGCCCTGCTAGATGTGATCCTCCCACAGTACCCTTGCCTGTATGGGAGACCAGGGGAGCAGGTGAGTGCTGACTCCATTAGCTTAGACTGTGCCCATTTTTTGTGACTGTCACTTCTGGCATTGTGTCCAGGTGTGACAGACATGCAATGTTCTTTAGGGTGGGTCCCGGGGGGGGCGGGGGGGAGATGCCTCATGTCTCCCATGCAGAGCATGCTGTAGTGCATGTCTGCACTCCTCACTTGCATAGGGCTTACTGTGACAATCCCTGCATGGTGCATGCCACATTCAGCCTGGCTAATCCTCTTGGGATTGTTGTTTCTACAGTCCTGATGTGATTCTGTGGTCCCCCCAGTGTGACAGGTGACTGTACCCACAGATGTGTGTGAGTTGAGTGTACCTGTGGTGAGAGTGTCCAAATGATGTGTTCGTCCCCTGGACATTGGTGTGTGTGTAAGTCCCCTGTCATGTGGGTGAGTGTCTATGTGGAGTGTTGCACCCCAGCTGCATGAGGGATGCATATACCCTACCCATCTGATGTGGGCAGGGAGCAGTGCTGTATGTCTGACGTGCTGAGCCTGCCCCACACCCGTGACACCCTCCAGTCTAGTGGCACATGTGCAGAGTGATGTTTGTACCCGCAGTTGCCAATGGCAGGTGATTGTCCTGTGCCTGTGTGTGCCTGTGTACCCTGCTGAGGTTGCGTCAGTGGCCTGGGGCATGTGCCTGCTTTGAGATGCTGTACATAATCGTTGTGTAGCTTGTGATGCACAGTGTGAGCCGGGATCCGTGATTGTGTTGCACCCCTCATTCCACCTGTGTACTTTCAATGCCACGTAGTGCATTTGGCCGTCCCCAGAGGATGATGTCCCTATGACAAAGGTGCAATGAGTTTGCTGCATACTATGCCCTGTTCAAACCAGCCAAATTGTTCAAATGTGTGTCTCTGTGACATGGAGCAGGTGTATTGATGTTGTCTCACTTTGTCATCCTCACAGGTAGGCGTCTATGCCAAGGGGGAGATCTGGAAGCAAGCCGTTAGTGCCGTGAGGTCGGTGGAGGGTCGGAGGCGGCACCTGGCCCAGGTGAGGAAACGCTGGCAGGATATCCGGTGCTGGACCAGGAGGATCGCCCGGGTCCTGCTGGGGGACTCACCAGAGAGCCATATGAACCGTGGGCGCCGGCGTCTGACCCACCAGATGAAGCGTGTCCTCGCGGTGGTCTTCCCTGACTTGGATAGGCGCTTAGCGGAGAATCAGCAGCAGGAAGGGGGTAGGTACATGTGTGTTTGTTGTGTGTCACCAGCTTTTGGAAGTGCGCAGTTGCATGGATACACTGGCAGGGTTCATATGTGCAGTACATATCCTGTTCCCCCAAGTCAACTGGTGCTGTTCTTCCTCCCTTCCCCTCCTTGACATGTGTTCCCTGGTCTGTGTGTAGTCACTTTTGCACAAGGTTATCTAGGCTGCCAGTTAATCCAAGTGCCCAATGATTGCAGCATCATGTGTGGGGGTGATGTGTAACATGTGTTGGGTCCTTGCCTGTGCCCTGGCCAGTTCAGTCAATGTGGGGTCCATGTTAGTTGGCACTGATGCTGAGTCCCGACATAGGAGTGTGTCTGAAAAGTGTACTGCCTTACAATATGCATGACCAATGTTGTGCCCTCAGACATGATGTGCATGAGTGGGAGTTATGCATAGTGCAGGGACGTTTGCTTCTGTTGCAGTTATATCCATCCAGGACCATGGAGGAGTGTGGCCACTACAGTCCCCTGGGGCACCTTTTCCTAGGTATCATGTGTGTCATCCAACAATGTGGACATTCTCTGTGTCTTCAGCATAGGTTGGGCTCTGTGGCATTGTACCCTGGCCTCATTTGTATTTATGTTAAGTGTGCTACATGTGTCGACTGTACAGGGTGACCCAATTTGGCTTGTGCATACTCACAGTGGCCGGTGCCTGTGTGTTTTGGTACAACTATCTGATGATGGTTGTTTGTCAATTATATGTGTGGACAGGCGCACAAGGGTTAGTTTGTGTACATTCAGGATTCATTGAAGGCATTTTAGTAATCCCCAAATAAGAGGTGTAAGTACTTCCTCTGTGTCACTCACATTGTCTCAGGTGGGGGGGGTTTGCGCGGGCAAGGCCTACATGTCCAGACCGTATGTGTCCTTGCCAGGTCTGGCCTGTGTGTGATGATTGTCTGAACATACACTCAACATGCAGTGAGCCAGTCATGTTGGGCAGGGTTTAATGTATTTGCTAAGCAGCATGTGCCAAAAGTTAAAAGACTAAGGGCCCGATTCACAGAACTAACTTAAGACAAAATCTTAAACTTACTACTTTTGGTATTCACAGAAGTTAGGATTTTGTCTTAAGACAAACTTAAGACAAACTTAAGACAAACTTAAGACAAACTTAAGACAGACTTAAGACAGACTTAAGACAAACTTAAGACAGACTTAAGACAGACTTAAGTTAGGATTTTGTCTTAAGTTTGTCTTAAGTTTGTCTTAAGTCTGTCTTAAGTCTGTCTTAAGTCTGTCTTAAGTCTGTCTTAAGTTTGTCTTAAGTTTGTCTTAAGTTTGTCTGAAGTCTGTCTTAAGTTTGTCTTAAGTCAAACTTAGGACAAAATCCTAACTTCTGTGAATACCATAAGTAGTAAGTTTAGGATTTTGTCTTAAGTTAGTTCTGTGAATCGGGCCCATGGTTCCTGCTCATCCTTTTTTTGGCTACGGCGTGTGGTCCAGATGCAGTACTCGACTGTCCCCAGAGGCTAGCTCCTCTGTCTAATTTGATATCAAGTTCTTTGCTGTTGTGTCATGCTCTCCATTGTTTCTCAGTGGCATGGTGGGTCAACCAACTGTGTGGTGCAGGGCCTACATATGTGCGTAGTATTGTAGATGTTACTCATGTTGCTTTTCATGCTATGCACTGTGACCTATGTAGTTTTGACTCATGTGTCATATGTATACAGGTGTCTGATTATGTCCTGTCTCTTCACCTTGCCCACAGCATCGTCGGGGGAAACCGAGGGAGACACTGGCACGGACCTTGAGGAGGGATCCAGCAGCGGTGCCACCAGTGCTGGCGAGTCTAGCTCAGCGAGTGGTACAGAGGCGGAGGGGAGTGCGGCAGAGGACCTGTCCAGTCCCACCACCAACCATGACGCTGACGGGTCCGAGGCTGAGCTCCCAGAGGGGGCGGACGCTGCTCCCAGAGCTGAAAGCAGCACTCCATCTGTCGCCGCCCCCTCCATTCCCATCACCCGCCTCCCAGTTGCTCGGGTCCCTTCCCTCCGTGCTAGGCGCCAACAGGTCTCCTTCGTGCCAGGCACCGCACCCCCTGCCCCTGTCTCCCCTGCTGCCGTCAATGCCGAGTCTGTGGACATTCTGCGGCAGTTGCAGGTTGGTCAGACATCGATGCTTACTGTCCTCCATGGCCACACCACACTGCTGACACAGATGGTGTCGTACTTGGAGGGCATGTCAGCACCGATGTCTGATCAACGGATGTTGCTGAGGTCCATAGACTCGTCACTGACTGCAGCAGTGGATCTCCAGCAGCGCTCCGTCCCCCCTGTACCCCTGCACCATCCACACTTCCCACTCCCATGCCTGTCCCACGCACACCCAGACGTCCCCATGCACGCACCCCACCAGACACAGGCAGCACACCACCAGGGAAGGCCAAGCGCAATCCTCCAGTCATGCACACACAGGGGGAAGTAGGCACACCCACTGGGTCTGGGGGCAAACGGCAGGCACGCAGCCACAGTGGGAGTCCGCAGTCCTCAAGACCCACTTCCTCCAAACCACTCCCCTTAGCTCCCCTGCCCAACAGTCGGACAAGGAGTCCTTCATGGCCAGTCTGTCCCTCAGCCCCAGTGTGACACCACCCCGCAAACGGTCGAGAGAGTCCCCGGGCAGGGAAGTTGAGTCCCCCCCCCTGTCCACACCCTCCCCCAGTAGCGCTGAACCCATCCCTCCGACCCCACCCCCTCCTTGGGGCCTGTGGTTCATTCGGGTGCAGGGGAGACGCTGGGAGACCTTGCCACCGTATGCAGCGCCATCCTCACCACCACCTTTGGCGCTGCCCCACTCCCTGTGGTGGAGTCGTCCGTCCCTGCACCCACAACACCTACCCTTGCTCCTCCTGTCCCTGCGGTGCCTGGTCCTTCCACCGCCCCCCATGATACCCCCCTTCTGTGGATGAAATGGAACAGTGAACTGTGCAGGCAAGCTAGGGGAGACACGTCCCTAAGTGTCCCCCACCAGGACTTTTCACATGGCCTGGCCTATGGGCCCTCTATATTCTGGACATTCATTTAGCAAATATTATTTCCTGCTGAATAAAGCATTTTGTTTTTCTTATGCACACTAATGCTTTCCTGGACTTGCTGTTGTTGGTGCTGCTTCATGATTTGGGGTGGTGATAATGTGTTAGGTGTCTGGGAAATGTTGTAGTGTGCTGCTCATGGGGTGGACCCTGGTATCTGTGTGCCATCACAAGGGCTCTGCAAATAATCCTTGGTCATGTGTGCTCTTACTGTATGGTGATTTTGTCCCAAGGTGTGTTCCTTCCTCTGTGGACCCTGACATCTTCCCTGCAGGCTGTTTCCCAATTGTTGTGCTGAGCTGTGTCTACATATCCTGGGTGTATGACGGTTCCCTTCAACTTTGGCCATGCATGCTCAGCAATGTCTCCACCTGCATCATTTGTGGCATCCTTGGTGGTCACTGTACTAGTGTATGGAGTATATTGACATGACTTCATGTGGACAAGTTACCTTTTACGCCCTATGCATGTGTGTACTCCCAGCCTCGCACACATGTGTTACGTGTTCTGCAGGGTCTTTGGTCACCTGACTGACAATTGTGGGCATTGTATCTGTGGGTACTCCACCCTTTTCCTTCCATGGGAGGCAACAACTTGTTGGCTGCCCCAGCACCTGTACATTCCTATCAGTCCTGGAATGTGCATGACAGTGTGTGTTCCCTTTGGGTCTCTTAGTTTAGTAGGGTGGCACATGAGTATACAGTCTTGTTGCATGCTCTCATTGTGTGTATTGTGCTGCCAGCACCAGGGGTGGGTATGCATGTGTCATTTGTCAACACACACATGTGGTGTGTCATGCAGTGGGGGATGGACATCCACCCTCATGGGTGGGACACTGCTGTCAGTGATGTGTTGGCATGCCACTCTCAATATTGTCGCACTTTGTGTATGCCTTCATGCACCAATAATTGTAGGATGGTGTACATACCACCATGTCTCTGTCCACTGCTGGGGGGACTCTGCACCCACCCCTCCTATGTCTGGGCACTGCTGGGAGTGATAGGCACCCACCCCTCCTATGTCTGGGCACTGCTGGGAGGACTCTGCACCCACCCCTCCTATGTCTGGGCACTGCTAGGAGTGATAGGCACCCACCCCTCCTATGTCTGGGCACTTCTGGGAGGACTCTGCACCCACCCCTCCTATGTCTGGGCACTGCTGGGAGGACTCTGCACCCACCCCTCCTATGTCTGGGCACTGCTGGGAGGACTCTGCACCCACCCCTCCTATGTCTGGGCACTGCTGGGAGGACGCTGCACCCACCCCTCCTATGTCTGGGCACTGCTGGGGGGACTCTGCACCCACCCCTCCTATGTCTGGGCACTGCTGGGAGGACTCTGCACCCACCCCTCCTATGTCTGGGCACTGCTGGGAGGACTCTGCACCCACCCCTCCTATGTCTGGGCACTGCTGGGAGTGATAGGCACCCACCCCTTCTATGTCTGGGCACTGCTGGGAGGACTCTGCACCCACCCCTCCTATGTCTGGGCACTGCTGGGAGGACTCTGCACCCACCCCTCCTATGTCTGGGCACTGCTGGGAGTGATAGGCACCTACCCCTCCTATGTCTGGGCACTGCTGGGAGGACTCTGCACCCACCCCTCCTATGTCTGGGCACTGCTGGGAGTGATAGGCACCCACCCCTCCTATGTCTGGGCACTTCTGGGAGGACTCTGCACCCACCCCTCCTATGTCTGGGCACTGCTGGGAGAGATAGGCACCCACCCCTCCTATGTCTGGGCACTGCTGGGAGGACTCTGCACCCACCCCTCCTATGTCTGGGCACTGCTGGGAGGACTCTGCACCCACCCCTCCTATGTCTGGGCACTGCTGGGAGTGATAGGCACCCACCCCTCCTATGTCTGGGCACTTCTGGGAGGACTCTGCACCCACCCCTCCTATGTCTGGGCACTGCTGGGAGGACTCTGCACCCACCCCTCCTATGTCTGGGCACTGCTGGGAGGACTCTGCACCCACCCCTCCTATGTCTGGGCACTGCTGGGAGGACGCTGCACCCACCCCTCCTATGTCTGGGCACTGCTGGGGGGACTCTGCACCCACCCCTCCTATGTCTGGGCACTGCTGGGAGTGATAGGCACCCACCCCTCCTATGTCTGGGCACTGCTGGGAGTGATAGGCACCCACCCCTCCTATGTCTGGGCACTGCTGGGAGGACTCCGCACCCACCCCTCCTATGTCTGGGCACTGATGAAGCTGATGGCCACACACCCCTATGTGTCTGTCAACTGGCGTGGTACGAGCCATACCCACGTCCTATGGCCTGGGTATGGGCCCTACCCCTACGGCACCCCAACAATGGCGGGACGGCCCGTACCCATGCTTTTTGGACGTGGGTACGGGTCGTACCCCCATTGTTGGGGTGCCGTAGGGGTACGTACCGTACCCATGCCTTTAGGACGTGGGTACGGCTCGTACCAAGCGTACCCCTACATCACCACTGCAATGGCGGTACGGGCCGTACCCATCGTGGCGGTGACGTAGAGGTACGGCCCATACCCAGGCTTTTAGGACGTGGGTACGAGTCGTACTCCCATTGTTGGGGTGCCGTAGGGGTACGTACCGTACCCATGCCTTTAGGACGTGGGTACGGCCCGTTCCAAGCGTACCCCTTTATCACCACTGCAATGGTGGTACGGGCCGTACCCATGCTCTGGGGGCCTGGGTACGGGCCGTGCCACCATTGTGGTGGTGACGTAGGGGTACGCGTGGTACGGGCCATACCCACACTCTTCAGGCGTGGGTACGGTTCGTACCCTTACGTCACCCCAACAATGGCGGTACGGCCCGTACCCATGCCTTTGGGACATGGGTACGGGCCGTACCGCCATTGTTGGGGTGCCGTAGGGGTACAGCCCGTACCCACGCCTTAGGAGCATGGGTACAGGTCGTACCACGCCCACCCCAACGTCACCCCAACAATGGCGGTACAGCCCGTACCCACGCCTTAAGAGCGTGGGTACGGGTCGTACCACGCCCACCCCTACGTCACCCCAACAATGGCGGTACGGCCCGTAACCATGCCTTTGGGACGTGGGTACGGGCCGTACCGCCATTGTTGGGGTGACGTAGGGGTGGGCGTGGTACGACACATACCCACACTTTTAAGGCGGGGGTACGGTGCGTACCACAATTGTTGTGATGCCGGTTCGCGTCCATGTTGACTTCCGTTGTGGCGGACGCAGGCCTTGGTGGAGACGCCCCAACCCCCGAAGTGACCAGGCCCTGGGGGTCAGGTATGTACAGGGCATGTGTGATTTTGGACTTGGGTGGTGGTTATGTTTCCTGCCCCTGCCCCCCCCCCTTTGCCCCTGGGTGTTGATCTGATCTTCTGCGGCGTCTGCGTCGGTTCCTGTACACCAGGTGGACTGCTATGAGGGCCGGGATGACACGTAGGTTGGGGTCCATGGCTGTCCGTCGCGTACAGGTGCTCCTTCTGCGCGGCGTCCTGATTTCCCGGCAGTTTTTGGCTGCCGTAAAATATTGTCCGTGTGGAGTGACATGGGCACGAATCGTACTTGCTGGTTCGTGAAACGCTGCCTGACTCCGTCCGGACGACACGTCCGCGGTGTCCCAGATCAGAATTGTGGGTATTTTTTACGATTCGTACGCAAATGGTGTTTGCGTACGAATCGTACTTGCATGTTTGTAAGGTATTTTTCCCGGGTACGAGTCGGACGGAGAAAATGCTCCGTCCGACGGTTCGTACCCGGGTTTTAACTGATCGGAATCGGCACCTTAGTGTCTCCATTTTGATCACTCACTTCAGTTGAGATTAATTTTGACAACACATTAGACACTTTGTTCTCCGCCTCTGGGATATATTCACATCAAAATCATAAACCTGTAAAGCCACCACCCACTTAGCCAGACACTGCATCTATGCCTTTTCTTTTAAATATCTCACACACAGCTTTGTGCTAATTTCTTACTTCAAAATCTCCACCCCATAAACATTTATTGAGCTTCCTTACAGCCCTCTACATAGCCAATGCTTCTATCTCAATAACTGAGTACCTTGTTTCAGCTTCCTTCAAGCCAGGTGAAATAAACATGATAGTCCTTTCTGAACCTTGTCCACCTTGTTGGAGAACAGCTCCTAAACCTTTCATACTAGCACCAGGCATCAGAATGAATTTTTTCCATTGAGGCGCCATACTCAGTCTGTTTTCAACTCTATAAATTCCATCCCACAAGCAGCATTCCAAAGAAAATCTACACCCTTCTTCAGCAAATTCCTCATGTTTCCACTCAGTTCAGAAAAGTTCTGAATAAACTTATTATAATATTCAGACATTACCAAAAACCTCATCAATTCTTCCTTATTCAAAGATGATTTCATATTTTGTATAGTCTTGACCGACTCTTCTTTTGGAATAATTCCATCACCATTGATGCTATGGCTCAAATAATCAATAGATTTACTCCTCAGCATACACTTTTTAATCTGACAGTGAGGGTAGAGTCGTACAGTCTCTTCCATATGTGCCTTACCCTGACATCATGCTCGTGAATATTCCTCCCAAACCTGAGAATGTCATCTTGATAAATTATCATACCCTTTCTACCTTCCAACATCCTCTCCATGCCTCTCTGAAATACAGACCCTGCTGAAACTAATCCAAAATGCAGCCTAGTAGTCTAAACCAGGCATCTCCAACAAGTAGCATGTGAGCTACTGGTAGCCCTCCAGCTACAAATAAGTAGCTCTCCTGTGTGCAATCAAGCCTGCTAAATGATAAGCTTTTGCTTGGTTTAATAAACATATGTATACCAATATCGGAAAGTGAGTATTCGAAATTAAAATATGTTTTTTCAGAACTCATAATTTGATGTTTGGCGAAAAATGCTTGAATTACCAAAATGTATTTAAAGCTGATATTTGAGCGAATAAGCATGTGGCATTAGGGAGGCTTATTAATAATAGTATTACCTTGCTGGCAAGGGCATTACAACTATGGCTGTTGTGCATTATCAACATAGAGGCAAATCCACATTGACTACACCTTTGTTACATTACACCTGGCAACCGTGCTTGACGCACTGAGGTTATCATATGTGGTAGCCTGGCATGGGGTGGCCACTACTCTCATCTTGGTTGGTGGGATCACTTTTACAACACGGATATCGGTAGCTCGGGATGATTGTCATTTAAATATTAGTAGCTCTTATAACAGAATAGGTTGCAGACCCCTGGTCTAAACGTACCAAAAGGCATTATGAATGCAGTCAAATCCTTAGATGTTTCCTCAAGTCTAATCTCATGGTATGAAGAGGTGAGATCAATGGTAGAGAAAACCTTCGCTCCTTCCAGCAAAGTTAGCATTTCAGAGATATTGGGTAAATAATACCTCTCAATAATCACATTTTTGTTCAGCTCTCTCAAGTCAACGTATAACCTTAAATTCAACTCCCATTAGAATTTATAGTTGCAACCACTGGTGCTAGCCAATCCGTTGCTTCCTCTTCAATCATACCATTATTCTTCAACCTCTCCAGCTCAACACACATTTCTTGTCTTGCTGCTTTTGGCACACTACGCCGTTATTGTATGTACTCTTAGCTCCCGTAATTAAACATACTACAGGCCTTGAGAAATCCACTCGCTATGGCGAGTGAGAGTTTATCAAGGCAAGCTAAATTTTAGGACTATTGGCCCGGTCTGACGAGAGACCATCAGCTGGGAAATTACACTTGTCCTGTTCATTAAGAAAGTGGATGAGCAATAAAGACACCTTTAAATCTTGTTTATCTTGTTCCATTTGCTGTTCATTTAAAAACAGAGGTCAAATGTCTACTCCGGTCTTCTTATAAACTGCTGCATAATTTATGGGGGAGATTGAAGTTTACTTTTTTTTCTTGGACAGCAACGTTAGGGGATATCATGAAGTGAACTGTTTGACAACCTGCAAGCACACGGCTTTCAAATAAATTGTAAATGATTTGTACAAATATTTAAAAATATATTTCAATAGTTAGGAAATAACCTTTTTTCTAAGTATGAAGTGAGTTAGAAACAAAGATTTTAATAGGATCAAACCAAATCAGAATACTTTACTTGGTGATATGTAAATATGAAGATTTTACTGAAACCTGATGTCCACACATTATTGTTGCCTGCCAGTGGGAATCTTTGTGGCCGTTTCAATGGAAAATGTCTTTCTATAATTGTCATTGCACTACCACATCATGCTTACTAATATATTTATTGAAAGTAAGAGAGTTTTAATAAGAACTGAGCAACATCCCTGCCTCAGCCTTGCTGACAATGCTATCAGTAAACCAAGAGTGTAGTGGCAGAGTGAGGGAGGCGAGACACATGTGGTTGGGGATACAACGTTTTATTTATCACTTGCTAATACAGCGGCCCACGAGGAGCAAGCGGGGAGACAACCGCTAGCGAAGAATTCCGCTCCCGTCTGCCGATCCGCGGGGCCCCCGCTGACGTCACGGCCGACCTCGAAGTGCGATTGGCCGTGACGTCAGGAGGGCAGGCGGACAGCGAGGAAAGACTGCGTTAGTGCCCCGCGGAGCTAGTCCGCTAACACCGTGTACGACATCTCCCTTATCAACTGAAAAAAATTTAATAGAACACATTATCATCTCATAACAAAGTCATCAAATCTCCTGGGTGCTTTGACATGCCGTGTCGGCCTGCAAGGGGTTACATACGGGGTTTGTGCCACCCCACCAACACCTGTACCGCTTTGGCCCGGGCTCCCCATGCTGCGACTGTCACACCTCCCTGGTCTGGGGCCTGCGCCCATCTGCCTCTCAACACCTCCCGTGCCATGCCATGTGCTCCCGCTCGTAAGTGCGCTTCCGCATCCGGTCCAACCTTGTGCAGGGGAATTGCCCCCAACCTCATCAACACACATACTTCCGCCAGTGACCTCATTGTCTTGCCATTCAAGCGCGCTATCATCGCTCTCGGACTCACGCATGTGACCACTTTTCATGATGATTTCCTCTTGCCCAGCTTTGAGCTTGACTATGTCGTCCTTGCTACGCCATCCCCCACCTTCCAGACACACGGCCCCTCTAGTTGCTCCGTGTACCCGCAGTGGGGTTTGAAACACAGATTCCCCTTTCATTACTTTGTAGGGCTTCTTCACCAGTACCCAATCTCCCTGCGCAATTTCCTTTGGTTTGGCTCTGTTAATATTGTCAGCATACAGTTTGTTGCTCTCTTGCTTAGCCACTATGCGCTCCTTGACTCTCAACCCCTCTTCCTGTACATCCTCCGTTCCATCTCTCATGTCATACCACTTGTTGAATTTGGGGGTAAGCTCGCTCATGCACCGTCTCCCTCTCATCAAATAGAACGGCGTATGTCCTGTGACTTCATTAGGCATGTTATGGAAAGTGTGCACTTTATCAGCCAAAAACGCCTTCACGTTCATTTGAGACGCCACAGCCTGTTAGATACCTTCTTTAAGGAACCTGTTCATCCGCTCGACCTGCCCATTGCTCTTCGGACTGTACAGTGGGGTCTTCTCCTGCTTGATTCCAAGCTTGGCCAGGAAATCTGTCATCTGCCGGGATACCAACTGGGTACCATTGTCGGAAACCATGATCTTCGGCTGCCCCTCCGTCGCGAAGATTTTCTTCAGCACCTTGATCACCCGGTCAGTAGTAACCTCCCTAACGAACTTGTAGTGGATCCATTTGGAGAAGTAGTCCGTAAGGACAATGAGCTGCCTGCAGTCATCCGGCAGTATGGTAAACGGGCCTGCGAAATCTATGGCAATCTTGCACCATGGTCCGACCGGAATGTCCACCATCTGCAGTTCCCCCTTGGCCGTCTTCCAATGCTTGTCGGCTCTCAGACACGGCCCGCATCTGTCAATGAAGCCGCAGACGTCGCTGCACATCCCCGGCCACCAGTAGTACTGCTTGAGGAGGTTTTTGGTGGCTGTACTCCCCGGGTGACCCCTATGAGCGATCTTGATCAGCTTGTCCCTCAGACCTTCCGGGGGTACAAACAGTTCATGCCTCTTCAGGAAGCCATCTTCAATCGTAAGTTCCGCGCTTATCTGCTGGAAACATCTGAGTGCCCCGTGCAAGTTCCGGACCGGAGGCCAATGAGTCGTCATGTGGTCCACTACCCTTCGGATGGTCACGTCTTTTTCCTGGGCAGACAGCCATTCTTCTTCAGAGATAGACCCCTCGCAGATGGCCGTCGCGTCTACCATCGCCACCACACACTCCGTGTCGTCCAGGGAACCTTCTTCCTCGCCTGCGATAGGCAAGCGCGATAGGCAATCCGCCCTGCTGTTGAGGCCCCCCTCGATGTGTCTGATGGTGAAGTGGTATTCCTGTAATTTGGACAGCAAGCGCAGGAGTCTCGAGCTGGCTTTTCCATTACCGCGGCCTTCGCCGTCCATCATATAAATCAACGGTTTGTGATCCGTGACTAGCTCGAACTCTTTGCCCCACAAATAGTTCTTCAGTTTCTCCACTGCCCAGACGCAAACGAGCGTCTCCCGCTCGATAGTGCTATAGTGTTTCTCCGCGTCGCTCAGCGACCGGGATATGAACGCGATGGTGCTTTCCTTCTTCCCTTGGAATTGGCAGAACACTGCCCCGATACCTTTGGCGCTGGCATCGACAGTGATGACATTCCGGTGATCCTTGTTATAAGGCTGTAACACTGGAGCCGCAACAATGGCCAGCTTAACCGATTCGAAGGCAGCTCGTTGTTCCTGCGCCCATACGTACTTTTCGTTCTTCCGCAGAAGTTTCCTAAGGGGCTCCACTGTGAGTGCGTAACCCTGCATGAACTTCGAGTAGTACTCACTGAGCCCCAGGAACGACCGCAAGGCGTCCTTATCTCCGGGACACGGGGCCTCTCGAATGGCCTTCACCAAGTCCTCCTTGGGCGCAATACCATCCGGAGTCAGAACGTGCCCCAGATATTCTATCCTGCCCTCCATGAACTTGCACTTGTCTTTGGAGACCGTCATCCCTTTCTCCCGCAGGATCTCCAGCACCGTCCCCAGCAGCTCCAAGTGCCCCTTCTCATCCTCCGTGTGGATCAGGATGTCATCCTGGAATGCTTCGACGCCCTTCATGTCGCAGAAAAGCAAGTCCATCAACTTCTGGAAAACACCCGATGCTGATGCAAGGCCGAAGGGAAGCCGGACGTACCTGTACGCTCCGAACGGGGTAATGAAGGTGGTCAGTTTTTTGGACTCCTCCGTGAGACACACCTGGTGGTATGCTGACTTCAGGTCTATCAGGGTGAAGAACTTGGACCCTGAAGTGGACGACAGAATTTCTTGGATGTTGGGCAGCGGATGACAGTTCACTAGGATATTCTTGTTCAAGGACCGCAGGTCCACACATAGACGAATGTCCCCTGTCCTCTTCTTCTTGGACACAACTATCGCGGACACCCATTCTGATGCGCCTGCCTCCTCTATCACGCCTTCCTGCTTCAACTTATCGAGGACCTTCTTCAGTTCCCCTCTGACAGAGAGAGGGACCGTCCTGACCTTATGCTTTATCGGTATTGCCCCTTCTTTCAACTGTATGGCGTGTACAAACCCTCTCACACGCCCCACCTCATTCCTAAAAACGGACTCAAATTCGCCAATGACCTCAGCCAAGCCCCCATGCACTTCGCCAGGATGTATGTAGCCGACCCAGTCATCACGCAGAACAATGGGGTCGTCGGCCCCCGGGACTAGCATCACACCCAGCTTCGCCAGGTCCTTCCACCCCACAAGACTTCTCCCTTTCTCAGCCACATAGACCTTCGTCATCACAGTGCGCCCTCGAAAGGTGAGTGTATCGCAGAAGAACCCTTTCATCACAATATCCTGTTCCCCAAAGGCCTTGGGATTCACATCAGTCTCACGCAATCGCACTCCCTGCCACTTCGCATCAAACGTGGTGTCAGATATCAGGGTTATAGGCGAACCAGAATCAGCCGTAAACTGCAGCTCTACAGCACCAATCAGAACGGAGCCAATAGGCCCCTTCACTCTGCCGTCCTCGGCATCAATGGACAACACTATGTCCGCACTCGCCTCCGCATCGCTATCACTCACCGAGCTCACTTTCATGCCCCCACCCGGTTTCCTTGTCTTGCACACAGCTGCAAAATGGCCCACCTTCCTGCATTTCGTGCAGCTCTTGGTCAGAGCCGGGCACGACCTGCTATCAGCCAAGTGGTCCCGCGCCCCACATCTAAAACAGGTGAACGGCCTCCTGCCACCCCCTCTATCACTTGCTACTTTGTCGGGAGTCCTTGACACACTTTTACTTTTGTCCTGCACGTAGCACACCGTCGAAGCCTGACTTGTGCATGCAAGCTCCCTAGTGGACACCATGGAGCGCTCAACAGCCTTCGCAATGGCCACCACATCCTTCAGGGAAGGGTTTCTACATGACAGCAATCTCTCCTGCACCTTCTTGGAGTGGCAAAAGAACACCACCTGATCTCTGATGTAAGTATCGGTCATCTCCGCATATTCACAGTCTTGCGCCAGAACGCGTAAGCAGGCAATGTACTCCTCAATAGTCTCTCCTTCCTCCTGTCGCCGCAGAGCAAACTTATGGCGCCCCACCATGATATTACCTTCCTCGGCATATTGCAGTTCAAGCCGCTTAACCGCCTCCTGATACACATTCAGAGGAGCGGGAGCCCCGGGGGGATCCACGAACACTGGCAGACTGTCAAAAACTTCCTGGCCGGCCTTTCCCAGCAGTCCGAACAATAGCGCCTTCTTGCGTTCGGGGCTATACCCCTCGCCGTCTATGGAAACGATATAGTTCTCAAACGCACGTAGCCACCCTTTCCATTTCATGCACGGCTTACCAGGAGAATCAAGGAACAGAGGAGGTACGCAGATGTTGACCGGCTGAGCCATCGTCGGGGGTCAGGGACCGCAGCAGGAGGACGACGACCACAAGGACAGCCACCGGACAGGCACGGCTGGAAGCACGACCTGGAACCTCAGCACGCAGGACTGGACCACGCCTGCAGATGCACCAGCAAGTAGGGCCCCACGCCCACCGGAGCACACTGGGTGGGACAGGGAAGGATGACTCTCACGGCACACCTCCTGGGCACACCAGACAGCAAGGGCCAGCACTCCAACCCCCTCATCAAGCAGCAAACTGTACCGCCGGGGGCCAGAAGGGACACGCAGCATCCAGCCAGCAGCAGAACGGACCAAGCGTCGTCAGGACGCCCACGTGATTGCAGGAGGACCAGCAGGGGGCAGCACCGCAGCAATGGAGGAGCACGAGGGGCTCAGGGCACCGGATATCCCACGTGGGCCGCACAGCATCAATTAACCCTCGTCGCCATTTGTAGTGGCAGAGTGAGGGAGGCGAGACACATGTGGTTGGGGATACAACGTTTTATTTATCACTTGCTAATACAGCGGCCCACGAGGAGCAAGCGGGGAGACAACCGCTAGCGAAGAATTCCGCTCCCGTCTGCCGATCCGCGGGGCCCCCGCTGACGTCACGGCCGACCTCGAAGTGCGATTGGCCGTGACGTCAGGAGGGCAGGCGGACAGCGAGGAAAGACTGCGTTAGTGCCCCGCGGAGCTAGTTCGCTAACACCGTGTACGACAAAGAGACAACTGTTTTCAGTTGTATGGCTGAACAAGGTTTATTATACGAGAGGAGATCCCATCCAACCACCCTGGTACCCCTCACATTCTTAATGAACTCACAACATTCTATAGCCGTACAGCACTTAATAATATTTGATTAAACAAGATAATCAACCGATATTGATACAGGCACATCCCAACAAAACAGAATGCAACACAACAGAACAAAACAACACTGCAATAATGCAGTACAAATACGTCGAAGCACAAAAAAAAAATAATACATCACTACCACAACGAAATCCCAAACAACCTAATCATAAATCCTAACACACCAGATTCAGGCGGAGGACTCACGTTTTTAGAGGAAGAAATGGCTGTCTCTCACCTAAAATAGCCTCTGATACAAATAAATCAATGGGAAAAATGCATTTTCCAGATTTTGTTTTCAAAATCTCCAACTTTCCTGAGGTAACATTTTGCGATTTACGAATATCACAAACATTCGTCTACCACGCCTTCCTCCACAATCCTGTTTTCACAATACGGCAGCGAAAGGTGTTTAGAAAAATAAATTACTGCCCTAACTAACCAGTGCATGAAATACAGCCAGTGAGTCCACCTATTGTGATCCGGTCCAAATTCGTCAACTACTCATGTTTATGTATTTTTGGATTATACCCACAAAATTGGCACTTTGTATAGTAACTTCGACTTAAAAACATAAGATTAAAACATGACTACAGGCATTATTTCGAAAAAATCACGCAGTGGAAGAAATTACTTCCAGTTTCCTTTTACGTTTGTTTAAATTCCTCTAGGAGACTATTTCGGACCCAATTTTAACATGCGTTTTCTTTTGGAACCGTTCCGCAAAATCTCTTGCACTATTCCGTGTCAGCAGTGTGGCAAATACTGTGTGCGTGGTTTACTCTACGTAGTTAAGTCTCTTTAGCCGAGCTTCTCCAGCGTGATTCTCGCGGCAGGCGGAGGCGGTTGAGGACTTCGACGGCGGTTGGTCGCTAGGAAAGACGTTGGGTTTGAAAAGAAGCATTCAACGTCTTCTTCTCGGGTTGCGCAGCAGGAAGGAGCCATTCGCTCTTCCAAGTAGAGTTTGAAGGTTACATAAAGAGGTGTGCGGACAAAGACAATGGAAGACACGACAACTGAAACAACGGATAATCAAAATACCACTATTCAGGATGAAAAACAGCCTCACGTGAAGCATAATATGCCCGGCGTCCTTCTCTTCATTTTTGTAACCAGCTTGGTGGGAGGTAGGATCGTAAAAACACGTTATTGCTGGCTTAATTAGAAATTATCTCGTTATTTTTAAATACTGGAAGGCATTCTCTAACAACTGATCTGCTGAGCCTCTGGCTAGTGTGTAGATAGGTAAAATCAATAGTGGGAGTAATGGTATGGTTGCCGCTTTTACCAGAGAAAAACACCTGCTATCTGTTAACTTTTAACTTTCTGTTAAGGCCAGGACGTGATTCTTCAGTAGTAATATTTTTTTCTTTAACACAATCTTTCTCTCTTTATTTTGCTTGTCAGTCAGATGTAACTAGGCCAGCAGAGAACACGTTTTAAAATGTTTTTTGTTTACATTTACTTTTTAGAGTGTGTACTGATATGAGGAAGAAATACCAGCTTTAGGTGATTTTTCTAATTTTTGCAACGGCCATTCTGTTATAAAAGCGGCCAGGGGATAGCCCTAGTAAGGTTGTAGTTGCCATCACTCTATTGCAAAAAGGATTTTTCTGGTTTGAAAACAGTGATTGGTCTTTAGCTTGCCGTGGGTTAAATAGTACACTTTCTCTATCATTTTTCCGACTGCTGACGTTATGCTCTGTTTGGCAGTTGGCCATGCATCTAGCAAAGACGCTACTATTTACACTACAGGATGCTAAAAAGTTTTTATTCTTACTCTATGGTCAGTGGCCTTGCTAAGAGTAGAACAACTTCACAATTTGTCTGGCTGCGTCCTTAGTAGCAGATCTTGTTAATTATTTGGTTTTGGGACATGTAGACAGGAAATAAACTTTACTATTTACTTGGCTGCTAGCTAAGTAGTAGATATTATGTACTATTTGTCTGGCAGCCATGCAAACTGCAAAGAAACTTCTGTTTAGCTGCTGGCTGACTAAATAGCAAAGATTAAGTACTGTGGGGCCAGTGGCTGTGCAAATTACAAAAACACGTCCCTGTTTACTGGACCACTTGCTAAATAGCATAGATAATGCAATAGTTCACCATTTGGTCATGCAAATTGTAGAAATACTTGGTTATTTACAGACTAGCTGGCTAAATAGTAGAGACTGTGTACCATTTGGCCAGTGACAGTGCAAATAGCAATAGAATGTTAATATTTACCCAAGATCTGGCTATATTTTGTTTGTAGTCACAGTGCACACAAAGGTCATGCAGGTAGGTTGGAGGCCTACTGTGATACGAAATGCTGTGCTCTGTAATTTGGAGGGACACACCATGTGCACGCCCTCTTTACTGAGAACTGACAGTGGTAAAAGCAACTGAATGTACTTGCAACAGAGTCCTGCACGAGTACAGAGGGTGGCCTTCTGCATCACCTTTTCTAAATTTTCTGTTAGTCCTCGACAGTCTGTTTCTTTGCTCCAACATTGTACAACATTGACATTGTATGTGTGTTTAGATTGTGCATGTGTAGTATGTTGACCATGAAACCTATATGCTGCACTTGACTGTTGCATTTTGAATCTCCTTTGCCAGAGTGGTACTTAAGATTACGCCTAGACGACACGTAAATAGTTCAGTATCATGAATTTCACATTACATGTTATGCAAAATTCCAGAAATTACACCACTTAACCTAATTATGTGCCGTTCGGGGGTAAAATAACGGCGAACAACAGAATACGAGTGGTTGTTGTTAGTAGTGTTATGTTTAAATGCACCCTTGTGCACAAAATTGACACAAGAATGTATTTTGCACTAAAATATAGTGAAGATTGACAGATTTGTATTTCATGTATTTTTTCTGAATTTTCACTTAAATATGCAAAAGCAAATTCTGCTCACCCCTATTTAAGATTGAGTTTGGAGTGAACCTGCCAAACAGCAATTTAAGTTCCATGGCTCTTCCTGAACATCACTGAGATCCCTTGATTCAGGCTACAATTAAGCATGTGGAGAGAGACTGGAGGCCCCTTTTTTAGGTTTAGCATAAGCGGCGCCCACGCTGTAGTCAACGACCTGTAGTATTGAGTAAACTAGGTAGCTCCTGTCTGCTGCTTACTATTTGTTCCATTATAGAAAATGGGGTTAACCCAGTTAAGTGTCATTCAAAGGACCTAGGTATCGATCAGTAAAGAAAACTAACGGTCCCTAACACATCTGTATATACTTAAATTATTAAGTATATTATGGATATTAATCCACCAAACACAGAATTTCAAAATATATGCACATTCAACAGGCAATTACCGGTCACCGAAAATCAATTAAATTGAAAGCATTAGTTTATTCTTTTTATCCAACATATGGAAGAACTACATAGGACATAGTATGTTTCACGGTTATTACCAAGGTAAGAGAAAAGTGTGAAAGATAAATGCTCATGTGTGAGATAGTAAAGGAGAAGAAAGAATGCATCAAGGGATATTTTACAAAAGCACTTTGAGGTACTTCAAAAAGAGGGATATGGCCAAAATAGTACCCTACAGACACAGGCCTACCCCTAATTACATTCACAATTTCATTCACAATATCATTAGATTATCTATAGGGTGAGACTTAATCTCAGATGGCAGTGGTTGGGAGTTTTTTTTTGTGTGATTTTGGGTGTAGGCCCCAAGGGGAATTGTCGAATGTGCTCACATAACTCTGCCAAAGGTCAGAATCACGTGTGTTGGTCAAGCAAGGGTTGAAAAACTCACCCGACCACAGTCGTGGTCTGACGAACTGGAGTCAATCAATAATTCAAAGTTCAATGAATGAAGTAGTGAGTGGACAGGGGAAGAATCACCCCGGAGTTCTAAAAACCAAACACAAAGCCAAGTGTTGTAAAAACACCGGTGTACACAAGGACGTACAATTCAATATACAGAAAAATTGACATGTGGATTGGACTCACCCGCTGAGATCATGCAGCGTGAGACCTGTCTGCTGCAGTAAGAATAATGAGGCGTCGATTTCTATAACAGAAGGGGGATGTATTAAAATGAGGTCCATGAATTATGAACTGAACCACATAACCGGGTTGGCCAATGGAGTTAAAGTTAATTACCTTAAGCTAAAAAGGAGATGAACCGCATCCGTCTGTGTTTCTCCAAAAAGCCTCACCCGCTGAGATCATGCAGTGTGGGGCCGTGATAATTAGGGCGCTGATTTCTGAAAGTAAACCGGCATGTATTCAGGATAAGGTCATGATTCGTTCACCCCTAAAAATGTCTCGACCTAGCCTCCGTAATCAATTACCTTATGTGGAGCAAGAAGGCAACAGACCGCTTCCGTCGGTGTCTCTCACAGCACTGTGAAGATGCACGCACACTCCAGCTGCTATATTAAAGTCAGCGTGCACGTTGCCGTCGGGCGCATTACGTCCCGCTCGGTAAAGGCAAAACAGACTGGGTATCTACCGGGTTAGTCGGTACGGTAGAGAAAAAAGACTCTGGGTAGAGAAAAGGGTGTCCAGGCCCTTATTCAGAGTATCGGATGAGAGATCATGTGGGTGGGGTAAAGTTTCAACCTACAAACTGGCAGCATTTGCACAATTAACATACTTGACAGATTGAATAAAATTGCGCAATATTTACAAATGTACAGTGATATAAACAATACAGTGTGGTCAATACAGACAAATGTATAAATGTACAGTGATACAAACAATACAAATTACATTGCACACTATTGTGTCTACATGTATATAATAAATAGTACAGTAGTCAATAAGTAACAATGTGGTTTCTATCCATTATTCAAGGGAGCGATTTGTCTTGCAATTTCCTCATACTCGTTCAAACCTTTATGTACCGTATCAAAAATATGGATCCATTTGCACTCACGTGTACTCAAGATGTTAGCAAAGTTCCCACCTCTTGGGTTATTCATGATCTTTTTCAATAACCCATCACCTCAGACTCTCAGCCGAGTGTCCGAAGGTGTTGAAATGTTCGACCAAAGGGGCACCCTAGACATTACAATGTATCCTGCTGCAATGCTGCAGAATTTGTGCTTTATTTTTTTGGACAGTTTGCCCGATGCATAAAAAGGCACAGGGGCAAACTATGGCACAAATCACACCAACCGTGTTCCAGTTTGTGTGTTGTCACAAGTTGTGAGTGTATTGGTTGTAAGAGCATTGTTTAAGTTCTTTGGTTAGCGGACATGCATTACATGTCCCGCATTTAAAATGGCTCAGGATCGGTGGAATATTCCAGAGTGTTGTTTGGGTATTCCTGGGTTGCTTGGAGAGTAATGATTTTTCAACATAATCCCTTACATTTCTTCCTTTCTTGAAGGCATGCATGGGTGGATCTGCAATGCCTATCTCATCAGCCACTAGATGCCAGTGGTGGTTCACGATCTTTTTAATCTCATTACTTCTAGTGCAGAATATGCTCAGATGTTTTTTTTGTTAGGGTTCCAATAGGAATTCCCTATGGCAAAACCAGGCCCTCTTGCGTGCCTTCTTGAGGAGACTTCTTGGGTAGCCCCTCTCACTAAGGCGTTCCAACAATTTTGCTGATTCCTCATAGAAATTCTGTTTAAGACTACAGTTCCTCCGCAACCTCAGGAACTGACCATGGGGTAGGTTATCCCTGAGGTTGCGTGGGTGATGACTCGAGTAGCGTAACCAGGTATTCCTTTCACTGGGCTTTCTGTATAGTGTAGTGAGTAAACTCCCTCCTTCCTCTTTGATTGAGATATCAAGAAAGTTAATCACATTCTTGCTGAAATCAAGGGAGAACTGAATGTCCTGTGATTGGGCATTAAGCCATACATGGAAGTCTGTGAGTTGCTTTTCTGTCCCTTCCCATATCATTAGAACATCGTCGATATATCGACGCCATAAAATGATGCATTCTCTGTATGGATTAGTTGCACTAAAGTCGAATGTATGGTCATATGCGTCCATAAAGATAATTGCTAAATCCGGGGTAAAGCTGACCCCCATGGCCATGCCTTTGGTTTGCATGTCGGCCGGTTTTATCACTATGTCGGTGTTATTTTTGAGTGATTCAAGGGCATGTCGTTGCGATGATGATGGTGATGAGAGACGTAAGTAGACTCCTCACAGAGCGACACTACACTAAGTACAACATTTCCAGACCTGAACGACATGCCCTTGAATCACTCAAAAATAACACCGACATAGTGATAAAACTGGCCGACAAGGGTGGTGCTATTGTCATTCAGGGCCGTGAGGAATATAAAACAGAAATCCTATCACAACTCGGTGTTGAAGGCAACTATATTAATCTGAGAACTGACCCCACCAAAGAGGTATCTAACATCATGAGACTAGTCACTGACTGTGGACATAATAAAGGCTTTTTAACCAAGCATGAATATGACTACTTGAACAATGACCGACCTAGAATGCCCACGATATACACACTCCCTAAAGTGCACAAACGGCTTAATAACCCGCCAGGGAGACATATCATTTTAGGGTGTGGGTCGACCCTTGAGCCCCTATGCAAATAGATAGACTTATTCCTTAAACCTATTGCGGAGAACACCACAGCATATCTAAGGGACACTATGCAGACCATACAGCTAGTTGACGGGCGACCCTTTAAAAGCGGAGTTAACATCTTGGTGACCATGGAAATAACGTCACTGTATACAAACATCCCCCAAAGAGCAGCACTTGACACCATCAAAATGTCCCTAGACAAAGGACCGAGGCCATGTCCAGTCCCCACTGACCTCATAATCCATCTCTTGGAAATCGCTATGACAAAAAACTTTTTCTATTTTGAAGGCGATTTTTATATGCAAATCAAAGGCGTGGTGTAATGAAGTGGGGACTTCCAGTTAGGATAAAACAAGTAGTAGTTTTATTAAGTATAAAGGAGTAAATTCAAATTTCAAAGCTTTATTCGATTATTAAAAAACAATCATAAAAGCATACATTGTTAAAATACAGAATAAAATACAGAACATGCATCAGATATTACAGTAAACGAAGCAGCTTAAATGGCATCAAATATGTCGGCCAGACAATCTGATGTTTATAGAAAAACCACGGTTAGAGCACCAGGCTTTTCCTATGGGAGACAGCTTTTAATATAAAGGTAGCGGTAAAAAAACAAATGTCCAACATATCAAGTCCAAATAACAATTTCATTGCTTGGGCAGTAGTGAACACAAAGTATTTCTTTAAAACAGGTTTGAGATAGTAAAGACGAAGATGCAGATAAAAAGGGCAAATAAGCATAAAGTGCAATGTGCTTTGCTTAGTTGAGCCGTCACAAGGGCAAGGTGTTGGGCTATAAATTTTCATCTGTGGAAAGGCCACCAGGTTATGGGCAATGCCTAATCTCAACCTAGTGAGAACAAACTGGTGAGATTGTTTGGTAATGGCTTTTAAATACATAGGCAAGCCCGAGACAACCGACATGTTAGAGTGGTAAAAAACATGGGTTGACGAGAGGCTACATTGAACACTACGCAGGTTAGATTTGGTCCCTAGAAAAACGTTTTTAAGCTCCTTTTTAGGTATAGTGACAGCGCTCAGGGGCTCATCAAAAATGTCAAGATTAAAAATTTCACTGTAGGAAGATGAAACATAATTTAACCAGGGGATCTTACGGACATTATCCAACCGAAGACAGTCTAAAATGATTTGCCTGGTAAATCCTGTCTCATCCTTAGCTCAAATT